>NC_091059.1:183581300-184209634 GCF_000393655.2 Nicotiana sylvestris
GCTTAAGCAGTAAGAGTTGACTGGAATTTGATTTTTATGTAAACGGCTCCGGAACGGATTTTGGATGATTTCAAAAGCTTCGTATGGTGATTTTAGACTTAGGCGTGCATCCGAATTTGAATTTGGAGGTCCGTAGGTTAAATTGAAGCATTTCGGCAAAGATTGGAAAAGTTGAAGTTTGGAAGATGGAGAAATTTGACAAATAGTTGACTTTTATGATATCAGGGTCGGAATATGATTCCGAGAGTTGGAACACCTCCATGATGTCATTTGGGACTTTCCTGCAAAATTTGGCGTCATTTTGGGTTGATTTGATAGGTCTCGGCGCGAGTTTTAGAAGTTGAAAGATATAAAAGTTCATAAGTTCAATTCATGGTGCGATTCGTAGTTTCGACGTTGTTTGATGTGATTTGAGACCTCGAGCGAGTCCGTGTTAGGTTATGGAACTTGTTTGTGTGTTTAGGCGGGGTCCTGAGCGTGTTTTGAATGAGTCTCGGATATTTTTCATGGTTTTGAACAGTCTGGTTCTGGTGTTTTTGCATCCGCGACACTTTTGAGCGTAGGTGTAGCTCCGCTTCAGCGTGAGTTTGGTCGCTTCTGCGATCGTTGATTCCTGGGAGCTAGCTCGCTTTTGAGGATGCTGGCATGTAGGTGTGAAGGCCGTTTCTGCGGTTGAGAGATCGCGTCTACGAAGGACTTCGCTTCTGCGGCAAAGTTGGTGTGGCTATATTGTCCGCATATGCGGACCTAGGTCTGGTAAGTCAAGTTCGCATATGTGAATGTCTACCCGCAAATGCGATAGCATAGATGCATTTATTTTTCCGCAAATGCGGAAGTCCTGGGCAGAGAGTTTATATTCGAGGGTTTTCGCCATTTTCTCCATATTTTGAGTTTTAGACTTTAATTTTGGGAGCTTCTTTGTGGGTTTTTCAAGCAAATAGATTGGGTAAGCGTTCTTCACCTAGAATTTATTATATTCCATAATTTTGTCTTTAATTTTATCATTTAATTAGTGTTTTGGGTTGAGGAAAAATGGGAATTTTGAAGAAACTTTCAAAAATGTAAAATGATGATTTGAGGGATGAAATGGTATCAGAATTTGATAATTTTTGTATGGTTGAACTCGTATCGAAATGGGTGTTCGGGTTTTGTGAAATTTGTCGGGTTCCGAGGTGCGTTCCTGGGGGTCGACTTTTGGGTTGATTTTTAGTTTTTGATAAAGATTGAGACTTTATTATCCAGAATAGTTTCTTATGAGTTTTATTTATGCTTTGAAGTTATTTTGGCTAGATTTGAGCCGTCCGGAGGGTATTTCACCCGAGTAGTTCGTTTTTGAGTATCGGTTTGTCTTCTTTGAGGTAAATATCTTGCCTAACCTTGTGCGGGGGAACTACCCCTTAGGATTTGAGTCTTCTATGCTAATTGTAGTCCGTGTACGCGAGGTGACCAGTACGTGCTTGGGATTATTTGTGGAAAGTTAGCCTTTTAGGGTTCTTAGGTCCTTATATTTACTGAGTATGAAGTTGTTCTCGATATAATTGAATCTCCTATTGTTGATACACAAAATTAGCAGTTCTCCATTAAAACTTGTGAGCTAGAACCCTAAATTTGGGTGAGAGAGAGAATGAACGAAAGAAACCAAGCACTTTTTTTTATTTCTGATATGACCAAAAGTAATTACAAAAACTAGTTCTCTAGAAACTTCAGTATCTATATATATGTAAAAATTTTGTGGCTAAACTATAAATTGTATTGTAAATGTAACTAAATGTTGGGCCTGCTCTCTAAGACATTCACTTGGGCCTGATTCATTGATGAGACTTCAGTTAAGCCCACGTTTTCACCCCCCCTTCAAGCTGAAGGGTGGGAACACCCTAAGCTTGGACAAAAGAGTTCTGTGAGCAGCACCATACAAGGACTTAGTTGGAATATCTGCAAGTTGTTGGCCTGTGGAGATAAAATGTAAAGAGATGATACCATCAGATAGACAATCTCTGACGAAATGATAGTCAGCCTCAATATGTTTTGTGCATTCATGGAAGACAAGGTTCTTAGCAATGTGGAGGGCAGCCATACTATCACAGAACATAGGTATAGGCGTAGAAATAAGTAATCCAAGATCAGCCAAAAGTCGATGGATACAGGACAACTCAGCTACAACCATTCTAAGGGTCCTGTATTCAGCCTCAGCAAATGATAGAGAGATGGTGGATTGCTTCTTGCTCTTCCAAGATATGGTGGGGCTATCCCCAAGGGTAATGAAAAACTCGGTGACTAATTTTCTAGAGTTAACACAAGCTTCCCAATCAGAATCTCAATAAGTTTTAAGGGAAAAATCAGCAGTATTAGATAGAAGAATGCCTTGTGCAGGATCATTCATAATATATCTAAGGACATGGAGACCATCCTACATGTGTGGAGTCTGAGGTCTTTGCAAAAAAATTGGCTTAAATGTTGAACATCAAAAAAGATATATGGACGAGTGTGTTGCAAAAAATTAAGCTTGCCAATGAGGCGCCTATTGGTACTGGCATCAGCAGGAGGTGCATCCATATCAACTAAGAGCTTGAGAGAAGGATCAAGAGGAGTAACAACTGGTGAAAAATGTTGACAACTGAATTCTGCCAATAAATCTGAGGCATATTTGTGTTGATTCATAAGATAACCAGCAGGATGAGAAGTAATCTCAAGCCCCAAAAAATAATGAACACATCCCAGATCCTTGATCTTAAATTAGGCATCCAAAAAAGCCTTCAAGGCATCCAACTCAGATATGTTATCCCCAGCAAGGAGGATATCATCAACATATACAGCAAGAACTACTAACGAACCATCATAAATCTTAGTGAACAAGAAGTAATCATTTTTGCTGGTTGTCTAACCTCTGGAAACCAAGGCTTCAGACAATTTAGAAAACCATTATATAGAAGCCTATTTAAGTCCATACAAGGACTTTCTGAGTTTACATACTAAAGGAGAGGAAGAAGAAGATGCAGAAGAAGAGGAAGAAGAGATAACAAGTCTAGGAGGAACCTTCATATACACATACTCATAAAGGTCACCATGGAGGAAAGCATTGTTAATATCTAGTTGAAAAACAATCCAATTTTTTTTCACAGCTAAAGTTAAGAGACATTTAATAGTAGTAAGCTTGACAACAGGAGAAAAAGTTTCATTATAATCAACACCCTCTTGTTGAGTGTCACCTCTAATGACTAATCTTGCTTTATATCTTTCAATGGAACCATCAGATCTCTGTTTAATTTTATAAGCCCACTTACAAGGGATAGCTTTTTTGTGAGGGGGAAGAGAAACTATATCACAAGTGTGGTTGGCATCCAATGCCTCAAATTCCTTCAACATGGCTTCCTGCCTATTGATAGTATTGAGGCACATGTGCATGGATGTCAGAAGTAGATAACTTGGTAGAAGAAGAAACAAGTGCAGAGGGTTGAGCATGGGAACATGCATAATTTGAGAGATAGGGAGGAGGATTGACAGTTCTGGATGACTTTCTGACAGGAAGAGGCGAGGAAGGAGAAGGAATAGATATTGGAGAAGAAGCAGTAAGAGGAGATGAAGGAGAATCAAGGTGAGGAGAAGAGGATACAGGTGGTTGGAAAGGAGAAGAAGGAGAAAGGGAAGATGGTGGGGCTGTGAAGACAACAGGTGAGGAAACATCAACAAAAGGATGTGGAGAAGGGATGGTAGTAAAAGAAGAGGGAGAAGTAGAGTGATAAGGAAATATTGACTTATAAAATACCACATCTCTAGAGCAAAAGACCGAATGAGAATCCAAGTTAAGAAGCTTGTAGCTCTTCTTTCCACAAGGATAGCCAAGAAAAACAGCTGCAATAGATCTAGGTTGAAACTTGTCCCTACCGGGATTGGGAGAAGAGGCATAAGCTAGGCAGCCAGAGGATCTTAAGTGAGAGTAAGAAGGAGGAGTACCATGGTGTTTTTCAAAAGGATAAGTATGCATTAAAATAGTGGAAGGGAACCTGTTGACAAGATAAGTAGCAGTTAAAACACATTCACCCCAATATTTCAAAGGGATTTTGATTGAAACAGTAAAGCCCTGGAAACCTCTAAAAAATATTTATGTTTTCTCTCAACTACCCCATTTTGCTATGGAGTATGAGGCATAGAAGTCTGATGAAGAATGCCATTGTCTGAATAAAAAATTCTTACATTCAGAACTCCCCCCAATTCAAAAGCATTGTCAGACCTGAATGTCTGAACATTAGAATGAAAGTGGACCTTAACCATGGAAAAAAAGGACTTTAAATGGGGAGAGCATTACTTTTACAAGACAACAAGTGAGTCCAAGTGACTTTAGAATAATCATCAACTAAAGTGATAAAATATCTAAAGCCATTGTATGTGCTAGTGTGGTATGGTCCCCATATGTCAATATGAACTAGTTGAAAAAGAATAGAAGAGTGAATAGAACTTTCAGGAAAGGGAAATCTTTGTTGCCTAGCCACTGGACAGACAGAGCAATGAAAATGTTGCTTAGAAGAGAGTTTATCAGACAAACAAGAAATAGACCTTATTTTGTGAAAAGGCATGTGTCCTAGTCTATGATGCCAAAATATATCAGTTTTATTGCCAGTATTGGAGGAAATACAAGAAGCACTATGATCTTCCAAAGTAGGAACAGAAACAGAATTACTAACACAATTAGAAACAGAGTTGACAATGGAATTACATGTATTTATAGGAATGCAAGAACTAATTACAGGAGAATTAGAGCAAAAGACTGGAGTTGGTGAAGCATGAAGATGTAGAAAATATAGCCCCTTTGCAACTTTACCAATTTTCAATGGCCTCTTCAGAGAATGGATATGTAGAAAACAGGCAAATTTGGTAAGAATTGCATAACAATCAAGTTGAATAAGCAATTTGTGAATGGAAATCAGATTAAATTGAAAAGAAGGTACAAGAAGTACATTGTGTAAAGTAATATCATATCTTAGATGTAAAGAACTAGTAGATATAACTTTCACTTTGTACCCATTAGGTAGAGTAATTAGAAAGGGAGCAGGTAAAGGTTGTAGATTATGAAAAAAATATTTGTGTGATGTCATATGGTTTGTTGCACCTAAGTCTAAAATCCAAGCATTTAAATCTAACTGTGATAAGCCACACACATGAAACTCAGGACTACTAACTACAGAACAACACATACCTGCAAAGTTGGCATAAATAACATTTTCACCAAAAGAGGTCTCAGAGTTAAAACTAGTGGGGACTGAAGGAGCTGTGACATGAGCATGCCGAATCAAAGACATGATTTGCTGATATTGTTCCTTAGTGAAAACATGAGGTGAAGAAGATAAAATCCCATATTGAGTTGGAACATCTGCAATCTGAACACATGAAGTTGAACCCTCCCTATTCTTGGTAAACTTAAAGTCTTGAGGAAATCCATGTAACATATAGCATTTATCAACTGTATGCACAGTCTTCTTACAGTATTTACAAGAAACAGTTGATACGGGTTGCCTCTTGGGCTCAAATTTTACCTTTTGAAGGAACTTCCTATTGTGAGATCCTTGATTGACTCATACACAAAATGATGCAGAATCATTGGAAAAACTAGGAACATGAGATGAACTATCCTTCTGATGTTCATTACGTTGAAGCATAGAGTATGCTCTACTGATTGATGGCATGGGCGACATCATCACGATGATAGACTTACAAGAGGAATAAGTGTCATTTAAACCATTGAGAAATTGAAATAGTCGTTGATCTTCTAGGAGTTTAGGCAAAGCACCATTGGTGCAGGTTGGTCCTACATAAGCTGCATTTAACTCATCCCATAAACCTTTTATCCTAGTAAAATATGTAGCTATATATGAGGATCCCTGAGTTGTTGTACTTATCTCCCTTTGGATTTGTATATACTTTGATCCATTAGACTGACCAAATCGTTCATTAATGCCTGTCCATATGTCTTTAGCTGTGTTAAATCCTATGAGACTAACTGAAATATCTTTGGTTAAAGAGTTAGTCATCCAAGCAATTAGCATGACATTACATTTTTCCCAAGCAGGGTAATAAGGGAAATCAGTCCCTGGTTGGGGGTTCCTTCCAGTAATAACTCCAAGTTTGTTTTTAGCTGATAAAGCAACAAGCATATTTTTCTACCAAGCAACAAAACCCCGACCATCAAATGGAGGAGAGACCAATGGAGTATTAGGATTATCGGATGGATGAATGTAGAAGGGATGAGAAGGATCAACAGAGAATACAGTGAAGCCATTAGAACTAGACACAGATGTTGGAATGGTACCTATCACAATTTTAGTATACAATATATGAAGCAACAATTTCTACTATACTGAGCAAAATCCCCAAGTCGCTATCGTACAAAATATAACTAGGTCAAGTGAGAATTTTTACCGTAAAACTGCAATTCACCACGCTAATCTAGCAGATTACATCTAAATTAAGCTGAATCGAGGCTGAAATCCAGAAAAATTTTACTTTTCAGAAGAAAGACTTAGAAAACCTAATTTTCCACCAAATGGAATTCCATCGGAGAAGACTGTTGAGGGTACCATCGATCGATCGCGGACAGTGAGAGCTATGTATACACTAGCTCTGATACCATGATGATACACAAAATTTGCAGATCGCCATTAAAACTTGTGAGCTAGAACCCTAAATTCGGGTGAGAGAGAGAATGAACGAAAGAAACCAAGAACTTTTCTTATTTCTGATATGACCAAAAGTAAGTACAAAAACTATTTCTCTAGAAACTTCAATATTTATATATATGTACAAGTTTTGTGGCTAAACTATAAATTGTATTGTAAATGTAACTAAATGTTGGGTCTGCTCTCTAAGACATTCACTTGGGCCTGATTCATTGATGAGTCTTCAGCTGAGCCCACCTTTACACCTATTTGCTAGTTTCACTCTACCTGCTTTAATTGGGATTAATTGCTTTATGATTCACTCTTATTGCTTATTTGACTTAACTGAAGATTTTTACCTCTTCTATTGTCATGCTATCTTTTCACATCTACTTGTCCTTATTTGAAATTATTATTATCTCTCCTATAATTGTTATAGTATTAATTAAGGTTATGATTATCTTTTCGCTGTTTATCCTTAATTAAATTTGTCGTATCTTCTTCATAATTGCTCAACTTTAAAAGAAGTGTAGATATATTATATCTTAGTTGACATGTGTTTATTTGGAATTATTTGACTTGTGTAACTCCTTTATTGTTGAACTGTATATTGTAGGATTGTTGTTACATATTATTTTCTCCCTTGTTGAGCTGTTTTTATTGTTACACCATGTAAGTTTAACAACCTTTATATATATATATTTGATATGGTATTTTGAGTGAAATTTTTTTTGTAAAGAAAAAAAATGGTTTGAAAAATATGATTTTATATATTTATTAATATTACTACTTTCAAATATGTTTTAAATTATACACATAATATGAGAAAGTTTATGAGATTTTCTTTATTGTAAAGATAGAATTATTTTCTAACAAGAAAAGAAGGTTATCTTTTTACCATTTTAAAAATTAAGCGTATGTAAATTTATACTCTTTATATGAGGTTAGGAAAATTATAAGTTGAGAAAATATATGTATTTTTATGGATGTTTTAATGAAATAATAGTGTATATATTTATTTTATATGGTACCACATGATCAAGTTAGTAAAGTATATAAAGTGTATTAAAAGTGAGTAACATATTAAGTAAATTGAGATAATTCTTAATTATGTGAAGAATAATTGTGACATTAAATAAAATTAAGTAGATAAGGATCCGTTTTGGAACTGTCACATGGCATTAAACTAAGCCAAAGTAGCACCAAATTAAAATGATGAGTCATAAGAAATTTGTTGCCTTGATTACACGTAATCATGGCACTTGAAAACAAAGTAAAACAGTATCTATCTTTAAATTTGTTGAAATAGTATTCTTGGTGAAATCATTATATTAATACACCCTTTTTACTATTCATACTTGAAAACTTTTTTAAACTAGACGAGAAAAAAGGGTAAATTAAGAAATTGGAGAAGAAGGTGGTTTGCTTATTTGTGTAATGGAAGATGGGGATGTCTCAGGTTCTACAAATGAGAGTAAAGACACAAAAATAGTACAAAGAAGTAAAAATATTAATGGTAATGACAAAAATGTGGAGATTTCAGTAGCTACAGCTTCTACTATGTTTCCAGGATTTAGGTTTTGTCCGACAGATGAAGAGCTGATATCGTATTACTTGAAGAAGAAGGTTGAAGGGTCTGATAAATGTGTTGATAGTAGGTTAAAATTTGATCTTCTTCTAATTGTTGCAATTAACATGTATTAGAGGGATTGTTAAAAGAACCGACTCAGATATGTTAAGTCTATCATTTCCTTTCTTTTTTTTTGGCATGATCCATATTATGAAACGAAACGAGCAAGCACGCAAGTTTCAGAAATAATTCTATTCTTAAAAATATTAAGGTTGCCTATGTTCCTGATTCACCATATGTTCTACTACTATATTGTCTATTCATGGGTCTCAAAAATACGTAATTTGGTAAAGTTTATTTCATAATTGGAAGATGTAAAATTAGGATAGATTTATAGTTTGTTATTTATTTTAGAATATATCAAAGTGGAAAAAAAATTCCTAATTTCTATAATAAAAGAAGTAGCATTAAATTTGAGTAGAAATAAAAGAACCTGAACTTTAAGGTTAGCCTTTTCAGTAATTGGCATTTACTCACTTTAAAGTATTACATAGTAAAAATAATAGATTACGATAAAACTTCGGGTCCAAAAGATTTATTTAGCCGGTTTAAACATATATGTTGTTCAACTACAGTAAAGAATGAGTCATAATTAGATACACAATTCAAAGTAAACAAATATATATATTTATATGAGTAAAAGTTTTTTTTCTAATGATATTTTTTTTTCTAATTTTGTTGATCTCTGTTACTTGCAAAACTGTAGGGTGTGAGAAATTATGGTTCTCTTTTAATTTAATATAGCTATTTAATTCTAAGTACATATATTTTAGTTTTTTTGTGTGGAATATTGGTCCAACATTAGTCAATCTTTAGACTATAATATGTTATAAATAGGTGTCTTACTTTCCCTTGAGTTACAAGTTTTATCATCTTTTAGAAGTTATAAATAGGATGCAACCTCCTTTGTGCTCTAACTGACTAAAAGTTTTAATTCAAATTTATTTAAGTATATTTTAAATTTATAACTCATATTAGTCAGAGTATAATGGTCTTATGACGTACCGAGAGAGTTTATTAACGTATTTCATATGCATTTACACATGCACATTGACCCATGACCAAATGGCGTTATATACGCGTATATATATGTATATGGAATATGGGAAAGGTTATGGCATTATATACGCACCACCACCTGATCAACTGGTATATGTTGATGATTCTGCCCACAGTGGCTGAGATGATATGATTATGATGGGATGCCCTCAGAGTTTTCATGATATTATCTACGTATAGACCTATGCATTACATGATATTCACACGCATATGCATGACATTATAAATATTTCATGATTTACGGAGCTATCCAGATTTACAGGTTGAGTCATTTACCCCATATTTCTTTCATGTCCTTAATTAATGATAACTTACTATTATATTTCAGTTCCGCCTTACATACTCGGTATATTATTCGTACTGACATCCTTTTGTTGGGGATGCTGCATTCATGCCTGCAGGTATAGACAATCAATTTGACGAACCTTCATAGTAGATGAGATTGGCATTCAGTGAAGGATCGGTAAGACTCCACCTCATTCGAAGTGCATCCGAGTTTATGAGTCGTCATGTCAGAGTTTTATTACATACTTATGGGTAGGCCGGTACCCTGTCCAATTTGATGTCAGATAATCTTAGAGGCTTTATAGACAGAGGTTCATTTTGTACAGTATGTTAGAGACCTTAACAGCCCATATGTATTCATGTTTTTATGAACGATGGTTCATTGATATAACATCTGGCCATTTACAATTGTACATTACGAGTTGTGGCGATGTTGGCCCATGATAGTTACGAAAGGAATGAATGAGTTACAGAGTGGTTCGCTCGGGCCACTACGGCACCGGGTGCCAATCACGTCTCCCCAGGTTTGGGGCGTGACACTTATTACGCCTAGTATTCTCTATTGTGGTTATTCCTTGTGAGCTAGTTCTACTGTTTCTTTGTGATCGAAGGTTCTTGAGTTGATTTACTTGTCGTACTCTTGTATTTATTGATGTTTTACTTGTTGTTGAGGTGCACAAGGTTTCTGTCGTGCGGTCGTTATTGTGATGCACGAGGTTTTTGTCGTGCGGTTGTTGTTATTGTGATGCACGAGGTTTCTGCCATGCGGGTATTGATGGGTTGCACGAGGTTTCTGTCGTACTATTGGTACTTTTAATATTTTCGCATGCGACATGATAAGACGGGATATATATGTAGGTTGCGCATGTGGCGAGACAAGGTGAAAATATTATTATGCACGTGCGACGAGACAAGGAGGGCATTTATATTATTATTGCACACATGGCGAGACAAAGTGGCCTATGTCAGGGATTGATTTGTGATGACCTATAATGACCTGGGGAATTCCTGTTGTTTATACTTGTGTAGTGGTGTACTGATCACACCCAACTATGCCTTATAAAAAGGACTAAACAGTCATTGCAAATGTAATCCGGTTTACAAGTCCAGAGTCGAATCCCACAGAGAACTAAGGCGTAGCTATAGTTGTTCAATATTTCTAAGAAATACAAGTCCAAAAAATCTTCTAGTTATAAGTATTATAATGTTTATTTTTATCTAACTAACTAACAAATACTAAAAAGCAGTAAAATTATCAATTAACAAGGATAAGGATTAGAGACGAGATTAAGGAGGTCTAGAGTTATGATTTCCCCTATTGTCGGAATCTTTCCGCTAGGTTTTTAATAAATTTACCTAAGTCTTCTCTACCGATCATGAGCACTCTGACTGTCGTAACTCTCTCCCGAGTAATTATCAGAATTTACTAGACATATTCTCCTGAATTATGCTAGCTGGCATTAAGTACGGCTCACTCGGATCGCACCAAGGTTTCGTTATCCATAATCTCACCTTTAAACCCTCCGTATTGATCCCTCATATACGTTAGGAGTGATGTTGTTCAACAACTACCTAAATATGCACTCTCTCCCGAGTAATGCACACTAAATAGGAACAGTTAATTAAGATCTCTTCAACCAACTACAATAATAATATAGTTGAACAAATAGAGAAAATATTATAGCAAATTTATATTAACGTAACAAGAAAATCATCCTTCAATAGGTTCTATCAAAATGCTAGATAACAAATTAGCTATTCATAATAGTATGCATAACTACAATACTAGAATTCATAACCAATATTGGATATAGGAAGAAGGAAGTGAGAAACTCGTAGAAGAATTCTCCTCCTTGCTCCTAGTGTGTTCTTGCCTCCTTAGGTCGATCTCCGGTCTCCATGACTGCTCTGTGCTCTCCCTAGGTCTAAAGTGCGTCCAAACTCGATCTCCCCCGTCTGTCTCCCTGAAGTCTGTCAAAAGTGACGTTTTTAGGTCTATTTATATGTTTAGGACAAGACCTGGATAAAGCCTGGTCGAGTTGGCTTTTGTCCGGCTTCTCCTTTTCACCGTTCTCGAGTGCACTTTCAACGTTTAAGCGTCCCTTTAGCTCTACTTTTATTCCCGATGCACCTACACATAAAATAGCCTCCATTACGCGCAAATAAAGTGTAATTTATCATTAAAGCATGTATAATGCAAGGCAAATAATGTACGAAACTATGGAACTATAGCCACACATCAATACCCTACACTTAAACATTGCTCGTCCTCGAGCAATCAAACTACACTTATAGAAACGACTTTTTAAGCAATTCTCCTAACTCATCACACCAAGAATCTTTAAATTAGACTAAGCACAAGGGTGTAACATCTTCACCTCAAGATTTGATTCGCAAGTACCATGCATTATTCACCGCTCACTCACTTACTCTAACATAGAGGTCAATGACATTACCTCTCCATCATGAATAACGTGCTCGCACACAATAAAAGAGAGTAGTTTCACACACAATGAAATTTAAGAACAATTAGGAACTCAAGATAGAAAGAATTCATTCACTCTCAGAAATAACATTCATATGCTATAAAAGATGTACCATAGGCTTTCCCGTATTGTACTACTCTACTAATCGAACTCATTCAGTCTAGGATTAAGTAGGACTTTATTTGGCTGTAATGTAGGCTGAGGGACGGGTAGAATACATTTGGATATAAGAGTGACTACACCTCCCTAAGCACTTTAATACATATACTTTAACATTCAAGTCCATACTTATGTCAAACCATGACTCCACCTTCACATCAATATACATCAACTCCCAAATTATTTAAGCACAATTACATCAAGAGTTACCACTTATCTATGAATATATGCACACAATACAACTATTTATTTTTTTATTTCTTTTGTTTTTCAATTCAAGTGGCTCTTGCTCTTTCAAATCAGTGCACCTTTCTTCTTATCTCATTAATTCCACACAAAAGCCAAACCAACCACCCCACACTTTAACTTTTACAAAGTTCATAACAATTCAAGTGCTCATGAGAGGTGAATAGGTTCAAATAGATGGTTAATTCAAACAAAGGGGTAAGGCTTGTAATGTGGTTGCCAAAGAAACAGAATTACAGGCTCAAAGAGGTTAACTACGATACATAATAATTAGGCGGGTAAAATATACATATCTAGCTCAACAAAGAAACGCCTATATCACTTCCAAGACTGAATAAAACTACTATTTCCCTTTGCAAACACACGGTGCAAGTTCTAGACATCAACTGCAATGCACAAGATACAACAAACCTCACACGCACATGACACATGACTCACTCAAGATTGGATCATCAAAACACTTTAGTCAAAGCAATTAAGCAAATTAAGGTCATATAATTTTAAGGTACTTATACACGAGTTAAAAATTGAGCCTAAGCGTCACAATAAAATTACTCACTATTCTCAAGGTATAACAAAGTTAAGAGATATTGTTGCGATTCAATTCATCTCACACTAGCTCCTACTCCTAAAAAAATAAAACTTACTACACCCAATTCAAATAAAACCTTTGAAAAAGAACTACGGCACAAAGAAAAACCAAGGCGGAATTATTACACTACCTACAAAGAAAATCTTTTTATTTTTTTCTTTAGACTTAAATCCCTCGAGAAAATTATCTAATAGATACATCGTCGGGAAAAGTCCAATATTTTTTTTTGTTTTCTAAAAAATAAAAAATAATATTAAATTAAACTAACACAACTAAAATAGCATAGAAAGTCACCCAGACAATCTCCTCACCCCACACTTAAAATTATGCATTGTCCCCAATGCATACCATACTAATGAGAGGGTAAAAGAAACTCCCTGGTAGGCCAAAGGCCAAAACGCTAGCAGCTCATGGGGTACTCAGACTTCTCCCAAGCTTGGTCATTCATGCGGGTACCTCACACTTAGTTCCAACCATCTGGTTTGCTGTTGCATCCTTCCAATAGCTTTGCTTTCCATGCTCCTAGAAAATCAAAAATTAACACAACAAAAATAATATAATTAAAAAAATAAAAATAAAAATAAAAGAAAGTAGTAAAGTTGGGTTGCCTCTCAACATGCGCTTGATTTAACGTCGCGGCACGACGTGAATCATTTTCTGCCTCAACCTTAAGCTTATGAATTGAGCCCGAAGTTTTGCTTCAAGCTTATGATTATGCTCTTGGGGCGGTACAAATTCTTGCGAGCCAAAAATTATATAAAGTCTTACGTACTTTTTGGCTCTCGATCGAGGAGTGTCACCTTGCCTAGAAGGCCTTGAAAATTTTAGAATATAGGGCTCATCTACCTCTTCCTTTGACTCTTGCATTGGCTTATACAGCTCAGTTTCCATTTCACCATCTGAACATAATGTAGAGAAGTGTTTGGAATGAGGTCCAACGCGCTCAAAGACATAAACTTCAAGATTTTTAACCTCCTCAACACCAATCACACTAGAGTTAACTAAATTTGTATCTTCAACGTCCCTAGTTGACTCTAGAATTACTTATTCAACATTGGCTTCCTCAAATTCTAGCTGGTTAGAGTGTTGGGGTTCTACTTTGTACCCCTCCATTGTCACCTCAATTTCAATCTCTAATGCACACTGCTCCTGGCTACTATCCATAATATTGGCATATTGAGCATTAAAAGCTTCAACTAGTTGACTCACCTAAACCTCCAAGTTGCGAATAGTTGCATCTTGTGATGACCCAAAAGGTCATCAATTGATTTATAAGTAAATTCTGTGTTCTGAGGTCTTAAAAGCGTCCTTTTATCTCACCTCGATTTGCGCGCACAGTCCGGGCGTATATTCAGAATGCTTTTACGTGAAAATTTGATGAAAATGCTAATTTGGCCTTTAAAATTAAATTTAAGTTGACTTCGGTCGACATTTTAGGTAAACAGACCGGATTCGTGATTTGACGGTCCCAGAGGGTCCGTTGAAAAATATAGGACTTGGGCATATGCCCGGAATTGAATTCTGAGGTCCCAAGCCCCGAGAAATGAATTTTTGAAGAAAACTGTTTAACTGAAATTTTAAGAGTTTTTGAAAATTTGAATGTACTTGAAATTGTTGGTATCGGGCCTGTATTTTGGTTTTGGAGCCCGGTACAGGTCTTATATGGTATTTAGGTTGATCCTGTAAAATTTGGTAAGAAACGGACTTGAAATGACGTGAATCGGACTCTCGGTTGTTAAAATTTGAACTTAAGAGTTCTTGAGATTCTTCTTTGATTTTAATGCTAAATTCGTTGTTAAAGGTGTTAATTTAGCGATTTGATTGCATGAGTAAGTCCATATGATGTTTTTGAGTTAGTATGCATGTTTGGTTTGGAGCCCCGAGGGCTCGGGTGAGTTTCGGATAGGTTTCGAGATGTTTTTACACTTAGAAAAGTTGCAGGTTTTGTTGTCTGAGGTGCTCAGTGATTTTGTTCTTCGTGTTCGTGTGGTTTCTCTTGTGAACGCGTAAGGCAAGTTCCTCAGGTGCTGGATTTGTTCATTGCGAACGTGGAGCTCAGGACGCAAACGCGAAGCTTGGGGGGTTAACCTTCACGAACGCGGACCTGCTGTTGCGAACGCGAAGGCCTTTTTGTTTGGGGACTGGGGAAGGGATTTTGTTCTACGCGAACACGGCCACTCGACCGCGGAAGCGAAGGCCTTCTGGTCCTGACCCATTGCGAACACGACAGGCCCATTGTGAATGCGATGAAGGCCTGCACAGTCATTTTAAAACATACTCCAACACGGACATAACTCATTTTTCTTCATATTTTCGAACTCCCAAGGCCTAGAGGCGATTTTCTTCGCACAAATTCATCCCCAAAGTGTTGGCAATCAATTCTAAACTTTACTCTTTCAATTACCCAATGTTTTTCATCACTTTTTAATCAAAAATCAAGAGTTTTCATGGTAGAAATTAGGAATTTGGGTAGAGTCAGGGCTTTTTGAATAATTGAGATTTAGACCTCGTTTTGGGGTCGGATTTCGAAACTAATTGCATATTTGGGCTCGTGGGTGAATGGGTGATCGGGTTTTGGTCCGACCTTGAGTTTTGGCCAAGCGGGCCCGGGGTCTTTTTGACTTTTTGGTGAAAATGGTAGAAAATCAATAATTTAGCATCGGGTATGAATTCCTTAGCATTTATTGATGTTGTTAAATTAATTTGGACTAGATACAAGTAATTTGGAGGCAAATTCTAAAGGAAAAGGGGTGTTTGAAGCTTGAGTTGGCCGTGGAAATTCGAGGTAAGTGTTTGGTCTAACCTTAGCTTGAGGGAATATGTATCGTGCTTTATTTTGCTATGTGCTAGTGTAGTGTACGATGTATAGGTGTGGTGACGAGTATCTATACGTCGTCATAAAGCATGCCCATGAGTCTTAAATTGAAATCGTTGTGCTCTTAATAAGTACTACAAATGCCTAAGTTGTCGATTCTCGGTGTTGGGTAAGAATTATGATTATTCTCGTGGTATTTGTTTATGGTTGAGTATCGGTTCTAGTTGAGGCTTCTTTTGTGAAGTTAAATGTTGGAACAAGTTTGGTTATAGCTTATTCCCTTGTCGTGACGTATTTACTTCTTATTGTTGGTTCCCTTGCCGGGATGTATTTATTCACACTGTTGATTCTCTTGACGGGATATTGTTGTTTCCTTATTGTTCCCTTGCTGGGATTCTTGTCACGCCCTGAGCTTGGGGGCGAGACCGGCACCAGTGCCTCACCTATCCTTGCGTATCACTTGCGACTAAGAGACTCTGGACATGTAATGTCATACTTTGGCCATGGGCCATATTACAAGATAATGTGCGATGCAAAATATAAAATTGAATAGAGACTAACGCTGACTAAATGTCAACACAAAGCTGAAGTCCATCATAATTACTACAACTCACAAGCCAACAAAATATATGTATAGGGCCTACAAGCCTAATATACTGCACTAACTGACATGGTATGTCTACAAGCCTCTATTGATAGATGTACTGGGATCGGAACAGGGCCCTGACCTACCCATAACCTATCTACATATATACACAAGATATACACAAATCTTCTAGACCCGGCAACTCCGAAGGACGGGGAGCTTACCAATAAAGTTGAACTCAGAAAAATACCTACTGAGGAGGTCTACCCGTCTGCCTGTCTGGACCTGCACGCATAAAATGCAGCGCCTCTAGAAAGGGACGTCAGTACGAAATAATGTACCGAGTATGTAAGGCAATATACTGAAACTAAAACTGAACTAATAATATAATAACTAAAAGCAACTGGGAGTCAAAGAAAATATGAAGATATGCTCATCTGCTAATACTGACTCAACTCTCTCAATATAGTGAGTAAAATAGTTGTCCGGCCCTATAAGGCTCGGTATATATATATATATATATATCTGCTCTGCCGTAGTAGGCTCGCTCATAGGCGCTCAGCCATACTAGGCTCTGTATATCAACCAACTAGGCTCGCTCACAGGCGCTCGGCCATAGTAGGATTGGTATATAACTTACCATCTGATAAGAGATTACCCAATAGGGGCTTGCCCATCAATTATAGCTCGATGGTAATAAAAATACTTTAACATTGTATGTATAAATTCTCTTATTTCTTGACTGGAAGAAGGAAATACTCAATTGAATATGAAGTCCCAATAAAGAGAATATCGTAACTTACAAAACTAGAAAAATATACGTAACCTGCGAGACTAGCAAAATATACGTAAATTCCGGGATATGAATTTTTCTTTATGACTCGTTATCAAACTTTTTTAATTACGAGATCATGCAAAATGAAGGAAGAGATTAGCCTTAAACATACTTGGATTAGGAAAAAATTCGTATGATATTCTTGGAAAAGGTTGCACCGTACTCTGTTAGAATCGCAAAACATAATTATGTTGCTAAGACTTTAATAATTCTTGTTGGGTTTTTGTAGGAATTGATTGCAAAGAAAATGGCTAACATCTACTTGATCCAACAAGTATCATGTGAGGCTAACGTTTCTGTTCTTAGTTTTGGAACATTTAAAATGAAATTGGCATGGTTTGTTTAGTCTTTAAGTGAAAGACTTTGATTAGTCAAAGTCTTGGAAATGAAACATGTTGTATCTTCAAGACACCTTAGAAAAGAATGCCTTTATAACATGGCTAGCTGCGACATGGGGTTGGGGGTGGGATATTTAATCTTTATCCACTTATTAGGTAATTAGGTAATGTCCCGTTACCCGGTAATTAACCAATTACCTACATAATTAAAAATCATCTCAAATTGCTTAAAATTCTACTTATTTTTAATATATTTTATACAGCATACTATCGTGTTCATATGGTACCTTGCATGGTACTAGTCCATAAGTATCGGATATTAACACTCGACCCGTAGTTTATCCCAATTCGACAACCTTCAATAAAACTTATTTTCTTTAAATCGTGTACCCTTTCCTTCGTGGCACTTACTTATTGCTTGTTATAAATAGCATAAATATGCTAGCCTCCAAATAATCTCATCCCCGTGTTTACGCCAATTTACTGAAGACAAAACTTTAACGTACGAAAAACACGAGAGGTAACATCCTTCCCCCTTAGAAACATTCGTACTCGAATGTCTATTCTTAGATACTTTGCGAAAATTTTTGTCGGAGTCTCTTCCGTACACTTGACTGAAACCAACTTTTACGCAGCCAGAAAACATACTATACATGCCATACATGGCCACTAGCTATAAATAGCAATACTTGGCTCCACACAACTGTCCATTATAAATTTTAAGAGTTAAAAATGAGAGTTTACTTGATGACCTACTGGCCTGAATAGAGCTGTGCTGAGGTATCCCACCTCGAGCCATATCTTCAGTTTGAAATAGGTGGGGGTAGTTAGACTTCATTTCTTCCTTCGCTTCCCACGTAATCTCTTCCACCTTCTTACTCCTCCATAAAACCTTCACAGGCGCTATGTCCTTATTTCGTAGCTTGCGGATTTGTCGGTCTAGGATGGCAACCGGAATTTCCTCGTATGACAAGTCTTCTGTAATCTGTACATCATCAGTGGGCACTACTCGGGTAGGATCGCCAATGCATTTTCGTAACATAGACACGTGAAATAGCTGATGGATAGACTCCAATTTCGAGGGAAATTCTAACTCATAAGCTACGTGGCCCACTCTCCGAACGATCCTATATGGTCCAATATACCGTGGGCTAAATTTGCCTTTCTTGCCAAACCTCATCACACCTTTCATAGGTGATACCTTTAAGAATACTCAGTCATTAACCCCGAACTCTAAATCTCGTCGTCGCACGTCAGAATATGACTTCTGACAACTCTGAGCTATCAACAGTCGCTCCCGAATAAGCTTTACTTTTTCTATGGCCTGCTGAATCAGATCTGGCCCATGTAAGCCAGATTCTCCAACATCAAACCACTCTATAGGAGATCTGCACTTGTGCCCATACAAAGCCTTGTACGGAGCCATATAGATACTGGAGTGATAACTGTTATTATATGCAAACTCGATAAGAGGTAGATGTTCATGCCAACTCCTTTTAAAATCCAGCACACATGCTTGTAACATATCCTCAAGCGTTTGAATTGTGCGTTCGGCTTGTCCATCAGTTTGTGGATGAAAAGTTGTGTTGAGATTCACCTGAGTCCCTAGACCTTTCTGAAGTGACCTCCAAAAATGTGTTGTAAACTGGGCCCCACAGTCAGATATAATAGATATTGGCACTCCATGTAGTCGCACTATCTCTTTAATATATAACTTTGCATAATCTCTTGTTGTATATATAGATTTGACCGGTAGGAAATGAGCTGATTTAGTGAGTCTATCGACTATCACCCATATGGAATTGAACTTACATTGAGAATGAGGTAAACCTGTGATAAAGTCCATGTTTATCGCCTCCCATTTCCATGTCGGTATCTCTATAGTCTGCATTAGCCCTCCGGGCTTCTGGTGCTCTATCTTCACCTGCTAGAAACTAGGGCATTGAGCGACATACTCAGCAATGTTATTCTTCATATCGTTCCACCAATACACTTCCTTAATGTCATGATACATCTTCATCGACCCGGGGTGCATGGAGTACCACGAATAATTTACTCTGACATAATCCTGTCTCGTAGCTCTGCTACATCTGGAATACACAAACGACCTATGTATCTAAGAACCCCATCTTCTTTGAGTTCTAACAACGGCTTCTTCTGTTGTGGAACCCGTTCTCTCAATTTGACTAACTCTAGGTCCTCGTAATTCCTCTCTTTTACTTCAACTATGAGAGATGATTTTGCAGTATTTTGGAGTACAACTCCTCAATTACCAGAGTCTACTCACCGAACCCCCAAACAAGCCAATTGATGAATCTCTCTAGTTAATTGTCCTTTTTCGGCCTCTACATGTGCTAAGCTACCCATAGATCGACGACTTAAGGCATCTGCTACAATATTAGCTTTCCCTGGATGATAGAGAATGTTAACATTGTAATCTTTTAATAACTCAAGCCACCACCTCTACTGCAAGTTCAAATCCTTTTGCTTGAAGATATATTCCAGGCTTTTGTGATCTGTGAATATATCAACATGAACACCATATAAATAATGCCGTCATATCTTAAGTGCATGGACAATCGCAACTAATTCGAGGTCGTGGGTCGGATAATTCCATTCGTGCTTCCTTAACTGTCTTGAAGCATACGCAATTACTTTCCCTTGTTGCATCAAGACATATCCTAACCCGACACCTGAGGCATCACAATACATGGCATAACCATCTGGACCTTCTGGAATTGCTAGAACTGGCACTGAGGTCAACCTGTTCTTAAGCTCTTGGAAACTCTGCTCACAGGCCTCTGTCCACAGAAACTTAGTCGTTTTCTGCATCAGCTTCATTAATGGTGATGAAAGAGAAGAAAACCCCTCTACGAACCTCCGGTAGTATCCTGCTAAGCCTAGAAAGCTACGAATCTCTGTCGGAGTGGTAGGTCTAGGCCAGGATTTCACAGCCTCAATCTTCTGAGTATCTACCTTTATACCTCCAACGGATACAATGTGCCCGAAGAATGCTACAGACTTTAAACAGAACTTACACTTAGAAAACTTAGCATACAATTTATTATCACAGAGTGTTGGAGTACCGGTCGTAGGTGGTTCACATGCTAATCCTCTGAACGTGAATAAACCAGAATATCATCAATAAAGACTATCACGAACAGATCTAAATATGACCGAAATAAGTTATTCATCAAGTCCATAAATATGACAGGTGCATTCGTCAACCCGAAGGGCATGACAAGGAACTCGAAGTGCCCATATCGGGTCCTGAAGGCTGTCTTGGGGATATCTTTCTCCCGAACTCTGACCTGGTGGTATCCTGACCTCAAATCTATTTTTGAAAAGCATCTAGCTCCATGTAACTGATCAAACAAGTCGTCTATCCTTGGTAGTGGATATTTATTCTTAATAGTTACCTTATTCAGTTGCCTATAATCGATACACATGCTCAGCGAGCCATCTTTTTTTCGCACAAACAATACCGGTGTACCCCAAGGTGAAGTACTGGGCCCGATGAAACCTTTCTCCAGCAAATCTTTTAACTTCTCCTTCAACTCCTTCAGTTCGGCAGGTGCCATTCTATATGGAGGAATGGATATTGGATGCGTTCCTAGAAGCAAATCAATGCCAAAATCAATATCTCGCTCTAGAGGAATACCTGGAAGTTCATCTGAAAATACATTTGTGTACTCCCTTACTACTGGAATAGACTGAAGTGTAGGTACCTCAGCATCTACATCTTTAACTCGCACAATATGATAAATGCACCCTTTTGCAATTATTTTCATTGCCTTCAGATAGGAAATAAACCTACCTATGGGTGTCGCGGTATTACCTACCTATTCAAGGACTGGCTTACCTGGAAAATGAAATCTGGCTGTCTTTGATCGACAATCAATTGTGGCATAACAAGTTGTCAACCAGTCCATGCCCAAGATAGCACCAAAATCCAACATCTCTAGCTCAACTAGGTCGGCTGAGGTTTGACGACCACAAACTGTCACCGTACAACCTCGGTAAACTCGTCTAGCAATAATCGATTCTCCGACCAGTGTAGATACTACAAAAGGATCACTTAATATTTCAGGCACTATACCAAATTTCCTCGCGACAAATGTGGTAATACATGATAAAGTAGATCCTAGGTCTATTAAGGCATAAACATCGTGAGAACAAATGGTCAGCGTACTTGTCACAACGTTTGGTGAGGACTCTTGGTCATGTCGACCTGCTAGTGCATAGATATGATTCTGGTTACCACCTGAACTGGACCCTTTACCTCTGCATCAACCTCTACCAGCCGAAGACTAAGACTCACATCCTGAAGGATGCATGGACATAGTTGATCCTGTTGCTGAATTTGCTAGTTGCGCTATACCCCCAGAATCTCTATTTGGGCAATCTCACATCATATTCCATGGACGTCCACATGTATAACAAGCATCGGTACTGGCTCGGCATTGGACCAAGTATCCTCAACCGCAGATGGCACACCACGGTAGAAATGGCCATGTTTGCCCCGAACCTCGTTGTCGGTGCAAACTTGATGCCTGGGAGCTCTCACATGGTCCTGACTGAGTATAACGGACATACTTGTACCCCTGTGACTGAGGTGGCAGAGGTCTAGGTGGCCGTTCGAAGTACTGGGGCCTATAACTACCTTGAGACTGCTCCTGAGATCTAGCAAATCTCATCCTCTTTCGCTGCCCTAACTCAGTCCTCTCTATACCCTGCTGCCAATGCCTACCCCTTTCTATATTCTGGGAAAATGCTTGAATCCGGGAGATATCCATACTATCATGTAATGTAGCGGTGGCACATGCTTCGGTCAACTCTGGGGCCAACCCTGCTATAAACCTATGGATCTTGTCCCGCATAGTAGCAACTATGGATGGTGCATATCTGGCCAATGAGTCAAAATAGAGACTATACTCTCGAACACTCATATTGCCCTGCTTGAGGGCTAGAAACTGATCGAGTCGGGCCTATCAAATCTCTCGCGGTAAGTACTGGTCAAGGAAGGCATCTGAAAAATTATCCCAATTAGCAAGAGGTGCATCACATCCCCTAGACCTTTCCCATCCCTCGTACCAAAGGATGGCTATATCTCAGAGTTGAAAAGCTGCTAACTCAACTGCCTCTTCTCTATGGCACGCATAACCCGAAAGATCCTACGAAGCTGATCTATGAAATCCTGCAGGTCCTCCCTCTAATCTATCCCCGTGAACTCTGGGGGATTCAAAGCAATAAACTCTCGAACCCTTGAACTCCCAGATCCCTCAGAAGGTCCTGCACTAGCGGATGCCCTAGCCTATTGTTGGGTAGCTACCAAATGTGCCAACAAATGCACCTCACTTCTCAAGTCTTAATCTGGTGGAAGCGGAGGGGGAACTGGATGTGCGGTCTCCCTAGGAATCTCCTCGGGTGGCGGAGGAGCCGGTAATTACTGGGTAAGGGTCTCTCCCTAGGACTCCGATTGGGCCTCATCTGCTGGGGGTACCATGTTAGTCCCTTCACCTACTACTGTTTCTCTCCTCTGGCTAGTCGTAGTCTTCCTAGTTATCGTCATATGTGCATGCACACGTCAACGTGTAAGTTTAACTCAAATTTCCTATAACTCAATGCTACAGCACGATGTAGATTTGAAAGAAGGGTAACTAACTCCTAAATGCCCTATAGTCCCTTACTTATATAATGTGGCACACCACACAATAAGACCCTACTAGACACGGCTTGTAGACTCTCTAGGACAGAACTGTTCTGATACCACTTTTGTCATGCCCCGAGCCTGGGGGCGAGACCGACACCTAGTGCCTCACCTATCATTACGTATCACTTGCGACTAAGAGATTCTGGACATATAATGTCGTACTTTGTCCATGGGCCACATTACAAGATAATGTGCGATACAAAATATAAAACTGAATATAGACTAACACTGACTAAATGTTAACATAAAGCTGGGCCAGCAAGGCCGTCATAATTACTACAAATAACAAGCCAACAAAATATATGTACAGGGCCTACAAGCCCAACATACTACACTAACTAACAGGATATGTCTACAAGCCTCTACTGGTAGATGTACTGGGATCGGAACAGGGCCCTGACCTACCCATAACATAGATACATATATACACAATATGTACACAAAACCTCTAAACCCGACAACTCCGAAGGACGGGGAGCTTACCTATAAAGCTGAACTCGAGCAAACACCTACTGAGGAGGTCTACCTTTCTCGACTTGCATGCATGAAATGTAATGCCCCTAGAAAGGGACGTCAGTACAAAATAATGTACTGAGTATGTAAGGCAATATACTGAAGCTAAAGCTGAAGTGATAATATAATAACTGAAAGCAACTAGGAGTCAAAGAAAATCTAAAGATATGCTCATCTACTGATAATGACTCAACTCTCTCAATATAATGAGTAAAATAGTTGTCCGGCCCTATAAGGCTCGGTATATATATATATCTGCTCTGCTGTAATAGGCTCGCTCATAGGCGCTCGGCCATACTAGGCTCTGTATCTCGACCAAATGAGCTCGCTCACAGGCGCTCGACCATAGTAGGATCGGTATATAACTTACCATCTGATCAGAGGTTGCCCAATAGGGGCCTGCCCATCGATTATAGCTCGATGGTAATGAATACTTTAATACTGTATATATAAATTCTCTTCTCTCTTAATGGGAAGTAGGAAATACTCAATTGAATATAAAGTCACGATAAAGAGAATACGTAACTTACAAAACTAGGAAAATATACGTAACTTGCGAGACTAGCAAAATATACGTAAATTTCGGGATATGAATTTTTTGTTATGACTCCTTATCAAACTTTTTAAATTACGAGATCATGCAAAATGAAGGAAGAGATTAGCCTTAACATACCTGGAGTAGGAAAAAATTCGTATGATATTCTTGGAAAAGGTTGCACCGTATTCCGTTGGAATCGCAAAATGTAATTATGTTGC
Organism: Nicotiana sylvestris; assembly: GCF_000393655.2. Lineage (NCBI taxonomy): Eukaryota > Viridiplantae > Streptophyta > Magnoliopsida > Solanales > Solanaceae > Nicotiana > Nicotiana sylvestris. The sequence goes on from NC_091059.1 coordinate 183,605,961, forward strand.
TAAGACTTTAATAATTCTTGTTGAGTTTTTTTGTAGGAATTGATTGCAAAGAAAATGGCTAACATCTACTTCATCCAGCAAGTATCATGTGAGGCTAACGTTTCTGTTCTTAGTTTTGGAACATTTAAAATGAAATTGGCATGGTTTGTTTAGTCTTTAAGTGAAAGACTTTGATTAGTGAAAGTCTTAAAAATGAAACATGTTGTATCTTCAAGATACGGAATGACTTAGTCATTCCTTTATAACATGGCTAGCTGCCAAGTGGGGTTGGGGTGGGATATTTAATCTTTATCCACTTATTAGGTAATTAGGTAATGTCTCGTTACCCGGTAATTAACCAATTACCCGCATAATTAAAAATTATCTCAAATTACTTAAAATTCTACTTATTTTTAATATACTTTATACATCATACTATCATGGTCATATGGTACCTTGCATGGTACTAGTCCATAAGTATCAGGTATTAACGCTCGACCCGTAGTTTTCCCAATTCGACAACCTTCAACGAAACTTATTTTCGTTAATTCGTGTACCCTTTCCTTCATGGAACTTCCTTATTGCTTGTTATAAATAGCATAAATATGCTAACCTCCAGATAATCTCATCCCCGAGTTTATGTCAATTTACTGAAGATGAAACTTTAATGTACGAAAAATGCGAGATGTAACAATTCTTTTATTATTGGTGTTGAATTGTATATTGGGATCGGGTTGCATGTCGCAACAACATTATATGGGATCGGGTTGCACGCCTCAACATGGAGTAATAAGGGAGGACATGAGGGGTCGGGTTGCACGTTGCAACAATGATATATGATTGGATCGGGTTGCATGTTGTAACAATGATATATGATTGGATCGGGTTGCACGCTGCAACAGTGTTATATGATTTGGATCGGGTTGCGCGCCGCAACAATAAATAATAAAAGTGGATATTGACTTGTTATTGTTTCCTTATTCTTACTGATACAAACCTTAAAATGTTCTTTATGTTTTTCTCCTAAATTACTGTTGTTACTTGATATTCCCCCGCAACATGTTTCCCCTTTCCATTTTTAACTGCTAGTTTCAGTTATTATTGCTTGTCATATATGCTTTAACTGCATAGATTTATTTGGTAGTCTCGTCCTAGCCTCGTCACTACTTCACCGAGGTTAGGCTCGACACTTACTAGCACATGGGGTCGGTTGTGCTGATACTACACTCTACACTGTGTGCAGATCTCGGTGCTGGAGCATACGGACCTTAGCTAGGGGTTGCTACCTTCAGTCCATTAGGAGACCCGAGGTAAACTTGCAGGCGTCCGCAGGCCTTGGCGTTCCCTCCCTATCTAGTTTCTTTCTGTTCTTTTATATTCCAAAGACAAACATGTACTTTCTTGTTCAGACTTTATTTGTAGTTTTTTTAGATAGTCCGTGAGATTATGACACCAGTTCTGGGCGGTTTATATTATAGATTTGTATCGGCATTAACTTAAAATGTTACATTTCATTCTTCCGCTTTACTATTTCCGCTATTTATAAAATGTTAATTACAGTTGTTAGGGGATTAAAAATGAAAAGGGTAAAGTAATTGAAATCATTGGCTTGCCTAGCTTTCACTAGTAGGCGCCATCACGACTTCTGAGGGTGGAAAATCCGGGTCGTGACACATCTTGCCTTTGTACCCGCAATTGTATCTCATCATATTGTTCCACAGGGTACTTTAACATATCCTCAATCTTTTTCAAGTCATCATCTATGGGTTCTTTGTTCCTCCTTAACAAGAAAAAGAAGAACCATCAAAGTAAGGGGTCGGGGGAAGATAAGAAATATAAGCACAACCATGAAAGTGACTATCTTGACCACCACACATATCACACACATTCCACACATAAGATTGAGTTGGTGCACATAACTCGCTCTCGGAAATATTTTGATAATTTTGCCCCGGGTGGTTTTCTCCACAATATGCATAAGGAGGATCAAAAGTAGAATTACCAACATCAAAACTCTCATAATTTCAAGATGCCATATTTTTTTAAAAATCAACAGGTAACACAAAAATAAAAGTTCAAACTTGAAACCTAGCAATATGTACACCTACAGCTACACCATTAGTTCTCCGGCAACGACACCAAAATTTGGTCACACCCAACTATGCCTTATAAAAAGGACTAAGCGGTCATTGCAAATATAATCCGGTTTACAAGTCCGGAGTCGAATCTCACAGAGAACTAAGGCATAGCTACAGTCGTTCAATATCACTAAGAAACACAAGTCAAAACAATCTCCTAATTATAAGTATTATAATGTTTATTTTTATCTAACTAATTATCAAATACTAGAAAGCAGTAAAATTATCAATTAACAAGGATAAGGATTAGAGACGAGATTAAAGAGGTCTAGAGTTATAATTTTCCCTATTGTCAGAATCCTTTCCGCTATGTTTTCTATAAATTTACCTAAGTCTTCTCTACCGATCATGAGCACTCTGACTGTTGTAACTCTCTTCCGAGTAATTACCACAATTTACTAGATATATTCTCCTGAATTACACTAGCTGGCATTAAGTACGGCTCACTCGGATCGCACCAAGATTTCGTTATCCCTAATCCCACATTTAAACCCTTCGTATTGATCCCTCATATACGTTAGGAGTGATGTTGTTCAACAACTACCTAATTGAGCTCTCTTCAACCAAACACAATAATAATATAGTTGAACAAATAGAGAAAACATTATAGCAAATCTATATCAACGTAACAAGAAAATCATCCTTCAATAGGTTCCATCAAAACCCTAGATAACAAATTAGCTATTCATAATAGTATGCATAACTACAATACTAGAATTTATAACTAATAATGGATATAGGAAGAAAGAAGTGAGAAACTCGTAGAAGAATTCTCTGCCTTGCTCCTAGTGTGTTCTTGCCTCCTTAGGTCGATATCCGGTCTCCACGACGGCTCCATGCTCTCCCTGGGTCTAAAGTGTGTCCAAACTCGATCTCCCCCATCTGTCTCCCTAAAGCCCCATCAAAAGTGACGTTTTTAAGTCTATCTATATGTTTAGAACAAGGCCTGGATAAAGCCTGGTCGAGCTGGCTTTTGTCCGGCTTCTCTTTTTCACCGTTCTTGAGCGCACTTTCGACGTTTAAGCATCCCTTTAGCTCTACTTTTATTTTCGATGAACCTACACACAAAATAGCCTCCATTACGCGCAAATAAAGTGTAATTTATCATTAAAGCATGTATAATGCAAGGCAAATAATGTATGAAACTGTGGAATTATAGCCACACATCATGTACTTACCTGTGTGAGTTTTATTTCGTGGAAATTGTGGAAAAACATTCTATGTGTTGTCCCTTCCTTTTTTGTACTTACTAGCTGGCATGAACCATGTTAGGACACTTGCACAAGCATACACATAGTTAATCACTCTCATCGGCTAAAAGGATGGACCTTGATATCGTTGTGTATTAAATTAGTAAAGAAGGCATATGATGCCAAGTGTTTAGGGTTCCGGAATTGGGACCCGTGAAATGTGAATATTTTGAGGTTTGGTACCTCATGAATGGTTATTGGCTAGAGCCTGGTATGAAAGCGGTCGTGTTTGTTGAGTTGCTACTTACCTTTCCCCTATCTGTGTTCGCCGGATTTCAAACTGTGTTCCACTTTTCTTCTAAGTCATTATCATGGTGTTCCGCTATTGGTTGTTGTTTTCCTTTCTTACTGCAATTACTGTATTGTTGCCATTGTTATTATGCGTAGTCCTTATATAGATATCGTATTATGTTATTTCTACACTTATATCCGTCCAGGTTATTTAGTCCAATATGTGTCTTGACTGTTCCTCGTCGCTACTCCACCGAGGTTAGTCTTGATACTTACTGGGTACCGCTGTGGTGTGCTTATACTATACTTCTGCATATTTTTGTGCTAATCCAGGTAATTGATCATTAGTAGTTGTGCGAATCATTGCTGTGGAGACTCAAGGTAAATCTTCTGTTGCGTTCACAGGCTTCGGAGTCACCTTCTAGTTTTTGTATTGCACTGTTTATTCTTATTTCTGAAAAGCTATATTTAGAAGTTGTCTGGTAAACACTCTGTAGAGCTTATGACTTGTACTACCGATTTTGGAGTTGTAAATTTTAAAGCTATTTCTATTTCAATTGTTAGATATTATTTAAATATTGTTGTTGTTTCAATTAATGTTAGGCTTACCTAGCCCCTAAAACTAGGTGTCATCACGATACCCAACGTATGAAATTTAGGTCGTGACATTGTTACTACATTGTTACAGAAGTAGTTGTAAGTTCAGAACTATTATTTTAATAAATATTCCTAAGGTGCTTTTCTTGTGATCAAATTATAATTAGATACATTCATATAAGATTCAAGTCCAAAATAGTTGCAAATGCGTGCAAAATTGCAACACAAGATGATAGAGTTGTCCACAACTGCTGGCACTCGTCTCTGGCTTCTCATTAATTATGAGTGGGCGTGAATTGAATTTCTCTCTAGGCCATAGTATTACCTTTGTGGATAACAATGCTAATGGTGTTGATTGTACAAAAATTAACAGAGACAATATGAACTATGCATTTAGCCGTTTGGTATTGATGTTCAAAAAATTTCTATTTGGTTTAGCCGTTAAACCGCCCGACAATCGTTAATCCGATATCAATCTGCCCATTGTCTTAGTGGAGGGCTAGCGGATTACTACATTTATAATCTGATAACCAATAAGCCAGACCGTTAAGTGTAATTATTCGTTCGATCCGCCCGATAAGCACCTCTACCTGTGTATGTGGGACCATTTGCGTGAAGCCCATTTGTTGTTGACGCGTCAAAGAAAAAATTATTAGTGACACTTGTCATTTAAAAAGATTAGCATTTGTAATTATTTAAAAAATAAACACCCCGTCTGCTTCAATTTATGTGAACTTGTTATTATTATTAGGGGAGTCAAACAAGTTTCTATTTGTTCCCTTTTTAAAAAAATATTTTTATTGTTAGATGTTATGATTTATAATACTTTTAAGTAGTTTCTAAATATGTAAAGTTTATTTAAAAAAATTAAAAATTCTATGTCTCTAGTCAGTTTTACCCCCGTACTCTGATAAAGTTTACTTAAATTGAGACGAAAAAAGTATAAAGTATGTTCTCCACTCCATCTTCTTCTTTAATAGACCTCTCTACCCCATCCGATCCTGATAATCTCATGCCGTTATTCTTTTATTGATATCAACTGTAAATATTATCATATGATAACAACAAATAAGCAATACACCTAAAAATTCGCTATTTTTTTTGTTCTTCTAATGAACCCCAAAAAACACTGGAGCTTCCATTTTGAAGAGGCGGCCGGGAGATTTCATATAGTAAACGTGTTTGAATATATACATGTTTTTTTTAAAAAAAAAAACTAGTATTAGTACCCGCGTGATGCGCGGACAAAATCATGTCACATTGTGATGTAGGTTGTTTGAATCATGTGCGAATAACCTTAAAATATAAACCTCTGAGATAAAAATTATATAACATTAGATATTAATTATGAAGAAAGATATGAAATTATTGTTTAAATCTCATAGTGGATAACCTATTTTTTTAATATATATTTGTAGTAGCATAACCCTTATTTTTAGTACTTGCATTTCGTGTCGCTCTCAATATTAAAGAATACTAAATATGTCATGTTATGATCTGTCTTGTTTGAGCATATTAGATAATATTATTTTTAAAAAATTCTTACTACCACTTTGTTTTTATCTTAAAGTCAAATATATCTTATTTATTACATCATTTTTATGCAAATTCTTTTTTTTTTTGGTTCTTTTCTTATAGTTATTGTATTATTTATTATTTAATATTATTATACTATTATAATTTTTTATTAGCTTAATAATTAAATTGATGTATTGCTTATTATCCTTTAATAGTCTTTAATAAATATAAATATTTTATTCTTGAAATTTGATATATTTTTACGCTTGTAACCTCTTATTCGGATTAATCATTTAAATTTAATGTAATATTTTAAAGTATAATTTAATTATTTAGTTTTTAAATTAATTTAAAGTATAAGTATCCTCACACTGCCTCTATTTTTTATGCATTCTCTTCCCTACTACAATATTTTAATTAGTTTTTATATTAATGTTTCGCCTATAACAAAAATAATATCATATTTTATTTTAAATTATAACTTTGAATTAATTTATTTGATTATTATATTCCAAGTGTATTGAGTTCTCTTATAATTATTTTTGTATTAAATGCAGTTAAATTTTCTTTCTTTTTTAGCGTTAAGATGCAAATTTAATTTTTAATTTTATTAGTAAAATTACCTATATTAGAATTTTATTTTGTATTTTTAAAATTTTATTTTAATCATAAAAAATGTTTCTTAATTATTTTGAACTTATTATATCTGAATGTTGTAGCAATATTTTCACTGTCATATTATTTCTTTATGTAAATTTTCTTTCTTTTTTAGTTTTAAGATACAAAGTTAATTTTTAATTTTTATTAGTAAAATTACCTATATAGAAATTTATTTTTTATTTTTTATTTTTATTTTTTATTTTTTATTTTATTTTTCATAAATAAGACTTCAATTTTGTGGTATTATCTATAGTTTGAGCATTCTCATCATAATTTTAAGAACTTTCTAATCTCAAATAGTCTTTCCCTTTAATTTCGATTAGTAAATTTTTAATAATTTAACGTAATTTTGCTATTTTTTAATCTGATATATAGTCTTATTACGTTTTTGTGTGGCTTTTTGTCACGACCCCAACCCCGGCCGTGATGGCGCCCAACACAATGCTAGGCAAGCCCGACCAACTAACATCTCACGTTCTCTTTTTTTATAATCCAATACCAATTTTCGGGATTTAATACCAATTTAATATAAATAGAAGTATGAATTTAACCGATGAAATGTGCGGAAACCATAATCACAAAAAAAATCTCTGTAAAATAGCCAACTGATCCGGTGTCACAAGTCTGAGCCTCTAATACAAGGTTTCAACAATCTAATACAGAAATATGTCTAAAATGCGGAATGATAAGTGGAGATAGAAGGAGAAATCGGGTCTGTGAACGTCATGCAGCTACCTCGATAACTCCGATAAAGACAGAACGGCAGGAAAGCTCGCTCTATGCCTCAGGAATACCTGTACCTGCACACATGGTGCAGGGAGTAATGTGAGTACTCCGACCCAGTGAGTAATAACAATAAATAATGGCTGACAGTATGAAATCACGTAAAGGCACTAAGCAGTTCTATATCAAAACAGTAAAATCATTTAAGCAGCAGTGAATGAGGAAATCATGTGAAATTCTTTAAACTAGGTAAAATAGATATAATCAGTATAAATCAGCTCCTCAAGCATTTCAGTTCATTTATTCATTCTTATCCTCAGTTCTCAATTCATATATTTCTCACGATAACCAAATCAAAATATATATATACCGCTGCGGCGTGCAGCCCGATCCGTATATCGCTGTGGCGTACAGCCCGGTCCATAATAATAATAGTCGACTGCGCTCACTGGGGGTGTGTAGATTCCGGAGGGGCTCCTTCAGCCCAAGCGTTTTATAATTGTTGCGGCGTGCAGCCCGATCCATATAAGTAATTGTTGCGGCGTGCAGCCCGATCCATAATGTGTATAATATATATATCTGTTGCGGCGCGCAGCCCGATCCATATCATATAAACTATCCTCACTATTGGGTCCTCGACCCCACTCAGTCATTTAAAAATCACAGCCTCTCGGGTATAATGTACGGTCGGGATCTCAGCCCTCATATCTCTTCCTATTTATGATTAACATTTCAAAAATTTGGTTCATATCATTCTTAAACAATTGGAAACATGACTGAGGATATAAATTCTTTAACAAAATAAGTGAGGAAAACCAGTCAAAAATCCCCTAAGGGTTCTACAGGTCGGCACACGGCCCCAAGCATGGCAACAAGCCCAATTCACAACAATAAAGTATATGTCTCAATCAAAAATGTAGTAAAATATCATTCGGGATGGACCAAGTCCCAATCCCCATAGCATTGAACCTAACGCTCGTCACACAGCGTGTATCTCAACTTAGTATAGCACTACGTTGTGCAAATCTGGGGTTTCAAACCCTCAGGACATCATTTAAAATCATTACTCACCTCAAACTGGCCAAAACTCTAGCTCGCTATGCCCTTGCCTCTCAAATTGGCCTCCAAGCGCGTCGAATCTATCCAAAATCAGAACGAATAGGTCACAATATGCTAAGGGAACATAGCCCAAGCGAAAACATTCGAAAAAATATCGAAAATCTCGAAATTAGCAAAACCCGAGCCCCGGGCCCACGTCTCGGAATCGGGTGAAATTTACATTTTCAGAATCCTCATACCCTCACGAGTCTAACCACACTAAAATTATCCAATTCGGATACCATTTGCTCCTTCAAATCATTATTTTACATTTTTGAAAGTTTTCACAATTTTCTTCCAAAATTCCATCTCAAATCACGAATCAAATGATGAATTCAATGATAGATTCATGTAATCTAGCCAAATCTAAGTTAAAATCACTTACCCCGATGAATTTCTTGAAAAACCATCAAAAAATCACCAAAATTCGAGCTCTCTAGGTCAAAATATCAAATAAAACCCAAAACCTCGTATTTATATAGAGTACCCTTCAGGTCTTCTCACCGTGGGCCGCACCAAATCGACTACGGTCCACACCAATTGACCGCGGTCCGCACAAGCCAGCGCGGTCCAAGCGACACCTACCGCGGCCGCGCGATGCCTACCGCGACCGCGCCCCTTCCGCGCAAGCCAGCGCGGTCCGCGCGACGCCTACCGCGGTCGCGCCCCTGCAGTCCTCTTGGACCTGCTACAGCTGCTGCATTTTTCTGTTATATTTTTCAACTTCAAACTTCCCGTTAGCCATCTGAAATCACCCCGAGGCCCCTGGGACCTCAACCAAAAGCACCAACGTATCCTAAAACATCTTCCAAACTCGTTCCAATCCTCAAAACACCTCAGAGAACATCAAAACCATCAAATTACATCGAATTCAAGCCTAAGAACTCCAAGAACTCTTGAATTATGCTTTCGATCAAAACGTCTATCAAATTTCGTCCGGATGATCTGAAATTTTGCACACATATCCCAAATGACACAACGAAGCTATTGCAACTCTCTAAATTTCATTCCGACCCATATATCAAAATCTCGCCTATCAACCGGAAATTGGCAAATATCAATTTCGCTATTTCAAGCCTAAATCTTCTCTACAACTCCAAAACTCATTCCGATCGCGCTCCTTAGTCACAAATCACCTCCCGAAGCTAACCGAACCATCAGAACTCACATCCGAGTCCTCTAACACATAAGTCAACATCCGGTTGACTTTTTCCAACTTAAGTCTTCTTAGAAGAGACTAAGTGTCTCATTTCTTACCAAAACCACACCAACCGCAAACCAATCAACCCGATCACATAAAACACGGATAACGAAGCATAAATAAGCTGAAATGGGGGAAGACGGAGCGGTAACTCATGAGACGACTGACCGGGTCGTCACACTTTTCATTAACTTGTAACTTTATTTAATATCATTATCAAGTACTATTCTTTAATATAATATAGATAAAAATATTTATTTTGATTTAAAAATATTGCTTGAAAATTTTAAATTATTTAAATTTTAATAATATTTTTAAGTATTGTATATTTACTTTATTTTATTTTCTAAATTTATGATTTATAAATATCCTCACATTATCTCTAATTTATTTTTATTATTCAATATTATTAATTTTTGATTTTGTATATTAGACTTGAGTTACGTGGACTTACCCATATTATGAGTTTTCTTATCACAATATAAAAGACTTTCTTATCTCAAATTTAAATTAGTTTTACCCTTTTTCTCTATGATAAAAAATCTGAATTTATATTTTTTCTCTATTTAGTCTTTATTTTTGATATTATATTATTCAATTCCTAATATTATTACATTGTCATGTGAATTTTTATTAGCTTGTTTGAATTTAATATATATTTCTGTCACACTCATTCTAATATAATATAGATAAAAATTTAATAACTTTCTCATCTCAAATTCAAATATTTTTTTATCATTCTATTTTCTAAATTGGACCTCATTTTTAAAAATTTATGTTATGCTTTCAAACTTAAACTAACTGAATTCAATTCAAATATTAATCATATAAAAATATTTTCTTAATTGTTTGAACCCATTATATCTAAATAACATAGTAATATTTACGTATAAAATATTTGTTTGCCTGATTTATCAATATTAATATGACTTTATTATTCTTGTTATTAAAATGTTTTTTTACTAATTCTTTAATTTTTTTTTCTTACCTTATAAATAATTTATATACTTTATATAAGATCTATGAGTGGATCAATATATAGATACAAATCTACATATAAATATAAATATAAATATAAATAAATAAATATATATATATATATATATATATATATATATATATATTAGATTTGTCTAAGATCTATTTAGATTATGTATAGGATTCATTAAACTACTTCCATTAATTATGTTTCTATTTATAATTTCTAATTATTAATGTTGTCCTAAAATTGCCAAGTGGCTTCATTTTAGCTTGCCACTTGGCTTAACCACAATGCAAATCACTCTCATTTTAATATAACTAGTATAGTACCCGCGCGATGCGCGGACACAAATATCAAATTATAATTTGAGTTATTGGAATTACCTTAAAATTTAAAACTCCCATATAACATGTTTCTTTTTATTTATATTTTTATTTTATATTTGTAATAATCCAACTCCTTGATTTAGTACTTGTATTTTATTTTGTGGTCAATATTAAATAATATTAAACATATCACGTTTTTGATGTGTCTTGTTTGAGCATATTGTTTAACAAAATTCTTACTACCACTTTATGTTTCACCGCAAATTCGAATAAGTCTTATCCTTCTACATTTTCACTCAAAACAACTCTTTCTTTAATCTTTGCTTCTAGTTATTGCATTATCTATTACTTAATAATGTTATATTCATGTAATCTTTTATTAGCTTACTAATTGACTTGATATCTTGTTTATTGCCCTTTTGATAAACACATATAAATATAATTTTTTTTATTCCTAAAAGTTAATTTATTTTTGTACTTTTATCCTCTTACTTGGAACTCTTTTTTCAATAAAATCTTTCAATAATATTTTTGAGTATTATTTAATTATTTAATTTCCTTATACTTAATTAATTCAAAGTATAAATATTCTCACACTATCTCTGTTTTCCTCTTTATACATCCTCTTCCCTACAATAAATTTTTAATTAGTTTTTTATATTAATATTTTACCAATAAATAAAATATATAATATCACATTTTATTTTAAGACTTTGAATTAGTTTAAAATATTAATAAATAAGTTTTTTCTTATTATATTTTAAATCTATAAAATTTTCTTATAATTGTTTTTTGTATCATGTGTAATTAAATTTTCTTTCTCTTTTAACGTTAGGATACAAATTAGAATTTAATTTTCATTCATAAAATTACCCACGTGAGATATTTATTTTGTATTTACTTAGTTTTAATTTGTTATCCAATTTTTAGTTTTTTATGTAGTAAAATTTTAATTTTGTAGTCCTATCCATAGTTTGAGCGTTTTCACCATAATTTTAATCTAAATCTCAAGTTCAAATCGTCTTTCCCTTCTATTTATAATATTAAATATTTTTAAATTTTTGATTATTGATATTAAGTTACCTAATATGTAGTACTTTATTTTTTTATGTGGCTTTCATTAACATGCCTTTTTATTTAATATCATAATCTATTTATATCCTTTAATATTATTATATAAATTGATGTATGATTTTTTTAATATTGAAAAAAAATATTATTTTATTTAAAATTAATACTCAAAATTATTAAATAGTTTAAATTCCTTAATAATATTTTTAAGCATTATATATTTACTTTATTTTTTAAAACTAATTCTTAGTATAAATAACCTCGCATTATCTCTAATTTATTAATATTTTGATATTTTTTTAAAAAAATTAATCTATTAAACTTCAGTTATATGGCCTTATCCACATCATTACCTTTTTATCATACTTTAAAAAACTTTTTTATATCAAATTTAAATAAGTTTTATCCTCTTTTTTTCTTTATGATAGAAATTTTGATTTTTTCTCTATTTGTTTCTTATTTTGCTATTGTATATTCAATACTTAATATTATTAATGTTGTCATGTGCTTTTTATTAGTTTACTTGAATTTAATATCCACTTTTATCACATTCATTTTAATATAATATAAATAATAAATAAAATTATTTCAATAGTAACTTTGACTCTATTGCTCATATTTTTAAATATGATTTTTCTTGTCATATTAAAAAAAAAGTCTCATCTCAAATTCAAATATATCTTATTCTTCTATTTTCTCCATTGGACCACATTTTCAAAAATCATATTATACTTTCAAAATTAACCTAGCAATACTAACTCTAATTGTTGCAGCAATATTTTCACTATTATTTTAACAAAAATATTTATTTATGTATAAAATATTTATTTATCCGAATTGTAAACATTAATATAACCTCATTATATATATATATATATATATATATTATTACTATTTAATTATTTTTCCTACCATAACTGAATTATACACAAAATTTAATTAAAAATACCTATAATAATGTATATTGTTCACAAGTAAGGTCAGATACAAAGCTTGTACTAAATAAAAATTATTATTCCAACTTAAATTAATGTGTAAGATATAAAATAAAAATTTAATTAATTCTTTCTCAAAAAAGAATACCTACCATAATTGAATTATACACAAAATTTTAATAAAAGATACCTACAGTAAAGTATATTGCATCCAAATAAGGTCAGATACAAAGCTTGTACTAAATAAAGAATTATTATTTCAACTTAAAATTAATGTGTAAGATACAAAATAAAAATTTAATTGATTCTTTCTCAAAAAAGGATACCTACCATAACTGAATTATACATAAAATTTTAATTAAAGATACCTATAGTAAAATATATTGTACCAAAATAAGGTCAGTTACAAAGCTTGATCAATTAATTAAAATTTGTCCCTACCATAATTATACGAAAAAATGTTAACTAAATTATACTACTAATAGAGATTTGTATCATAATTAAAAAATAATTCTTATTGAACTACTACTTCCATTAATTATGTTTTTATTTATAATTCAAAATTTTAATGTTTTCTTAAAGTTGCCAAGTGGCTTTTTCTTAGCTTGCTACTTGGCTAACCTCATGCTTCACTACTCTCTTTTTAATATAATATAGATACTTACCATAATTGAATTATACACAAAATTTTAATAAAAGATACCTACAGTAATGTATATTGCGCCCAAATAAGGTCAGATACAAAGTTTGTACTAAATAAAAAATTATTATTTCAACATAAAATTAATGTGTAAGATGCAAAATAAAAATTTAATTGATTCTTTCTCAAAAAAAGATACCTACCATAACTGAATTATACATAAAAGTTTAATTAAAGATACCTACAGTAATGTATATCGTACCAAAATAAGGTCAGTTACAAAGCTTGATCAATTAATTAAAATTCGTCCCTGCAATAATTGTACAAAAGAAATGTTAACTAAATTATACTACTAATAGAGGTTTGTATCATGATTAAAAAATAATTCTTATTGAACTACTACTTCCATTAATTATGTTTCCATTTATAATTCAAATTTTTAATGTTGTCTTAAAATTGCCAAGTGGCTTTTTTTAGCTTGCCACTTGGCTTAACCTCATGCTTCACTATTCTCCTTTTAATATAATCTATATTATATTAAAAGGAGAGTAGTGATGCATGTGGTTAAGCCAAGTGGCAAGCTAAAATGAAGCCACTTGGCTATTTTAAGACAACATTAATTACTAGAAATTATAAATGAAAATATAATTAATGGAAGTAGTTTAATGAATCTTATACATAATCTAAATAGATCTTAGACAAATCTAATTTATATTTATATGTATATTTGTATCTATATCTATATCTATATTTATATCTATATATTGATCAATTCATGGATTTTCTTCTATATTAGCTAGAAATATGGAAGTGAAAAAATAATTAAACATTAAAAAACTATAATAGAAAAAATAAAAAATACAGAAATACGTAAATTGAAATAATCTATGACTATTTATATTTTGGAGTATGTTAAAATATAAAATAAAATTAAACTTTGTTTATGATATTAAAAATTTATCTATCTATATTATATTAAAAGGAGAATAGTGAAGCATGAGGTTAAGCCAAGTGGCTTAATGAGAAAAAGCCACTTGGCACTTTTATGAAATCTATTTGTTGGATTCTATTTGTATAACATTGAAAAATATATTATTTGATATTCTTTTGTATCTAATTATTAATTGGATAAAAAATCTGTTGGGAAAGAAAGATGAAATTGAGCTATCCGTGAACATATATTACCATATCTATATAATATTATATATAAGTTCATGGTTTCCGCCAAAAAATTATTATTAGATGTTCTTTTGTATCTAATTAATAATTAAATTTTTTTGGGTGGGAATGAAATATGAAATAGAGCTGTCCGTGAACATATATAACCATATTTGGAGTAATATTACATATGACAAATATTCTGTTAAAATATGAAATTAATGTTTTGCGTTAATATGAGTAAGAGAAAAAGGTATGAAATATTCTGACATAAAAATAGAAAGAAAAATTCTTTCCAAAAATGTGTTATGGACCAAAGTCCAAAAATAAGTAAAAGAAAAAGATCATTGTGACAAGACAATATATGATTACTCACATTTGCCATACAAAATTACAGGATCATCGATTTGTAATACTATTAAGGATTTCTTTTATGGTAGGCATCCTTTTTCGAGAAAGAATAAATTAAAATTTCATTTTGTATTTTACACATCAGTTTTAAGTTGAAATAATAATTTTATATTTAGTACAAGCTTTGCATCTGACTTTATTTGCAAATAATATACATTAATATATGTATCATATACATTACTATAAGTATCTTTAATTAAATTTTGTGTATAATTCAGTTATGATAAAGAATTAATTAAATAAATATTGTCTTACATCTATATTATACTAAAGAAAATAGACTAAAAAATTTAAGAAAGAATTAATTAAACTAAAATGTTCTCTTTTTAATGACCAGAGTAGAATCTTTTGGTCGTACACAAAAGAAAAAGATGCAATTTTTATTAAGCAGACCAATATATTATAATTATAGGTATCTTTAATTAAATTTTGTGTATAATTCAGTTATGGTAGGTATCCTTTTTTTTTTTTGAGAAAGAATTAATTACAATTTTGTTTTATATCTTACACATTAATTTTAAGTTGAAATAATAATTCTATATTTAGTACAGGCTTTGTATATGACCTTATTTACGAACAATATACATTATTATAAATATCTTTAATTAAATTTTGTGTATAATTCAGTTATTGTAAGTATTCTTTTTTAAGAAAGAAATAATTAAATAAATATTTTGTATCTTACATCTATATTATATTAAAGGAAATAATATTGAAAAATGAACAAGAGGACAAAGGCAAAAGACAAGAAAAATTAAGGCTTAGTGGTTAACAAATTTTAATTAACAAAAAAAAAACGTTGAAAATTAAAATAAGCCAAACTAAAAAAATAAAGATTCGTATCATTTTTTGCGCACTTACTCATACAAATTGATTTACACATACCTTTTTAAATATTAGGATTTAATATACTTAAAAATTGATTTACTTCCTTAGAAATATTTATTTAAACAATTTTGCTTAGGTTTGACTTCTCTACATTACTTAGGGTTTAGCTTCCACACAAACTTCTGCAAAGTATAGCTCCAAACTATAACTATATCAGCGAAATATTAATGTCCAAAATGAGTTAGAATTTGAAGGGTCGTGTTGTTAGATTATGACACATTCCAAACCGCGAGAAACCAAAAAATTCTAATTTAATTGAATTAATTATTCAAGATGAAAATGTGCATACTCTTTTACATGTTATTTTTTTCGAGTTGTGATGTATTTTCTTCAACTTATGCGCCTTACTAAATTAAATTTCTTTTCAAATTTTTTATTTTAGGGAGATCAAATTCATGCAATTATTGGGATTTTCGTACTTTCAATACAAGCATCAGGAAATGTAAGGTGTCTTACGCATAATTAGGTTTTCAAATTTCCAAAATGTTAGTGACAAGGGTTCACTAGAAATTCTTGAGTTTTTACCCATATCTTTTTGTAGTGATAAACCTCAATACAGAGGACAACTTATGGAAAATGCACTGCAACATGTCATGAGCATTTGCTACAAAACTGTTCCCTTAATTACGTGCTTCATATCAAGCAAATTGTATAACATCATTATTTTTTGTGGAACATTCATATCAAATAAATTGTATAGTATCATTATTTTTTATGTAATATTTAGTAGGAGATGTAATGAAAGTTTTACTGGAATCTTAAAATATTTTTAATGTTTGGTTGTAAAGATGGTATTAACACTAACATATTAAACTTTATGGTGTAGATCGTTCTTTTTAATAATCTGCGCATCGCGCGGGTACTAATACTAGTATAGATATAGATGCATACTACTCTCCTTTTAATATAATATAGATATAGATTTAATTAATTTTTTAACTCTTTATTTCTAGCTAATATAGAAGAAAAATCTAAGAGTGGATCAATATATAGATACAAATATACATATAAATATAAATATAGATATATAGATTAGATTTGTCTAAGATCTATTCAGATTATGTATAGGATTCATTAAACTACTTCCATTAATTATGTTTCTAATTATAATTTCTAATTATTAATGTTGTCCTAAAATTGCCAAGTGACTTCATTTTAGTTTGCCACTTGGTTTAACCATAATGCATACTACTCTCCTTTTAATATAATATAGATATGCATTTTATTTTTGTACCAAAGAATCATCTTTTAAAGAGCTTTGTTACACTTTCTTCAAAAAGTTGTTTTAACTTAAACAAGCATATAGGGGAGCCCAAACATACAACTATGTTATCTATAATCTAGAGTGACGACAAAAAAAATGTTGGTTGTTGGTCTCTTAGGGTGATAATGTTTCTACTGACAAATCCAGGGGGTTATATGATTTTCGCAAACTTTAAGCGTGTAATTGGCAAAAGGGAACAAATCGGGGGATGCTTGTGCATTCTCCCTTTTAACTTTATTGTTAGATCGCCGAATAACATAGAATTCGAGGGTCTTGTACGCACTTGACCGAAACTGTTAGTGAGGATTTTTCGCAATACTTGATCCGAAGTAGTCCAAACTGAGGGAAAGTAGTTCATACGGGAAAATCTTCATTTCTAGGGTTAGGGTTTCAGATCTGAGCAAAATCATTGGGGGAAGGATATGTCGATGAGAAACTTTTACAACGAGATCAAGGGCATGCGAGTGAAAGAGGTGGGGACTTACCTCAAGCCGATGTTCTCCGTGGGTTACGCGAAGAGTGCTGTGAAGAGGGGATTGGATAATTACCATGCCAAGTACATCCAAACCAGCTCAGTTGATCCCGTCTACCACGTCTGCTTCGGAGGCATGGCTTTCTCCTACCTCGTCGCCCTTCCCGAAGAGCGTCGCCACCTTGAACACAAGCAACACGCCAAACATTGATCCTCCCGAGGTATCTTTTTATTTCACTTGAATTTAGCTATTAAATTGACATTGAAATAGCGCCTTTACACAATTTTCATTGAAATCATGGGGTGAAATCTGGTGATATTTATATATATATATATATATATATATATATATAGATAGATAGATAGGTTATAGCTTACTGGCTATACTGTTTGCTACCTATGATATATATTAAAATGGATCAGCTGGTGAATTTAGAAGGCAAGGCTCCCGGCAATCTGTATCGTGTGGGAAGCATTCTTCACTTCACACTGATTGGCGCGTTGCATCACTTCACATTCAGCCATCACAGTTTTTTTAATCTTCGCGGGGACATCAAACCATTTCTACATGTTCTCTTAGGATCCTTTCGAACTAGGGATATCTCATTCACGTTGTCCATTTGTGAGAGAGGAGATAGCTTGAGCAGATTTTGATTTTTATACTTCAAATTTGCTCAACTTGTGTGCCGTTAATGCTAGTTTGTTTCCTCTATTGTTTTCTTTGGATGGTTGGTAAGGTGAAACTCTTTTTAAACGTCACGAGGTTGATGAAAAATAACATATAATAATACCTTGGTGGTTGGAGTGTCAACATTATCCTGTTGAAAATGCTATAATATTTGTGGGCCGCAGTCTAAGGATATGTTTTGCTTAGCACTTGGTTCCCCTTAGAGTCAGTATTTGAAGGAGGATTGATTGATGGTCCATCCAATGATCAGCAGAGCTATGTCTTTCTCTAAGCACCAATCGTAGTTGTGGTTAGATCTTGGAACTTAGTGCACAAGGATATGGATTATTCTGTGATTTGAATCTTTTATGACTTTGTCCTAATTCTTCTATTTTCTCGTGCTCTCTCCTTCCTCCCAGTCTCCTAGGCTCTAGTTCCATCCTCCTGTATACCTAGTTTTAAAACGTGATGTTTTTACTCTTCATTTAATTTTTTGTTTTTCTCCCATGTCGGAAATAAAACCTAGTTTCTTTGTTTGCACGTGGGTGCATTCTCCCTCAACTCTTCATCTATTTGTTGTAAAATGTGTCCTCTTTCTTACCCATAAAAAAAAAAGGTGTCATCTTTCTTTTCGCTGCATTTTTCCCTCCTTAACTCATCTACTTTGTTGTAACTTGTATTGTTTGCAAATTGTATTGTTTACGTGCATCATGTTTTTACAGTGGTTTACCACTGTGCAGGGCACAAAGGAAACCCTTTTGTTCTAAGGCAATCATGTGACACTGTATTTTTTTAGGGGCATCATTTCTTTACAGTGATTTACCACTGTGCAGAACTCAAAGGAGAAAGCCTTTTTGTGATTTACCACTGTGCAGAACTCAAAGGAGAAAGCCTTTTTGTTCTAAGGAAATCATGTGAGCTTAAGAAATAGCAGGACGAGAGGAATAATTGAATACTGCAATTTTTTTGTTAATTCTCAAAAATAAATGAATACTGCATTCTCTCTCTCACTCTCTCTCTCTCTCTCTCTCTCTCTGTGTGTGTGTTATTGTCTAGGTTTATCATTTGATAAGTTTTGTAATTCATCTCATCATAGAGGGAAGAGAATAGGCTAAAAGAATTTGCAACCACCCTTTGTTATTTGGCTCATCCTAATGAGTGAGAGAACAAGCTAAGAAAAGGATAATCAATTGTCTTGTTTGGGCACATACTGAGTTGCAACTACCCTTGGGGTAATGACCATATGCAAGATGATAATGTTTCTAAGAATTTCTTCATTTGTATCCGTTATTCAGGCAATGATGATAGAAAATTGTTGTGCTTAACTTAGCTGCAATTGACATAAGATAGTTGCTGAGTTGCAACTACCATTGGGGTAATGACCATATGCAAGATGATAATGTTTCTAATATTTTCTTCATTTGTATCCATTATTAGGGCAATGGTCATAGACAATTGTTATGCATGACTTAATGATTTATTAACTCATGAACTGCATTTTGACGTAAGATAGTCGCTAAATTATCTCCATTTTCGCCTCGCTGTTATTCGTCACTAAGCAAGCCACTTCATACATGACTTCCCTTTCTTATTTATCGTTGCAAACTATACCCTTTTTTTTCTTCAAATGAAGACTATATTCTTCTCAGTAGCATCACAATGATTCACAAGTTACCAATATGTGAAGAGTCGCCCAAACATCTTTTCAGCTTAATGAGGACATGACCATTGATAGGATGGTCTGGAGGTCGAGAATTAGGGTAGTAGATTAGTAAGTAGTCGAGTAATTTTTTTTTCAAACCTGTAATTCTTTTTCATAGCTGTAGTACTAGTGTTATCCTCATATTCCCTATTCTTATATCTCTATTATTACCTGATGCTTCTTTTGCTTCGGTTGTATTATTTTCTGGCTGTTGTTATTGCTTCTCTTCCCCTAGTTCTTTGTCATAACTGCTGTGATTTTGCTTTCATTGAGCCGAGGGTCTATCGTAAACCTAAGTTGCTCGGATTCGGGTGCGGGTATCCGATATGGGGACGAATCCGAGTATCAGATTCATCAACATCTAAATTTTAATATTCGAGGGTGCGGATCCGGATATGGATACGAGTGCGGGGATTCGGCTAAGAAAATTCAAAATAATAAAAAATAGAGATGTAAAAATATTGTAAATTTTGAGCTATAAAAATACTACAAAGGTAACTTCCTAATTTTGATTGTACATTTGGATATAGAATCTTTTAGTTTTTCGAAATAAAATTTACATATTTGAAAATTATACAATACTACTAAGTTACAATATATTATGTACAACTAGTAAATAATTTCGTATAAATTAATTTTGCGCGATTAAAATGTATAAATTATTTAGCAAAAAATCAACATGCTAATAATTAATTTAGAAATTATTCCTATATTGTATGAGAAAGAAACATTTACAAATAGCAATTAAGCGCCTTTCAATTACGTGTCACAAGTATGGAGGATAAAGGGGACAAGTAGCATATAATGGAGAATAAAGGGTTATCTTATTATATTATTACAATTAAGAGTCGAAGGAATTGTAGATCGTCTCTTCTAGGCTGTCTTCCTCAAAATTCCCCAACTTTTTTCAAGCTCTCACAGATGCTCAAAAGCCCCCAACTTCTTTCAAGCTCTTACAGATTGCCATTCACGCTTCGTTCATATCCCTTCGTTCTTCCCTCATAAGAGAACGCCTTCCACCAAGATCCATCTACATCGCTACTGGGTCTACAAGAAGTCCAAAATCAGAACATGACCCCTTGAAATCTTGGTTTCTCTGACACACAAAGCAGCAAATATGAGACAAAAATATTACAATATTGAAGGTATGCCATTTTCTATTACTTAAATCTGTTTTTTTTTTTTTTTTTGATTTTGAGAAATCAAAATCTCAATTTTTCTCCCAAATTTGTAGATGGACTCCGGTCAAAGTGTCCGATGTCAGTTGACCAAATCTGGGACGTATCCTGCTCCCGTCCCTGTCTCGTATCGGGACGGGGAAGGCACCAAAATTGACGAGTCCGCGCAACTTAGCCGTAAACAACCTCTCTACCTTCACGAGGTGGGGTTAAAGTCCGTGTACATACTAACCTCCCCAAACCCCATTTGTGGGAATACACTGGGTATGTTGTTGTTTACAATCCTAAGATTACACCCCAAAAAAAAGGATTCAACAGATGTCAAGTTTTTAGTACTTAGTACTGGGTTTGAAGCTGAAGTCTCCCAAAGCATCTCGTGTTCATTGTCTTTCTTAGTGTCCAAAAAATGCAGTAACGTATTGCTTGCCATCTCTTTTTTTTTTTTATTTTTTTTTTATTTTCCATTTCCATGTTCCATGCTCTCCAGCTTACAAAAGCTTCACAGCATTACCCATCATGTAGAAAAGATATTGAGAAACATACACCTTATATTTCTCTATACAGCACAATGTAGGAACAAGTGTTGTACAACCTCTACACTTGAGTTTCATAGGCAGCATTTGTTTCAAAGTTTCAACCCTCTTTTCATCAGATTTCGAGTTAGGCAAGGCTTTTACATCACTGTCCAGCTGTAGCATGCCACTTTAAACCTTGTTAATTAGTCCATCAGCAGCTAAACCTATACTCTCAGTTGTTTGTGTCATGTTATTCTTTAATGTGCGTAAACGCTTGTTAACGCATGATTTACACAACTACTCAGCGGAAAGAGTATTTTCAACCTTGGAGTTATTGCATTGATTTATTTACTTGTTAATATATTTCTTACGCTCATACTTCTAAGTAAATTTCAATCTTGTAGACATTGGGTACTCATGTATGGTATATCTCCTCAGAAGCTGAGCTACTATTGCAGTTTTCTTATGGAAGTTTTACTAAAAGTCTTGTTGAATGAGAAAGCGATTTGCAACTGTAAATACCTCTGAAGTACACCCATTGGTTGAATTGTGTTTTGGAACAGTGTTCTATATTCTTGCCGACGGAGTTGTATGTTAAAGCTCATCCATTTTTGCCTTTCTTGACAGGTCTCTTGGGAGTCGAAGTTGGATGGTTCAGCAAAGGACTAGCATTGGTGTTTGTTGGTTGCTTTCCGTTTCCTTTTCCTAATGTGCGCAAAATGTGGTTCATTTAGAATGATGAAAATAAAATTTGTGGTACTGCAAGTTCCTGACGTTTATACTTAGTATTGTCATGCCTGAAATAGGCAAAATTGGTTTTGGGTTGTGTTACTGTTGCACCCCGCAATATTACGTCAATATTACATCCTGCAATATTACGTTACGATAGTGTTCTACCCAGCATTATTACATTACGGAGATGTTACGCTTCACATTAATAAATTACGACAGTGTTGAACCTGCAGTATTTTACGTTGAATTTGTCGTAAGGTAATTGACATCGGTCCAAGGAAAAGATTATTTGAGGATTATAAGGATTTTGCAATTTCACAAGTAATTAGTAAATTCATGAAGGTGAAAGGGGGAGCAAGTCTAAGAAAACGAATTGTCAAAGTTTGGCATTATAGGATAAAATATGGCCCGAGTTAAAATACCCGGTATTTATGGACTAGTGTCATACAAGGTACTACATGACCATGATAGTAAGGTATACAAAGTATGTTAAAAGTGAGTAATATTTTAAATAAGTGGGAATAATTCTCAATTTTATGGGTAATTGATTAATTATCAGGTAACGAAATATTACCCGATTAACTAATAAGCGGACAAAACTTAATTAAGTAACTCCAAAAAAAACGTGGCACAAATACCACAAGGCAAGAATGACTCATAAGTCATATATGCCATGTGGCAACTTATGAGTCAAATTAAAATTTAGGTAACAATAAGACTTGAATAAGTCTTATCTTTATTTCATTTCTTAGTCCAACTAAGATCATAAACGTTTCCTTCTTAAAAGGATTGAAGAAAACGTTAAATACACTCTTAACTTCATTTCATTCTTAGCTCCAAATGAGATCAGAAACATTTCCTTCTTAAAATGATTCACGAAAATGTTAAATACTTTCTTATCTTCATTCATTCTTAAGTCTAAATACATGAGAAAGATTGGAAACATTTCCTTCTTAAAGATTCAAGAAAACGTTACACACAGAAGGTAGTTTTCGTTAAAAAAAAAAAAGGAATTTATTGGCATACTAGTAACGTGGAATTTTGCGATTCTGGAAGAGTACAGTGCAATCCTCGTCAAGAATAGTATACGAAATTTTCCCTACTCCAGGTATGTTAAGGCTAAGCTCTTCTTTCATTTGGCATGATCTCGTCATTACATTCATATCCCGGAATTTACGTATATTTTGCTAGTCGCAAATTGCGTATATTTTCTAGTGTTGTAAATTATAATATTCTCTTTCTCGGGATTGCATATTCAGTTGAGTATTTCCTTCTTCCAGTCAAGAGAGCAGAGAATTTATATATATACAGTATTAAAAGTATTTTCATTACCATCGAGCTATAATCGATGGGCAGGCCCTTATTGGGCAACCTCTGATCAGATGGTAAGTTATATACCGAGCCTACTGTGGCCGAACGCGTATGAGTGAGCCAAGTTGGTCGAGATACAGAGCCTAGTATGACCGAGCGCTTATGAGCGAGCCTACTACGGCAGAGCAGTTATATATATACCGAGCCTACTATGGCCGAACGCGTATAAGCGAGCCCAGTTGGCCGAGATATAGAGCTTAGTATGGTCGAGCGCTTATGAGTGAGCCTACTATGGCAGAACAGTTATATATATATATATATATATATATATATATATAAATACCGAGCCTTATAGGGCCAGACAACTATTTTACTTACTATATTGAGAGAATTGAGTCAGTATCAGCAGGTAAGCATATCTTCAGATTATCTTTGACTTCCAGCTACTTGCAGTTATTATATTATCAGTTCAGTTTCAGCTTTCAGTATATTGCCTTACATACTCAGTACATTATTTCGTACTGACGTCCCTTTTCTGGGGGCATTGTATTTCATGCGTGCAGGTCAGACAGATAGACGAGTAGGCCTCTTCAATAAGTGTTGCCCGATTTCAGCTTGATCGGTAAGCTCCATGCCTTTCGGAGTTTCTGGGTCTAGAGCCCTATGTATATCTTGTATATATACGTATATATATGTCATGAGTAGGTCAGAGAGCCGTTCCGATCACAGTATATCTATCAGTAGAGGCTTGTAGACATATCTTGTCAGTTAGTGCAGTATGTTGGGCTTTCAGGCCTTGTATGTATATTTGGTTGGTTTGTCAGCTGTAATAGTTATGACGGCCTTGTCGGCCCAGTTGTACATTGACATTTAGTCAGCACTCGCAGTTATCTTCCAATGTGGCCCATAGCCAAAGTATGACATCATATGTTCAGAGTCCCTTAGTTTCAAGTTAGTACGCAATGATAGGAGAGGCACTGGGTGCCAGTCGGGGCCCATCGATTTGGGTCGTGACAAAAGTGGTATCAGAGCAGTTCTGTCCTAGGGAGTCTACAAGCCGTGTCTAGTAGAGTCTTGTTTATGGATGTGTCGTGCACCACACTTATAAGCAGGAGGCTACAGGGCATTTAGGATTGTCACTCTTTCTTCATACTCTAGATCGTGTGGTAGAGCTCACTTATAAGAATTCAAATTCTGAAATTCTATTTTATTCGTAATAAGACGATACCTACATCCAGAAAGAAGGCTGGAAAGAGAGATAGTTGTGGAAGAGCTGAGTCAGAGGAATTGCATTTTTTGTATACTGCCTATGATATGTAATTATGAGATCTTTAGCAGATCATGGGTATACTGAAAGGTGTAAGCTTCCTGATAAGAAGCCATAAGGCAGGAATGTCTATCCATCTTTATGGTGAAAGATAACGAGAGATTAAAATGATAAATACAAGTTTCAACAAGTAAAAGAAGCAAGATAAAGAAGGGTACGAGGCGCCCAGTTAATGGAGGTTAACAACATTTATAATGAGGCAGAGGAACATAAGATTTTCGAGTTATATTCAACAGTAACAGAGGTATATACAATTGGTTGCACCCATTTCAGATATGCCCTATGGGGATTAACAGAAGTAGTATAAGAAGATATGATGGGTGAATTGTTTGCGTCAATTGACATTTTCGAAGGATATTGCAAATATACTAATAGATCTCTTTATGAGACACCAGATAGTGCACTCTGAAATAGCGCAGCCAGATATGAGTACTACAAAGACATGCACTGTAAGCCTTGAAGGGATAAATATTACCTTAGTGTGGCTTGCATCCCTAGTAAAGCGAAGACGTTAAGCAACTTGAAGAGCCATTGGATAGAGAAAAGGGAAGCTAAGAGCAAAAGAATGTCTTGTTCAAGTTTTCAGAATAAAGTGATAGGCATAAATGTTAGCAGGAAATAAGAAAAGAATTAATAAAGCATTATGAGTAAGATGTGATACATGGGTAACAACGGTATATCAAAAGATGACAATATTACAAAATCTATAGTCAAGTGAAGGAAGAAACGAGAAGTGACAGGCCTTAGAACAACAATAGAGTATAGGCCATACAATCATGTCCTCATTTCAAGAAATAAATTTCGTGACTCCAACACGACTACCAGAAGAGAGAGTTAATCCCCAGAGTAATAGAGATCAGTATGGGCTGGTAAATAAGATAAACTAAGCATGAATTAGGGATTGAGTGACTGGTGATAGTCTCCATCATAAGAACTTCATATTTTGTTCCGCTAATAATAGAATGGACGACAAAAAAAGATTCATGAGAAATTCATAGAATGATCATTTAGGAGGACGCTTCCCTACAACAAGCAATGTGAGCAAAGTTCATCTTAAGGGATTGTATGTGCCAGTTACACTAGGTGTTTTCCCTCATGAGTAAGGAAATTTCTTAACCTTGGTACAGAAAGATTTCCGCAAGGCAAGTAAGGGTCATCGATAATGTAAAAAGACACCAATGATGAAGAGATAAAGCATCTATAGGTATATCCTCATGGCTTCAGCTTTTAGTACACCCCTAAAGGGGGGAATATGGAGTAATGTGGCATTAAGTCAGAATTAAGTGGTTCTAGTGACTATGGAATGGTAAAGGAAGAATGTGATAAATAAAATAGGAATGAGATGGCACTTATCCAAATCTTATAGATACACTACGATTCAAGAATATTGTGCAAGCATGATGTCAAAGAGAGGAAGTAAAGGTTCCTGCCCGAGTTGTTATTAATAAATAAGGAGCCAGTACGAGACGTAAGTTAAAACAAAATAAATAACCCAAGAAAGATTACGAGGAATATTGATATGAGAATGAGCCAACGAGTAGTTAGTAATTGGTCAGGAAGATCTCAGTTTTGGCTAAACAGGAGGTTACAGACGAGTCATCAGATCATTTAAGATAAACATAGTAGTACCCAACATGGAGAATTCAGCCTCGGAGAATATCATTATAATACTTGAGATCTATTAAAATAAGAGTCAGGGTAATTAAAGGTACTGTATTAGTGTTACGGGGATAAAAGAAAGTGCCACTGGGAAGGGAGTCAAAATATCAGTCCAGAAGCAATCATATAAGCACAATGGCATGGAAGTAAGCAACTAGGATAATTATAGGCAAGGAAGGACATCAAAAGGTCCGTAATAAGCTCACAGCCTTACAAGAGTCAAGGGTTCTCCCTAAGTACTACAATGAAAGACTAGCCGAGGAAATAAGGCAGAAGGCTTCAACCTAAGCACTCCAAAAAGAAAGTGGCACCTACCATGGCTAATAAACGGGAAGTAAAAATCAAAAGGAATATTCAAGATCATATGAGTTGCAAAAAAAAAAAAAAAACTCTGACATGTATAGTCACTAAGATGAGTTAAGTATGGACGCAATGAGGGGACAGAAAGACCAGGAAAAGTAATAGCGTACGTTGAAAAAAGCCAAGATGGAACAAAAGAATTATTTGATGAATGATCCCGAGTTGGTGACGTTATTAACACACTTAAGAGTTTGGAGTTCTATACCTGCATCATATATAACTGTAGAAGATTCTGATATACGTTAAAAGAAAGAATTAATCCCAGGTCATAGATGAAGGATTGAATTGTTAAAGGATTTTATCATAAATATCCCTCAGCGCCTATGAAAGGCTAAAGTAATAACTAATACCAGGAGCCGCAGGTCGGAAGATAGCTTAAGCCTACATAGAGGCTGATCAGAAAGAAGAGGAGACTAAATAATTACATCGACTAAGCGAAACAGGAGGGAGCAAGAGAATTATAGACCTCAGAGTCACTCTTAATATTAGAGGTGCAAGAGAGATAGCACAACGACTATGTTCTATAACGACTCTATGATAAAGCCAGTTAGAAGGGAACTAGTCTCATAAGAAGTTAGTATGAAACTCCCATCGGATTGTATATGTACAGAGGTGCGAGTATTATAATAGAGCTTCAAGTTATGGACGTGAATTATACCTATGTGGAAGCGAGGTCATGAAAGAGATAGAAGATACAATACGAGATTTTAAGGTAAGTAAGGTAAAGGTGAACAACGTACGAGATACTCAAAGGCAGAATTTGTGAATAGTCCATACTTCGAATAGAAGGCTAGAAGTGTTGAGATTCAATATCCAGGAATGATAGCGGCATAATCAGTGACATATCTCATAACCTATGGTTTCTAGGTATCGAGGATGCTAATTAAGAGAGCAAAGAAGAGTTAGAGATGATGTGATATCTCGCTTAATGTCCCAGAATGACACAAGGAGATCTATGATGCAAGCAAGTTGAAAGGTTGCAAGTAATATAAATAGAGTTGTGTAGGTCGCAAGCCATTGTATGGTGAAGCGACAAGGTTCTAGAAGACAAGATTAAGGATAAGAAAGGGCGAGTGAGAAGGTAACGAAAATGGATAAGTCCTCAGGATTAAGCCCATGAAAACAAGAAGAGCAGATGGTTTCTCTAAATTATACAAAGCTCACTATAGCCTGAATGTACTCAAAGGAGTCTAAGACTAATAGCATTTAGATCCATCCTGGTAATAGAATGAGGGTGTAATTGTGATAGAAAAAAAATGATATTTGGGCCTTTGATTGAGTAATGATTCAATGAAGAAAAGAAACGGATCTTATGAATTGGATAGGATTAAAGTACCCACGCAAGGTGAATCACATTGGGATGTTGTGAGGTACGATTATGAAAGCAGGGTATCGCCCCAGGTGGATCAATCTAATCATTTCAGACGTTCCCGATAAAACGTGAATCCTAGCAGCAATATTACATAAAAGTTTAAGTTATCAGTGGTATATTGTAGATCAATATTGAGGTGAATCAACAATGGATGGACAAAAGTTGCAAAGTATGAGATAAGATTAGGTCGTCATTCTAAAGATGAATAGTAATAAGGAAGCATTAAAGGACTTAAATTTATACATATGGAATGAGCAACGAGAGTGAGCTGGGACTTGGTAGCAGACCTCAACAGCGATAAATTAATGTAAGAGTTATGACAGTAAATTCATACGGATGATTAAACGGACCTATGCGATGAGATATAGCAATATTCGTAAATCCAACAAAGTATCGAGCAAAGGAATTCAATATACCTATAGAGGCCCAAAGAGGCATCCTATTAAGCCTTGTATATACAAAGTAAGGCCTACAGATCGACTAAAAGGTAAAAAGAAAAAGGAAAGATGAATCGCATAAATGTACCTACAAAGCCAGGGTCATACAGGCCGTATGACAAGAGGTAACAGAAGTTGCATGATTAGGAAGATTTCGACCACAGGTAATGATATGAGCAAAAAGACTAAAGGGGAGAATACCCTAGACTTTGGATTTATTCACAGAGCAACTGCTTGAATGGCAAGTAGAGTATTAATGTATTACGTCAATATTACATCCTGTAGTATTAAGTTATGACAATGTTCTACCCAACATTATTACATTACGGAGATGTTACGCTTCGCAGTAATAAATTACGACAGTGTTGAACCTGCAGTATTTTACGTTGAATTTGTTGTAAGGTAATTGACATTGGTTCAAGGAAAAGATTATTTGGGGATTATAAGGATTTTGCAATTTCACAAGTGATTAGTAAATTCATGAAGGTGAAAGGGGGAGCTAGTCTAGGAAAACGAATTTTGTCAAAGTTTGACCTTTTGGGATAAAATACGGCCCGAGCTAAAATACCCGGTATTTATGGACTAGTGTCATACAAGGTACTACATGGCCATGATAGTAAGGTATACAAAGTATGTTAAAAGTGAGTAATATTTTAACTAAGTGGGAATAATTCTCGATTTTGCGGGTAATTGATTAATTACCGGTTAACGAGATATTACCCGATTAACTAATACGCGGACAAAACTTAATTAAGTAACTCCAAAAAAAAACATGGCACAAATACCACAAGGCAAGAATGACTCATAAGTCATATATGCCATGTGGCAACTTATGAGTCAAATTAAAATCTAGGTAACAATAAGACTTGAATAAGTCTTGTTTTTATTTCATTTCTAAGTCCAAATAAGATCATAAACGTTTCCTTCTTAAAAGGATTGAAGAAAACGTTAAGTGCACTCTTATCTTCATTTCATTCTTAGCTCCAAATGAGATCAGAAACATTTCCTTCTTAAAATGATTCACGAAAATGTTAAATACTTTCTTATCTTCATTCATTCTTAAGTCCAAATACATGAGAAAGATTGGAAACATTTCCTTCTTAAAGATTCAAGAAAACGTTACACACAGAAGGTAGTTTTCATTCCAAAAAAAAAAAGGAATTTGTTGGAATACTAGTAACGTGGAATTTTGCGGTTCTGGAAGAGTACGGTGCAATCCTCGTCAAGAATAGTATACGAAATTTCCCTACTCCAGGTTTGTTAAGGTTAAGCTTTTTTTTCATTTGGCATGATCTCGTCATTACATTCATATCCCGGAATTTACGTATATTTTGCTAGTCTCGCAAATTGCGTATATTTTTCTAGTGTTGTAAATTATAATATTCTCCTTATCGGGACTGCATATTCAGTTGAGTATTTTCTTCTTCCAGTCAAGAGAGCCGAGAATTTATATATAAACAGTATTAAAAGTATTTTCATTACCATCGAGCTATAATCGAAGGGCAGACCCCTATTGGGCAACCTCTGATCAGATGGTAAGTTATATACCAAGCCTACTGTGGCCGAGCGCGTATGAGCGAGCCCAGTTGGTCGAGATACAGAACCTAGTATGGCCGAGCGCTTATGAGCGAACCCAGTTGGCCGAGATACAGAGCCTAGTATGGCCGAGCGCTTATGAACGAGCCTACTACAACAGAGCAGTTATATATATATATATAAATATCGAGCCTTATAGGGCCGGACAACTATTTTACTTACTATATTGAGAGAATTGAGTCAGTATCAGTAGGTAAGCATATCTTCAGATTATCTTTGACTTCCAGCTACTTGCAGTTATTATATTATCAGTTCAGTTTCAGCTTTCAGTATATTGCCTTACATACTCAATACATTATTTCGTACTGACGTCCCTTTTCTGGGGGCGCTGCATTTCATGCGTGCAGGTTAGACAGACAGACGAGTAGGCCTCTTCAATAAGTGTTGCCCGAGTTCAGCTTGATTGGTAAGCTACATGCCTTTCGGAGTTTCCGGGTCTAGAGCCCTATGTATATCTTGTATATATACGTATCTATGTATATCTTGTATATATATGTATATATATGTCATGAGTAGGTCGGAGAGCCGTTCCGATCACAGTATATCTATCAGTAGAGGCTTGTAGACATATCTTGTCAGTTAGTGCAGTATGTTGGGCTTTCATGCCTTGTATGTATATTTGGTTGGTTTGCCAGCTGTAATAATTATGACGGCCTTGTCGGCCCAGTTGTATATTGACATTTAGTCAGCACTCGCAGTTATCTTCCAATGTGGCCCATAGCCAAAGTATGACATCATATGTTTAGAGTCCTTTAGTTTCAAGTTAATACGCAATGATAGGAGAGGCACTGGGTGCCAGTCGGGACCCATCGGTTTGGGTCATGACAGTTACACCCGTTTTAAGGACTGGATGTAAAGATTTTTGCTGCGTCCCAATATCTACAGCGTGTTATCTGATAATCTCATTATGTTGTTACCTTGCTTACGCTACTCTTGAAAATCATTTGTGGTGCGTACTGGCAAGTTCTGGGAACACATGCCTCTGGCCAAGTATGGGAGACCTGGCTATATCTGTTATTACTCTTAATCATGGCCAGGCCTCATTGTAGTATGGAGACAATAACTACAGAGGTACAAGTAATTGAAAGCTGGACGTGAGAAATAGGTCAAGTGTGGCATTCTTAAAGCCCCAAGGATTATCTCTTGGTGTACAAGTGGCGCGTTACTGACACTTAAAATTGCCCGTTTAATCAAATGTTTGTTCGTGATCGATGGTGTTTGAAACATGAAGCTGATATGGTTTGTCAAATAGAAATAAACTATACGGAGAGTCAAGTTAATATCAAATTTGGGCATATGCTGAGACCTTGGGGTGGGAAAAATAGATGTTGGAGTTTGTGGAGTGATCAAGGAGGGGCAAAGATCGTTTCTTTTGTTTAGTAGTAAAAGTTATGAGGCAACACACGTAAAAAGGGTTTTATGACTTCTATGTCTACCTCTTCAATTTGAGCAAAAAAGGAAAAATGGAGTCTTCAATTTTGAATTCAAAATTGAATATAGAGGATGAAATAGATCTCCCTTACTTTGCGTCGAAGCCTTACCAAATGATTACAAGTGAATTATCACGTTTTGCTTGTGTCAAACAAACTAACGATTTTCTCTTTAATTTACCCTCTTTATTCCTAAGAACGAATCTAATATCGTGCGAGTATGTTGGTGTATGAGATCCTACCAAGATATTCAAGTGAAAATGAATTTGAGCAATTTAATCAGATATCAAAATAATTAATGTTATTAATCTTTATATTCATTTGTTTTGATCTTTAAACTACTGTATTTAGAATGTCATATTCAATTGAAACTCGAGCTAATAGATTGGATTTGTGTTTTTGACATATACATTTTTGTTTGGTTCCTATTTGGGTGACGAGCCGTTTTCGTCCGCCGTTCATAGTTTCTCTCTTTTATTTTTAATTTTATTTTTGCTTTTTCATGTATTTTGTTTTTGGTAATATTGCCATGGTTAGTCTGCGAATGTCATCATTATTATGCTATGGCAAAATTTTAACTCACAAGAAAAGTTAATGTGGCACAGAATATTATTTCTTTTAACCTCTAAACATAAAGTGTATAGTCCATAACAATCATTTGTGGGTCACGTTCATCACACTCAAATTTAAATGGTAATGTACCTTTGCTCATATCTTATTAATTGTAATTATCATATTCATGATATCTTGTCTTCTAAACCATGTTAAGAATTTTTTTAATGTGACTAGTGTTGCTAGAACAAAATGTCAGTAATGTTTATTTGCGTTTTAAACTCATGTTATGTTTTTATTCATCGATGTGAGTTTGTTTTAAGTAAATTTATAATGGAACTTTCTAAATATCATATATGATTAAGTTGCGGGAAACATTTGGTGTTCTATTGGTTTTAATGATTCTCCTCAATAAAATGGTCACCCGTATATAAAAAAATAGATAAACATATTTTGATTATTCCTTTAAACATAGTACGGGTGATATATTCAACTGCACTAAAGGAATTATTTTTCCAATTTCCTTTAAATAGAACACGCGTGATATATCCAACTTAAATGAACCTTTTCTTTTTCAAAACATTTACTAAAATAAATTTTGTAGTTACTTTATACTTTTTGACGAATGACCAAGAATTGTACTTAGTACTTACAAAAAAAAAACAGGGGAAAAAGTTGAAAAGCAAGAAGGGTCAATGTTGGTGTTACAGTAGGTGTAAGTCATTAGTCATCCCGTCCGAGTTACGCACTCCCTTTACTTTATGTGTACGCCGTAGTTAGAATAAGTAGTGTATTTGAAATGATTAGTATTAGTTGAGGTAAAAAAATACTAAAATCTATTTGCCGACGAGAGAGGGGACAAATTAAAGGGCAGCAAGTTGTTGCGGCTGAAGTTAGAGCAAAGGAAGCAGCAGATGGTGATGCCCTGACAGTGGGCAGTGATGGGATTGCTGAGTTAGTACGGACTGCAAATACACCTCTCTCTTTCTCTGCCTATTTCTCAGGGTACCTCCAGCTCCTCTCTTTCTTTCTTTGTTTTCCTCCCATATTCCATTTTCCCAAATCCCAACCCCCAACTTTTGCTTCTTTTCTTACTCTACCCAAATCGCTATTTTTCTCTTCCCTTGTTTAACAACTATATGCTTCACTGTACAACTTCATTTCTCAGTTGCTCTTGCTGACTCTTATCTCTTTTCCTTTTTCGTTTTTCTCCCTCCATATCTATCTGTTATGCTGAATTCGCTTCTTATTTGATTTTCTGTTGCCTCCGGTCTTCTGCTTTTTCCCAGGTTGGGGTTTAAAATAGAGAGTCACTGCAGACCCCACAAGTTGACATCCAACTGTGGAGAACAACCTTGCATTTTTTTCTGATTAATATTTTGACGTCTAATGCAAGAATTTTGTGTCAATATTGCTTAGATGCTACTGTATATTCCATGTGATGGTAGTCGGTGGTAATTGGTAAAGGTCCACCTTACCTGCAAGTTTTTGCAGTTTCTATACTTCTTTTCAATTGCTTCTCTCCTCCTATGTTTGCATCCTCTGGAAAATAAGGAAAAAGATAATGACACGCACTGAAAAATGAATTTTTAGATGTTATATCCTGATAACTGATTCTTAGATTTCAGCATACTTCTTGATTTTCTACTTTATTTGTGAAAATCTCTTTATATTCTTTGTCAAATTATTGTATCCTTTTTAGTGCAAACTGGATGGCAAAACTATGACCAGATTAATTTATCAATTGCTCCTTATCATCACATTGTAATTGTCATATGCTTATAAAGTGCCGTTTATCGTCACACTGTAATTGGTATACGCTTTTTTTTTCTTCTACTAGCATCTTACTATTGTTAAATGCATTTTTTGTGAAGTTACTATTAGAACAAGCTGAGCATATTTAATCTGATAGCGTGGTACTGAATGCGGAATGCAAATTTAATAAACTAAGTGACTTCAGCGTGCCTGTGCCAGACTTGTACAGTTGGGAAAAAGATTTGATGGGTTCTAGATTCCCATCTCACCAGCTCAGCAATGGCCTTTACGTGTCAGGCCGGCCAGAGCAACCGAAAGAAAGAACACCAACAATGACTTCCGCGCCAATGCCTTATACTGGCGGTGACATAAAGAAGTCAGGAGAGCTTGGGAAAATGTTTGATATCCCTGTGGATGGCTCCAAGTCGAGGAAATCTGGACCCATAACAGGTGCAACTTCGAGGACTGGATTATATACAGGTGCTGCATCACATTCAGGACCTATCAATCCTAATGCCGCTGCTAGGACTAGCTACTCAACCTCAGGTCCCATATCATCCTCAGGGGTGCCTGGTTCAGTTTCTACAAAGAAATCAAATTCTGGGCCCCTTAGCAAGCATGGCGAGCCTATAAAAAAGTCGTCTGGTCCTCAATCTGGTGGAGTGACACCAACAGGACGCCAAAACTCAGGTCCTCAAGCACCGGTTCTCCCTGCAACAGGTCTTATTACTTCTGGCCCTATTTCTTCTGGGCCTCTGAATTCCTCTGGGGCCCCAAGAAAGGTCTCCGGTCCTTTGGATTCAATGGGGTCAGCCAAGTTTCATGGCCCTTCTGTTGTTAACAGCCAGGCTGTGACAACTCTCAGTGAAAATGATGTGTATTCCTTTAAGAGGAGCTTCCCTAAACCTATTCTGTGGGCAATGATTTTGTTATTTGTGATGGGCTTTATTGCCGGGGGATTTATACTTGGAGCGGTGCACAATGCTATTCTGCTGATTGTTGTTGTGGTTCTCTTTGGCATTGTTGCTGCGTTATTCATATGGAACTCTTGCTGGGGTGGAAGTGCTATAATTAGTTTTATTTCCCGCTATCCAGATGCGGAACTAAGAACAGCCAAAAATGGCCAATATGTCAAGGTTTCTGGGGTATGTATTTTTCCATAACATGATAAGATCTTACTTGTTGCCCTTTGAAGTTTGTGCAGTTCTGGTGCTTGATTCAGAATTAGAATCGTCGGTCATGGGCTCTTTTAATTTCTTTTCCCTTTAAAGTTTATATTATGCCAATTAGAGATGCATTTGTCGTATATGTCTATTCTTAGCTAAAAAAAATATCTTAGCTACAATGATAGCATTATAAAAGATAACCTATAGTTCAAATCTTAATTATGTTAATAAGATCCGGCAATCATTTCAGGCTTTTTTCACTTCACCCCCTCAAAATTTTGAGAGGGGAATAAGATACCCGTAGACTATGGATAGGTATAGTTCACTCCCGCACTATACATTTTCTTTTGAGTTTGGGGATAATTTAATGAGTGATTAAGTAAAATGATTAAAGCATCTTCGTAACAGATAGTAATTAATGTGACAGAATAGGTCATGTATGGTAATACTAAACCATCTAGTTTTTATGAATTGATTTTACTGTTGAACTTTTCTACAAATGATCTCTGTTTATCATTATTGTTAGGGAGAGAGAAAATAAACATGACGTTTGCATTGGTTTTTCCAATGGAACCAATTACTCCCGTATTAGTGCATTCCCTTTTCTCCTCTGTATCATCACACACAGAAAGAGAGATCGAAAAAGCTCGGCCCGCTTTATTTAGATTCACAAATGCAATTTCTTTAAGTAATTGGAGCCAACTACCGAATTGCGAAAAAGAGGAATAGCAATTGCCAATCCTCCTCTCGTTCTTTCTATTTCTCTGGTTTAATACTTGATTTGATATTACAAAGTAGAAATTACGAGATAAAACAAAGAATTGTGTTTTTGATAATCATTTTTTATCCTTTGGGTCTTTCTTCCAAGAAATACATGTTCCACTGGACAGCCAACCTTTTGTTTTTCTTTTATTCAGTATATAAATGTTGTGCTTTGTCAAGTCAGTTTCCTTTTTTTTCATCAAGTACTAATTCCCCTTCTGTATGAGGAATTTTTTTCCCTTTGTTCAACCCTCATTAGAATATTCTCAAAGTAGTCAAAAATGCATGAACAACGTGGCGTTTTGTCCCTATTGATAGTCTAAGAAGATATCTCTTCCCTTATCTTAAAATTGATGGGGTAAAATGAAATGCCATCATTTTATGCAGTACTTTTATGGCTTAACCAGTGTTATTATAAGCCATTGCTTTGTTGCTATTAAGGCAATGGAGCAATGGGAAGTGAGGGGACAAAGTGATGTGCTTACACTTCAAATGATAATGTGCGAAGTGATTCAGGCCAGATGGATTTGATTAATTGCGTGTAACTTCAAAAGATTGAAGAAAAAAATAAAATAAGAGGAGAAAACATAGGGCCTTTTGCTAACTGGGTACTAAGACTCCTTTCCACGTATGCTTAAGTGTTCTCTTTGTTGTCACCCTCTTCTTGTTCTCAAGTTTGTAATGTTTATCTTCTACTACTGATCTGCTTTTCTTGGTTTACTTCCTTTTCTGGGTTAAATGATGATTCTTTCTTCCTGTATGCAAGTCCTCTTCTTCTGCTCTTCTTATTCTATGCTTCTCTCTTCTACTTGCTTAGTATATTTACTTAGGTAATTTAATATGAAATTGAATATATTTGTTACAACTAAATATAAAATTGATTTCTGCAAATTAGTTCCTTTTTATAGTTGATGAAATGAATGCTGAAGATCAATTTTGTGATTGAGAATTTCTTTATGCAGTCTTGTTGAAATTATGTGTTAATGATGTTTAATTTGGGTTGCTGGATTAATATTGATGTTATTGTTTACTGGATACGAAAATTAGTAATTTTAAGTGTAATCGATGTCATATTGCAGCTTATTTGAAGAACTTTTTCTATTTTTTTGTAAATTGTGCACTTCATTCCAAAAAATCGTGCTGAAGAGTCTTGTCATTTTTTACGCCTTTCCAGCTTTAAAAACACAAGATTAATGTGTTAAGTGTATATTAGTGGTCGGTTGAAGATTATAGATGTTTTTGGCTTTATATGGTGTTGTCATCTAGTAGTTAGCAGGTAACAAGTCTATCATTAAAACTTGTCTCTAATATCTCGTAAGCTTTAAGAAGTATTTTTCCACGTTGTAGTTTCCCGTGGTCAACTTAAGACGAGTTTAAATGGACAATTGTTATTATCAGTGATGATTCATATAGCCGATCCCAATTTGTTTGGGAATGAGGCATAGAAGTTGTTGTAGTTCATAATTGTCTTGGTCCTAATGTGACCATATGTGAATGTTGTGACGCTCTTTCTTTTTAGAGTTTAATATATTACAACAAACATGTGTCTTTCTATTTAATTAATCACTTAGTTGTGCTATCAATCATATTGTATTACCTTACTTTTTTTTTCGATCGGTATATTACCTTACCTTATTTATGGATTTTTGTTCTTGAACTCTTAAATTCTCTTTCCTAAACTTTTACTCATATTTATTCCGCAAGATGAAAATCCATTCCTACCACTTAGAAGTTCCCCCTCTCAATCTAAATTATATTGAAGTGTAATTACTAAGTTTCCAGCAGATGTCCTCAATCAGTACAGTTTAGTTAATTTTCTTTTCGATATGGTAACCCCATCCACCCGGAACCTCCCCCTAAGGTGTCAACCGTGGTCCTTTCCCACTTTGTTCCCTTGGTGACTTGAACCTCCAACCAACCTTAAGGTTGGAGATGGAGGATCCTTTCCACTAGGCTACCACTTCTTCAGTTCAGTTACTCATATGGTACTAGGTAAGAAAATCTATTGACAAATAAGAGATAACACTTGGTATATGTTCTTCAAAAGGCAACTTCACCTTTTTCACCTCTCCACATACTTTTTCTTCATGGTCAATTCAAAGTGGTTGTTACTCTGGTGCAACTAGATTTGACCATTTCCTTCCTCCCCTTTTTGAGTGACATGATGGCCAGCAATAGCAGCGGTCTGTTGAAGTTAGGTGAACTATATCTTGGAAGTGTAGATGGGTTTTACTAGTAATGCTTTGTAGATGGCTTAGGTGTTGGTCTACAGTAGATGAAAAGTAGCACATGGTTGTTGTGTGATGGTGTTGGCAGCACTTTTGGTATTTCTTTTCTGGAAGGAGTTAACTCAGTATTTGCATATGGTTGCTGACAGGCAGCTGTAGTGATTTCGGTGGCTGATATAATGGCTTCTCCAATTGTTTCTGCACTGTGGCTGAGTGTCTAGGTGGAGTGTTACTTAGTGGTGAAGGTTATTAGCAAGGACATGGGTGAATGGTGGTCACTGGTGCAATCAGGTGGTATCCTGTTGGGGTCATGGTGTCGAGGTCAGGTTTTCTTAGCAGTTAATGATATTTGGAACATACTAATAAAATTGTTCGATGGCTTTGGTCTTGAAGGAGTTGTTCTTGCCCTTTTTTTTGAATCCCAAATGCCAGGGAGAGGTAAGGGAAACAAAATTGTAGGTATCAATTTAAGTAAGAAACACTTATATCTGGACTATCATTAGGTGCATAGGATTGACTTTGTGTTACAGTTGATGGATTGTTGAATGTTGTCATTGGTGCAACTGCTGAACCAATTGTCTTCCCTACCGACAATTCATTTGATGCTGCAAAGTTTGGAATAGGAGGATAAGAGCTTTATGTCAAGGGACTATTTCCTTTTCTTTGGGTGTCTTTGTATTCAACTAATTGGTGCTATATGAAAGTTAGATCTATAATTGTTGATGCTCAAGCCCTCATTTGCATGATGGAAATGATAGTATTGAATTGTATCAGAAAAAGGCATGGCAGTGTTCAACCTTCTCACTCATGCGTGCTTTTCATAAGCAGATGAAACATCATCCTTAAGGTCTGGTGCGTGGTGTAGAAATGCACTGTAGTTGCACTATTCTCGTGTCCAGAACCAGAACTAACTCTTCTTTAGCATCTGTGCTTTGTTAGCTTCTTCTTAGCTACTAGTTTGTAACCAGCTATGCGATGACACTTGTCTTATGGAAAGTTGCTAGGATAGAACTGCAGGATATTGGTCGTCTCTTTATGGGATAAAGCTATTATTGCTATTTAGTCCGAAGTGACGTTTTAACATATGAATATTGAGATTATTCTGAAGTGATGTTTTAACATATGAACATTGAGATTCTTCCATTCAACATTTTCTTTTCCGGTTGTTGATTGACATCTGTCCAAACTATACCTACTATAACACTCTATTTTCATGAAGGTGGTGACTTGTGGAAACGTGCCTCTTGAGTCAT
The DNA here is from genome assembly GCF_000393655.2 of Nicotiana sylvestris. NCBI lineage: Eukaryota > Viridiplantae > Streptophyta > Magnoliopsida > Solanales > Solanaceae > Nicotiana > Nicotiana sylvestris. Next base: position 183,645,505 of record NC_091059.1, read on the forward strand.
CCTTTCAAAAAGTTCCTAGGTGTGTCTATACATCTACAAGTTTATATGAGTATCGAGGATGGGATTCAAAATCTGCTAATCCTACTCACCGTCGTTTTACTTGGGGCCTCAGATCTTCAGAAGTGAGTCGCTAGGCAGATCCTAATCTTGGTATCCTGTTTAGGTTCAATCAAATTCTTGTAAGTTTTACTTTGCTGACCGGTATTCTTTGTCCATACTGTTTTGCAGAGGCATGTGGTCGATTTTTATATCTCTGATTTTCAGTCAGGGTTAAGAGCATTGGTTAAGAGTGGCTGTGGTGCAAAGGTGACTCCTTATGTAGACGAGTCAATAGTTGTTGACGTGGATCCATTGAATAATGAGTTATCTCCAGAATTTATCAGGTGGTTGAGAGAAAGAAATCTTTCAAGTGATGATCGTAAAATGCAACTGAAGGAAGGGTATGGAAATTGCTAGTACATTATGCTTAATCCTATTACTCCGAGGCACTAAAGTTGGAATTCAACGTAGCTTGATGACTTTTATTTCTTTTATTTTTCGGCAACATCTGCTAAACACGTCAAGTGAATGTGTACCCATGTGCTGAATTATCTCAATCTAATATTACTGACTTATTGATATATAGGTATATAAAAGAAGGAAGCACGGTTAGCGTGATTGGAGTGGTTCAAAGGAATGAGAACGTGCTTATGATAGTCCCTCCTCCCGAGCCATTTACAACAGGTTGCCAGTGGCTGAAATGTATATTTCCGGCTAGCCTTGAAGGCATTGTGTTAAGATGTGAAGATGCGTCAAAAGTTGATGCTATACCAGTATGATAGGTTATGTTCGACATACTTAAGATGGTATGTGTGATGTTAGGTACTTAAGATGTTTATTGTGGAGAGGTGTCTGAAAATAGTTGGTGTTCAATTTCCTGTATAGTTACTAGGTTTGTTTTGAACTTTTATTAGACAATATTGTAGTGACGGGATGGTTAAATGCTGTAGCAATGGAAAATTAAATGTTTGAGCCGTCGTGGTTATACTTGTACTAGTTTCTCGGCATATGCGTTGCATGTGTATGCCCAGTTTAGTAGTACTTGTTATCGTAAACTAATATCACAAATACTAAACATAAATTTTTAATAAGTATACATGAATGAATATAGTATAAGTTTTTGTGAATGATCATTGAGGATCGTCATCAAATAAATTATTCGTCTGAACCTACGAAGATGAACAATGAAAATGTAATTAGATACATGTGATTTGCATACTTATTTAAGATTTTATGAGGTTACAATTTTATAATTAAGTGTATCTCACATAATACTTCCTTATAGACGATATTCCCGTGTATGTTCCTTCCATCCGTTCGGCTGTTCTGTCATAACAAGGACTTCCTTTACGATAGTGTTGTCAGTAAAAGCAATTTTCACTTCTTTGTGAATTGAGGTGTAGTTCAGATTGATACAATCTAGACGGTCACTGATAATATAGTAATTCTTCTTTGATTCAACGAAGTCCTTCCACTTTTCTACATTTTCTACATGCTTATTGAAAAGTGTTGCTTGGATCTTTCTCCCCTATTATAGATGCAACCAACATTTTAGGTCATTAACAAAAATAATATAAATTAGTAAATTATAGATGACAAATATAGAATGGCATTACCTCTTCATCAACTAATATAAGAGTTTTGAGAACACCTTGTGCCTTTGGTTTTTGTATGGTATTACTGTACCCCTTCAAATCACCAAGACTTTCATAATTTAATCAGATGAATATTTTGGTGTCTTTCTAATAGATACGTATTGTTTTGATGATTTTGTTTCAGTTGCTATTTAGTCGCTATTTGGATTGTACTTGAGATGGTTCGATGGACGATTAAAAATAACATAACAATAATAGATTTTGTGATTTTTATTATGATTATTGTGTCATTTGACATAGACAATAGCTTACAACATTTGTAAAAACTAGTCTCTCTGAACGTGCGTTGCACATTTATCTCATATCATTATTATAAAGTTTGTATTGCAATATTCTGAACTTTTATCATATTCATACTTTAAAAATTTCTTTAGTTATAAGGGCATTTGGAGACACATTATTTGAAATTAAATATTTAATTTATAATTTCATCTATTATTTTAATTCTACTTTTAAATTAAAACATTGTGAACCTAAAAATTTTGTTATCTCAAAGGATGTAATGTTTCCCTCACAAAAGTTCTAACTTCTTCTCTAAGTGAAATTCATGTCAAACAATTCCAACTTCAAATTTAACGCAAAATAGTTATTTTCAAACTACAACCAAATATTTTCCAAACATAATCATTTAAAATAAATAAGTAATCAGTATTTGCAGTTAACAATCATAAAATGAATTTCTTTTTTATTAGTTAACATTATATTTTGTTTAAATATGAAAAGATACTTTCAAAACTTTAATATATGTATGATCAAACTATTAGGAGTATTATTGTTTATGAAAGAAAAGGGTAAATAAAAAGGGGGGGGGGTTGACTTAATGATGACGCTGATATAAGTTTGCTTGAGGAACACCCATCTTTCTCTTCCTTTCCAGCGAGGGACAAAGTTCTGTTGTAAAAAGGAATCATTTGAAATATATCTTTTTCCTCCATTTTTTATTCACACTTTACCTAAAAAAAACCCAACACATCATGCACAAATTCTTATGTGTGTGTGCGCGCGCGTGTGTGTTGGAATTATAATGTCATTTATAGATACGAAGGATTGAATTGGATAATGAGTCATTTTTCATTCACTGAATAAAAATGTATGCAGAGAGTAGATGATATGAATATCTGAAATATTATGATAAAAATGATCAAAACAAAATAAACAATTTGTTTTATTTACCAAACTTAAACTGTTTTATCATCCTACTTAACAAATTAATAATACAGTGCCTTTAAATTTTTTTAGTTAAACTTATTCTACCAACTAATCATTGTATGTAGAGGAACATGTACAAACGAAAACAGATCCTAAGCACATAAAGAAAGACTAAAACATTTGCTTTGGTACTATTTGTTAACGGATGAATCCAGAAACATGCCTAGAGGATAAAATTAAGAATATAAAATTTATATTGATAATCCAAGAAGAAAAGACTATCAAAATGTTGGACAATCAGCTTTTTCTAATTACATATCTAATTTAATATATGAAAGGGGTCCAACAATAAACTACCGACTAAAAAAGGTATTATTCTCCATAAACTATCAACATGAAAGTAACCAATATATTTATACTCATTAAAAGAAAAGGTTACTGTGTACTCATAATTAAAGGCACAAATTTGTAAGGACATAAATAATCAGTGGAAATATAAATACTGATTTATTAATTACAGTAAATTAAAATAAACATTAAAATATACTCTAATTGAGTAAAGTTAATCAATGAGAACAATATAACTCAAAATGGGAACACGAAAGCTAAGAAATAAAGGACAAAGAAGAAACATATCACGTACACAAATGCACATGTAAAGTGACTCCTTAAAAGGAATAGTTATGATTGTTATTGTTGGCTTGGTAAAATGAATAGTTGTGACTTTTACCATTGACTTGACAACTCTTTGTAGGAATAAGTTTTTTTTTTTTTATAGTTAAGTCATTAAAATTTTAGTAATTTAATTTTTTAATTTAAGGCTTCCCACTTTTAATATAAAAATAAATGAGAAAAGTAGATATTTTTTATAAAAAATAAAAAATATAGGCACCATAACCAATGTTTGGTAGCAATTGCAGTTTTCTATTAAATCTCGATTAATTGGATTTCACAAACAAAGTTTTTAGGTATTCTAGTTAGTAGTTACCACAATACCAAATCAAATGGAAAACGATTTATTATCCATTTGAAGTGATAATCTTTTTTCTTCTAAAAAATGAATATTAGTCAATATTATGGGTAGACAGATATAGATATAGACTATGTCTAGAGCATCATTAATTACTCGTTAGTATCCTCAAAGAAAAATATTTTGAAAGTTTTTTCCCCGAAGGGAGAGTCCTTTAGTAATGGTTTTTAACACTTAAGATTAACCTACGCACGCATGATTATGTTATAAATTTCACACAGATTTATTTCTCACTTTTTGCAAACCAAAAATTTCCAGAAGTAACTTCAAATATTCTGAATTTCTTGTGTTTACATAAAATTTTACAAGAGTCATATTTAGCATTGAAAACATGCAAACTTTCTCTCTAATAATGAATTATCGAAAGTACTCTCTCAAAAATTATTAATTATTAAATATTTAAAACTATAATCATGGGACATCGATTGATGTTTATATATTTTCTTACTAATAATACGTGTTACTAAATATTGATATATTGGTAATACTACATAATAAAGTAATTAAAATAATTTAGAAGACATTCAACATTTGTAATTAGAAAATACATCAACTCTTTGTAGATAACGATACAAATCATAAAATTTCTTAAGACTTTAATTCTTCTTAAAAACTATGGTGATAGTGACAAATAGAAAGTTAAACTTCAACCAAAGTATAATGGCAACTTACAAGTCTTGTTGGAGAGATAAATCACAAGAAATTCACGAAGGAACAAAATCTTTGTTCGACGGTAGAGCCACCAAGTCAAGCGTCGTTTGAAATTGGCCAGGCAATAAAATTTGGGTTCCATGATAATAAGTGATAATAGAAGAGAAAAAAAATTGAATAGTGAAGTTTTAGAATTCTACTGAAGGAGAGCATCCCTTCATATGAATAACATAACCTGTTCCAAAAGCACGCTCCTTCACATGTAATCGTGCATTTTGGGGTATTTGGTAAATGTTGATTTTCTTAAACTATTTATATAAGTAGGATAATCAGTTCCTTTAATTTCAAAATCTACTTTTATATAGGCATATAGAAGAAGCCCATTATGAGAACTTAATCAAATAAAAGAACTTATGGTGCGAGAAAAGTGGAGAGTACCAAACAAATTTGTTCAGGAACGGGTGCGACTTTTAATTATGAGTATGATCCGTTGGTTTGGAATATTTGTAGGCATCAACTTTTTGTTTTTAATTTAGGGTAGGTTATATATATTGGAGGGCATTTAAGTAATTTAACTTTTCATTTTTGGGGTTCCTACTTTTAATATAGTACTAGTATCTATAAACGTGCGTTGCACGTTAATAATGGCACACGATGGTTTAAACATTTATTTATATGAAGAGAAATTTTATATATAATAATACATCAATTACCTAAATGCCGAATATATTATTACATTAGCATAATACGTGAATTCAAATCTAAAAGGACATCATCAGAATTTACACGAACGATCAATTTAGTCATATTAATTAAATAATTATGTATTGTAGGTTAAAGGTATCTAATGTGATGATATCTTAGTGAATACTTCTTTGTAGATAATGTTTTTTATGTGTGTGCTTTGGTTGCTATGCCATAAGCATAACTCTTGTTATCAATATTGATATCCCTCTTGAAAGTGCAACATATAGTTATTCGTGCAAGAAAATGTGTTGTTGTAAATATAGTTCAATATTTAGAATGTTTATCTTTGTACTTTATTTATTATAATAATTACAAAACATAAACATAATGAAAATTATTTTCACACAAATTTAAAAGGATATTCTTTAGTTTCAGAAGACGAAAGTTGAATTCGGGGATAAACACATACTTAGAAGCACATTAACCAGTATCATAAGTTTTGCATATCTGACGTTATTGTCAAAACTTCTATATACCATCTGTGTACTATTATATAAGCTATTCAGCGGATCTAAGTTTTTAGTAGTATGACGAACGAACATATTTTTCTTCAAAATTAACCTATAAGCAATGGAAGAGCAGTTTTAACTTAGTCTATTATATATATGGTGACATTAACATACGTAAGAAATAATGCACTTGATAACAAACTTGTATGGTAGAAGACTATTTGGTATAAAAGTATTTAAGTATTCTTCTTGGTAGTAATTGTTGGTATCATCTTCTACTAAGCCAAAACTGAAAAATATTTTTTTTAATCATATAATAGCAATCAACATTTTATTTAGTTGATCAATATATTCATTTCTGCTAGCTAAGATAAATCTTTAATTTCTATCATGTAATTTATACAAATTGCGTTTTAATCTAATAATGGAAATATTTTCCTTATTAAATGCACTACTATTACCATTGAGGTTGATAACCAAGTATTTTGGAAGAACCAAATCATCACTTATTGGATATTCTTCTTCGTTTCCGACACGAAGCAAGAAGTCACTGAAGGTTGGATCTGTTCTTACTTTTATATTTTTTGTTATTTGAATCTTTTTTATTTGAGCTATAAGTATAATTTCGGCAAACTAGCTTTTACAGTCTCTGCTTTCATCGATTTTTGAACTACTGATAGTACTTGACAGAAATCACCTCCCACACTATTACTTTTCCACCAAACGGTTCATTGATATCCAATATATCTCTAAAACTCAAGGCAATTGTTTCAATCATTTGACGCTTAATCACAAGCGCTTCATCCCATATTATCAATTTTTATTTTCTTATAAATTTAGCACCATTGCTCTGCTTTGATATATTTATGATGGTTATTTCAGTTGTTTGAAGAGGTATATCAAATCTAAAGTGAGTTGTGCGACCTCATATTAAAATCGGTATACTACTTGTTATTATTGCTAACAATATCATGCTTCTTGATATGATATTTGCAAGTAATGCATGACATATGAATATTATTTTGATTCCACCGAAGGCTTCTACAAAGGATAATCCTGCTATATCAGAGTCGATTTTTTATAATATAGTCTTGAAAGCTTGTTCTTGTTTAGAATTTAGTTTTGATTGTGCTTCCTCATACACTTGTATGGCCTCCTTAATACTATACTAATCTTTTTTACTTTGTGATCTATTTTTTTTAATTTCTAATGCTCTTTTTATGGAATAAATATGTACCCTAAGATTTTTTTAACTTAAAAAATAATTTTACTCATATGATGAATTTAAAAATAATTGAATTGGATTCTCTTTCTAAATAATTAATTGAAAGATTTGATTATTTGGTCTAAACATAAAAAAATAATTATTTTCTATTGATTCAGATTTCAAATATTAGTTCATCTCTTGTTTTGAATATTTAACCGTAATTATAATTTTATCCAACATAAATTTTATTTTCAAAGAGTAAAAAGATCGATCTGACATTTCATTTTTTGATCTTTATGTTTGCAAAATTATGAGTGGTATTGACTTTTACCAATCTTTTTCTTTCTCTTTTTCACACATTTTTATTCTTAAAAAAATAGTTATTCTTTAATAATTGGTATATTTTCAATATATAAAAATATATTATCGTGGAAAATTTTTATTTCTCAATTTCTACGCTTTATGCATTTCATTTAACATTACTTTTTTTAGGTATTGGATATTATGGAGTTGTAATGTATTATCAATACGGAGAATTCTTATGAAATTAATTTTATTAAACCTTCCTACATATATTTAATACGAATTCAATAGATAACATTTTATTAATTTTAAAATCTTAAATATTAAAAAAAAATTAACATAGAAGTTATTCTAGTCCAAAAATAGGTTATTACAGTTATATCATTTCCATATAAGTTATTCTGTTTAATATTTTAGGACTATTTTAGAGTAATTTTTAGTGATTGTAAATAATTTCCTTCTAAATAGTTTATTCTGATCTCAAATCCGACATACGAAAGCGCTCAGATTGCTTAGCAGAGATTCAACATGTTGTCTTTGAGGCTTAACTATGACCATATCCATAATGGATAAACAACAAATTAGCAAGAACATCCCTTTAAATAAAGTACCCAGTTTTCTGCAAAATCACACAGGAAAAAAACTCAAAGTATGTCAAGGATAAGAATGATAAACGTACAACTGCATCCGAAAGCAAAACAAGAGCTGGCAAGACACAGAATTTATATACTTGTGAAGACTTTGATAGATATTTAAATTTTCATATCCGTAAGCTACAATAATTGAGTACACTTATATGTCTATTTGATATAGGAGATCCCTAAAGTTATTTATATTCTAAGTTTTTGAGTTCAATTACATGTCTAACTAAAGTAGAAGACTCCTAAAGTTATTTGCTTTCTAATACAACTTTTTAGTCGACGTTTTTGTACATTAGCATAATCTTATGTGAAGAGATAATTTATTTAATTTTTTAAAACGTGTATATAAGTCTGTCAGTATTATAGGTTATAGATATATAGATAAAAAATTATTGTTAGACGTTAGAATTCTAATTATTAAGTAAAATTCTAAACGTATAATTTTATCCAACAAAGATTATCTCTTTGAAGTAATACTTTAGCTTTCAAAAATTTAGTAGATAAAAATTGAGAAGAAACAAAAGGTGAACGATTAATATGAATAAGAACAAGAATATTTTTCTAAAAAATCCGGAAGATTTGGCGCAAGATTTTTTGTTCTTCAAAAGAAACTGTTTATATACATGCCTTTCTGATCAAAGTTGGATTCGATTTACTTAGGAATGGGGTGGCAAGTACATAGTCGGTTAATCATAGTATATATTAACTCATCCAAAATTTAATACTATATTAAAAGTGATTACGATTCCGTCCTTATATAACTTAAATATTTAAGGCTATTTTGGTATTCCAACATTGTATTCGTGCTTTTATAATAATATAGATATAGATATAAATATAGATATAGATATATATAGATAAGAACAATTTGTGCTGGCAGTAGCTTTTATTAATGTAGTAAACACATTGAAATAATCATAATAATAACTTAAAAGTGTAGTTTTACCAATTACTTTAGCAAGTATTCCGGGGAATTCGAACCTGTTAGAATAGAACTAAACTAATTAATATTGGATAAAACAATATAAGCTATTGTTTACGAAAACATCAAGTGAAATCAAAAGAGCATAAGCATACAATAGGTCCCTAAATCTAATGTTCAATCCGCAAAATATTAATCAAAGGACTATTCTAATAGTATGAGCATACAAGAGATATCGGATGCAAATTCCTTTAAACTTCTCTACAACAGTTATAGCAGCACATATGAAAATGGATAGAACTACGCAAGAATATAACATACTATTTAGATATTTGTTGTAATATACACATATGAAAATGGGTAGAAAGAATCCAACTTTGATTTAGACACTTTTTGTGAACCATGAACATGAGCAGGTTTACAAAGCAAAAGCGTAATTTAATATTTTTATGGCAGTAGCTTTTATTAATATAGTGACCATATCCATAATGGAATAACCGTAATAAATAAAAAATATAGTATTACCAATTGTAATAGTTTAGAAAAATATCAAGTGTATTAACTATCAAATGAGAAGAACCTCTGCTAAAAGATGTAAAAAGTTGCATATAATGAGAGTTTGTCAAGAAGAAGCTATACTATAGTTGAAAACCTTGGAAGTACCATATAAAACAATTACTGGTGGTAGGAGAATAGTACTTTTATATAAAATAACTTTTCCAACATAATTGAAGAAAAAAAAAACTTTCATTGCTACACCTACTTTCCCTTTGCTATATAACTATGTTAACAAAGGCCTCTTAATTTTACTGTCATTAGAGCGAGCAATATGAACTATTGTTTATAGAAACATCAAGTGAAATTAGAATAGCATAAGTACACAATAGGTTCCTAATTAGCGTTCAATTCGCAAAATTAATCAAAGGACTATTATAATAGCATGAGCATACAAGAGATGTGTCACGACCCGGATTTTCCATCCTCGGGAATCGTGATCACGCCTACTGATGTAAGCTAAGCAAGCCAATTATTGAACAAATTGCCCTTTTTACCCATTTTATACACTTGAACATTTATAAAACAATAACGTCTAAACAACGAAAATTTAGAATAAGCGGAAGAAAAAGCAATAAAATATCTGAAATATGGATCTAATACAACTGTTTAAGCCTTAATCACCCAGAATTGGTGTCACAGTACCACAAACGGTTTAAGAGTGCTAAATACAAAGTCTGAAAATAAATATACACTGTTTCCGAATCAAAGAAATGAAACAGGAAATAAAGGATAGAGGAGACGCCAGGGCCTGCGGATGCCTGCAGGTCTACCTTGGATCTCCGCGTGGACTGAAGGTAGCCATCCAATCTACGGTCCAAAAGCTGCTCCGGGATCTGCACATAGTACAGAGTGTAGTATCATCACAACCGACCCCATGTGCTGGTAAGTGCCTAGCCTAACCTCGGCAAAGTAGTGACGAGTCTAGGACCAAACTACCAAATAAACCTGTGCAATTCAACTATATACAGCGGAAAAGAAGAACAAAAATAAACAGTCAAATATGGGAGGGGTAGCATGCTACAGGGGAGATATCAATTCAGAATAGAAAAACAACAGGTAACTCGTGCGGCACAGAATGGTACATCGTGCGGCATAGTATCACCCTTCGTGCTTTACACTCTTTCCTCACAAATCATATACGGCATCACCCTTCGTGCTTTAACACTCTCTCACTAAAATAATACATGGTATCACCCTTCGTGCTTTAACACTCTCCCTCACCCAAACAATAATCATAAATAATAGGTAAGGAAATAAATGAAATTACGATAAGAATCCCGACAAGGGAATAATAGTTCAACAATCAAGTCCCGGCAAGGGAATAACATCAAAAGAGCATCAACATCCCGGCTAGGGAGATAATCATCAAAAACAACAAATTCCCGGTAAGGGAGATAATATAGAGATTTTCTTCTCTTTTTCACTTTTACTTCACAACTCACTTCACAACTTTGAGCCAATGCTCTAACAGGTTCAATTTCCACTCATACTTTCATATTTCATTATACAACTCGAGCCAACGCTCCTCAATGTTCAAATGTCACAATACTTTCACAAACTTTGTCCAATAATAAAAATCATCAACAAAGCATGAATAGTATAACGAAGCCATAATAATCACAATATAAGACTCACGGGCATGCTTGAAACCAACGTATAGATACTCGTCACCATGCCTATACGTCGTTACTCGTCAAATACCACATAGCAAATAGGACTTGACTCCTAATCCCTCAAGCTAAGGTTAGACCAAATACTTACCTGGATGCCACGAACACAATTCACGTCTCAACTATCGCTTTACCTCTTGATTCCACCACTAACTCGCTCGTATCTAGCCACAAATTACTTAATTACATCAACAAACACTAAATGAATCAACTCCAATGCATGAAAATGAATTTTCCAAAGTTTTACCCAAAAATTCAAAAATCGGCCCAGGCCCACATGGTCAAAACCTGAGGTTCGAACCAAAACCCGATTACCCATTCCTCCACGAACCCAAATATATAATTTGTTTTGAAATAAGACCTCAAATCGAGGTCCAAATCCCCAATTTTTGAAAAACCTAGGTTCTACCCAAAACACCCAATTTTTCCCATGAAAATCAATGATTTTGAGTTGAAATCATGTTAAAAGATGTTAATGATTGAAGGAAACGAGTTAAAATTGACTTACAATCGATTTGGAAGAAGAATTGCTCTTGAAAAATCGCCGTAGGGAGTTTATGTTTTGAAAAGATGTAAAAAATGGTTGATTTTCGACTAAGTATAAAAATTGCAGGTCGCAGGTATGGGAAATGCGAACAGGGTTCGCAATTGCGAACCCCGACCTCTGTTAAGTTGGGAATTGCGAACAGCCTCTCATAAATGCGAGTTGGGAATTGCGAAGGTAGGGTCGCATTTGCGACTACTGGCTAGGAAGGGGGCATCGCATTTGCGATGGAATCCTCGCAATTGCGAGGATGGGCTGGCCTGGGCTTCTTTCGCATTTGCGACATGCCCCTCGCAATTACGATCTCGCATTTGCGAGTCAGGCTTCACAATTTGCTAAGCCTGCAATGCACCAGCTAAAAATCTACAATTCCTCAAGTCCAAAATCCACCCCGTGGCCTATCCAAAACTCATCCGAGCCCTCGGGGCCTCCAACCAAACAGGTACACCATGCTAAAAAATCATATGGACTCGCTCGTGCATTCAAATCACTAAATAACATCAACAACTATGAATTTAGCATCAAAATCATGAAATTTTCTTAAGAACTTCAAATTTCCAATTTTCTAAAAAATGATCCGATTCACGCCGTTTCAAGTCCGTTTCTTACCAAATTTTACAGAATTATCTTAAACCACATATAAAACCTGTATCGGGCGCCAGAACCAAAATACGAGCACGATACCATCAAGTTTTAATCACAATTCATTTCCAAAACTCATAAACAATTTTCTTTAAAAATTCATTTCTCGGGCTTGGGACCTCGGAATTCGATTCCGGGCATACACCCAAGTCCCATATTTTCTTACGGACCCTCCAGGAATATCAAATCATGGGTCCGGGTCCGTTTACCCAAAATATTGACCGAAGTCAACTTAATTCATTTTATAGTCAAAATTTATCATTTTTTACAGATTTTCACATATTGGCTTTCTGGCTACGTGCCTGGACTGCACACGTAAATCGAGGTGATGCCGAAAGAAGTTTTGGAGGTCTCGGAATGTAGAATTCACTTTTAAAACAAGTGATTACCTTTTGGGTTATCACAAGATGTTAGATGCCTTTAAATTAAAATTACCTTATTGAATTAAGCTTCTCTACAACAGTTACATCGACATATATAAAAATGGATAAAACTAAGCAAGAATATAACATACTATAAAGACATTTTTTGTGATATATAGACACATATGAAAATGGGTAGAGAAAATAGAATATTTATATTTAGATACTTTATATGAACCGTGAACAAGAGCAAGTTTATAGAACAAAAGGGTAATCTAATATTTTATAACAGTTTTAAGTTTAACTAAGATCATTTCAAACGTGGATGTGATAGAAAAAAAATTTAAAATAGATTCAGGATTATAGGCTACAAATTTCTTTAAAAGCGCAAAGTGTTGCTAGTATTTCCATACAACGTTAAAAAACTCATCGTCAATATTTATGACAGAGGCTCTAATATTATTTTCAATTTTCAGTAGTCTAACACTTATCACTTCTGACTACTCATCAATGTTTTTTCTTCTTTCCTTTTATCAATTTTTGGTCTTCTTTTTCGTTTGAGAGGAACACGAGAACTTTCCAAGCGTTTAGTTCGCTTAGCTCTTAATAGCAAATAATTAAAATGGTCAATAGTTTTTTCATAAATATATGGATTCTCTTAAAAAAATTATCTTTCGCATGTTGATCAGTGAGATAGGAGATAATTTTTCCTAGACTTCTGTCAAAATCTGTTTGATTTCTTTTGCCGCTTCTTCATTGGAAACTATTTCTTCCAATAATATGCTATATGTTACTCCCTCTGTTCCAGTTTACGTGAACCTATTTCTTTTTTGGTCTGTTTCAAAAAGAATAACTCCTTTCTAAATTTGAAAATAATTTAGCTTAAATTTACAATTCTACCCTTAATTAGAAACTTTTATACCCACACAAATACTCTGGGCCACTTTTTGACTTGTTTTGGACCACAAATTTCAAAAATCTTCATTATTTCTTAAATTCCGTACCCAGTCAAACAAGTTCACATAAATTGGAACGTACACACGAGTCAGCTTCCGTCCCATCACCATCATCACTAAGAATTTTTAACCAATTCTTCTCCATAAACACACCATATATGGAGTTTTTTTAAATTTAAAGTGACAATGCTAATCATTTATATAAGAATTAAAATAAGAGATTATGATTTTTTTTATTTTATAGAAGTTAGATTTAGAAACTGTAGCAACAACAGTTAACTCAGGCTACAGAGGAGACGGAAAAATGCAAATTCAAGCACTGTAATGAAGGCATGAAAATTTTAACTTCATTACAGGCTTACACATGATTCAAAATCATAACCATTTTAACTCTAAGCGACGATTTGAAAACCAATAAAGATACAAATATAATAAAATCGGAGAAAACAAAATCAAGTAACTTACAACAAGAATTTGCCAGAGATAAATATCAGGTATGATTCAAAGTAGGAAATAGTTGGATGGAATAGTAATGACACTGGATATCTAATAGACAACGAATTTTGAGGAAAACTCTGAGTAGAAAAAAGATAAAGAATTGAATGAAGGAGAGTTCACATCCCATACCTGTTGCTTTAACAAAGAAGAGTGTAGATTGGGAGAAGATGGAATTGTGATTTTTAAAGAGAACAAAATTCTTGGAGAAGATGATCAAGCTTTCTTCACAACGGGCGTCTTTGGCCGAGGAAAAGTTGCGTCCGCTTATTGTAGGTTTTTAATATTAAAAGAAATGTAATTTTGTATAAATTTATAAAAGGGAGGGTAATTTATTAATTTGATTTTTGCTTAAAGAGCTTCCTGCTTTTAAAATATTGTAGATTATTACTGTATGGGTAAAAATTCGATCGAGGAAATTCAGCACAAAGAGGTGATTATCGTGAGTAATTTGTAACTTATCACGGGCAATTTGGCCGAAGTCGACCAATGATCAACAGAACGAGCCGCCAAACAGTCAATCACGGCCGAGGTCGAGTAGAGCAGATAGTAGTAACGGTTTGTTTTGTATTGGGATCTTCAGAGAGAATATTCTCTATGTTAATACTTTTAGGGTTCTTTGGGAATATCCCATATAAATAGAATGAGAGATAAGACAAAAGACATGTAATATTCCATATGATAAGAACACTTTTGAAAAGTAAGCTCTCTAAATAAATACAAAGAACAACTTTCTGAAGAGATTCAACCTTTTTGGATTATCCATTGTCATTTCCACCAGATCCGTAAAAGTGCCCAATATTCTCTTATATTCTTGTCATTTATCATTGTCAAAGAAAGGAGTCATTCACCTTATTCAATATTGGGTGAATCTTCCTTCTTATTTACATTTATTGCCATTTATTGTTATTTAATACTTATTACTTCATGAACATTATTACATTCGGCATATTTATTGCTAGCACATTAATTCTGTTTCTTCACTGCTCATACCTTTAGCACTGTCAACCCAAGATCTGAAGTTATTAACTTTAAATAGGATCAACTCTCTTTAATAACTAATTAATTAGTTTAACCAAATATTATCATCTTTTGGTCAAACAATTTGGCGCCGTATGTGGGGATATCCTAGTCAAAGTATTAGTTTTTTTCATATCTAAAAGAAAACAACACAAAACCTTGTCTTTTCTAGCATGCGTAGTTTATCATGGTAGGTAATGGAGAGGAAAGAATGAAAGCAGTAGCCAGTCTTACTGCCAACTTCCTAAACACCATCAACGAAGTCACTGGAACAGACACTGAGGACGTGATGCCAAACGCCTCCCCTAGGCGAAGTGTTTCACCCTCCCTCATGGCAGCATCACAACCTCACACGGTAAAGGGTCCTCTATATCTACAACGGAAGAGGCACCACCAGCAGTGAAAAACGAGCAGCACGACCCTCCTCTTTTGACAGGTATTACTCACAACGTTAGTGATGCATGTAACAACACCCTCACGACCATTTTTAGGAAGATGAAGGAGATGGAGAACGAGAACAAAATGCTCTGTGACCAAATGAAAGAGCATCAAGAAAGGGTAGACAAAATACCAGGCGCCCCAAAACTCTTACCAAAAAGGGACGCCGACCGGTTCGTTGAGCAACCGTACAGTGAAGAAGCTGCACCACACGCTATGCCTAAAACCTTCAAAATGCCACCGTACTTGAAAATATACTATGGCACGACGGACCCTGAGGATCATGTGACCCACTATGTCACCGCAGTAAAGGGCAATGACCTCGTCAAAGAACAAGTGTTTTCCATATTACTGAAGAAGTTTGATGAAACCCTCACTGGGGGAGCACTAGCTTGGTACTCACAGCTACCTGCACGCTCCATAGAGACATTCGAGGAAATGGCTGACAAGTTTGTAACTGCCCATGCCGGGGCTAAGAAAGCAGAGGCGAGGGTGAATGACAATTTTGCCATCAAACAGTCATCCGATGAACGACTAAGAGATTTCCTTGCCCGATTCAACTGTGTGAGGATAACCTAACCAAATGTATCAGAGGGAATGGCAGTAGCAGCTTTCCAGAATGGGTTAAACAGGAATGGTTCGAGGGAGACCAGAAAATTGCTAAGCCGACTCATAAAATATCCCCCAACCACTTGGGACGAGATACACAATGCCTACTGCGCCGAAGTACGAGCCGACGAGGATGACTTCAACGGACCAACTCAATGGCTAACTTCAGTCCAAATAAAATCCAGGAAATATCGAAGAAATAACAACAGAAGGGACCATGCAGGCCCGCAACCCAACCATGAAAGACATCAATCGTATGTTAGAGCCGCCGTCATACCACCTCCTCGTCATGGCGACGACCCATCTAGGCCACAAACATGGACTCACCGAAGCGAAAGAGGTATGCCTCCACTACTATCTGCTCACAATTTCTGTGTTTCTCCCTCAGGAATAGTCTACACCCTAGAGAAGCTCGGATAAAAGGTAAAGTGGTCGCAGAAGATTAGGTCTGACCCAAACACTAGAAAGTCAAACACCCTTTGTGAATTCCATCAGGAACGGGCTATAACATCGAAGACTACATCGCTCTAAGGCAAGAGGTTGTGAACATGCTTCACCAAGGACATTTGAAAGAACTTTTGAGCGACCGAGGAAGAACAAAATTTGCTCGAGGAAGTGAATAACATCAGGGTCCACCTAAACCGCCCTCCCATGCTCGAACCATCCAAATGATAATCGGAGGAGGCGATGACGCATCAATCAACCTCGTAAAATTCACGACCACCCACAAGCTGAAACGGTCAATTACTCATGAACGGTATGACAAACTCGAAGAGAGTATCATCATCGATGAATCGGATACCCACAGTTTGGTCTTTCCTCATTATGACGCCCTTGTTATTACTTTATGCATCTTAGATACTGATGTAAAACGTATTATGATCGATAATGGGAGCGGCACATGCATTATCCACCCTCGAGTTCTCGCACAAATGAAGCTCGAGGATAGGATAGCGCCATGCTGCATCACACTGATGGGTTTTAACAATGCAGTTGAGTGGACGTCTGGAGAAATCGCGCTACTTGTCCTGGCCAACGACGTCACTTTGGAGACCACATTTCACATTATGGACCAGGATACAGTGTACAACGCCATCATAGATCGGCCTTGGATACACGCCATAAAAGCCATCCCCTCCAGGTTATATCAAGTCATCAAATTTCCCACCCATTGAGGGGTATTCAACATCTGAGGAGAGCAACACACTACCCGAGAATGCTATCGCATCTCCCAAGACTGTACGTAGACCAACAATTGAAGGGCAAAGCTGAGAAGGCATAGCAATTAAATGGGTCGGGGTCGGGTGGTGACAAAGGGAAAGATGTCATCAGGGATCCCGAAATCATAGAGGCCACAGGGTCAACCGTAGAGGATCTCGACCCCATACAACTCAACAAAGACGACCACAACAAAAAGCCTACATCAGCCACAAACTTCAGGAACCAGGTGAATTCCATCAATTTTTAGCTAACAACGCAGACTTGTTTACCTTTTCCCATGCAGATATGTCGGGAATCCCAAAAGAGATAGAGACACACAAGTTGAACGTCGACCCTCTTTACCCCCAGTATGATAAGTTGGCAGAAACTCAACTCCACAATAAATGATGCGGTCCGCAAAGAGATTGAAAATTTGCTGAAAATAGCTCTATCAGAGAATCAAAGTACCCTCAATGGGTCGCCAACGTGGTTATCGTGAAAAAGAAGAATGGGAAATGGCGGATGTGCGTAGACTTCACATATCTGAACCAAGCCTACCCGAAAGACTCATTCCCACTACCCCATATTGACCAGCTCATTGACGTAACGGCTGGGCATGATCTATTAAGCTTTTTGGATGCCTACTCAAGCTACAACCAGATCCTCATGGAGGAAGAAGACCAAGAGAAGACCACTTTCATCACTCACTAGGGGACATACTGCTACAGAGTGATGCCTTTCGGACTGAAAAATGCAGGGGCGACGTACCAGAGGTTGGTGACAAAAATGTTCAAAGACCAGCTCGGCAAAACCATGGAAGTCTACATCAATGACATATTGGTCAAGTCAAAAAGGAAAGAGAATTACATCGACCACTTGAAAGAGGCCTTCGACATACTCAGACGATACAGTATGAAATTGAATCCCGAAATGTGCGCCTTTGGTGTAACCTCGGGAAAGTTCCTCGGCTTCTTGATATCACAACGAGGCATCGAGGTCAACCCCGACCAAATCAAAACTATAGAAGGAATACCGTATAACCTAACCAGTAAGAAACAGGTACAGAAATTGACCGACCACATATTCGCCTTGTCAAGATTCATCTCACGGTCCTCCGACAGATGCCACAAATTTTTCAGCTAACTCAAGGAAGATAATGAACTCCAATGGAACTCCAGGTGCGTCGAATCCTTAAAAGAATTAAAGGCATACCTATCTTTACCCCCGCTGCTCACTAAGGCAGAACCTGGGTAACGTCTCTTCATTTACCTGACCGTGTCTGATGTTGCTGTGAGTGCGGTCCTGGTTCAAGAAAACAAAGGTACACAATATCCCATCTACTAAATTTGGTTGACGTTGAAATGAGGTACCCACACCTCGAGAATCTAGCCCTGACTTTGGTCGTAGCTTCACGAAAGCTTAGACCCTATTTCCAGTGTCACCCCATCTCGGTGGTCACCACTTTTCACCAAGGAATATTCTGCACAAACCCGAGTTGTCGGGCATATTGGCCAAATAGGCCATAGAATTGAGCAAATATGATATAAGGTATCAACCACGAACGGCGATAAAGTCGCAAGTGCTCGCCGACTTTGTCGCGAACTTCAGCAAAAAAATAACACCTAAAGTCGAAAAGGAAGCCGCTCGTACTTCCCCCAAAAATACACGACCTATGGTTTTTGTATACCGATGGTGCCTCTAATGCATCGGGATCAGGACTGGGACTCGTGCTCGAGGTCCCAATAGGCGAAGTAATTCGCTAGTCCGAGTATGAGGCCATGATTGCAGGACTAAAATTAGAACTCAAATACGGATCAAAGCGAGTTGTCCTATGCTGCGACTCTCAGCTCGTCGTCAATCAAGTCACAAGGACTTTCCAAATCATGGAACAAAGGCTACAAAGATACCAGGCCGAGATCTACCAGCTATTACCTGAGTTCGATGAGTGCCAGCTTAACCAAATACCATGAGCATAGAATATCGAAGCAGATGGCCTTGCCACACTAGCAGCGACCACTAAAAGCAAAACCGGAGAAAGAAACGTGGTCACTCTCCTCCACTCGTCGATCGATCAAATCTAGGTACAAACTATAAACTTAACTTGGGACTGGCGCAACCGTATTATCTCACATTTATAGGATGACGTGCTCCTAGACGATAAAAAAGAATCCAAAAAGCTTCGAATTTAGGTGGCCAGGTACATCGTCATCAACAACTTGTACAAAAGAACGTATGGCGACCCCTAGCGAAATGCTTAGGCCCAAACCAGACACGACGTGTTCTAGAGGAAGTCCGTGAAGGTCACTGCAGAGCCCATACCAACAATCGGGCCCTAGTTAGATGCCTCATACGAGCAGGCTACTACTGACCCACAATGAAAAAATATGCCGCCGACTTCGCGAAAAAATGCGAATAATGCCAAAGATACGCCTCCATGATCCACCAAGCGGGCGAGAACCTCCACTTAGTCACCTCGCCTTGGCCTTTCATCAAATGGGGAATGGAATCGTCGGACCCCTCTCAGCATGATGAGGTAATGTACGGTTCTTTTAGTTTTAACTGATTATTTTTCAAAGTGGGTGGAAGTAGGTGCATTCTCCCAAATACGCAAGAAAGAAGTGATCGCCTTCATATGGAGGAATATCGTATGCTGTTTCGACCTCCCCAAAGAAATCAATTGTGACAACTAGCCTCAATTCACTGGAAAAAAGATTGTTGAGTTCTTCGAGAAATGGCATATCAAAAGAATACTCTCCACGCCATATCATCTTGCTGGCAATGGACAAGCGAAGTCCTCCAATAAGTCAATATTGAATATCATGAAGAAGAAGCTCGAGAACACCAAAGGACTGTGGCTGGAGTTGCTACAGGAAGTGTTATAGGCATATCGCACAACGCCAAAAGCAAGCGCAGGAGAAACAATGTACTCACTAGTCTATGGAACTGATACAATAATACCGGTTGAGATCAGAGAACCAAGTCTAAGGTACTCACATGAGAGGGGGCCAAGAAACAAAGAAAGCAGGAAGCAAAACCTCGATGAAGCCAAAGAACGAAGAGACATGACTTACATAAGGATGGTCGCCCAGAAACAACCGGCAGAGCAATACTACAACAAAAAAGCTAAGATCAGACCGCTCAAAGTTGGGGACTACATACTCAAAGCCAAAATATAGGCAAGCAAGGATCTACGGGAGGAAAGCTAGGGACTAATTGGCACAACCCATACAAAATTACGGCAGTAGCAAGCAAAGGGTTGTTCCAACTGGAAACGATGGAAGGAAAACTACTACCAAACAACTAGAACATCACCCACCTCAAGTACTTCAACTTCTAAGAAAAGATGTTCTCCGAGCTGTACTCTTTTTCCCTCACTCGAGTTTTGTCCCAATTGGGTTTTATCGAAGAGGTTTTTAACAAGGCGACGAGGAGGACATTTTGAAGTTAAGCACAAGCAGGCAAGAATGCAAGTTAGCCAGTTCATTGCTCGACCCATCGTATACTTCTCCAAGTCGACCAATAAAGGGACTAGGTAGACTGGGACCGGAATACCAGCCCGAAAAATGTGTAAACATCTCCAATGTATATATGCAAGCAAAGCATACAAGCACATGATGTTTGCCTGTCTCCACCAAGTTTAACACTGCACCAGTTAAGACACTCACATTCGACCTTGTTCGAATTAATTAAGAGTAACATTCAACCTCGCTTGAATCAACTCATTCTACCTCATTCAAATTAATTAAGAGTAACATTCGACCTCGCTCGAATCAACTCACATTCAGCCTCGTTCGAGTTAATTAGGAGTAATATTCGACCTCGCTAGAATCAACTCACATTCGACCTCGTTCAAATTAATTAAGAGTAACATATGATGACGTTCAAATCCACAACTAAAAAGTAAAGGGACACGGGCGCATGCAATATAATTTACCCAACTATGAGTCGGGGTAAAATCCCTCTGGGAACAATTTGTGGGAGATTAGTAATGTAAGAGAGTTATCACTTGTCGCGCAATGCCAAACAGTTAGAATTGATTTGAGAAAATATCTATACCTAAATGCGGAAATGTAAACTAACCTAGAAAGCAAGTAAAATGATTAATGGCTACAAGTATGAATGCATCGGGAATTACACTCAAGTAACGATCCAATGTATTTCACGATTTTACAAATATGAGCAAGTTTATGTTAATTAGCCACGGGTAATAATTCTAATTAGCTTCTTCCAAAGATCGACAAGACTTCCTAATTGAATTATCCCTAAAACAATTAAGAGATTAAGCACACCCGGAATGGCTATAAGTAGTTCAATCCTATCCCTAGGTAGAATCTATAAAATGAGGGTTAACGCCTCAAGTTCTTGTTAATTGATCTTTCCCAACCCCAAATTATCTTTTCCAAAATTAATTAGGAGTTAATGGGTGAGTCCTAGGGTTAGGTAATCCCTTTGGAAACACTAAAGAACAAGAATAATTAAAGAAACAATAACTTGCTTCATAAATAATTGAAAATCATTCAATACATAAGCACAATATGGTATTTAATCCACACTTTAAATAAGAATATTTCTATAAACAAGATTCAAGTGTTGGAAATAAATACTACACATTTAAATATTCAATACAAAGCAAGGAAATGAAGAAATAAACATAAATGGGTAAGAAATCATTAACCACAAGCGTGAAATCTTCAAAACCCAAGTGTGTTTGCAAAACCCTAGCTTCCACCTTGTTCTCTCTAGTCTTTAGAACTGAAAATATGCCAAAGATGATGAAAATATTTGCTAGGACGAGTATTTGTGGGTTTGGAATTGAGAACATGTGAAATGCCTAAATTGCCCAGGTCTGATGCCCGTTGACCGCACTTGCGGAAGAATACTCGCAGATGCGTCTCTGCAGATGCAGATAGACCATCGTAGAAGCGGAAGGTGAGCTGAGTGATGGATCTGCAGATGCGGTCTTCCAAGCGCAGATGCGTAAGTGCTTCTGCGGTTCTTGACTCGTAGGTGCGATGCTAAACGAAATTGCAGATCCGCAGATGCAGACATCTCCCCGCAGGTTCAAGATCGCTTCTGTGATCTTTGTTCCGCAGATGTGTAATTCCTAAAGAGTTTTGTGCTTTTTCAACCAATTTTTGCTCAATTCCACTTCAACTCAACACAAATCACTTCATGACATCATTTCCCTAAAAGTCAAAAAATACACACTATAAAAGACCTCATGTTATCATTAAAGGATGCAAAATCTAACGAAAAGAGGCTAAAATGAGTGGTAAAATCACAACTCATCAACACCCCCAACTTAAAGCTTTTGCTTGTCCTCGAGCAAATCGAAACCAACAATTCAATGAAGTTCTACCATTTAAAGCACAAGTCATATTGCTAGCATTTACAATTCACATTCTCCAGTTAAGCTTTATACTTATGGATTTGGTTGGTACTAATAATTAGGCTCAAGTATGTGCATCTTTCCTGAATAACTCCCTCATTTAAAAACAACTTCAAGAAGTGCAAGGGAGTTTCAAAATAATCAAGTGATAAGAATAAGCCTCAAGAAGTGACTCAAAAGCACTAGTCCACTGCATATGCTCATCTTACTCAATTTTACCAGTCTGTCCTAATTCATGTGCCCTCACAAGAAAAAAAGTCCCAAAATTATTATATTTACAATATAACATAAGGGACAAATTTACAAAGACACGCACTCTCACAAAGAATTTTAACTGTTACAACATCTCATACCATAAGCTTGCCCTTATTTTAATTCATCGCCTATTCAAGAACATTTGGTTGGAGATCCCATAAGGACCTTTTAAGCTTGTAATGTAGATTTAGGGAAGGGTCGGATAAGCATTTGGATACAAGTGACTACACCCTCCTTGAACACTACTCACATTTTTCTTTCTTTTTGCACTTTGTTTCTTTTCAAACCACATTGCCTCATTGGCATCTAGTTACCAACATAGAACCACCTTAAATAGCTCTCTAATTTTCTTCAAGGCTCCATATTTATATACTTACATATATTTCTCTCTTTTTTTATATACATATTTTTCTTTTGGAGCTTGAATAATTTAATATGAACACTTTGAGGTCTATGTTCCTAAACTCAATGTACAACCTTATCAATTTCCACTTTGACACCATACCCCCAACTTAGGCTTTTCGCCTCATTGTCAATGTTCAAGGAGGGTCGGGTTCAAAAGAAGGAATTATTTTACAAAAAAGGGAAAAATTTGTAATGAAGTGGCCAAAGAAAAGGTTGAAGGCTCAAATAGGGTACTAGTGATAGTATTTATGCAATGGTAAGCTTGAAAGGCTAAAGAGGTTTTACAAAAATATCACAAAGAATGCCTAAGATCATCCCTCCAACCAAACATAACTAACATTAGCGTTGAAAGACCAACCGGGCAAGTTCTAGATGATAAAAGTAAACACAAGATTTATTTGTACAAACACTAACACACATGGCATATGAATTAATCAAGATAGATCAATTTTATTTTCTAATAAGAGCATCTAGAATAACATTATTCAAACTAGTGGGCAAAGAGTCACTAAAAGAGCCAAAAATTTAGCACAAAAATTATTCTTCACCATGCAACTTACTTGTTTTAGTTCAAAACCAAAATTTCGAGGGGTATTCTTAATTCATATTTCACATACAAGAGACTAATTTTGTTCGTACCAAATAATCCAAAAGCCTCCTACTAACAAAACAAGACTAATTCCCTTAAGAAAGTTGTCAAGCCATCTATCATAGGGAAAAGTCACCTGGTTCACTTCAAAAATGTTCCTTGGGTAAGAACCGTATCATGAAGAAAACCCAAGGAAATACTACTAAGGAAATAAAAATAAAAGAACAAAACTACTAAAGAGGATACTAAAATAAAAGCGACTAATACTAATAACACCAAGCTACTAAAGAAAATAAATAACGAAAGAAAGATAAAAATAGACTAATAACACCAAGCTCAGCAGGAGCACATGATACAACAAAACAAGCCCGACAAGGGCACACAATATCCATAACAACAAAATAATCCCGGCAAGGGCGCACAATATCAAAGTATGAATATAGTATACTCCTAAAGCCACCCCGAACTAAAAACATTGCAGTATCCTCACTGCACAATATCAAAATAAAGCATAAATAGTTTGAGGGTCTCCCTGAGGTCTGCATTAGACTAGCAGACTGTGGGAGAAAGGCTGATCACTGCTGTGCTGAACTCGTAGCCTTATCATCCTCAGTCTCATCATCATCATCACCATCACCAGCATATGATATGAAGGAATATTCCTCGCTATCATCTTTATCCCCCACTGGTATCTTCTTTCCTGGATGCCCCCATTTGAAGATGGCCTTTATACCTCTCCACATTTTGATCATGAATTTGCTCTTCTTCTTGTTCTTCTCCTTTTTCTTCTTGAAGTCTGGCTGGAGATCTGCATGCGCCTTAGCCAAAGTACCGTAGGCTGTCTCGAGTCTGCTAACTGATGCTGCCATCTTCTCCTGAGGCTCTTTCTGACTCTTCTTCGCATCTAAGTAACTCCTCATTTCTTCCCTGGAGAAGTACGCAGGCCCAGGTTGGGAGGATGAGGGCCTACTCGGAAGCTGTGAAACTAACTCCCGGATGGATGCAAGCTCAGAGTTTAGCACCCCAAATGATCCCTCAGGTGCAGCTACCTGTGAAGATGACTCTGGACCAGCAGTCGTAGTGGTGACCTTTCTTTTCTTGTTTTTGACTACACTACCCTCTCCTGTCACTCTTAGTGGGTGAAAAGGTTTATCAGCTAGTAACCATGGATCGGTGCTACACACCTCAACCTCTACCCTCATGCATAACTGTGTGATCAACGAAAGGAACATCAACCCTGCATAATTGTCCAGCAAATACTCCCTAAGCTCCCGTAGGATATAGTAACTGACATTTATAGGAATGCCGTCCAGGATGCGTGCAATGATCAATGCCCTGGTGTAGGAGACATCTGAGATATTTCCACAAGGAGACACCCTGTTGCAGAGGATGTACAACCACATCTTTGCTTCAGCTGTGAAGTCAATTGACTTCAAACCTTTTCTCTTGTTTCCCCATTTTGCTCTAAGGCTTGGAGGGTGGAGTTTTGAGACAATCCATTCCCTATTGTCACACTGGTTCTTCTCTCGCACCGGCTCAACTGGATAGTTAAGAATCCCAAGGGTGTCATTTATCTGTTTCATCCCAAACCTTACCAATTTTCTTCTAATGATGAGTTGTGGGTTGGAAAAGTCTGTGCGCTTAAGATTCACATAAAATTTACGAACCCACTCCTCATTGGCTTTGCATGGATTGTGAATGAAGCATGACCATCTGGAAGTATGGAGACGGGCATAGAAATCTAGGAGCCGTTCGGCCAATTTCTCCTCGTTGATCCCCTTTTCAAGCACTATCTTTTTGGTGACGAGGTTGTCATAATATCTGCACTGACAGTCAACAGACATGAATCGTGAGTTATCAAACGGTTCCTCAACCTCCTCCTCAATTGGTGGAGCTTTTTCATTCATGTTTGGGTCTATTTTAGATCAAAGTACCTTCACAAAATCAACACAATGTTAGTCGGGCAATAAAACCATGTTAAGCAATTTAAAACACTGCAATTAGTCAAAAGAATTGACTTGAACGACCGGGAAGGGCCTGTTGCAAAGCTACTAGAATTTGGCATTCTGCTCAGTTTTCGCATCTACGGAAGATTCACCGTAGGAGCGGTCCCGCTTCTGCGAGATTTTCACCGCATCTGCGGTTTTGTTCAGACTGTATAGAATCGCACCTGCGGAAAGTTCTCGTAGGTGCGAGAACGCATTTGCGGTGGAGTTTCCGTATTTGCGGTGTTAGAGCAAGGGTTCAAATGCCCAGAATTTTTCAATTGTAGCACGTTTTTTTAGCAACTAATTTGTACTCAAGACTTCCAAATTAGTGTACCAAATGGACCTATAACTCTATTAATGTTGAATTTTAGGTACCTAACACACATTTTTCTTTTGGACAATTTATCAAGCACTGTGCATGTAGTTTAAAATCACTTCTTCTTCACAAAATTTGGGTACTCAGATTTTTCACAAATTTGTTTCATAGTAAGCAGAACACACACATGCACCCTCAACAAATTTCCTCACCCTAATCTCACATAAATTAGAGGACAACAGGGAATTTGCTGAAATAGCAATGGGAACTTCAGAAATGGAGAAGAAGAAGAAGAATAAAAGAGAAGTAGAAGAGAGTAGGCCATGTTACCTGTGTAGCCTTGTGCTTGCTAAAATCGATTGAGATCTGTGTAATAGTGTGAGATATGGGGAAGTTTGTGGTTTTGGGAGAAGAGAAATATTCAGAGACTACAAGAAATGAGAGTTCTATTTTTTTTAAAACCTGCCCGATTACCGCATCTGTGGTATTTTACCGCTTCTACGACGCCGCTTATACATCCAAGGAAACGCTTCTGTGAAAGGGGCCGCTTCTGTTGTAGCAAATCCGCTTCTGCGTGATCGCATCTGCGAGCAAGATCCGCAGATGTAGTTACACCTGATAACTGGTGCCCAGAATTGCAACCACTGTTTTGTGCCATTCCAACGTCCCAAACTCCTTAATTCAACTCCAAAAATCTGAAACTTGGCAGATTAGTCAAAAATAATATACTAAGCTGTTCTCAAAAAGAAAATTTTAAAAATGACTAAAATTTTTGAAAAACGATGGGTTGACTCTCACCAAGCGCCGCATTTAATGTCGTGGCACGACACAATTCAACTTTACCACTTTTCTCGATACTTGGATGATATGAATTGGGCACCCAACTTGGAATCAAGCTTGTGACCACGAGCAGTGGGGGATGGTAAGTAGATGATCAAGACAAGACTTAATTTCTTCATTTGCACTTCTTAGATTTTATGTGAGGAATGTCATTTTGCCTTCTTGTTCCCTTAAATTATAAAATGTATGGCCTTTGTCTTTCCTCCTCACAATATCTCATTGACTCGTGTAGTTCAATTCCCATTTCACCACACAATTCCAATGTTGAACAATGCTTGGAATGTGACATCAACCCTCCAAATTGCAATTCTTCCCGGATTTTGACATCCTCTTTTCCCCTGGACTAGAGTCAATCTCAACCAAATTTTCGTTTACACAGGTTGACTCTAATTCCATATTTTTCTTGGCATCACTAACACTCATGGAGTTGGTTGTCGGATGTTCAATTCTTGATTCCTCAAAGTATAGCTCACTCTCTTCCTTGAAATCAGACTCTTCTTGACTTCCTTTCACACTCTCAAGTTGGTGGGCATAATGAGCCTCAACCAATATTTTCATTTTAGCTTCCAAGTGCGGATATGTTCATCATTGTGAGCCAAGCCTTGTTTCAAGTCCTCGAGTGAAAAGTTATGCTTCTCCTCATTTTCAAGAATGGTCTCCAACATGAGCATCATCATCTCATTTTGAGCATTTGAGAGTTCTTCTTGGTTTTGATCAAGCGCCGAGGAAGGATTTTTAGCTTCCATATCTAAGGAAAATTCTTGACTATCATTAACTTCCGAGGCTTTTTGGACCTCTAGAGTTTCAAGCATTTCCCCAATTTGTGAGTGCAACCTTTCAAGTGCCAAGTCATTTTGGAGATTATTTTCTAAAAGCTCCTCCAAGACACTTTGTTCTTTGTTTCCTCCTTCAATTAGGCATTCTAACATGAGCTTGAACTCTCCACTTTGACCATGCTCAACTTCTTCCATTTCCATAGCCCTATCATTTTCATCACAAAAAGTAGAATCATCATAGTGGGGGCTTGGGGAAGGGAAGGACAAATAAGCACAATACTCCCAATGACCATTTTGACAACCACACATATCACAAATACTCCGCTCATGGGTTTGAGATTGTGCGCACAATCCACCCTCAGGAGAATTTAAATAATTTTGCCACGAGTGTGGTCCTCCACAATAAGGACAAGGGTCATCAAAGTATAAACAACTACCATCCGACCAATTTTCATTAAATAATGCCATTTTTCAAAAATAAGAAAATAAACAAGAAACAAACAAGAAAAATAGACCAAGGTAAGAAAAATAATTACACAAATATTCACAAGTTTGGACCAAAGCACTTATGCTGATTTCTCAAACAACCTAAATTACGCCAAATTGTTCCCCAACAACGGCGCCAATTTTGATGAAGTCCAAATTCACAACTAAAAAGTAAAGGGACACGGGCGCATGCAATATAATTTACCCAACTATGAGTCGGGGTCAAATCCCATAGGGAACAATTTGTGGCCGATTAGGAATGTAAGAGAGTTATCACTTGTCGCGCAATGCCAAACACTTAGAATTGATTTGAGAAAATATCTATACCTAAATGCAGAAATGTAAACTAACCTAGAAAGCAAGTAAAATGATCAATGGCTACAAGTATGGATGCATCGGAAATTACACTCAAGTAACAATCCAATGTATTTCACGATTTTACAAATATGAGCAAGTTTATGTTAATTAGCCACGGGTAATAATTCTAATTAGCTTCTTCCAAAGACCGACAAGACTTCCTAATTGAATTATCCCTAAAACAATTAAGAGATTAAGCACACCCGGAATGGCTACAAGTAGTTCAATCCTATCCCTAGGTAGAATCTATAAAATGAGGGTTAATGCCTCAAGTTCTTGTTAATTAATCTTTCCCAACCCCAAATTATCTTTTCCAAAATTAATTCAGAGTTAATGGGTGAGTGCTAGGGTTAGCTAATCCCTTTGGAAACATTAAAGAACAAGAATAATTAAAGAAACAATAACTCACTTCATAAATAATTGAAAATCATTCAATACATAAGCACAACATGATATTTAATCCACACTTTAAATATGAATATTTCTATAAACAAGATTCAAGTGTTGGAAATAAATACTACACATTTAAATATTCAATACAAAGCAAGAAAA
Organism: Nicotiana sylvestris; assembly: GCF_000393655.2. Classification (NCBI taxonomy): domain Eukaryota; kingdom Viridiplantae; phylum Streptophyta; class Magnoliopsida; order Solanales; family Solanaceae; genus Nicotiana; species Nicotiana sylvestris. The sequence continues at coordinate 183,674,745 of NC_091059.1, forward strand.
TGAAGAAATAAACATAAATGGGTAAGAAATCTTTAACCACAAGCGTAATCTTCAAAACCCAAGTGTGTTTGCAAAACCCTAGCTTCCACCTTGTTCTCTCTAGTCTTTAGAACTGAAAATATGCCAAAGATGATGAAAATATCTTCTAAGACGAGTATTTGTGGGTTTGGAATTGAGAACATGTGAAATGCCTAAATTGTCCAGGTCTGATGCCCGTTGACCGCACCTGCGGAAGAATACTCGCAGGTGCGTCTCCGCAGATACGTATAGACCATCGCAGAAGCGGAAGGTGAGCTGAGTGCTGGATTTGTAGATGCGGTCTTCCAAGTACAGATACGGATAGAGCATCACAGAAGCGGAAGGTGAGCTGAGTACTGGATCTGCTGATGTGGTCTTCTAAGTGCAGATGCGTAATCGCTTCTGCGGTTCTTGACTCGCACGTGCGATGCTAAGCGAAATTGTTCAGATCCGCAGATGCGGACAACTCCCCGCAGGTGCGAGATCACTTCTGCGATCTTTGTTGCGCATATGCGGATTCCTAGAGAGTTTTGTGTTCTTTCAGCCAATTTTTGCTCAATTCCACTTCAACTCAACGCAAATACTTCATGACATCATTTCCTTGAAAGTCGAACAATACACACTATAAACGACTTCATATTATCATTAAAGGATGCAAAATCTAACGAAAAGAGCCTAAAATGAGTGGTAAAATCACCACTCATCAACATTCGACCGTGCTCGAATCAACTCATATTCGACCTCGTTCAAATTAATTAAGAGTAACATTCGACCTCGTCCAAATTAATTAAGTGTAACTTTCGACCTCGCTCGAGTCAACTCATATTCGACCCAACTCGAATTTTATTTAGTTAACCTCGTCCGAATCAATTATGGTGACATTTAACTTTGGTCGAACTAATCGAAAACACATTCAGTCATGTTCAAGCTAACGCCTACCAATATAGTTCTTTTAAATCAAGACAATCAATCGAGAAAAACATTCAAAGAAAAGATAGAAGACTTAAAAATAAACAGCAAAAGTAGCATTCCAAGTCAAAAAGATATCTTACAAGGGCTAAATAGACGCCCACAAAAGTATAAACAAAAATTACAAAAAGCATCACTTAGCGGCATCATCCCCACCATCATCCTTGCCGGTCGAGTACGCATAATCATACCAAGCACCTTGCTCGATTCTACCCAATTCGTCTTTATCATCGCCTGCCCATGGCATGGAGGGATCATAACCACAGGCGACTCGAACTGTGCATGCCTTGGCACGAGCACCCTCCAACTCAACCTCAGTAACTCTCCCTGCCACTATCAAGTCCCTAAATATGTCTAGTTGGGCCTCAACATGGATCCACTTTTCATATGAATCCTACACAATGTCAGGATAAACAGAAGTGTGAGAGGAAGATGGTTGATCCAATAGCCAATAACTGTGCCTTTTCGGCCTCAAGAGCGGCGACCTGATCATTTAAATTCAAAACCTCTCCCTCAAGCTCGCCAACCCGCTCTTCAAGCCTTACCTCCCTGACCATGCCACATTCGCTTCACTTGCCTATTTAGATTTGGGGATGTGGATGACCTCCTCTAATGCCGCCACTCCTTTCCAAAACCGCCTTCCTGGCCTCCTCGGACTTCCCCAACTCGGCCTTCTTTCCAATTAACTCATCACTCAAGTCATTGGCCCTGGTCGAACTCTGCTCAAGTTCAGCCCGCAGGGATGCCACTTGAGCCTGAAGGTTGGCGCACTCATCCGCGACCCTCATGCTTAACTCAAGCTCATCATCCTTGGCTCTAAGTTCTCCCTCGAGCTTGATATATTTGCCGATGACCCTCACGAGTTCATCGTCCTTCTGTCTCAACTCATCTCTAAGAGACTGGAAATTACCATCCGTGCCGAATCAGGCCCGTATCTCATGGTACTTGGCATGGTACTCACAAAACTTCAAAATCATTTTCTTAAAAACAACCTTCCGCTTCTCCTCTCGGCGGGCACTCTCGATCTCCAAAATGAGAGTCTAGTGAAAAAAGAAGAGCCAAAAAGAGTCAGTAAAAACAAAAAGTAGAGAGGACGTAAGGTACAAGAACAAAAAAAAACTTGCCCTCACAGCCATTTCGGATATGCCTAATGACATATAGGCATCATTAAACGTCTATAAAGTCCTGTTCTCGATGATAGATCATAGAGGAACCAAAGAAGGAACTACGCTCTCTGTATTCACCAAATGGTGCGAGTAGATCCCTCCGTCCTCACTTCTACCCGAGTAAAACCCTCATCGAACATTCATGCCTCTCTGGGGTTGATGTTGGAACCGGTTTAATAGCCGTCCACGGACACACCCTTCCCTCTCTCCTCGACCGATGAAGGAACGTCAGCCTACCCGGATGATGACGGATCGCCCCTAAGAACGGCCTCCGCCACTTCTGATCGCTCTCTTTCTTCGGTAATGACTTCGGGTGAAGGATCAATTTCTGCAACCTCTGTAGGTGGCAAAGCCTCTATGTTCAAACCCAGGTTTCCCTCAGATGCAGCCATGGCAAGCTCTACCCTTGTTGACCCTATGTTTCCTACTGTCTCGCTGCCAACTTCTACTCTCTGCTATTTTAATGGAGCTGCTTTCTCCTCGCTCGGCGATGACTCATCCACTAAGTGAAATATAGGAGGAGTCGGAGTTTCCGCCGAAGGGCCTGTCGAGGTCTGAGAAGAAGCAGCAAACAATACAATTTTGCTTGCAATCGCAGTGAGTAGAGACCCGGTTGATGCACCCGTCTGATGAAAAACGGGGGTAAGAGCCTTCACTCTTCTTACAGCCCTCCGACCTGATAGCAAAAACAAAAGTTAAAACTGACCCTACTGTATGAAGGAAGGGAGTGAAAAATAAGATGCCATGAAAGTTTAAGCAATAGAAGATCAAAATGGATGACTTACTGGTCGAAAAGGGTTTACGTCCAAACTTCTTGTTAAACGACGACCATTCACGGATCCCCATCGTGTGGGATAAAATTTGACTCACCTAGTTGTGAATGTCAGTGACCAGTGTAGGAGGCTTCTTCTCGGTTGCATAAAAGAGGAAGAACGATTAAGTCACTGGAGAGTGACAACAAGCAACCGGTTACCAAAAACACTTACGGGTGAAGTTCCACACTTTAGGGAATCCACTGAGGTTTGCCACCATTTGCTCGGTCTTAATGTAGAAAAAGTTAAACCAAAAACTGACGATTTGCCTTATCGTCCATCTTCACCACCAATCCCTTGGTCCTACGGTGGCAGAGGCGTATCATTGTACCTTGGTGAAAGCTTGGCACAAAAAGATGTAGCAGATGACGGATGGAAATCCCGTGATTTGCCAGCTCCGCGTACTTTATCAACATAAGGAAAAGTTTATAAATATAGGGGGAGAGCTGGGCCGGACAGATGCTGTAGTAGCAACATAATTCCTCCGCCAATAGGGGAAGAGAAAGACAATAGCCCACTTGGAACGGGTACGCATAAAATGCGTAATACCCAGGACGATGAATATGGATCACGTCGTTCCTAGCTGGGACCAGATCGATGTGAGCAGGGATGTTGTACTTGGCCCTAAGCTCGGCAAGATGGACTGCATTCATCTCGGACTTCACAGGCTCAGGATCGTCTGCAAGGGAATTCGAGAAGTCTGACCTGGAGCCTGAATTACGAGGAATGATTTCCTCCACGGTGGGAAAGCTCTCATCCTCGATAGCGACAACAGCCTCATCATCGTGAGGGGGCATTCTCACTTCTAGTGGAGTTGGTTCAGGAACCCCATCAGATACAAGAGGTGTATTAACCATTTTTGTTAGTTGTAAATGCATAAGATACGAACATAAAGAGGTAGAAATAGCAGAAATCACTCAAATTAGAAAGGAGAACAAGGTGCGAAAATGGAAGCAACGGGAGTGAGAATACAGGAAGAAGAAAAAGGGAGGAAAATATGCAAATTCAAATGATAGAAAACATAAAGGATCACACAAGGGGTTCCCAATCCCTATTTATAGAGAACACAGACACCCTAATCGAGAAAATCAACCGCCAATACACAAAGATCGAAACGACATGGGTACGGTGTTGATACCCAATTTTTCCTATATATTTTTAATATGCAAATACCTTTAAAATAGGATATATGCATATATAAGCAGGACCAAATGTTTTATTATTTTTGCCATAATTTTTAAAGGTTTAAATTGATTTATTTTTCCCTCTTTTATCCACAAAATCTCAATAATTATTTCCAAATTATTATTTTTGATGATTCATTTATTGGATTCTTATATTTATGCCAAAATATTGTTAAGGTAATTTTTACAATTTCATTTAGTATTTTTTAAAGCTAATTGCACATAACTACAATATTAGCCATTTTTAGGTTTAAATTTGTCTCATGTTTATAAAATGGGATCCTATATTTTTAAATTGTTAATTATATATTATAAATCATTTTAGCACTTTTAATTTATTTTTAGAAATTTATTTACTATTTTTCTTTATAAATTAAAAAGGAAAAGTGGCTATTTATTTAGCCCAAATTGGTTTTCAATTATAACCCAAATCAGGCCCCAATTTCCCCAACACAATTTCAATTTTAACCCGACCCCTAACCCAATTAAACCAACCAAACCCAGATTCCCTACCTACCCTTTTAGATCTAGGCCGTTGATCATTCAGATCAACGACCACCGTTCCCCTTTCCATTTTTAACCCCAAATGTCCCCTTACCCTAACTCATTTCCCACCACCCGCCGCCTCTGAATCCCTTCCCTCTCAATTCTCTCTGCAACCTCACATGAACCCTAGCCGCTGCCATCTAATTCCACCCTAATCCACCTCAATCCCTACCTAATCCATGGCCTCTCATAGCCATTTGAGATGTGTATCGGCCTCCTATGACTCCTGGGTGTTTGTTTCCGTGATTTCATGGCCAGATCTCAAAGAGACCTGGTCCAGTCCTTGTTCAACCTCTGTCCTTGGTCTTTCTCCAGCCATCCATGGCCGTTCAAGTCAGATCCTTGACTTTTCTGGTTAGATCGGTAACTTTCAAGGTCTTTCTCACCTTTTCTGGGTTCTCTAAAACCCTAGCTTTAAGATATTTTGATTTTCTTTCAGATTTATCTTAGATTTGTGTTTACTATGAACTTCTTAAGTGTTTTCTTGAAGGATCTTTGACTTTCTTTCAAAATGACTCTTCATTTTTCAACGATTAGGGTTTCTCTTAGATTTTACTATGATCAAACAACTTGTCTATGCTTTTCTTCTACTTGATTCAGCATGTTAAAAACCCTAGTTCCTTTTTGGTCTTCTCTGAGTTCTGAAACTATTTATTTTAATGTGTACTTGTTCGATTAAGTTCTTCGTTTCTGACTCTCTTTTCCTTGTTTGACTTATCTGATTTGAGTTCTTATCATCTCATAAACTCGACTACTGTGAAGCCCTAATTTCTTAAAAGGGGTTTTCCTCACTTATTACTACTGTGAGACCTTTACTTGTTTCTAATTTTTCTTACCTGTCAGTTTGGTTCTCTCACTTTGGGTTCTATGTGACTGCTTGACTACTGTGCTTCGAATAGTTTCTTTTACTATTGAATCCTAGCTTACCCTGTTGCTACTGTATGTTTGTGTTGCTTCTTTTTGTCAACATGTTTGACTCTGCATGGCTGTTCATTCCTTGCTATTTATATGTTGAGGTGCAGAATCTTGACCCTTTCTTGGTTGATTCTGACTCCCTCAATGTTGCGACTGATTGCAAAAGGTTTTCTTATGAACCCTAATTGTATTCGTTTGTTTAAATTAATTGATTCCCCTCATTTAATTATTGTGGCGTTTTACCTTGTTGAATCCTTTCCCAAAACTAAGCATATTTTGTACTTAGACTTGATTATTTACTTCATGCTTTTACTGCCCCTTATATGGCAATAATCAATCTATCTCAAGCTAATTTCTTTCCTTAATTAAACCTGTTAGTATTTGTTAAGCAGTGATTCCTTAATTAAAAGGAATCACTTGTGTTAATTGATTCTAATTGTGATTATTTCCATGTTTGTGTTAAGACTTTACTTATTACCTTATTCTTCACTCGTTTTCAAAACTATAAATACCCTACCCTCTCTTCTTTCAAAGACACGAACAATTTGAGTTCAGAACACACACTTACACTCAAAACTTTCTCTCTTTTCTCTACTACTACTACTTGTGCTACTCCTTTGTCTAGCCGACTGAAAGCCAAGGCTAGACTGTGGAATTTTGCTTACTTTTTCTTTCTGCACTTTGCTTTCTGGTATGTCCTAGTTAATTTTTAAGCATCAACAACAACATGTTTCTCTAATTGTTCCAATTTCTCTCATTCTTGTCTACTTCTGCTCATGTTTATACAGTCAAGTTACATTACTAGCATGTTGTACTATGTTCCCTTTCCCTTTTAAATTAATGCTTCCCTTTGTGTGTACTCTATCAGTCACCTGTTATGTGTCTGCTGACTTATGAATCCCAAACCCCATATCCCCTCTATGTGTTTGTGTTTTCTGGCTGGTTTGTGGGCATGCCAGCATCAGCCATTGTTGTGCATGACCAAACCTGACCCCTACTGGGGTTATATGCTTCATACAATGTATTCCCAAAACCCCTTGACCCCTTTGTGTGACTACTGATTCTGTGTGTTTGAGTTTTTGTTCATCACCCCAACTGATTTCAAACACTTCTACTACTAATTACCTTCAAAAAATGGACTTGCCAGTCCAGTTTTTAAATAAATCTCTTTCAAACTATGTCTTGCGCTTCCACTATATTCGTAGAGTCTAGGTTCTGCCCCTCTTGTGTGAGCCTTGCCTTGGGACCCTTGAGCTCCCTCTGAACTTGGACACATAAAGGCTGGCCCTTCCACACTACACTCATCTCTGTCTGGCTATGCAAACCTGGGTGTAAGCACTGCCCGGGATCCCTTAAGATCCTTAGGGAACTTTGACACACCCAGGTATGAGAAAGGCTTTGAAATTCTGGCATTGAAGTGGTTCATTACATTCAGAGAGGAAGTCTCATTTCTGCACTTCTTTTGTAATTCAATCATTTGGGCTGTAATAATTTGTAAACAGTTATGGTTAATGATTAGCAAAAAGGGTGGGTAGTTGCATGTGGGGTAAATTGGGTAGATAGCATACCTATAGAGCCTGCTCTGGTTTAAAATAAATTCTGCATGTTTTACTTCCACACTTAGATACTATGCCTATAGGATCTAAATGGCTATAATTAGATATCATGCCTATAGGGTCTGCTCTGATTTAAAATAAATTCTGCATGTTTTACTTCCGCACTTAGATACCATGCCTATAGGATCTAAATGACTATAATTAGATATCATGCCTATAGGGTTAAAAATCAGCTTTGTAATCAGATATCATGTCTATAGGGTTAAAACCAATTGAAGTTCAATTTTCATTACAGTATGTATCCAGAATCATTTCCCTTAGAGATCATGCCTATAAGGTCTAAAACCAGTTTAGTTAAAAATCAGTTTGACTCATGCCTTCCTGAATCAGATTAAATAACCTACTCTTTTCGTGTTAAGCCATATCATTAGAGAGAATGCTTATAGGATCCAAATTGCCTATTTAAAATTAAGCTCTGCTTTACTGCATCAATATATATATATATATATATATATATATATATATATATATATATATATATCATGCTCATAGGACATTGCTGTTACACCTAGGCAAGCCTTAGGTAACTACTTAAATAAAACTAGAACTGCCTTTGTTAATTACCAACTGCTATAACTAGCAGGCATGCCCGATTTAGACTTCTTTTCTGAATTATATAATGAATCTGGTTCTGACTCAAACTTTGCTTTAGGAATTTTTAAAAACTCAGACCTTAATTGTGCTTAAGTCATGCTATTTATATGCATTGTTTGCGGAGGTATACATGATCCCTTTAATTGTTTATATGTTTCCCCTTCAAAATACAGTCCTACGTGTTTTTTGTATGTCGTCTTAGCCCTTTTACCTTTAAACCTAAGAGTCAGCCTAAAACCCTCCCTCTTATAGGAATAGTAGTCCTAAACTCCTCCGAGACTGATTGGAATGGGACGGGTAATATCATGCAATAGAGGTTGAGACCAATCCGCGCTTATACCTTAATGGGGTGGGAAAGGTAGATATTATGATGACCGGTGCGCTAATACCACGTGTATCCCCTCTTTTGAGGAGTGTCATACCGGGTATTGCATTGAGGTGATCCATATTATAAACAAACCTAGGACCCCCTTTATTTTTTTTACAAGCATGTTTAGCTTATAACTCTTTCAAAACCTTGCCTTTCAATAATTGTTTTCAAACGCTTGTGTGTTTAACTTAAATCCCCCTCTTGCTTGAGCCTTACTTGTTTACTTGCTAATTGCACAAATTTACAAAAACTATCTGGCTGGGAACCACACTAGTAGATCTTGAGGGGTACCTAACACCTTCCCCTTAGGATAATTTCTAGCCCTTACCCACTCTCTGGTTATCAAGCATAGTTGTAAATAAACTCTATAGGTGTCCTAATGAGCCTTAAATTATTAGGTGGCGACTATTCAAAATACCTAATTTCCAAAGAGGAAATGAATCATTACACCCCATGAATGTGAAAACCCAAAAACTCCTCTCCGTTTGGAAGGGGGAAAAAGGGGGCGCGACATACGGGAGGCGATGCACCATATCGGGAAGATGCGTAATAATGACGCATGATGTTGTGACGTCAGTCTGAACCAACGTCACGATAAGTTGTGGCCTACAAAGTGCCATGTTACCATCTCGATCATGATCTTTACTACTCAACCTACCCACCTAAATTTCTCGACTATGACTAATGAAGTCCGCTCACCGAGGTCGACCAAAGGACAACCTTGATAAGCGGAGGGAATAACTGTATGGTCAAAATCCGATCGAGGAAATTCAACACGAAGAGGTAATTATCGTGAGTAATTTGTAACTTATCATGAGCAATTTGACCGAAGTCGACCAATGATTAAAGGAATGAGTCGCCAAGTAGTCAACCACGACCGAGGTCGAGTAGAGCAGATAGGAGTAACGACTTATTTCGTATTGGGATATTCAGAGGGAATATTCTCTTTAATATTCTCTCTATTTGTACTTTTAGGGTTCTTTGGGAATATCCCATATAAATAGAATGAGAGATAAGGAAAATGGCATGTAATATTCCATATGATAGGAACACTTTTAAAAAGTAAGCTCTTTATATAAATACAAAGAATAACTTTCTGAAGAGATTCGACCTTTTTGGATTATCCATTATCATTTCCACCATATCCGAGAAAGTGCTCAATATTTTCTTATATTCTTGTCATTCATCATTGTAAGAGGAAGCAATCATTCACCTCATTCAATATTGGGTGAATCTTCCTCCTTATTTACATTTATTGCCATTTATTTTTATTTAATACTTATTACTTCATGCACATTATTACATTCGACGCATTTATTACTAGCACATTAATTCTGTTTCTTCACTATTCATACCTTTAGCACTGTCAACCAAGATATGAAGTTATTAGATTTAACTAGGATTAAATCTCTTTAATAACTGATTAATTAGTTTAACCAAAGATTATCATCTTTTGGTCAAACAATTACTATACCAAGTATCAGCTATGGGAAAGAGTCGAAGAAAAAGGTGAATATTATCTTTATGTTTGCTTATTTCTTTTTAGGGTGAAAGACAAACAAAGTAAACGTTACTTATGTATTCTCTAGCCTCCAGTAGGAACTTGGCAAAGCATGGGATGGATCTTTGTTTCATTTGATAATCAATCAACTAAAAAAAGAAAATTCTTTTAATTTATGCAATAAGACAAAAAAAAGAGTTATGCTCTTTAGGGGAGTGACCAGTTGAGACCCGGACTTTATATATGTATAGGATGAAATAGGTTTATATTAAATGTTCGGATAATTACATGACACGTGGAATCGGAGGCAGACGGAAGATGAAGCAAAACCAAAACCGAGGACAACAACGTCAGTTGACACCAGGTAAATGCCTAAAAGGAACATAGTCAATGGAAGGAAACGAATTAATGTTTGTCACCAAATGACATTTAATGAAGAATATTCCTCAGTATTAAATATACATCCGTTGTAGAGAATTTTGACATTCATGGCCTACCGTTACATATTCATCAATGACTCCAATTATTGTCATTAAAAGGGGCTTGATCTAGGACCTTGTTCCCTAGGTATAGCTATAAATAGTGATTTCAACAACAATCGTAACACACGAAAATCTCTGACAAAACTTATGCTATTCATCATTCTCAAGCTAAATAATACTTTATTTTCTGTCTAATTTTGTTCTTATCGCTGTTTTCAGAAGCCTTGCTTCCCGAACCAGGCTATCTGCTGTTTATTTTGATTTCAACTCCAAGTCTTATAATTTTATTTAATTTATTTGTAATTTTGGGATCAAATTAATTCGCTTGTATATAAATCACGTAACAAATTCAACTGTACCATTTTACGGGTAAATATTTTGGTGTCCACTATGAATTTTAGACAATTGCGTAATTGAGTTGATCCTTTGCATCTATTACTAACTTGTTTGATTCTTTGTTTCATATCAAAAATAGAAAAATGGCAGTCAACATGTGATGACCCTAAAGGTCATCTCTTATTTTAGAAGTCAAAACTGTGTTTCGAGGCCTTAAAACCTTCTTTTTGTCTCACCTCGATTTGCATGCGCAGTCCGGGTGTGTGACGACCTGGCCAGTCGTATCATGAGTTACCGCTCCATTTTCACTATTTTCTGCTTCCTTATGCCTTATTTATCCGTGCTATGTGGTATCGGGTTGGTCGGATCGAGTTCGTAAAATTTGGTAAGGATTGGGACACTTAGTCTCTCTAGAGTGAGTTTAAGTTGGAAAAGTCAACCGGATGTTGATGTCACAACCCAAACTGGAGGGCCATGACTAGCACCCGACCATACTTGCCGAGCACCAACGTACATTTTATCTAACTTTTTTTATTATCTTTTGGGGTTGACGAGATCAATATAAATGGTAGACCTGGATCATGGACAACCAGCAATAAAATATGACAGCATGAACATAAATAGCAGGGGATGACCAGACAATCAATAAACTACATATAAGGTATGAGCTACCACGCTACCATGAAAGACTATACAACAAAAACCAGCCGACAAGGCATACCAAACTATACATGAGTTGATACTTGTTTGTGAGCCTCTAAATGAACATAAGTGCTGCAACATAGCCGGAACAAGGCCCCGACATACCCATAATGTCTATAACAGAAATTCATACCAAGACCACAACAAGTTCGGAGAAGGGATCTCGCCAATCACTGCTGAACTGGACAACCTACTGTGGTGGGGGAGCTGCACCTGCCTATCTATTAGGGCCTGCAGCACGACATGCAGTGTCCACAAATAAAAGGACGTCAGTACGAATAAAGTACTGAGTATGTAAGGCAGGGAACCATAAATACGAACAATAATGTAAGCAGGGATAGAGAATATACAACCTAGAACATCTGAGTTTCCCAAAATAGCTACTGACATGAAATGCATGATACATATGTATGTATACATAAACTTTTAAAACATACACCTCTGTGGGCATCATCATCATCATATCGTACCCAGCCATAATAGGCTTGGTAAAAACATACCCGACCGTCATAAGGCTCGGTAGAATCATACTCGGCCACGTGGAGCTCTGTAAAACCCAACTGATCAGTGGTTGCACAACATGTGCCGTACCCGGCCGACTATAGCGCGGCTCGGTAGAGGCAAATAGATACATATATATAATGCATGCTCGACTCATGGAATCACATTCTAAACCTTTCGGAGTGACGTAAGGTCGGTATCCTCTATACACGTTATTAGGACCAACTCTTCATTACGAACCTTATAAGAATCAAGAAGTACCAACAACATTGATAACATAAGAATAAGAGAAGAAACATTAACATCAATCGTTCCATAAGAGGGAAAGAAATGTAAGTACTGCTAGCTTCTAAGAGTAGAGTATCTTTGGAAGCTCATTCATTACATTATGTACAATCGGAGTCGTGCAAAAGAAGAAAAGGGATAGCCTCACATACCTTGTATATACTGCCCCAATAACAAGCTATGCAATTGTCATAACTCCTTAGTCTACAATAAGAGAAACGATACTATCGTTATCATTTAAGCGTCATAACTATTATGTATCGACCACAACCTATTTTACGTTGAAACGGACAGCACCTCCCCTATATATATGACTTCACACCATACCAAACAATCACCAAACAGACCAAACAACATCAATAATAAACATATTGAGCCTCCCAAAATACCTTACTTGTTGGATAACTCAACCCTTCCCTTGGTTCTTCAAACTCTAGGTTTTACCTTCAAATAGAACTTGAAAGAGAGGGAAAATCGATTAGGGTTTGTGTGGGATTTTTGGGGAGGAGTTGCAGGGGTTAACTTTGGTTTTGAGGGTCTGAAATATGGATGAAATAACTGAGTTCATAACCCCTTAAAAGTCCTCTCTTGGCCGACTTAGGTCTTTTAATTTTGTCCTATCATTTTGGCAAGTAGGTGATGCACCTACTTGTCATCTACCAATCTGCGCAGGCTTGCGAAAATATGAATATCTCTATACTCCGAGATCGTATTGACAAATGGTTTAATTTAATGCGTTGGAAACTAGACTCGTAGATCTTTAATTTGGTGGGTAGATCACCCCGTAATCCCTTGTAAATTAGGATAAAAGCTTAGAAACATTTAACCTAATGTTTAAGTAAAATTATGAACCTAAGTTGCGACAACGTTTGTCGACTTTTGTTTCATAACTCGTTTGACTTCAAGACTTATGATACGGATATTATATGATTCAAACACCTTAATACATGACCTTGAGTGTATTAAGAACCTCTAGATTTACCTGAAAATACGAGTTACCACATCCTTGATTCGTTTAACTTCTAATACTTGTTAATCACCCTTATATACCCTTGTATCACTTAAGACCAATATGATTAACTTCTTATCATCTCAAAGGTAATTCCTTCTTGAATTTATGTTAACTAATATATGGCATGAACTAACGCGTGTGGATATGGGTTGTAACACCCTTTCCTCCTTAGGAACATTCGTCCTCGAATGTAAGGGTTCATGGGGAATTTAAATCATCGTGGATTCCGGTCAAGTTTCTCCCATAAATAGAGGACAAACTTCCAAGCGGGTAACTCAACGTATGGCGTTACAAGAGTATGCAAAGCATTATGGATATGTACATTATCTGCATATCGCCATTTTGTATTAAAGAAGAGTATTCTCAAGTTGTTGCTTACCTTATAGAGCCATTTCACCTTCCAATGTATCATGTGTTCCACCAGCATCCTTGTTATCTTCATTCTGGAATAGGTACGAGTATTTAGATTTCATCTCCTCTTCTGCTTCCCATGTTATTTCTTCCATATTCTTGTTCCTTCACAATACTTTGATGGAAGCTACATCTTTTGTTCTCAGCTTGCAGACTTGTCGATCTAATATAGCCACTGACACTTCTTCATATGATAGGTCCTCTATAACCTGTACATCTTTGATAGGGACGACTCGAGAAGGGTCTCCAATACATTTCCTCAACATAGATACATGGAATACCGGGTGGACAAATTCCAATTCGGATGGCAATTCTAACTCATAAGCAACCTGTCCAATCCGTCGAAGAATTTTATACGGCCCGATATACCTTGGACTCAGCTTACCTTTCTTCCCAAAATGCATAATACCCTTCATTGGTGAGATCCTCAGGAAAACCCAATCACCAACCTCAAACTCCAGATCACGACGTCGGACATCAGAATAAGATTTTTGCCTGCTTTGTGCCGCCTCAATCGCTCCTGTATCACTTTCACCTTATCAATAGCTTGGTGAATCAAATCTGGCCCATATAATTCTGTTTCACCGACTTCGAACCATCCAACTGGTGATCTACATCTTCTCCCGTATAGTGCCTCGTATGGGGCCATTTTAATACTGGAATGGTAGCTATTATTGTAGGCGAATTCTATGAGTGGAAGATGGTCATCCCAATTTCCCTTAAAATCTAGAACACATGCTCGTAGCATATCTTCCAGTGTCTGAATGGTACGTTCAGCCTGTCCGTCAGTCTGCAGATGAAATGCAGTGCTGATATTCACTTATGTGCCTAAACTCTTTTGAAAAGACATCCTAAAGTTAGCTGTAAATTTAGCTCCTCGTTCTGATATAATAGATACCGGCACACCATGAAGCCTAACAATCTCCTTGATATACAACTTCGCATAATCTTCAGCCGTGTAAGTTGTCTTAACTGGCAGAAAATGGGCACATTTTGTAAGTCGATCAATTATCACCCAGATGGAGTCAAACTTATGATAAGAGCGAGGTAATCCAATAATGAAGTCCATATTAATCACCTCCCATTTCCAGGTCGGAATCTCTATATTCTGAAGCAATCCACCGGGTTTCTGATGTTCTATCTTTACTTGTTGACAATTGGGACACTGGGCTACAAATTCTGCAATAGACTTCTTCATGTTATCCCACCAATACTGCTCCTTGACATCATGATACATCTTTGTCGAGCCGGGATGGATGGAATATCGGGATTGATGAATCTCATTCATAATCTTCTCTCGCAACCCTGCCACATTAGGCACACATAATCGGCCCTGGTATCTCAGTGCCCCATCTCTTCCGATCTCAAAAGCCATACTTTTACACTGCTGAATGCTCTCTCTTAATCGTACTAAGATAGGATCTTCATATTGCCGTGCTTTTACCTCGGCTACCAAAGATGATTCTGATGTATTCTGTACAGTAACACCTCCGTCATCAGAGTCTAACAATCTGATTCTCATATTGGCTAGCTGATGAAGCTCTTTAGTCAACCCCCATCTACCTGCCTCAATATGTACTAAGCTTCCCATTGATTTACGGCTGAGAGCGTCTGCCACAACATTGGCTTTACCGGGATGATACAATATCTCGACGTCGTAGTCTTTCAATAATTCAAGCCACCTACGCTGCCTCAAATTCAACTCTTTCTGCTTGAAGATGTATTGTAAACTCTTGTGATCTGTGTAGATGTCAACATGGACGCCGTATAAGTAGTGCCGCCATATCTTCAAAGCATATATTACTGCAGCCAATTCCAAATCATGGGTTGGATAATTCTTTTCATGCTTCTTCAATTGTCTTGATGCATAAGCAATCACCTTCCCACGCTGCATCAATACGCACCCCAAACCTATACCTGAGGCATCACAATATACCACATAACCTTCTGTTCCTTCAGGAAGAGTGAGCACTGGTGCGGATGTCAATCGATTCTTCAGCTCCTGAAAACTACGTTCACAAGTGTCAGACCACTGGAACTTGGTAGCTTTCTGTGTTAACTTAGTCAATGGTGATGATATAGAGGAAAACCCTTCCACAAACCGCCTATAATATCCTGCTAGCCCTAGGAAGCTGCGGACTTCTGATGGTGTTGTAGGTCTCGGCCAATTCTTTACTGCATCGATCTTCTGAGTGTCGACACTAATACCCTCGTCAGATATCACATGGCCAAGGAACGCTACTGAGTTCAGCCAAAATTCACATTTGGAGAGCTTAGCATATAACTTACGATCCTGAAGCGTCTGTAATACTATCCGCAAGTGGCCCGCATGTTCCGCCTCCGAACGAGAATATACTAGAATGTCATCAATGAATACAATCACGAACACATCAAGATAGGGCCTGAATATAGTATTCATGAGATCCATAAAAGCTGCTGGGGCATTTGTTAGCCCGAACGACATCACCAAGAACTCAAAGTGCCCATATCTTGTCCGGAAGGCCGTCTTTGGAATATCCTTCTCCCTAACCCTCACCTGATGATACCCTGAACGTAAATCAATCTTGGAGAAATACTTGGCACCCTGGAGTTGGTCAAACAGGTCATCAATTCTTGGAAGTGGATACTTGTTCTTTATAGTAGACTTATTCAACTGTCGATAGTCGATACACATCCGTAACGACCCATCTTTCTTCCGCACGAATAGGACTGGTGCACCCCAAGGTGAAGTGCTAGGCCTAATAAAGCCCTTATCCAGCAAGTCCTTCAACTGCACCTTCAACTCTCGCAACTCTGCCGGGGCCATTCTGTATGGAGGAATAGAGATCGGTTGAGTGTCAGGCAACACATCAATGCTAAACTCAATCTCCCTTTCAGGAGGAAGGCCTGGGAGTTCATCTGGGAAAACATCTGGGAATTCGTTGACCACAGGGATTGATTGTAAAGTAGGCGGTTTCGCCTCCGCATCCCTAACGCGAACGAGATGATAAATGTAACCTTTTGAGATCATTTTCCTTGCCTTAAGATAGGAAATAAACCTACCTTTCGGTGTAGCAATGTTCCCTTTCCATTCAATGACGGGTTCACCCGGAAATTGGAACCTAACCATCTTCGTACGACAGTCAACATTTGCATAGCATGAGGCCAACCAGTCCATTCCCATTATCACATCAAAATCAACCATTTCTAACTCAAATAAATTTGCCGAGGTTTGACGACTACAAATCATCACAGTGCAACCTCTATATACCCTTCTAGCAATCACAGAATCTCCTATCGGAGTAGATACCACAAGGGGTTTACTTATCAATTCAGGTTCAATGCCAAACTTATTAGCCACAAAGGGTGTAACATATGATAATGTAGATCCCGGATCAATCAGCGCATATACATCATAAGAAAACACAGATAAAATACCTGTAACAACATCTGGAGACGACTCGAGATCCTGTCGACCTACTAGAGCATAGGTTCGATTTTGACCACCCCTCAAACTCGGCACTGCACCTCTACCTCTACCACGACCTGTCGACTGCTGAAAACTCCATGCTGGAGGTCGAACTGATGAGGAAGAAGCAGACACAGATCCAGTTGGCTGAGCCATACCATCACCTCCCCTGTTAGGACAATCTCGCATCATATGGCCAGGCTGTCCGCAAGAATAACATGCATCAGAACCTCGACAGCACAGTCCAAAGTGGGCCTTGCCGCAATGATCACAATGTGGTGTTGTGGGTCTCGTCTGACTAGTATCCCTGTGATGTTGCGAGCCTGATGCTTGCGAACTCTGACCTGGACCAAAATGGGTAAATTGATCATATTGAGGCCTCTGAAACTATGGGGGAGCACTAGCTACAGGTGGCACCGAACTCCTCAAAGACTGGGGCCTGACACTGCCTCTGAAGTCATTAGAATACCTTGCAAATCTCGCCCTCTTATGCTGGCCCCTATCCTGCTCCCTATCTGCCCTCTGCTGGCGCTTACGATCCTCTAGGGTCTGGGCATAAGCCTGAATATGGGAAATATCTATGCCCTCCACCAAGGAGGCTGTCGTGCACCCATTTATCAGATGTGCTCCTAATCCATTCACGAAAAATGCACCATATCACTCATCTCGGCCACCATATGGGGAGCATACCTTGCTAAAGAATCGAACTGCAGACTGTACTCTCACACTACCTTGTCTAAGGTTCAAGAACTTATTAGCTCTAGCTCGTCGTATCTCAACTGGCAAGTAGTGACGAATAAAGGCCTCAAAAAATTCCTTCCACACAGCTGGAGGAACGTTCGAACCCCTGGATATCTCCCAACTATCATACTAGAGAACCACTAAATCCCGTAGCCGATAAGAAGCCAACTCTACTGCCTCTGTATCACTAACATGCATAACCCGAAGTGTACGATGAACCTGGTCAATAAAAGTCTGCGGGTCCTCCTTGGGGTCTGATCCGGTAAACACTGGAGGGTCTAAATTAATAAAATCACGAACTCTCGTACTAACTGGTTTCTCACCAGCACCTGTATTCTGCCTCTGAGCCTGAGCAGCTACCAAGCTAGTCAATAACTGCAAAGCACTCTGCATATCCTGGTCTGTAGTGCCAGACAGAGGAACTGGAGGTGCTGGGTGCCTCCTAATATCCTCTGGAGGAGACGAGGTAGATGAGGTATAAGACGACATCTCACTCTGAGCCTCACTTTGGCCTGCTCTGGCTTGGGGCACCTGACTGCTACCCTCTCTCGCAGCTGTATCAAGCCGTCTACTAATTGTTTGCTTCCTAGTCAAAGGCATCGCTGAAAGAAAACAAGGTGAATATTAGAGACAAACACTTACGACTCAACTCTACGCACGATCTAGATTCAGGAAGAAGGTAACAACCCTAGATGTCATGTAGCCTCCTGATTATAAATGTGGCGCACTACACATCCATAATCAAGACTCTACTAGACACGGCTCATAGACAACCCCTAGGACAGACTTGCTCTGATACCAAGTTTGTCACGACCCAAACTGGAGGGCCATGACTAGCACTCGACCATACTTGCCGAGCACCAACGTACATTTTATCTAACTTTTTTTTATTATATTTTAGGGTTGACGAGATCAATATAAATGGTAGACCTGGATCATGGACAACCAACAATAAAATATGACAGCATGAACATACATAGCAGGGGATGACCAGACAATGAAGAAACTACATATAAGGTATGAGCTACCACGCTACCATGAAAGACTATACAACAAAAACCAGCCGACAAGGCATACCAAACTATACATGAGTCGACATTTGTCTATGAGCCTCTAAAGGAACATAAGTGCTGCAACATAGCCGGAACAGGGCCCCGACATACCCATAGTATCTATAACAGAAATGCATACCAAGACCACGGCAAGTCCGAAGAAGGGATCTCGCCAATCACTGCTGAACTGGACAACCTACTGTGGTGGGGGAGCTGCACCTGCCTATCTATTAGGGCCTGTAGCACGACATGTAGTGTCCACAAATAAAAGGACGTCAGTACGAATAAAGTACTGAGTATGTAAGGCAGGGAACCATAAATACGAACAGTAATGTAAGGAGGGATAGAAAATATACAACCTGGAACATCTGAGTACCTCTGAGGGCTACTGACATGAAATGCATGATACATATGTATGTATACATAAACTTTTAAAACATACACCTTTGTGGGAATCATCATCATCATATCGTACCCAGCCATAATAGGCTTGGTAAAAACGTACCCGGCCGTCATAAGGCTCGGTAGAATCGTACCCGGCCACGTGGAGCTCGATAAAACCCAACTGATCAGTGGTTGCACAATATGTGTCGTACCCGGCCGACTATAGTGCAGCTCGATAGAGTAAAATAGATACATATATATAATGCATGCTCGACTCATGGAATCACATTCTAAACCTTTCGGAGTGACGTAAGGTTGGTATCCTCTGTACACGTTATTAGGACCAACTCTTCATTACGAACCTTATAAGAATCAGGAAGTACCAACAACATTGATAATATAAGAATAAGAAAAGCAACATTTACATCAATCATTCCATAAGAGGGAAAGCAATGTAAGTACTGCTAGCTTCTAAGAGTAGAGTATCTTTGGAAGCTCGTTCATTACATTATGTACAATCAGAGTCGTGCAAAAGAAGAAAAGGGATAGCCTCACATACCTTGTATATACTTCCCCAATCACAAGATATGCAATTGTCATAACTCCTTAGTCTACAATAAGAGAAACGATACTATCGTTATCATTTAAACGTCATAACTATTATGTCTCGACCACAACCTATTTTACGTTGAAACGGACAACACCTCCCCCATATATATGACTTCACACCATTCCAAACAATCACCAAACAGCCCAACAACATCAATAATGAACATATTGAGCCTCCCAAAATAGCCCACGCACAACCTAATTACATCATACATACGACGACCACCGTAGTCGTGTCAAACGACCCGAAAATGTTATGAATCACTATCAGCCCACAACCCTACATATATATGGTGTTCCTCCATACCCTTCCACCTCCAAAACTCCACAAAATAGTAGTAAAACACGCAGCCCAATAGCAATACAAAACACTTCACAAAACAGTCCGCTACAAGTGAATAAATCGAACTCACGGCTTCCGATCACCATCCCGTGAGTTCTTACATGTATAGAACGAATTACCATGAATTCACAAAAGAGAAAAATGTATGAAAGATGGCAGTAACTTACCTTACTTGTTGGATAACTCAGCCTTTCCCTTGGTTCTTCAAACTCTAGGTTTTACCTTCAAATAGAACTTGAAAGAGAGGGAAAATCGATTAGGGTTTGTGTGGGATTTTTGGGGAGGAGTTGTAGGGGTTAACTTTGGTTTTGAGGGTATGAAATATGGATGAAATAACTGAGTTCATAACCCCTTAAAAGTCCTCTCTTGGACGACTTAGGTCTTTTAATTTTGTCCTATCATTTTGGCAAGTAGGTGATGCACCTACTTGTCATCTACCAATCTGTGCAGGCTTGCAAAAATATGAATATCTCTATACTCCGAGGTCGTATTGACAAATGGTTTAATGCGTTGGAAACTAGACTCGTAGATATTTAATTTGGTGGGTAGATCACCCCGTAATCCCTTGTAAATTAGGAGAAAATCTTAGAAACATTTAACCTAATGTTTAAGTAAAATTATGAACCTAAGTTGCGACAATGTTTGTCGTCTTTTGTTTCATAACTTGTTTGACTTCAAGACTTATGATACGGATATTATATGATTCAAACATCTTAATACATGACCTTGAGTGTATTAAGAACCTCTAGGTTTACCTGAAAATACGAGTTACCACATCCTCGATTCATTTAACTTTTAATACTTGTTAATCACCCTTATACACCCTTGTATCACTTAAGACCAATATGATTAACTTCTTATCATCTCAAAGGTAAATCCTTCTTGAATTTATGTTAACTAATATATGGCATGAACTAACGCCTGTGGATATGGGTTGTAATACTTGACTTATGTGTTAGAGGGCTCGGATGTGAGTTCTGATAGTTCGGTTAGCTTCGGGAGGTGATTTGTGACTTAGGAGCGTGATCAGAATGAATTTTGGAGGTTCGTAGTAGATTTAGGCTTGAATTGGCGAAGTTGATATTTTGGCGATTTCTAGTTGGTAGGCGAGATTTTGATCTTGGGGTCGGAATGGAATTCTAAGAATTGCAGTAGTTCCGTTGTGTCATTTGGGATGTGTGTGCAAAATTTCAGGCCATTCGGACGTGGTTTGGTTAGGTTTTGATCAAAAGCGGAATTCGGAATATTTTAGGAAATTTTGCTTGAATCCGATGTGTTTTGGTTGATTTGATGTTATTTGAGGTATTTTGATGATTGGAATAAGTTTGAATAAGGTATTGGGATATGTTTGAGCTTTTGGTTGAGGTCCCGGGGGCCTCGGGGTGATTTCGGATGGTTGACTGAAAGGTTTGAGACTTGTGAAGTTGTAGAATCTCATCTGCTTCTAGTATTTCCGCACCTGTGGATTGGGGACCGCAAGTGCGATGCCGCACGTGCGGAAGAGGAGCTGCAGAAGCGGATTTTGGAGGAATCGTCAGGAACCGCATATGCGGTAGTGTGACCGCACCTGCGAAGGTGCAGGTGTAGAGAGTTGACCACATATGCGGATTGGGCCATTAAGTGAAGAACTGCATAAGCGGTAATTGGCCGCATATGCAATACCGCAGAAGCGGGTATTGGATTGTAGATGCGAAAATGACTGGGCAGAAGGTATTAATTGTAGCCTTCGCGAATTTTGAGCTATTTCACCATTTTTATCTTAACTTTGGAGCTTTTTGGGCGATTTGAAAGAGAGATTTCAAGGGAACTTCATTGAGGTAAGGAATTTGGACCTAAAACTTGTTCCTGTGCTATTATTACATGGATTAGAGCTAGAAATTATGGAAGTTAAGGATGAAAATTGGGGAAACTAGGGCTTGGGAACTTAGGTCTTTGATTGAGGATTTGAAGGACCATTTGGGGTCGTATTTGAGAACTTTTGATATGTATGAACTCGTGGGGAGATAAGGAATCTATTGATATAAACATTATAGAATTCCAAGATGTGGGCCGGGGGTCGAGTTTTGGTAATTTCGCGATTTATATCGTA
The DNA here is from genome assembly GCF_000393655.2 of Nicotiana sylvestris. Taxonomy (NCBI): domain Eukaryota; kingdom Viridiplantae; phylum Streptophyta; class Magnoliopsida; order Solanales; family Solanaceae; genus Nicotiana; species Nicotiana sylvestris. The sequence goes on from NC_091059.1 coordinate 183,696,831, forward strand.
AATTGATTATTTTTGCTTGGGCTTCGTTCCCTTAGTATATTTTGATGTCCTCGTTCTGATTTTGGATAGATTTGACGCGAGTGGAGGCCGATTCGAAGGGTAAAGGTGTCACGAGCTAGAGATTTGATCGGTTCAAGCTAATTAATGATTGTAAATGATGTTCTGAGTGTATGAAATCCCAGATTTGCACATCATAGTGCTATATTGAGGTGAGACACACACTTGATGACGAGCGTGGGGTCGTGCACTATTGGGGATTGTGACTTGGTCCGTCCCGATTGATGATTTTACCGCGTATTCGACTGAAAACTACTTGCTATCATCATTATTTGGGTTGAATGCCAACTATTTGAACCCTTCGGGGATTTTTACTGGTATTTCCTTACTGTTTGACTTCATACTTGAACTCAATCATGTTATATTTCACTATTTTCATACTCAGCCATGTTTACTCTATTTTAACACTTACATGATCTTTTATATGATATTTTGGGCTGAGAAACATGTTTTACTACTGCCCGAGTGGCTTGTGAGGATTTTTGACTGAGTAAGGACGAGGGCTTATGTTTTGAGGAAACATGTGATACTGATTATGAGGCCGAGGGCCTGAGATATGTATGCCACGAGGTGGCTTGATTGATATGAGGTCGAGGGCCTAGTGATGATGCCACGAGGTGGCTTGATATTGTGCTTGGGCCGTAAGAGGCCCCTCCAAGAGTCTACACATCCCAGTGAGCGCGTGTACCCATTGTGATGTGAGATTGAGCCCGAGGGGATGGTATTGTTCTATGTGATTGCCCGAGGGGCTAGTATTGTTCTGAGATGGTACCCAATGGGCAGATTTGTTGATATTGTAACCGAGGGGTGAACCTTTATATGTTTACTTTTCATAATTGAATGTCAATTACCTGCTTAATTATTGAAAAAGGCTTTTCATGAAACTACGTTTGAGTTAAAGAATTTTACCTATCTTTCACTGGTTTACTGTTTTAATTATTTTATTCCTTCATTATAAAATATTTTGTGCCTTACGTGATTTCTTGCTTTCAGTCTTTATTTACATTTGTTACTCACTGAGTTGGAGTACTCACTTTACTCCCTGCACCCCGTGTATAGATTCAGGCATTGCGGATCCTGCCAGTGCGAGTTGAGAGTTCCCGGTAAATATCGGAGTCCACGAGGTAGCTGTTGATGTCTGCAGTCCCGTGTTCCTCCCTCTTTGTCATTTCTATATCTTTTCATACATTTGTAGTAGTTATAGACTTATCGGACTTGTAGTAGGATTTATAGAAGCTCATGACTAGTGACACCCCAGTATCGGGCTGTGTTGGGTTGTCTTTCCGCATATTTATGATATTACCTGCTACTTAGTATTATTAAATCATGTTTTAGACTGTTTTCTTGCTGTTTAGCTGTTTAACATTGAATTAGGAATAGTTGGCTAGCCTTGTCTTCACGAGAGGCGCCATCACGACTGGGTTTGGAGTTTAAGGTCATGATAAGTTGGTATTAGAGCCTAGGTTACATAGGTCACACGAGTCATGAGAAGGTTTAGTAGAGTCTCGTGAATCGGTACAGAGACATCTGTATTTATCATCGGGAGGCTACAGAACCTTTAGGAAAAATTTCACATTCTTGAATTCTTATCGCGCGTCCTTGATTCAACTTGAAAAATAACTCTTTGAATTTCTCCCACACGTTCGTATGCGCGCATGAGCGCTCGGTATGGGTTATGCATCGATGGATTATGATTCCCTGATCGAGGGGCGAGATGTGATCTCTGTGCATTGATGTTGGGCCAGTCTGGAGGAATTGAGGCCGGATTTTTGCCTATAGCTTGAGCCCGACGCTGTTGATTTTATGAGCGCGTGTTTCTGGATCCATATGTTCTGTTGTGTCCCTATTAAGGGGGTGATGACTGGATAGTTACGTGACGAGTGTGATGTGACTGCGAGATGTATTCATGTGATTTGGAAGCAACAAGAAGGGTCTGCTGGAGGATAGAAGGACTAGTAGGTGCTCGATTTTCATCTTGATTTGAGGTATAGACCTGAGTTATGGGTGTGTGAAGATTCCTTCCATGTTTCCTAATTAGTAGTGGAGTAAATTTCATGTTACGGTCTGAGTTCAGACTCAGGAAGTTTAAGTGACTGCATAATATTTATGACGGTGGAAGGTATACATAAATTCTAGGTTGAGGCAAAGCAGGTGGGTTATCTCCTACAGAGTGTTCTGATATTGTGTGATCCTTATGTTGTCCGTTAGAAGATCTCATTTACAAGTGAAATATATGTGTTGCAATTTAAGTTTGGGTCCCTTAAGAGAGTTGGTTTAACTGTTACGAGAGTGAATGCGAAATTTGCATAAGAGTTAAAGTACCAGATGGTCTGCGTTTCACAAGCTTATGAAAGATTGAGTTTAATCTCACTATGGTATTGTGGCAACAATAGAGTATATGCGTTATGAGTTATTGAGTATGTTTTAATCTATGGCTTCGAGCCAAGTGGGGGAGTCTTCTATCGACTAGTTGATTGCACGGTTATGTGCTATGTTGGTTCCAGTTTGAGGCATTCGGGAGAATCCATCATCGGCTTCAACACCAGTTACTTCACCACCACCCACCCAGCTAGCTAGGGGTGGAGGTTAATCAGCGAGGGGTCGCCCCAGAGGGGGAGGTAGATCAGGTGGTAGTCAGGCCCGTTTCTATGCACTTCCGGGCAGAATCAATACTATTGCTTTAGATGTTGTTATTATAGGTATTGTTTCAGTCTGCCATAGAGATGCCTCTATATTATTTGATCCCGGTTCCACCTTTTCTTATGTTTCATCATACTTTGCTCATTATTTGGGTGCTCCCCGTGAGTTTCTTGCTTCACTTATTTATGTATCTACCCTAATGGTCGATATTGTTGTTGTAGATCGTGTGTACCGGTCGTATGTGGTGACTATTAGGGGTCTGGAGACCCGTGTGGATTTTTATTTTTGTGTATGGTGGATTTTGATGTCATTTTGGGCATGGATTGGCTATCTCCGTGTTGTGTTATTCTGGACTGTCATGCTAAGACAGTCACATTGGCTATACCAGGTGTGCCATGGATTGAATGACGAGGTGTGACTGATTATGTTCCCAGTAGAGTGATCTTATTCTTGAAAGCCCAACTTATGGTTGGGAAGGGTTGTCTTTCATATCTAGCCTTTGTAAGGGATATTGGTGCTGAGACTCTCAATATTGATTCTGTTTCAGTTGTGAGGGATTTTCAAGATGTGTTTCCTACAGACCTGTCGGGTATGCCACCGAACAGGGATATTGATTTTGGTATTGACCTGGTGCCGGGCACTCAGCCTATTTCTATTCCGTCGTTTCGTATGGCACCAGCGGAGTTGAAGGAATTAAAAGAACAACTTCAGGAGCTCCTTGATAAGGGCTTCATTTGGCCTAGTGTCACCTTGGGGTGCGCCGGTCCTATTTGTGAAGAAGAAGGATGGCACTATGAGAATGTGATTGATTATAGGCAATTGAACAAAGTAACAATTAAGAACAAGTATCCTTTGCCTCGCATTGATGATTTATTCGACCAGCTTCAGAGAGTGAGAGTGTTCTCCAAGATTGATCTCCGCTCAGGTTACCACCAGTTAAGATCATGGACTCGGATACTCTTAAGACAGCTTTTAGGACCAGATATGGTCATTATGAGTTCTTGGTGAAGTCGTTTAGGCTGACCAATCCCCCAACAACGTTCATGCATCTGATGAACAGTGTGTTCCGGCCTTATCTTGACTCATTTGTCATAGTCTTCATTGATGATATTCTGGTATATTCGCATAGTCAGGAGGAGCACGCGGAGCATTTGAGAGTTGTGTTGTAGAGATTGAGGGAGGAGAAGCTTTATTCAAAATTCTCCAAGTGTGAGTTTTGGCTCAGTTCAGTGGCTTTCTTGGGGCACGTGGTGTCCAGCGAGGGTATCCAGGTTGATTCGAAGAAGATAGAGACGGTACAGAGTTGGCCCAGACTGTCCTCAACCATAGAGATTTGTAGCTTTCTTTGTTTGGCAGGCTATTATCGCTGGTTTGTTCAAGGATTCTCATCCATCGCATCGCCCTTGACCAAGTTGACTCAGAAGGGTGCTTCATTTGTATGGCCGGACGAGTGTGAGGAGAGCTTTTAGAAGCTCAAGACAGTTTTGACCACAGCTCCAGTGTTAGTTTTGCCATCAGCTTTAGGTTCATATACCGTGTATTGTAATGCTTCGAGAGTTGGCATTGGTTGTGTATTGATGCAAGAGGGTAGAGTTATTGCTTATACTTCTCGTCAGTTGAAGCCCCATGAGAAGAACTACCTCGTTCATGATTTAGAGTTGGCTGCCATAGTTCACGCGTTAAAGATTTGGAGGCATTACTCGTATGGTGTGTCTTGTGAGGTGTTTACTGATCATCGCAACCTCCAGCACTTTTTCAAACAGAAGGATCTCAATTTGAGGCAGTGGAGGTCGTTGGAGTTGCTTAAGGATTATGATCAATATATTGTACTATCCAGGAAAGGCCAATGTGATGACCGATGCTTTGATCTGAAAGGCAGTGAGTATGGGGAGTTTGGCATATATTCCAGTTGGGGAGAGACCTCTTCCAGTTGATGTTCAGGCCTTGGCCAATCAGTTCGTGAGGTTAGACATTTCAGAGCCCAGTCGGGTATTGGCTTGTGTGGTTTATCGGTCTTCCTTATATGGTCGCATCAGAGAGCGCCAGTATGATGGTCCGTATTTTCTTGTCCTTAAGGACAGAGTTCAGCATGATGATTCTAGAGATATGACCATTGGTGATGATGGGGTGTTGAGGATGCAGGGCCAGATTTGTGTGCCCAATGTAGATGGGCTTCGGGAGTTGATTCTGGAGGAGGCCCATAGCTCGCGGTATTCCATTCATATGGGTACCGCGAAGATGTATCAGGAATTGAGGCAGCACTATTGGTGGAGAAGGATGAAGAAAGATATTGTAGGATTTGTAGCTCGATGTCTCAATTGTTAGCAGGTGAAATATGAGCATCAGAGACCGGGTGGCTTGCTTCAGCAGATAGATATTCTAGAGTGGAAGTGGGAAAGGATCACTATGGACTTTGTAGTTGGACTTCCACGGACTTTGAGGAAGTTCGATGCTAGTTGGGTGATTGTGGATCGGCTGACCAAGTCCACGCACTTCATTCCTGTGTGTACTACCTATTCTTCAGAGCGGTTGGTAGAGATCTATATCCGGGAGATTGTTCATTTGCATGGTGTCCCAGTTTCTATCATTTTAGATAGGGGCACACAATTTACATCGCAGTTTTGGAGGTCTGTGCAGCGAGAGTTAGGTACTCAGGTTGAGTTGAGCAGAACTTTTCACCCTCAGACGGACAGGCAGTCCGAGCGCACTATCCAGATATTGGAGGACATGTTGCATGCTTGTGTTATTGATTTCGGAGGGTCATAGGATCAGTTTCTACCGCTTGTAGAGTTTGCTTATAACAACAGCTACCAACCGAGTATTTAGATGGCTCCGTATAAGGCTTTGTATGGGAGGCGATGTAGATCTCCAGTTGGTTGGTTCGAGCCCGGTGAGGCTAGGCTATTGGGGACAGACTTGGTGCAGGATGCTTTAGAAAAGGTGAAGGTGATTCAGGAGAGACTTCGTACAGCATAGTCAAGGCAAAAGAGCTATGCTGATAGGAAGGTTCGGGATGTGTCCTACATGGTTGGTGAAAAGGTTCTGTTGAAGGTTTCACCCATGAAGGGTGTTATGAGATTTGGGAAGAAAGGGAAATTGAGTCCGCAGTTCATTGGACCTTTTGAGGTGCTTAGGAGGATTGGCGAGGTGGCTTATGAGCTTGCCTTGCCACCCAGCTTGTCGAGTGTGCATTCGGTATTTCATGTTTCTATGCTCCGGAAGTATATTAGGGATCCGTCTCATGTCTTGGATTTCAGCACGGTTCAGTTGGATGATGGTTTGACTTGCGATGTGGGGCCAGTAGCTATTTTGGGTCGTCAGGTTCGAAAGTTGAGGTCAAAGGATATAGCTTCGGTGAAAGTGCAGTGGAGAGGTCGGCCCATGGAGGAGGCTACCTGGGAGACCGAGCGGGATATGTAGAGCAAATATCCTCACCTATTTGAGGCTTCATGTATGTTTCTTGATTCGTTCGCGAACGAACGTTTGTTTAAGTTGGGGAGGGTGTGACGACTTGGACAGACGTCTCATGAGATACCACTCTGATTTCCCTATTTTCTACTTCCTTATGCATTATTTATCCATGTTATGTGGTATCAGGTTGGTTGGATCTTGTTCGGAAAGGATTTGGTAAGGTTTGGGACACTTAGTCTCTCTAGAGTGAGTTTAAGTTAGAAAAGTCAACCGGATATTAACTTATGTGTTAGAGGGCTTGGATATGAGTTCTGATGGTTCGGTTAGCTTCAAGAGGTGATTTGTGACTTAGGAGAGTGATCAGAATGAAGTTTGGAAGTTCGTAGTAGATTTAGGCTTGAATTGGCGAAGTTGATATTTTGGCGATTTCCGATTGGTAGGCGACATTTTGATCTAGGGGTCAAAATGGAATTCCGAGAGTTGCAGTAGTTCTGTTGTGTCATTTGGGATGTGTGTGCAAAATTTCAGGTCATTCGGACGTGGTTTGGTTGGGTTTTTGATCAAAAGCGGAATTCGGAAGATTTTAGGAAATTTGGCTTGAATCCGATGTGTTTTGGTTGATTTGATGTTGTTTGAGGTGTTTTGATGATTGGAACAAGTTTGAATAACGTATTGGGATATGTTTGTGCTTTTGGTTGAGGTCCCGGGGGCCTCGGGGTGATTTTGGATGGTTGACGGAAAGGTTTGAGACTTGTGAAGTTGCAGAATCTCAGCTGCTTCTGGTATTTTCGCACCTACGGATTGGGGACCGCAGGTGTGACGCCGCACGTGCGGATATTGGAGGAATAGTTAGGAATCGCAAATGTTGTAGTGTGACAGCACCTGCGAAGGCGCAGGTGCGAAGAGTTGACCGCATATGCGGATTGGGCTATTAAGTGAAGAACCCCAGAAGCGGTAATTTGGCCGCATATGCGGTACCGCAGAAGTGGGTATTGTGCCGCAGATGCGAAAATGACTGGGCAGAAGGTATAAATTGTAGCCTTCGCGAATTTTGAGCTATTTCACCATTTTTATCTCGGCTTTGGAGCTTTTTGGGAGATTTGAAAGAGGGATTTCAAGGAAACTTCATTGAGGTAAGGAATTTTGACCTAAAACTCGTTCCTATACTATTATTACATGGATTAGAGCTAGAAATCAAGGAAATTAAGGATGAAAATTGGGAAAACTAGGGCTTGGGAACTTAGGCCTTTGATTGAGGATTTGAAAGACCATTTGGGGTTGGATTTGAGACTTTTGATATGTATGAACTCGTAAGGAGATAAGGAATCTATTGATGTAAAAATTATCGAATTTCGAGACATGGGCCCGGGGTCAGGTTTCGGTAATTTCGGGATTTATGTTGTAAATTGATTGTTTTTGCTTGGGCTTCGTTCCCTTAGCATATTTTGATGTCCTCGTTCTGATTTTGGATAGATTCGACGCGAGTGGAAGCCGATTCGAGGGGCAAAGACATTGCGAGCTAGAGATTTGACCGGTTCTAGGTGAGTAATGATTGTAAATGATGTTCTGAGGGTTTGAAACCCCGAATTTGCACATCATAGTGTTATATTGAGGTGAGGCACACGCTTGATGACGTGCGTGGGGTCGTGCACTATTGGCGATTTGTGACTTGGTCCGTCCTGATTGATGATTTTACCGCGTATCATCATTATTTGGGCTGAATGCCATATTTGGGCTTTGTACCAACTATTTGAACCTACGGGAGTTTTTACTGGTATTTCCTCATTGTTTTGACTTTATACTTGAACTCAGTCATGTTATATTTCACTATTTTTGTACTCAGCCATGTTTACTCTATTTTAACACTTACATGATCTTTTAAATGATATTTTGGGCTGAGAAACATGTTTTACTACTGCCCGAGTGGCTTGTGAGTATTTTTGACTGAGTAAGGCAGAGGGCCTATGTTATGAGGAAACATGTGATACTGATTATAGGGCCGAGGGCCTGAGATATGTACGCCACGAGGTGGCTTGATTGATATGAGGCCGAGGGCCTAGTGATGATGCCACGAGGTGGCTTGATATTGCGCTTGGGGCATAAAGGGCCCCTCCAGGAGTCTGCACACCCCCACGAGGTGGCTGGTATTGTTCTATGTGATTGCCCAAGGGGCTAGTACTGTTCTAAGATGTTATCCGAAGGGCCCAGATTTGTTGATACTATGCCCGAAGGGTAAACCTTTATGTGTTTACTTTTCATAATTGACTGTCAATTCCTGCTTAATTATTGAAAAAGGCTTTTCATGAAACTACATTTGAGTTAAAGAATTTTACTTATCTTTCACTGGTTTACTGTTTTAATTGTTTTACTTCTTCATTATAGAATGCTTTGTGCCTTACGTGATTTCTTGCTTTCAGTCTTTATTTACATTTGTTACTCACTGAGTTGGAGTACTCACTTTACTCCCTGCACCCCATGTGCAGATTCAGGCGTTGTGGATCCTGCCAGTGCGAGTTCAGAGCTCTCGGCAGATATCGGAGTCCACGAGGTAGTTGTTGACGTCCGCAGTCCCGTGTTCCTCCCTCTTTGTCATTTCTATCTCTTTTCAGACATTTGTAGTAGTTATAGACTTATCGGACTTGTAGTAGTATCTATATATGCTCATGACAAGTGACACCCCGGTATCGAGCTGTGTTGGGTTGTCTTTCCGCTTATTTATGATATTATCTGCTACTTAGTATTATTAAATCATGTTTTAGACTGTTTTCTTGTTGTTTAGCTGTTTAACATTGAATTGGGAATAGTTGGCTGGCCTTGTCTTCATGAGAGGCGCCATCACGACCGAGTTTGGGGTTTAGGGTCGTGACAGGGTGCGTTTCCGGAAAGCTTTTATGTGAAATTTTAGAAAAAAATGAATTTGACCCTTAAAATTGAATAAAGTTGACTTTAGTCGACATTTTTGGTAAACAGACCCGGACCCGTGATCTGATAGTCCCGTAGGGTCCGTAGTAAAATATGGGACTTGGGCGTATGCCCGGAATCGAATTTTGAGGTCCCAAGCCCGAGGAAAGAATATTTAAAGAAAATTATTTGCTGGAAAATATAAAGGCTTTTAGAAGTGAAATGATGCATTTTCTTGATGAAATCGGGCCCATATATTGGTTCCGTAGCTCAGTACAAATTTAAAATAATAATTAAGTTGAATTTGTGGAATTTGATAAAAATTGAAATTGGTTTGGTATAAAACGGACCTATAGTTGAGAAAATAGAAATTTGAGTGTTCTTGGGTAATTTCATGAATTTGAGGTTTGATTCGTAGTTGTTGATGTTATTTTGATGATTTGATCGCACGAGCAAGTCCATATGATATTTTTAGACTTGCGTGCATGTTTGGTTTGGAGCCCCGAGGGCTCGGATGAGTTTTGGATAGGCCACGGAGTGAATTAGACTTAGAAAATAGATGTTGCAGGTTCAGTGATGTTGTAGGCTCTGATCTCGCAATTGGGAGGTCAGGCTTCGCAATTGCGAGCCCAACAGGCTTGGCAATTGTGAGAGGCTGATCACAATTGTGAAAAAATGCCCTAGCCAACCCTGCTCACATTTGGGAGCATTTCTTCACAAATGCGTAGTTCTCAGAAATTCCCAGCAGTCGCAAATGTGAAGGTAGAGAAATTCTTAGGGTTCGCAATTGCGAACCCCTGGTAGCAATTGCGATATCTGCACCTGACAAGTATGATTTTTGACGAGATTTCATCCATTTTTCAAACTCTTTCAAACTGTAAACTCTCTTGGGTGATTTTCCAAAGAAAGATTCGTGGGTGAATGGGTAGTCGGATTTGGTTTCGAACTTCGAGTTTTGATCAAGCGGGCCCGGATTGATTTTTGACTTTTTTGGGAAAACATTTGAGAATTCATATTCATGCATTAGAATTAGTGTAATTAGCATTTATTGATGTTATTGAATTAATTATGGCTAGATACGAGTGAATTAGTGGTGGAATCGAGAGGTAAAGCGGTAATTGAGTGTTGAATTACCCATTGGCTTGAGGTAAGTGTTTGGTCTAACCTTGACTTGAGGAAATAGGAATGCCCGACTTATTTGCTATGTGAAATTTCATGTTTGTGGCGTATAGGTGTGGTGACGAGTACCTATGCACCACCAAAATTATCATGTTTAGTTATTTCCCTTCCCCGTTTCCTATTATATCATTCCTTGTCTTAATTGCTACCTTCTTAACTGTTCTATGCTTTATTTGCTATTTGCCATAAATGTCTCTATGACTAATTGCTTTATATTAACTGTTGTCCTTGTACTTGGAGTGTCTAATTGTTTCATGGTTTCGTTTAGTTATATTGTTAACTTGTGTTGAGTTGTTGGTGCCTTGTGGTTGTCACGACCCAAACCGATGGGCCGTAACTGGCACCTGGTAAATTACTCAACTGAGTACCTACGTAATGTATCTTTTATATCATACTATCTTAAGTAAATAATCCAGAGCGGTTGTCATGAGATAAGTACAATAAAACATGGATAAATACTCGACAATGGACGATCCAACATGTAATCCAAACTTATACATATGACGTACGGGCCTATAAGGCCAAAATAACCACTTGTATACTGAACATAGGCCGACAAGGCCACACAATCTTTTACGTACATGACATCTGTCTACAAGCCTCTAAGGATACATAATTGTCATAAAGGTTGGGACAGAGCCCCGTCATACCAAATAATACACATCTAAATCATACTGACCAAACAAGCAACTCCGGAGCAAATGGAGTGCACCAACATCTTCTGCTGAACTGATCACCTACTTGGAGGACTCTCGGCCTGTCTATCGAGACCTGTGGGCATGAAATGCAACGTCCCCAGGCAAAGGGACGTCAGTACAAATAATGTACCGAGTATGTAAGGAATGAAAATCAGTAAATGATAGACATGAGAGAAACATGGAGTAAAATACTCAACATGTATATCTGGATAATTCTATAAATCATGAAATACTTATAGTGTCGTGCATATGTGTATGAATGTCATGTCGTGCATAGGTACATGTGTTCATAACATCATCAAGCCTCTGAGGGCATCTCATCATATCATCTCGGCCACTGTGGGCAAAATCATCAATGTATACTAGTTGATCAGGTGGAGGTACGTATATAAAGCCATAACCTTTCCCATATCCCATATACATATATATATATACGCGTATATAACGCCATCTGGTCATGGATCAATGTTTATGTATAAATGCATGAAATGCATATGAAATACGTTAATAAAATCTCTCGGTACCTCATAAGACCATTATGCCTCTGATTAATATCATGAAATAAACTTTATCAACTTACGTATTTTTTGAGACCCATGAACGAATAATAGAATAAAAATGCATATGGGGAATCAAGAACATAGGAACCTCTAGTATTTCTATGAATAGAGTCATTTATGAAAGTTGTGCATTTGCTCGTTTCGTTTGTATTGTATGGATCATGCCAAAATTAAAGAAGGGATAACCTTAACATACCTGAGTCGATTCTCTTGACAATTCCTCTAACACACGTCTTTTGCGGTACTCACGTAATGGCGGATCGAAGTAGGGAAAAATCCATATGATATTCTTGAGAAAGGTTGCAACGTACTCCCTTAGAATCACAAAATCCTAATATTGCTATTGTCGCGCCCCCTTTTTCTAAAAAAAGCGAAATCGGGTTTATGACATTTGGGAGGACAACTCGTTCCCTCTTGGGAATTGGGTTTTTTGGGTTGAAGAGTCACCGCCTAATGATTAAAGTGCATTAAGACACTAAAGAAGAGTTCGAGTTGGAAAACCAAAGTTCAGGTAAGGGCTAGAAATTATCTCGAGGGGAAGGTGTTAGGCACCCCCAAGATCCACTAGTGTGGTTCCCGGCCATGTTACAATTGTGACTTTAACTAATAAGTAAGCAAATAAAGGTCTCAAATAGAAGGGGATTTACACATAATGTTGCAAGTGAATTAAAAGTTTGAAGAAATATAAAGAAAACAGAAATATTAAGCAAATAGTCTGGACAGTTAAAAAAAGGATAACAAGTAAAGGGGAAGGTGTCCTAGGTTTACAAACAATATGGATCACATCAATGCAATACCCGGCAATCACTCCTCAGAAGAGGGGTCGCACGTGGTATTAGCGCACCAGTCATCATGTCCATATCTACCCTTTCCCACCCCGTTAAGGAATTAAACGCGGAATAGTGTCATTCCTTACTGCATGTTATTACCCGTCCCGATCCTATCAGTCCCGGAGGCATTTGAGACTACTAGTCCTAAAGGGAGGGAGGTTGTTTTTTTTTCAGAGTTTTAAAAGGACAAAATTCTAATGCGACAAACAAAACACATAAACAAGTATGGGGAACAAATAGCAGTTTAAGGGCTCAAACATGCCTCCTCACTTAAAGGAGCAAATTATTTAGCATGACTTCAAATACTAGTTATAGTCTGAATTAAATTTAAAACCGTTAGGATAGGCTGATTTATCATATATTTCTCAGATGAGGAGTCTGAATTAGCTTTGTCTGGTTGTAGTTATCAAAACTCACATAGTTAATTAATGACCTAATGGTTTGCCTAAGTGAGACCTATAGGCATGATATCTAATGGAGCGTACTGATTTTAAAGAGAGGATTAGTGATTCTATAAATAAAAGATCTGCAGATTTTAAACGACCTTATGACTGATTTTAGACTCATAGACGAAATAGATGAAGCTAATTCAATTGATTATTCCTATAGGTAAGTTATCTAAGCGTTATTGGTTTTAAATGATTACGTAGATGCAAGAGTCCTATAGGAATGGTATCCAAGATGAGAATGTAGAAGTGAAGAAAAAACTTATAGGCATGGTTTCTAAGATGAGAATGCATAAGTGAAGAAAAATTATAGGCATGGTTTCTAAGATGAGAATGCAGAAATCAGAAAATCTTATAGGCATGAGTTCTAAGATGAGAATGCAAAAATCAAAAAATAAATCCTATAGGAAAGTTTTCTACCCATTGCATACATTCACCCCCATCCCTTTTCACTAGCCAACCCAAATAGTTATTACAAATTATTACAGACCCGAATGAATCAGAAAAAAAGTAAAATTACATCAGAAATTCCAGCTACAACCAAACAGCCTAATTCAGACTCAAAGTCCAACAATATGAGATAAACCAACTTCCAGGATCAGACTTCTAAAAGCCTTTCTTATGTTTGGTATGTGTCAAAGTTCCCAAGAGTCTCAAAAGGCCCCAGGCAGTGCTTACACCCCAAACACATTGCAGAATTGAGATCACAGTGCAGTGTGGAAAGGCCAACCCTCAGATGTCCAAGTTCAGAGGGAACTCAAGGTCCCAAAGCAAGGCTCATAAGAGGGGGCATAACTTAAGAGTCTAAGAATAAGTGTAAGTGCATAGGGGAATTAGGGGAAAAACCATGGCAGGCTGGAGGTCATGCTCAGCAATTGGGAATGCTGGCACACCCCCGACCAGCCTGTTAGCCAAATCTTAAGAGTTAGGATCTATTGTGGATCAGGTTATGACCTGAGCAGCAATTTGAATACTGCCAGGCCATGAGCCTTAACTCAAACACATAGAAGGGAATTAGGGGGTAGGGATTCACAATAGAAACATGTGCAGGGAAAGAACATAATTAGCATAAATCATTGAACATGAGCAGTAAAAAAAACAAGATTGCAGAAGACTGTAAATAAGCACATAGGAGTGAGGCAAAAACGTTAAATCAGAACATACCAGTTTCAGGGGAAAACAAGTAAAAATAGTAGCCTTAGAAAAGGCCAAGTTGCAAGCCAAGAAATTCCAAAAGATCTCAAGCAAAAGTAGAGTGTGTTAAAAGAGTATTGAATTCAAAGCAATATTGCAAGTGTGCAAGTATTGAATTGGAGTTAAGGACTGGTAGTGTGTAGGTCGTGTGAATTCAAGGTGTCCTAAAAGTGCAGAAGGGCAGTCCCTTTTATAGTGCAAAAAGCAAGTAAGAAAGGCAAGGAAATATCATTGAAATCAACCTCCCTTTGGCCAAGGGATTCTGATTTCAACGGGTAAATATTAGTTAAGGAAAGAAGTTTTAATTAAAACCTTTCAAAGTAGCACAAAAGGGGTAAGTACATAGAAGTAATTTAAAGAAAACAATCAATGGCATAAGGTTTGTGCCAAATATGGCAAGGGAATCAATCAAACAGCCATGAAACCAAAATTACAAGTTCAATTCAAATGAACCAAGTCAAGAAAGGTAAAAGAGGTTCAATCGAAGAAAAATCAGTGACAATTCATCAGCCTTATTAAAGGGATTTCAGAATCAATCACTTAATTGGTGAAAACTTTTGAAAGGGGAATTTCTCATATATAAAGCACACAGATCAAGTAAAAGGAATCGTCAGGTTTCTTAGAAAAAGAGTCTAACATTGAAAGTCTTAGAGCCACAAGGAAAAGGGATTCAAGTTCAGTTACAGACTCATAGTGAGTCTGAAAGCCTAGGGTCCCTAATACCACTTGCCAAAGAAACCCCCAAATCCTAGGGTTTCAAATTGAGTCAGACAATGGAGATGAGAAGGCAGGCCACTTGAGAGGGGCTCATAAGTCTTTTCCAAAGACTTATGAGAGACAAACACACACAATAGAAAGAATACTGATTCAAAGTCATGAGAACATGCTCAAGAAACCTGGAGTTTAAACAAGTTCAGAAGAAAGAGATGATACGAGCTTTAAGCAAAAGTAGATGAAATATGCTTAGCAGGAACACAAACAGAACTCAGTAAAGTGAACAAAATCAAAGAACCCAACCATAAACACATATAGCAAAGAATAAGGATTAACAGCACGGATTAACATGAGAGCATAAAAGTGACAGCGGAATAGAAGAGTCTCGCATAATAGAAAAGAAACAAGAGGGCAAACTCATGCGTAGTAGAAAAGAAAACATACGAGCCTAACATAGATAAACACACATAAAGAAAGAACGGAAAGAATCAGAAAGATATTTGAAGAAACTTTTTCAGAAACCTTAAAATCGAAATTGAACGATTTTAAAAAGGAAATTTGGGGAAATCCTTTAAAATGTCAAATAAAGCCAAGACATATCACAGATCTAAGAAAATAGGAGGGTACAGAACCTCAGACGGCTTAGAGTTGCACAGAAAACCCTAGCAATGAGAAAGGTCTTGAAGAAAGTCAAATCCTGAGTCGCAAAGACTCATATTGCTTGAACATGCCGGAATAATGGTCGGAGAAGCCATAGATCTACAGATCTGAGAAGGATCTGAAGAAGGCCATTGAAGTCGGGCTTCAAACCTTGAATAACTTAGGTTTGATGGTGAGAAAGGATGAGTATAGACCGTCCATAGCCGGAGACGCCGTGGATTCCGGTGGAAACATGGTGAGATAAGGTGGGAAACGATTAGGATTTCGGAGAGGTTTGAGAGAGTTTGAGAGACGAAGAGGTTTCAAAGGCAGCTTCTCGGTGAAATGAATTAGGTTAAGGGTGGTTTGGGAATTAAAAAGGAAATGAGAGTTTATGGTCGTTGATCAAAATGATCAACGACCTTGATCAAAGGGGAGCCGGGTGGGTTTTTAAATCGGGTCAGGGGTCGAGTAATTTGGGGGATTGGGCTGGTTAAATTTGGGGGCGGAATTGGGTCAAATTGAGGGCCAAAATTGAAAGGTGAAAGGGCTGTAATTGAAATAGAAATGGGCTAAGTGTTAAATAGCCTATTTTCTCTTTTTATTTTATAAAAATAATAATAATAATTTTAAAAGTAAATTAAAATGCTGAGCCAACAAATACTATATAAATATTAATTTAAAAATACTGGAAATAATTTTATAATTATAAAATGTTACTAATCGTGAAATAGGCTATAATTGCAATTACATGCAATTTAGCTTAAAAATACCAAATAGATTTGTAAAAAATATACAAAAATTATTTTAAATATATTTTGGTGTAAATATTAGAATAAAATAAGTTATTCACCAAAATGATAATCTTGGGAATAATTATTGGATTTTGTACTACTAAAAATAGACAATAAATTGATTTTAAAATCTTAAAAATTAGGAAAAATACCAAAACTCTTGGGCATGCTTATATATGTATGTACATGCTATTTTGAAAGTATTTTGTATATAAAAAATACATAGGAAAAAATTGGGTATCAACAGCTACTGTGCTAAGAAATCTTATTGGTTGAAAATATTACGTTGTAACATTAGAAGTGAAGAAATCACATCTCGTTGTAGTGCTTTTTGTAAAAATTTGTAGGAAATTAAGAAGAAGTCACGTTGTAACATTAGAAGTGAAGAAATCACATGTGGTTGTAGTACTTTTTGTAGGAATTTATAGGAAATTAAGAAGAAATCATGTTGGCTAAGGTGCAAAGATTCACGTCTGAAAGTCTTAAGTGTTGTGTTTGAAAATCTTAGCTTTGAAGTTTCTTGTAAGTAACATATTAGGTGGCTTATAATTCAAGTGTATTGTAACTAACCTATTATGGTACCACCTAATCTCAAATGACTAAGTGTCATTTGATTAGAAAGTGGCTTGCTGCCACATAGGGGTGGGGGATTTTTAAATCTTTATCCACTAATTTATTAGGTAATGTCCCATTATCCGGTAATTAACTAATTACCCGTATAATTAAGAATTATCTCAAATTATTTAAAATACTACTCAATTTTAACACGCCTTACTATCATGGCCATGTGGTACCTTGTATGGTACTAGTCCATAAATAACGTGTATTTTAGCTCGGGCCATATTTTATCCCAAAATATCAAACTTTGATGAAATTCATTTTCTTTGATTTGCTTACCCTCTCACCTTCATGAATTTACTCATTAATTTTTTGAAATATTTATGATCTTAAAATCATCTCATTCCCGAACTTACGTCGATTAACTTATGACGAAACTTTAACGTACAAAAAATGCGGGGTGTAATATCTCATTTCCGAGCTTTCATCAGTTTACTTATAACGTACTTTCACGTACGAAAACATGGGGTATAACATTATTCCCACCTTTGGAACATTCGTTCTCGAATGTTGACTGATGCATATATCATTTTCATAACCCATAACTCTTGCGAATACTTTAATACTCTCATTGCCATTTAGGTAACTATTCTATGAATAAATTCAAAGGCCAGGGCATTCCCCCTTTTAGGCCTCTTTCCCACACCATGTCTTGTGATTGGAATCCTTCCAATCTCATAACTATTACTACCTTCTATCATGAAGCTTGTACGACTCTAACATTGTATGTGCGCCTACGTGACTCTTCTCTCCTCTTTCCTCCAGCTTTTAGCCAATCTCTAGGCCTCACTTTGTGAACATATACAAAATTATGTCAAGTTGTCCCTCTGGGTGTGTATAGGTATACTACATCTAAGCAGGTCATACTATACCATAACTTTTACTTCGATTTATTGTTATTGAGATCTGCTCCAATCTCCAGGTTACTCTCATTGCTTATCCTATATGTATAAATTTAAGTCCTTCTTGCTTCCTTATTACTATTCATCTTAAGTCTCATGGACTAATGTCATCTCGTACTTTGTAACTTTTATCCATCCATTGTTGATTTACCTTAATGTTGATCTACAATCTTCCATTGGTAACTTGAAACTTCTTACGTAATACATTGCCACTAGGGTTTATGTTGCATCGAGGAATATTTGAAGTGACTTTCCTAATCCATCTAGGGGCGATATTTTACTTCCATAACCCTATTTCATAGCATCCCAATGTGATTCACCTTACGTGAGTATTTTAATCCTGTATTATTCATGAAATCCCTTTCAAATCAATACTCAATCGAAGGACCAAACATCAAATCTACTGATGATATTGCTATTATTCCTGGATAATGAATCTCTATGTTTCTGGCCTTCTATCTGATGTATGGACTATTCACATCCTTCTGCATTTGAGTATCTCATACCTTGTTCACATTTAACTTACTTACCTTAAAATATCGCATCACATTTTTTATCTCTTTTGTAACCTCCCTTCCATACAGGTTGATTCATATCCACAACTTGGATCTTTATTATAATACTACAATCCGGTGGGAGCTTCATACTGACTTCTTATGAGGCTGTTACTTTTTTAACTGGCTTTATCGTAGAGCCGTTATAAACTATGGTTGTTTTACTATCTCTCTTGTACCTCTGATATTAAGGCTGGTCCTGCAATGTTCTCGATCACGATTTCTATAATTTTCTAGGCCAATAATCAGGCTCCTGATTTACTTAGTTGATGCAACTCTTTAGTTTCCTCTTCCCTTTGATCAACCTTCATGTAGGCTTAAGCTATCTTCCGATATGCGGCTTATGGTATTAGTTATTACTTTAGTACTTCATGGACTCGATAGAATATCCTGGATATAATCTCCTAACAATTCAATGTTTTGTCTATGACCTGGACTCGATTCCTTCTTTTAACTTATATCGGAATCTTCTACTGCTGTATAAATCAACGTATATGTTGTATATATAAAACTCCAAACTCTTTAAGTGCGTTCATATAGGAACCAACTCTAGATCATTGATCAGATAATTTTTTTCGTTCTATCTTAGCTTTCTTTCAACGTATGCTATTACTTTTTCTGGTCTTTTTGCCCCTTGTTACGTCCATACTTAGCTTATCTTAGTGCCCATACATGCCAGAGTTTTCGTGCAAATCATATGATCTCGAATATTACTTTTAATTTTACTTCCCGTTCATTAGCTACGGTAGGTTCCACTTTCCTTTGGAGTGCTTACAACATTATTGTGAGACTGTTGTTACACGACCATTTCCTCTTTAGATCGTTGTGCTTAGGTTGAAGCCTTCTTTCTTATTTCCTTAGCTAGTTTTTTATTGTAGTACTTATGGAGAACTCTTGACTCTCGTAAAGCTGTGAGCTTATTATGGACCTTTTGATGTCCTTCCTTGCCTATAATCATATGTAGTTGCTTACCTCCGTGTCCTTGTGCTTGTAGGGTTGCTTCTGAACTGATATTTTAACTGCCTTCCCAGTGACACTTTCGCTTATCCCCATAACACTTATACTGTACCTTTAACTACCCCGACTCCTATTTGAATATATCTTAAGTATTATAATGACATTACTGCGAGGCTGAATTCTCTATGTTGGGGTTTACTACATTTATCTTGCATGATCTGCTGATTTGTCTATAACTTCTTGTCTTGTCATTACTAGGCTCTTCTTAAATCAACTACTAACTACTCGTCGGCCCATTCTCATATCCATATTCCACGTAATCTCTCTTGGGTTATTTCCTTTGTCTAACTTACCTCTTGCACTGGCTCCTTATTTATCAATAACACCTCGACAAGAACCCATACTTCCTTTTCTTAACGTCGTGCTTGTACAATGTTCTGGAATCATAGCATATCTGTAGGATTTGAATAAGTGCAATCTTATCCCTTTCTCTATCTTATCACATTCTTCCTTTATTATTCCATAGTTAGCACAACCACTTAATTCTGACTTAATGCCACATAACTCCATATTCCCCCCTTTAGAGGAGTACTAAGATTTAGCGCTACAATGATCTATGCATATATGTTTTACCCTTTATCTTTGGCATATTTTCACATCATCGATAAACCTTACTCGCCTTGCAGTAATCCTTCTATACCAAGGATAATAAATTTCCTTACTCGAGAGGGTGACACTTAGTGTAACTAGCACATATAGTCCTTTAAGCTTAACTTTGCTCATATTGCTTGCTTTAGGGAAGTGTCTTCCTGAATGACTATTCTCTGAATCTCTCATAAATATTCTTCTGTTGTCCATTCTATTATTGCCGGAACAAAATATGAAATTCTCATGATGTCGACCATCATCAAATCAATCAGTCCCTAATTCATGTTTAGTTTATCTTATTCACCAGCCCATACTGATTTCTATTACTCTGGGTTTAACTCTCCCTTCTGGTAGTCGCATTGGAGTCACGAACTTATTTCTCGAAATAAGTATATGACTTTATGGCCTATACTCTTTTGTTGTCTCAAGGCCTATCACCTTTCATCTTTTCCTTCACTTGACTGTAGACTCTGTAATACTGTCATTTTTTAATCTACCTTCATCATCCATGTATCATGCTTTACTCATAATACTTCATTAACTCTCTTCTTATTTCCCACTAACATTTATGTCTATCACTTTATTCTTGATAACTCGAACAAGACATTCCTTTGCTTTTAGCTCCCCTTGCTCCATCTACTAGCTCTTCGAGTTGCCTAACATTCTTTCCCTACTAGGGAAGGGAGCCATACTAAGGTAATATTTATCCCTTCAAGGCTTCCAGTGTCTATATTTGTAGTACTTATATCTAAATGTACTATTTTAGAATGCACCCTCTGGGTGTCTCACAAGGAGATCTATTAGCACATTTTCAATATCCTTTGGAAATGTCAACTAATATAAATAATCCATTCACCATTTTGGGTTGCTCTAACCCAAGCCGGATCTTGATATCTTGTCCTTATCTTAAACTGCACATGTTAGCTTCCATAGGGCATAAATAAGATGGGTGTGGCCATGTCACGACCCAAACCGATGGGCCGCGACGGGCACCCGATACCTTACTTAACCGAGTACCAATGAAACGTATCTTTCTTATTACATCATCATATACATGTGACATACTGGCCTAATATGCCAACATAATCATTTATAAACTCAAAACATAGGCCGACAAGGCCGTACAATCTTTCACGTACACGACATATGTCTACAAGCCTCTAAGAGTACATAAATATCATAAAGGTCGGGACAGAGTCCCGGCGTACCAAACAACACACGTCTAAATTATACTCACCAAACAAGTAAATCCGAAGCAAATGGAGTGCACCAAAATCTTCCGCTGAGCTGATAGCCTGCTTGGAGGGCTCTCGACCTGTCTATCAGAACCTGCGGGCATGAAATGCAGCGTCCCCAGGCAAACGTGAAGTCAGTACAAAATAATGTACCAAGTATGTAAGGCAATATACTGAAATCTGAAACTAAACTGATAATATAATAACGGAACGGAACTGGGAGTCAAAGATAATCTGAAGATGTGCTCATCTGCTGATACTAACTCAACTCTCTCAATATAGTGAATAAAATAGATGTCCGGCCTTATAAGGCTCTGCCGTAGTAGGCTCACTCATAGGCGCTCGGCCATACTAGGTTTTGTATCTCGACCAACTGAGCTCGCTCATAGGAACTCGGCTACAGTAGGCTTGGTATATATCTTACCATCTGATCAGAGGTTGCCCAATAGGGGCCTGCCCATCGATTATAGCTCGATGGTATTGAAAATACTTTTAATACTATACATATGTAAACTCTCTGCTCTCTTGCCCGGAAGAGGGAAATACTCAATTGAATATGAAGTCCCGATAAGGAGAATATCGTAACTTACAAAACTAGGACAATATACGTAACTTGCAAGACTAGCAAAATATACGTAAATTTCGGGATATGAATTTTTCTTTATGATTCGTTATCAAACTTGTGTAATTACGAGATCATGCTAAATGAAAGAAGAGCATAGCCTTAACATACCTGAGTCAATTCTCTTGATCATCCCTCTAATATACGTCAATTGCGACAACACATAATGGCAAGGTCAGAGTAAAGGAAAAATCCGTATGATATTCATTAGAAGGATTGCACCGACTCCCTTAGAATCGCAAAATTCTATCTCTATTACGTAGTATAACTTCGTATGAAATTTTTGATGATAAGAATCACGTCACTCTTATCTTACTTTGTAGAAGAATCTTATACAAGATATATGAAACAAGAGTAACTTTGTAAAATCTCAATTGAGACATTTCACTGTAAGTATCTTGCTTACCAAATATATGAAAATCCGTTGCCTTTTTGGATTGTGGCCTCACTTTTGGTGTTAACTTTATCCTAGTTTGTCCTACACATGCCACCTACTATCAAGACCAAAGAGTCATTCCTATCTTATATTAATTGCTTCCACGTAGGGATAGGAGTTATATTAGGCTTATCCACAAATTTAAATTAGTTTGTTAATTTCCCACTCAAATCAATAATTAACCAATTATCTACATAGTTAAGAATTATCTCAAACTACTTAAAATGCTACTCACTTTTAACATACTTCATACACTTTAATATCATGGTCGTATGCTACCTTGTATGGTACTAGTCCATAAATACCAGGTATTTTAGCTTGAGCCATATTTTATCCCAACATGCCAAACTTGGACGAAAATTCGTTTTCTTTGACTTGCTTCCCCTTTCACCTTTACGAATTTATTTATTCCTTGTTTGAAATAGCATAATCCTTATAATCTCTAAATAATCTTTTCCTTGGACTGATGTCAGTTACCCTATGACAAATTCAATGTACAACACTACAGGGTGCAATATCATCGTAATATAGTACTGCGGGACGTGATATCTCACTTCCGACTCTCATTAATTTATCATTCTCCCCTTTGGAACATTCTTCCTCAAATGTTGACCGATGCACTTATCATTCTCATATCCCATAGCTCTTGCGAATACTTTAGTAGTACTTTTGCCTTCTAGGCAACTGTTCTGTGAATAAGTCCAAAGGCCAGGGCATTCCCTTTGTAGGCCTCTTTCCCATCTAATGGACTTTCTAATGTCCTTTCCTTCCCTATACTTACCCGTAGTTACTTACCTCCACGTCCTTGTGCTTGTAGGGTTGTTTCTAGACTGATATTTCGATTTCCTTCCTAGTGGCACTATCTTTCATTCCCACAATACTCATACGATACCTTTAACAACCCCAACTCCTATCTGAATACTTCTTAAGTATTACAATGACGTTACTGCGAGGCTGAGTTCACTATATTGGGTTTTACTATGTTTATCTTACACGATCTGTTGACTCATCGGTAACCTCCTGTTTGGTCATAACTATGCTCTTCCTTAATCAACTACCAGCTAATCGTTGGCCTATTCTCATATCAATTTTCCGAGTAATCTTTCTTGGGTTATTTCTTTTGTTTTAACTTATCGCTCGTACCGACTCCTTATCTATTACAAACATTTCAGGCAGGAACTTTTACTTCCTCTCCTTGATATCGTATTTGCATAATGTCCTGGAATCGTAGTGTATCTGTAGGATTTTGGAAAAGTGGCATCTCATTCCTTTTTCATTTTTATCACATTCTTCCTTTACCATTCAATAGTCACTAGAACCACTTAATTCCGATTTAATGACACATCACTCCATATCCCCCCTTTAGGAGAGTACTAAGAGCTGAAGCCAAGTGGATATACCTATATATGTTTTACCTCTTCATCTTTGGAATCGTTTCACAACATTAATGATCCTTGCTCGCCTTGCGGCAATCCTTCTGTACCAATGATAACAAATTCCCTTACTCGCGATGGTGACACTTAGCGCAACTGGCACATACAGTCCCTTAAGCATAGCTTTTCTCACATTGCTTGTTGTAGGAAAGCGTCTTCCTGAATGACCATTCTCTGAATTTCTTATGAATCTTCTTTTGTCGTCCCTTCTATTATTGCCCGAACAAAATCTGAAATTCTTATGATGGTGACTATTATCAGTCACTCAGTCCCTAATTCCTGTTTAGTTTATCTTGTTCACCAATCCATACTGGTTCTATTACTCTGGGGTCTAACTTTTCCTCTTGGTAATCGCGCTAGAGTTGCGAACTTATTTCTTAAAATGAGGACATGACTGTATGACCTATATTCTTTTGTTGTCCTAAGGCCTGTCACATCTTGTCTCTTCCTTCACTTGACTATCGATTTTGTAATATTGTCATCTTTTGATCTACCGTTGTCATCCATGTACCACATCTTACTCATAATGCTTCATTAACTCTTTTCTTATTTCCCGCTAACATTTATGCCTATCACTTTATTCTGAAAACTCAAACAAGACATTCTTTTGCTTTTAGCTTCCTTTTGCTCCATCCAGTGGCTTTTCAAGTTGTTTAACGTTCTCGTTTTACTAGGGACGCGAGCCAAACTAAGGTAATATGTATCCTTTCAAGGCTTATAGAGCATGTCTTTGTAGTACTCAAATTTGGCTACACTATTTTAGAGTGTACCATCTGGGTGTCTCACAAGGAGATCTACTAGCACACTTGCAATATCCTTCGGAAATATCAACTAACACAAACAATCCATTCACCATTTTGGTTTATTCTAACCCCAACCAGATCCTGATGTTCCGTCCTTTTCTTAAACTACACCTGTTAGCCCCCATAGGGTATAATTGAGATGGGTACGGCCAATTGTACATAGCTCTGTTACTGTTGGGGGTAACTCTTAATGCTTATATTTTTTTCTACCGGAACTGTAATACTGATAAACTTCATTAACTGGGTGCCTCATACCCTTCTTCACCTTGCTTGTTTATTTCTTGAAAGGATTGTCTTTCACCATAAAGGTGGATAAATATTCTTGCCTTAAGGTTCCTTATCAAGAGGCTTACACCTTTCAGTACACACATGATTTGCTGAAGACCTCACAGTTAATCACCATAAGCATGATGCAAAGTCGAGTTCCTCTGACTCAACTCTTCCATAGCCATATCTTTTACCAACCATATTTGTGGATGTACGTATCGTCTTATTATGAGTAAAATAGAAATTAGGAATTTGAATTCTTACAAATGAGCTCTACCACACGATCTAGAGTAAGAAGAAAGAGTGACAGTCCTAAATGCCCTGTAGCCTCCTACTTATAAGTATGGTGTGTAAGCACGTGATTTTTGCCCTATATGAGAATTACTCCCAAAAAATTCAAAAAATAAAATAATTTTTCTTGGTGTGCAATTTTTGTGATATTTTGTGTAACTATTTGTATGTTTGTCTATGCATGTTTATTTGTTAAATTAATAAAAAAATACAAAAATAGGCATCTTTTGCATTTTTAGCATTTAATGTCCAAATGAACAATTTTATGCTTAATTATTACTTAATTGTGCGTTAATTGTTATTGGAAGTTAATTTGCGCTTTTATAACTTAATTTAGTTCTTAATAATAATTTAAGTACTTTTATAATTTAGTTTTAGAAAAATAAAAGAAGAAAAGAGAACAAAAATACAAAGAAAAATCGGATTGGGCCACTTCTTCAATTTCAAACCACAGGCCCAAATAATTGCCCAACTTTCCCCATGACCCGGTCCGTTTCAAACCGGGTCGACCCGGTCCGCTCCATTAACCCAACACCCCTTCTTCATTTTTGTCCAACACAAAACAAAACCAAAAAAATAAAAAATAAAAGGTGAATTATCACTATTAATAGTTTTATTTTTTGTTTTTTTTTATATATAAAAAAATCCGAAAATATTTTATTTTATTTATTATTTTTATTTTTTTAAAAAAATAAAAAATAAAAAAATAAAAAAAAGTAAAAGAATGTAGAAAATTTAAAAAAAGTAAAAAGTTTTAAAAAATTTAAAAGTAAAATAAGGTTGGAATTAAAAAATAAATATAAAGGTATCTGAAAATTTAAAAAATTTAAAGTAATTGAAAGTAGCATTTTTAAAAGAAAAAGAAAAGATAGTGGTTTGTTTTTTAAAGAAAAGTTAAATAAAGTGAGATTCTCTTTTAAAAAAATAAAAAGTGGGATTTTAAATAAGATAAAGTAATTAAAGTTGGAATTTTAAAAATAAAAGTAAATAAAGGTGGGATTTCTTTTTCTAAAAAAATAAAAGCAATTTGTAAGTGAGATTTCTTTTAATTAAAAATAATAATAAAATAATAAAAACAAATCTGAAAATTTCGAAAATTTTGCTATAAATAGAAGATAAAATTTAGGAAGAAGAGGGGGGAAAAAAAAGAGGAAAAACTAGATAGAGAGAAGAAAAAAAGAGGGGGCGGAGTGAGAAGTATACACTCGATATACATTGTGGATACACTGAATATACAGGGGGCAAAATTCATTTTGGAGAGTTGTTTTTAGGGGGAACATTATTGGAAGACTTAGAGATTATTATTGAGAGATTTTTACACTTGAGAGAGGACAGACTTGAAACATTTTGAGAGTAAAAGAGAAATGCAATTTGAACTTTCAATCGAATAATTTTCGTTTGCTTTTCTTCGAGTGTTATTCAAAAATTCGAAACTACTGCATCTTGTATCTTTTCTCTCTTCTGCTTTGACTGCGATTGCACTTTTGCATTGCTGATTTTTCAATCCGTTGCTGGGTTATTCTACTGGTTGTTACTGGTTTTGCGGTGTTACTGAATCTGCTGTTTGCTGTGGTATTATTGCTGCTGACTCCTACTTCGTTTGTTCTTGTACTGCTGTTTCCAGGTACACATTTGTACAATCTCGGCTTAAAGCAAAAATGAAATATTAATCAGGCTTTGTTCCTGTTGAATTCTTCCTGTTTAGATTTGTGGTTGAATATAATTTTTCTTTCTTCGTATAAAGATGTAGTTGAATGATTAATGAATAATGAGGTTGCATATGTATACTTTCTTCATCTAATAATGTTAGTTTAAATTAATCGGAGAATAATTAATCTGTTTTGATATTATGGTCAATCTCATGTTCTAGTATTATTGAATAACAGAATATAAAATGAAAGCAGTTTTTCTTTGTACAAACTCGATCGCAATTTTCCATTCGCATTAGCCGTAAACTAATAACTAATAAGTTACGTTTTTCAGCATGTAAATAATTAAGAGATTTTCTTTTATTTTAGAGACGAACTTAATAGAAAATATAGTCATTGTAGGTTTATCCTTTAAAAATAAAAATGAGACGAGCCTCGCCAAATAAAACGTATAGATTGCGGGGCCCTCACAAAATGTATGGTTTAATTAGAATTCGGAAGGACCGTTTAGCGAATTTCACGGTCTTCCCAAAATAATAACGCGATAGTCTCTTTAGGCGCGTGTTTAATGTTTTACTTTCTTAAGTCTGGGTGTGCATTTCATGCGACCCGTATCCAAATCCCAAAACATCAAATAAAACGTGTTCCGGATTATGGGTGCATTTCATGTGACACAGTCCAAAGACGTGTTTTAAGCGATGTTCATATTTCTTTTAAAAACAATAATAATAAAGCGGCTAAAAGTTAAATTTTGCACATAGGTTCAATATGTATAAAATCAAATAATCAAGCCGAATATAACAGTTGAGCGACCGTGCTAGAACCACGGAACTCGGGAATGCCTAACACCTTCTCCCGGGTTAACAGAATTCCGTATCCGGATTTCTGGTACGCAGACTGTAGTATGGAGTCATTCTTTTCCTCGATTCGGGATTAAAATTAGTGACTTGGGACACCCTAAATCTCCAAAGTGGCGACTCTGAAATAAATAAATAAATCCCGTTTCGATTGTCCTTTAATTGGAAAAAACTCCCTTGTACCCTCTCGGGTACGGAAAAAGGAGGTGTGACAGCTCCGGCGACTCTGCTGGGGACGTAACCCAGAACCACTGGTTCAGGGTTAGAAATTCGAGCTTAGATAAATTGTTATATTTGGCTTTATCTGATTTTTACATGTTTTGAGCCTAATGTGCTAAATGTTGTTTTTACCGCTTTGATATTATGTGAACTGTATATAAATTGTGCCGAAACCCATCTTCTCTCTGAGTCTTCTGAATCATGAAGAAGGGTGTACTTCGTACGACTTCTTTTCTGTATAGTGTCAAGTCCCAATTTAGAACGAGGTTTGGATAAGTCGCAAAGCCGGTGAAGCTTCTGTATTCCCGGATTGCCGCCTCCTCCTCGGCTCGAGCTGTCCGCTCGGGTAAGCCAGGTCTAGAACAAACACCCAGGTTCTGAACCTAGTATAACAAAGCCACATGCCGGATCCCTAGTAGGAACGTTTGTTTGCATCACGTGCATTTGACTTTGGAGGCCCAACACAGGGGTTGGGTCTGTCTAGGACAGGTGTACCAAAAATGAAAATGACCATCCTGATGCATCTTACTTGCTACTACTTGCGCATTTATTTGATTCGGACTTGTGTGCTGACTGACTTGTGAATATCAGGAATAATATTTTGAAATTGAAAAAAAAAGAAATAGCGGTTAGGGAATTGATTGTTTATTTTTGAAAAGAAAACAAATGCCCAAATACTGTCAAAACTCTGCCGAAATTTTAAGAAAATGGAAAAAAATGTGTCTTATTAGTTTGTTTTATTAAAAGCTAAGAAAAGAAGAAAAAAAAAAGTCGTTGTTCTGTTTTGTTTTTCAAAAAAAAATAGAAAAAATATATAGTTTGTCTTGCCATGAAAATGAAAATGAAAAGAGTCTTATTTTTAAAATGGTTTTTTTTTTAATTATTTATTTGCTTATGAAAATGCAAAAAAAATAAAATAAAAAATAAAAAAAAGTCTTTCATTATTTGTCGCAAATATATATATATATATATATATATATATATATAAAATCCGAAAAGTTTTTTTTTATTTCCAAAAGATATATATCTCTTTATTTGTTGCAAAGAGTATTTGTCTTGCCAAGAAAATTCAAAGTAAAATTCCAAAAGATATGTCTTGCAAAAATAATATAAATATCTTTATTTTCCATTGTTGATAAAACAAAAATAATAAAAATGTTTTTTTTTAAAAAAAAAACCGAAAATATTTTGATTCTTCTTTCAAAATTGAAAAGAAAATTCAAAATTCAAAAAATATTTTTTAGAAGCATTTCTTTTATCAAAAGTAAAATTCCAATTTTTTTTTTATTTTTTCTTTAGAATAAGAAAAAAACAAATGAAAATTCAAAAAAATAATATCTTAGAAGTCTTTCTTTTAAAAAGAAAATCAATCAAAAATCAAAAAAAAAATAATACTTCCTTTCTTCTTTTAAAGTAGTTCATTCACAATTTCAAAAAAAGATAATAATAAAAAAAAAATAAAAAAAGAAGTTAGTTCATCTACTTATTCTTGATTACCCGAACTACGCGGGTTTGATTCTCACCGGATGTGAGATACGTAGGCAACCCTCATCGGGTCCAACCCCCATTTTACTAAATAGCCAAAATAAATGAAAAAAAAACGTGTCAAAATTTTAATTTTGTCATAAACAAGTCGGGCGGTGTCCAGCCCCACCTTTTGCTAAAATAGCCAAAAAATAAATAAATAAAAAACATGTCAAAAAAAAAGGGTCATAAATAAGTCGGGTGATGCTGTTTTGTCAAAAAATAGCCGAATGTTCCCGAAAGGGACGCCGGAAGGCTGACTTTGCATAAACAGTCGTTTTTTGGGTCATGGTTAAGATTTGGTCCAGTTGACCCCCACAGCCTTATAAATCATCGTCCCCGAGGCGCTAAAGGGTCGTGTTTGCAACACCAAGTTTTTATTGTAATTTGAAAAAAAAAAGTCGGCGGTCAGGTGAATACCGTTCAAATTTTGTCATAATAAGCCGAGCCAGCTTCGGCCGCGTCTTAAACCGTTCTTGCCGAAATAACCTTAGAGTATCTTTCAGTTGTCGAAAGGTTATTTTCGTAAAAAAATGGACAAGTTTGTAAAGTGTCAAAATAATCCTCCCCGGCCTCAAATTCATGTGAAATTTGGAGGGGGCCACGTTTGCAAAAATAACCGTTCGGTTGCATTTGTCAAACGGAGAAAGGAAGCTGGCCATTTGTTTTTGAGTTTGTGTAAATCTTTTGATTAAAATATGCGGGTTGTTTGATTTTCAAGTTTGTAGGTCATCTTTAAACCTTTGAAACCCAGTTTGTTTTAATATGAAAATTGAAAAAAAAATGTTCATTATTGTTTATCTTTTATTGGCACGAACTACGCTCGGTCTGATTCATGCGGGGTCATGATACGTAGGCAATCTCCATAAGATTCGACCACAACAAAAAGAAAAGCAAAAAAAAATGAAAAAAGGAGAATGAAAAAAGAATGAAAAAGAAAAAAAAATAAAAAAAGGAAAAAAGAAAAAAAAAGAAAAAAAAAAGAAAAAAAAAAGAAAAAGAAAAATATTGTTAATAATGAGGACCGACTGAGTCCATTCTAGCATGTTTGCTTCGCAAATAAAGTTAAGGTGGTTGGTTTGTAGTAAGCCGAACAATGACACCCAGAATCCTTTACTCGCACATCATGATGCACACTTTGCGGGGATTGGGCCTGATAGCAGAAACACTCGAACCCCCACGAGAACTTGCCGGCGGAGGTTGACGAGGTTGAAGCTGGTAATGGTGTCGGCAGTATTGAGGCAAAGCTCAGTGGCTAAAATGCCAATTTTAATAAAGTGGGAGGACGCTCCGTTCCTTGGTTAGCAAAAGAGAAGCTGGTGGTGGCTTATTTTGTTGTCATTTCTGTTGTCCGGATTATTCTTAGAAGTTATAATCCGAGTATTGTTTTGTGTCAATATTCTTCCGCTTATCTTTCCATTTTGTCATAGCAGGTTGCGTAAATGTTGTCCAGGTTGTCTAGGATTTTATTCCGGTTTGTTTTTTTTACCATTTCGCCGGTAGTCTAATACAAAGCCGGTCTTTTGTTATTTCCAGTCGTCTTTTTGTTTAGTCCTTTTGTCATTTCGTTCAATGCCGATTCTAAGGACATGACATGCGCACCCCGTTTGGGCCTAGTCTTTAAAGTTAATCATAAAACCCCAGAAAGGCGATCAAACCATTTAAAGAAAATAAGGACGGTTTGAGATTATTCAGAGCTCGAGTCATGTGGAACTGGGGCAAGTAAAACGCAAAGAAAACTGTTAAAAGCAAGATTCGCCAAATTGGCATGAGGGTCATTCATGATAATGAGAGTGTCGCCCAACGGTGCTTTAGAAATGAAAAAGGAAAAAGCAAATGTTTAACATAATTGTCAAGGTCCAGCACCATCGGAAGAGACTGCAAATCTTTGTTTAATCGTGTTGTTTGCACTTGGCATGTCTTTGAACACTGGAATGACGAAGACATTTTGTTCTGCTACTCAAACACTTTATCCTTCGTTAACCCCTTTTGAGCCTTATTTATTTTCTTTCATACCCCTCGTTCGGAATCAGTATCAACGAAGAAAAAAAACGACAAAAAAGAAAGGAGAAATGAGAAAAAAAAGAGAAAGCAAGAAAGAAAGCAAAAGAAAAAGAAAAGAAAGATAAGAAATGAGTGAGAGGAAAGTCAAAAAAAAAGGAATTGGGAACTACGTTTGACCTGATTCCTCATAGAGGATACGTAGGCGCTTCACGGCTCGGTCATAGTTTTGAAAAATGAAAAAAAATCAATCAATTAAGATATCCCCAAGCAAGAAACTGGGGCAGAGGTTGCAGTCGTTGTAAATAAATCTGGTTCCGAAGGTTGTAATTAATAACCCAAACTCGATGCATTTTTGAGCCTTTAATACCCTTTCTTTCTAGCCCTATCCAAAAACCCACATTACGGTCCAAAGAAAGACCTTCTGATCAGTCTTCAAAAGATGTCAAGTCAGACAAATGAGAGTCTTACCGGCGAACATAACATTCTGTTCCACAGCAGAAAGGACTCTAATCTCCAGCAGAAAGAGTCATACCGGCGACACTCCAAATCCCCAGCTGGAAAGTGATACAAATGAGAGAGTCTTATCGGTGAAAACCTTCACAGGCACCATAAGGCGATGAAAGCTGAGAGAAAACCAAAATGAGAGAGACTTGATAGTGAAAACCCTTCGGGCACTACAAGTCGAATAAGATTGAGAATCAGAGGGGGAATCGCCAATGGAAGATCTTAAAAGATGATTGACGGCAGAGGATAGGCCACATACGCATGTCATGGCCATTAGAGTCGGTATCTGCGTTTGATAGGTTTTTATTTATAGTTTCTTTTGTAAAAGAGTCATCGTTTCCTTTGTCTTTTATTTTGTTTCTGTTATCTTTCTCCTTTCATAAAAAATTTCCCCAATAGAGTCTGTCCGGTCAGAACAAGTATGAAATGACTTCAAAATATGCCATCAGCTTTCCAAGATGAGATCTGACTAGTATATCCGAATGGTATAGTCAGCAAGGAACAAGCGCGAGGTCAGTGTCAAAAAAGATATCCCCAGCAAAGGGAATTGACAAAAGGATTGACGAGCATCAAGAGGGATATCCTGGCCAAAACCAAGGTTATAAACCTCAAAGACAAGGCCCGTGAACAAAGCAAGGAGAGCAGTGAGCATGATTTGGCGAAATCCATACTAGACTAAAAGGTAAAGGAAATGGCATTGATGACAAAAATGCATGCCACAAGGGATATTGTCAAACTGGGGCAGAAAATTTTCCTTTCATTTGGAAAATTTTTTGGAAGTCAGGTACCCATTCGGGGAAGAACAATGATAACGCCAGTCTCAAGGGAAGTGGTCTTTGAACCAGTGTTGCCCCCAACATAATAAGTTTCAATGGAGGAAGTCGTTCCCCAGCAAATGGATGAAACTTGTGCTCAGGCTAGTATCATTCCCAACAGCCTTCCGAAGAGTGAAGCACTAGTTCTGAAGGAATCAGAATCCCCCAGCAGTGTTATCCTCAACAGCGTTATCCCCAGCTCATAACACTTACCCCACAGCAGGTAAGTAAATAATCCCCAGCAAGTGTCGAGGTAAGACATTTTTCAAGTTTTATTTATTTTGGGTTCATCCGCCCTCGAATAGGATATTTTGGGTTCATCCGCCCTCGAATAGGGTATTTTGGGTTCATCCGCCCTCGAATAGGGTATTTTGGGTTCATCCGCCCTCGAATAGGATATTTTGGGTTCATCCGCCCTCGAATAGGATATTTTGGGTTCATCCGCCCTCGAATAGGATCTTTTGGGTTCATCCGCCCTCGAATAGGATATTTTGGGTTCATCCGCCCTCGAATAGGATATTTTGGGTTCATCCGCCCTCGAATAGGGTATTTTGGGTTCATCCGCCCTCGAATAGGGTATTTTGGGTTCATCCGCCCTCGAATAGGATATTTTGGGTTCATCCGCCCTAGAATAGGATATTTTGGGTTCATCGCCCTCGAATAGGATATTTTGGGTTCATCCGCCCTCGAGTAGGATATTTTGGGTTCATCCGCCCTCGAGTAGGATATTTTGGCTTCATCCGCCCTCGAATAGGATATTTTGGGTTCATCCGCCCTCGAATAGGATATTTTGGGTTCATCCGCCCTCGAATAGGATATTTTGGGTTCATCCGCCCTCGAATAGGATATTTTGGGTTCATCCGCCCTCGAATAGGATATTTTGGGTTCATCCGCCCTCGAATAGGATATTTTGGGTTCATCCGCCCTCGAATAGGATATTTTGGGTTCATCCGCCCTCGAATAGGATATTTTGGGTTCATCGGCCCTCGAATAGGATATTTTGGGTT
This sequence comes from Nicotiana sylvestris, assembly GCF_000393655.2. Taxonomy (NCBI): domain Eukaryota; kingdom Viridiplantae; phylum Streptophyta; class Magnoliopsida; order Solanales; family Solanaceae; genus Nicotiana; species Nicotiana sylvestris. The sequence continues at coordinate 183,730,239 of NC_091059.1, forward strand.
CATCCGCCCTCGAATAGGATATTTTGGGTTCATCCGCCCTCGAATAGGATATTTTGGGTTCATCCGCCCTCGAATAGGGTATTTTGGGTTCATCCGTCCTCGAATAGGGTATTTTGGGTTCATCCGCCCTCGAATAGGGTATTTTGGGTTCATCCGCCCTCGAATAGGATCTTTTGGGTTCATCCGCCCTCGAATAGGATATTTTGGGTTCATCCGCCCTCGAATAGGATATTTTGGGTTCATCCGCCCTCGAATAGGATATTTTGGGTTCATCCGCCCTCGAATAGGATATTTTGGGTTCATCCGCCCTCGAATAGGATATTTTGGGTTCATCCGCCCTCGAATAGGATTTTATTTTCAAAGTTGGTGTTGAAACCAGGCGCCCACCTGAATAACGAGTGGAATACTTTCCTAAAGTTTATTTTACCCATAGGAGATGCATTTCCTCCTAAGTTTGTTTTAGTTTCACCCATAGGAGATGCATTTCCTCCTAAGTTTGTTTTACCCATAGGAGATGCATTTCCTCCTAAGTTTAGTTTTTCCCATAGGAGAGGCATTTCCTCCTAGGTTAGTATTGAAGTTGGGAGCCCGCCCATATCCTCCTAAATTTAATTTTTTCCATAGGAGAGGCATTTCCTCCTAGGTTAGTATTGAAGTTAGGAGCCCGCCCATATAACAGAGGCATACATTTCTGTCCTTTCACATTATGTTCTAGGTCGCCCACCAGTAAAATGCGGGAATACTTTCTGTTCTAGGTCGCCCACCAGTAAAATGCGGGAATACTTCATGTTCTAGGTCGCCCACCAGTAAAATGCGGGAATACTTTATGTTCTAGGTCGCCCACCAGTAAAATGCGGGAATACATTCTGTTCTAGGTTGCCCACCAGTAAAATGCGGGAATACATTATGTTCTAGGTCGCCCACCAGTAAAATGCGGGAATACTTTCTGTTCTAGGTCGCCCACCAGTAAAATGCGGGAATACTTTCTGTTCTAGATCGCCCACCAGTAAAATGCGGGAATACATTTCAGTTCTAGGTCGCCCACCAGTAAAATGCGAGAATACTTTCTGTTCTAGGTCGCCCACCAGTAAAATGCGGGAATACTTTCTGTTCTAGGTCGCCCACCAGTAAAATGCGGGAATACTTTCTATTCTAGGTCGCCCACCAGTAAAATGCGGGAATACTTTCTGTTCTAGGTCGCCCACCAGTAAAATGCGGGAATACATTTCATGTTCTAGGTCGCCCACCAGTAAAATGCGGGAATACATTTCAGTTCTAGGTCGCCCACCAGTAAAATGCGGGAATACTTTCTGTTCTAGGTCGCCCACCAGTAAAATGCGGGAATACTTTCAGTTCTAGGTCGCCCACCAGTAAAATGCGGGAATACATTCATGTTCTAGGTCGCCCACCAGTAAAATACGGGAGTACATTTTAGTTCTAGGTCGCCCACCAGTAAAATGCGGGAATACATTATGTTCTAGGTCGCCCACCAGTAAAATGCGGGAATACTTTCTGTTCTAGGTCGCCCACCAGTAAAATGCGGGAATACATTCTGTTCTAGGTCGCCCACCAGTAAAATGCAGGAATACTTTCAGCTTTAGGTCGCCCACCAGTATAATGCGGGCATACATTTCATAATTTTGCATTTAAGCAACTTTTTAGTCTTGTACTACAGATTTTGGAATCAGTAACCCCACCAGAAGGCGGAAGGTTACAACAGGAATCCCCATCAGTAAACAATAAAATCCCCAGCACTGGGAAGAAGAAGGTTGCAACAAGAGGTCCCAGCACAAATTCCGGCGCATGAGTCAAAAGGAAGAAAGGACGCGTCTTGAAAGAAGCAGCTGGTGAACATTAAATCATGCCCAGCATAACAAGTCTGATGAAGAGAGTCGTACCCACCAGAGGAACCGCCGAAAAGCTTGATGAAGAAAGCCATGTCCCTAGCGGACCAAGTAAAATGATGAAAACTGGTATTCAGAAAAGCAAAGGGCCAGTATCATTCCCAAGTTCAAGGAAGAAAAGCATCGGAGGAAGCACAAGCCAACAAGAAAGCAAGGCAACAAGAACAAATTTCAGTCTAGCCTAGCTTCTTGTTTTCTTTTAAACACGGTGTAATAAGGAGATCGTTAAGCAGTGATAACAACATGCAACAGCAGTAACATTGCAGTCCCACGGTAGTCCCAACTACCAAAAACTTCCCGAACTACATTGACCTGATTCCTGTTTAGCCCAGGATATGTAGGAAACCTTTGAAGCAAAGGTTCGGTCAAATCTTTTTCAAAAAAAATGCTTCACACGGAGTACTCGGATGGGCAAAAATCGCTCGCTTTATCTTTGCACGAAAACCCTTCGTGTCTTCGGGCAAAGAGGGGCAGCTGTAAGCACGTGATTTTTGCCCTATATGAGAATTACTCCCAAAAAATTCAAAAAATAAAATAATTTTTCTTGGTGTGCAATTTTTGTGATATTTTGTGTAACTATTTGTATGTTTGTCTATGCATGTTTATTTGTTAAATTAATAAAAAAATACAAAAATAGGCATCTTTTGCATTTTTAGCATTTAATGTCCAAATGAACAATTTTATGCTTAATTATTACTTAATTGTGCGTTAATTGTTATTGGAAGTTAATTTGCGCTTTTATAACTTAATTTAGTTCTTAATAATAATTTAAGTACTTTTATAATTTAGTTTTAGAAAAATAAAAGAAGAAAAGAGAACAAAAATACAAAGAAAAATCGGATTGGGCCACTTCTTCAATTTCAAACCACAGGCCCAAATAATTGCCCAACTTTCCCCATGACCCGGTCCGTTTCAAACCGGGTCGACCCGGTCCGCTCCATTAACCCAACACCCCTTCTTCATTTTTGTCCAACACAAAACAAAACCAAAAAAATAAAAAATAAAAGGTGAATTATCACTATTAATAGTTTTATTTTTTGTTTTTTTTATATATAAAAAAATCCGAAAATATTTTATTTTATTTTTTTTATTTTTATTTTTTTTAAAAATATATATAATAATTTCGGGAATGATTTAAAAAAAAAGTAAAAGAATGTAGAAAATTTAAAAAAAATAAAAAGTTTTAAAAAATTTAAAAGTAAATGAAGGTTGGAATTAAAAAATAAATATAAAGGTATCTGAAAATTAAAAAAATTTAAAGTAATTGAAAGTAGCATTTTTAAAAGAAAAAGAAAAGATAGTGGTTTGTTTTTTAAAAAAAAGTTAAATAAAGTGAGATTCTCTTTTAAAAAAATAAAAAGTGGGATTTTAAATAAGATAAAGTAATTAAAGTTAGAATTTTAAAAATAAAAGTAAATAAAGGTGGGATTTCTTTTTCTAAAAAAATAAAAGCAATTTGTAAGTGGGATTTCTTTTAATTAAAAAAATAATAAAATAATAAAAAACAAATCTGAAAATTTCAAAAATTTTGCTATAAATAGAAGATAAAATTTACGAAGAAGAGGGGGAAAAAAAGAGGAAAAACTAGATAGAGAGAAGAAAAAAAGAGGGGGCAGAGTGAGAAGTATACACCCGATATACATTCAGGATACACTGAATATACAGGGGGCAAAATTCATTTTGGAGAGTTTTTTTTAGGGGGAACATTATTGGAAGACTTAGAGATTATTATTGAGAGATTTTTACACTTGAGAGAGGATAGACTTGAAACATTTTGAGAGTAAAAGAGAAATGCAATTTGAACTTTCACTCGAATAATTTTCGTTTGCTTTTCTTCGAGTGTTATTCAAAAATCCGAAACTACTGCATCTTGTATCTTTTCTCTCTTCTACTTTGACTGCGATTGCACTTTTGCATTGCTGATTTTTCAATCCGTTGCTGGGTTATTCTACTGGCTGTTACTGGTTTTGCGGTGTTGCTGAATCTGCTGTTTGCTGTGGTATTATTGCTGCTGACTCCTACTTCGTTTGTTCTTGTACTGCTGTTTCCAGGTACACATTTGTACAATCTCGGCTTGAAGCAAAAATAAAATATTAATCAGGCTTTGTTCCTGTTGAATTCTTCCTGTTTAGATTTGTGGTTGAATATAATTTTTCTTTCTTCGTATAAAGATGTAGTTGAATGATTAATGAATAATGAGGTTGCATATGTATACTTTCTTCATCTAATAATGTTAGTTTAAATTAATCGGAGAATAATTAATCTGTTTTGATATTATGGTCAATCTCATGTTCTAGTATTATTGAATAACAGAATATAAAATGAAAGCAGTTTTTCTTTGTACAAACTCGATCGCAATTTTCCATTCGCATTAGCCGTAAACTAATAACTAATAAGTTACGTTTTTCAGCATGTAAATAATTAAGAGATTTTCTTTTATTTTAGAGACGAACTTAATAGAAAATATAGTCATTGTAGGTTTATCCTTTAAAAATAAAAATGAGACGAGCCTCGCCAAATAAAACGTATAGATTGCGGGGCCCTCACAAAATGTATGGTTTAATTAGAATTCGGAAGGACCATTTAGCGAATTTCACGGTCTTTCCAAAATAATAACGCGATAGTCTCTTTAGGCGCGTGTTTAATGTTTTACTTCTTAAGCCTGGGTGTGCATTTCATGCGACCCGTATCCAAATCCCAAAACATCAAATAAAACGTGTTCCGGATTGTGGGTGCATTTCATGTGACGCAGTCCAAAGACGTGTTTTAAGCGATGTTCATATTTCTTTTAAAAACAATAATAATAAAGCGGCTAAAAGTTAAATTTTGCACATAGGTTCAATATGTATAAAATCAGATAATCAAGCCGAATATAACAGTTGAGCGACCGTGCTAGAACCACGGAACTCGGGAATGCCTAACACCTTCTCCCGGGTTAACAGAATTCCGTATCCGGATTTCTGGTACGCAGACTGTAGTATGGAGTCATTCTTTTCCTCGATTCAGGATTAAAATTGGTGACTTGAGACACCCTAAATCTCCCAAGTGGCGACTCTGAAATAAATAAATAAATCCCATTTCGATTGTCCTTTAATTGGAAAAAACTCCCTTGTACCCTCTCAGGTACGGAAAAAGGAGGTGTGACATGGTGCATGACACACCCATAAACAAGACTCTACTAGACACGACTTGTAGACTCCCTAGGACATAACTGCTCTGATACCACTTTGTCACGACCCAAACCGATGGACCGCGACGGGCACCCGGTACCTTACTCAACCGAGTACCAACATAATGTATCTTTCTTATTACATCATCATATACATATGACATACGGCCTAATAGGCCAACATAATCATTTATAAACTCAAACCATAGGCCGAAAAGGCCGTACAATCTTTCACGTACACGATATATGTTTACAAGCCTCTAAGAGTACATAAATGCCATAAAGGTCAGGACAAAGTCCCGTCATACTAAACAATACACATCTAAATCATACTAAGCAAACAAGCAACTCCAAAGCAAATGGAGCGCGCCAACATCTTCCGCTGAGATGATAGCCTACTTGGAGGGCTCTCGACCTGTCTATCAGAACCTACAGGCATGAAACGCAACGTCCCCAGGAAAAAGGGACGTCAGTACAAAATAATGTACCGAGTATGTAAGGCAATATACTGAAAGCTGAAACTGAATTGATAATATAATAACGGAGAGATACTGGGGGTCAAAGAAAATCTGAAGATATGCTCATCTGTTGATACCGACTCAACTCTCTCAATATAGTGCATAAAATAGTTGTCTGGCCCTATAAGGCTTGGTATATATATATATATATATATATATATATATATATATATATATATATATATATATATATATATATATATATATATATATATATATATATATATCGGCCATACTCTGCCGTAGTAAGCTCGCTCATAGGTGCTCGACCATACTAGGCTCTGTATCTCGACCAACTGGGGTCGCTCATAGGCACTCGACCACAGTAGGCTCCGTGATATCTTATCATCTGATCAGAGGTTGCCCAATAGGGGTTTGCCCATCGATTATAGCTCAATGGTAATGAAAATACTTTTAATACTATACATATGTAAAATCTCTGTTCTCTTGCACGGAAGAAGGAAATACTCAATTGAATATGAAGTCCCGATAAGGAGAATATCGTACTTACAAAACTAGAAAATATACGTAACTTGAGAGACTATCAAAATATACGTAAATTCCGGGATATAAATTTTTTTTTATGACTCGTTATCAAACTTGTGTAATTACGAGATCATGACAAATGAAAGAAGATCTTAGCCTTAACATACCTGAGTCAATTCTCTTGATAATACCTCTAATATACGTCAATTGCGATAACACATAACAGCAAGGTAAGAGTAGGAAAAAAACTGTATGATATTCTTTAGAAGGATTGCACCGTACTCCCTTAGAATCGCAAAATTCCGTTGTTGTTACGCAGCATAATTTCATATGAAATTTTTTATTAGAAAAATCTTGTCACTCTTATCTTACTTTATAGAAGAGTCTTATACAAGATATATGAAACGAGAGTAACTTTGTAAAATATCAATTGAGACATTTCACTGTAAGTATCTTGCTTACCAAATATATGAAAATCCATTGCCTTTTTGGATTGTGGCCTCACTTTTGGTGTTAACTTTATCCTAGTTTGTCCTACACATGCCTCCTACTATCAAGACCAAAGAGTCATTCCTATCTTATGTTAATTGTTGCCACGTAGGGATAGGAGTTATATTAGGCTTATCCACAAATTTAAATTAATTTGTTAACTTTCCACTCAAATCAATAATTAATCAATTATCCACATAGTTAAGAATTATCTCAAACTACTTAAAATGCTACTCACTTTTAACATACTTCATACACTTTAATATCATGGTCATATGGTACCTTCTATGGTACTAGTCCATAAATACCGGGTATTTTAGCTTGAGCCATATTTTATCCCAACATGCCAAACTTGGACAAAAATTCGTTTTCTTTGACTTGCTTCCCCTTTCACATTTATGAATTTACTTATTACTTGTTTGAAATAGCATAATCTTTATAATCTCCAAATAATCTTTTCCTTGGACTGATGTCAGTTACCCTATGACAAATTCAACATACAATACTACAGCGTGCAACATCGTCATAATATAGTACTGCGAGACATGATATCTCACTTCTGGCTCTCATTAATTTATTTATTGCGTATTTTCATGTACAAAAATATGGTGTGTAACATGCCAATTATACATACCTCTGTTACAATTGAAGGTACTCAAAATACTTATATTTCTCTGCTTGAATTGTATATACTGTTAATCTTCATTAACTGGGTATCTCGTACCCTTCTTCACTTGCTTCTTTTACTTGCTGAAACTTGTGTCTATCTTTTGATTCTCTTATTCCCTTTTACCATAAGAGTGGATAGACATTCTGGCCTTAGGTATCCTTATCAAGAAGCTTACACATCTTAGTATACACATGATCTAGTAAATACCTCATATTTATCCGTCGTAAGCATGATGCAAAATTGAGTTCCTCTGACTCAACTCTTCCACGACTATATCTCTTACCAACCGTCTTTCTGGATGTAGGCATCGTCGTATTATGAACAAGATAGAGTTTAGGAAATTGAGTTCTTACAACTGAGCTCTACCACATGATCTAGAGTAACAAGAAAGAGTGACAATCCTAAATTCCCTATAGCCTCCTGCTTATATGTGTGGTGCACAGCACACCAATAAACAAGACTCTACTAGACACGGCTTGTAGACTCCCTAGGACAGAACTGCTCTGATACTACTTTTGTCACGACCCAAACCGATGGGCTGCAACGGGCACCCGGTACCTTACTCAACCGAGTACCTACCATCATACTTGCCGACCATCGATGAACTGATCGGATTAACCAACTAAAGTTGGCTTCAGTCATTATGTATTGAACAGAAGCAAAAGCCTCAGTAACGGTCAGACGATAGTAAAAAGTCATAGCAAACCCAGTAGCTAACGTATCTTTCATATCATACTATCATAGGTAAATGAGCCAGAGCGGCTGTCATGAGATAAATACAATAAAACATGGAGAAATACTCGACAATGGACGATCCAACATGTAATCCAAACTTATATGTATAACGTACGGGTCTATAAGGCCAAAATAACCACTCATATACTAAACATAGGCCGACAAGGCCATACAATATTTTACGTACATGACATCTATCTACAAGCTTCTAAGGACACATAATTATCATAAAGGTCGGGATAGAGCCCCGCCATACTAAATAATACACATCTAAATCACACTGACCAAACAAGCAACTCCGGAGCAAATGGAGTGCACCAACATCTTCCGCTGAGCTGATCGCCTACTTGTAGGACTCTCGACCTGTCTATCGAGACCTGTGGGCATGAAATGCAGCATCCCCAGGCAAAGGGACGTCAGTACAAATAATGTACCGAATATGTAAGGAATGAAAATCAGTAAATAATAGACATGAGAGAAACATGGAGTAAAAGACTCAACATGTATATCTGGATAATTCTATAAATCATGAAATACTTATAGTGTCGTGCATATGAATGTCATGTCATGCATAGCTACATGTGTTCATAACATCATCAAGCCTCTGAGGGCATCCCATCATATCATCTCGGCCACTATGGGCAAAATCATCAACGTATACCAGCTGATCAGGTGGTGGTGTGTATATAATGTCATAACCTTTCCCATATCCCATATACATACATATATATATATATATACGCGTATATAACGCCATCTGGTCATTGGTTAATGTGCATGTATAAATGCATGAAGTGCATATGAAATACGTTAATAAAATCTCTCGGTACGTCATAAGACCATTATACCTTTGATTAATATCATGAAATAAACTTTATCAACTTACGTATTTTTTGAGACTCATGAATGAATGATAGAATAAAAATACATATAGGGAATCAAGAACATAGGAACCTCTAGTATTTCTATGAATAGAGTCATTTATGGAAGTTGTGCATTTGCTTGTTTCGTTTGTAACGTATGGATCATGACAAAAAGAAAGAAGGGATAACCTTAACATATCTGAGTCGATTCTCTTGACAATTCCTCTAATACACATCTTTTGCGGTACTCATGTAATGGCGGATCGAAGTAGGAGAAAATCCATATGATATTCTTGAGAAAGGTTGCATCGTACTCCCTTAGAATCACAAAATCCCAACATTGCTATTGTGCTAAGAAATCTTATTGGTTGAAAATATCACGTTGTAACATTAGAAGTGAAGAAATCACATCTGTTTGTAGTGCTTTTTGTAGGAATTTGTAGGAAATTAAGAAGAAATTACATTGTAACATTAGAAGTGAAGAAATCACATCTGGTTGTAGTACTTTTTGTAGGAATTTGTAGGAAATTAAGAAGAAATCATGTTGGCTAAGGTGCAAAGATTCACGTCTGAAAGTCTTAAGTGTTGTGTTTGAAAATCTTAGCTTTGAAGTATCTTGTAAGTAACATATTAGGTGGCTTATAATTAAAGTGTATTGTAACTAACCTATTATGGTGCCAGCTAATCTCAAATGACTAAGAGTCATTTGATTAGAAAGTGGCTTGGTGCCACCTAATCTCAAATGACTAAGAGTCATTTGATTAGAAAGTGGCTTACTGCTACACAGGGGTGGGGGAATTTAAATCTTTATCTACTAATTTATTAGGTAATGTCCCGTTACCCGGTAATTAATTAATTACCCATATAATTAAGAATCATCTCAAATTATTTAAAATACTACTCACTTTTAACACACCTTATACACCTTACTATTATAGTCATGTGGTACCTTGTATGGTACTAGTCCATAAATATCGGGTATTTTAGCTCAGGCCGTATTTTATCACAAAATATCAAAGTTCGACGAAATTAATTTTCTTCGATTTGCTTACCCTCTCACCTTCACGAATTTACTCATTAATTGTTTGAAATAGCATAAAATGCTTATAATCTTAAATCATCTCATTCATGAACTTACGTCGATTAACTTATGACGAAACTTTAATGTCCGAAAAATGCGGGGGTGTAATATGTCATTTCCAAGATTTCATCAGTTTACTTATGGCGTACTTTCACGTACGAAAATATGGGGTATAAAAATGGTGCACTTGGTTGGTCTTTTTGTTTAGCCTGCATGGCTGAAGTTCGTAATCGTAGTGATAACCCATTATACGAGTTGAAGTGTAGAAATGTGAAAATTGAGTTAACTTGTGAAATTCTTGGTATTTCTCTTTGTGATTGGTCTTGATATGTACAATGTTAGGATTGAGTTGCATGCCGCAATAGGAGGAATAAGGTAGGAAAGTAATTGTTTGGTGGGGACAGGTTGCACGCCGAACAAGGAGTAATAAGGGAGGACATGTGGGATCGGGTTGCGTGCCGCAACAAGGAGGGATAAGGGAGAGTGTTGATACTATTATTGTTGAATATTGATACTGTTATTGTTGAATTTTTGATACTGATGTTGTTTATATGGTGGGATTGGGATACGCGCCGCATCAGTTATGTTTCTAGGCATGTATTTCTGTTGAAAGTCTATTACTGAGATATTGAAAAGCTCCTAAGGATTGGTTATATCTGAAAAGTAGTAGTGGTACAGTTAGATTTCAGATTTATTTACTGTCAGTTATTATTTATGTACATTCTATATTTCCTTTCCATTTAGTATAAATTGTTATAGGTTGTATATGTTGTATGCCCGCCGTAGCCTCGTTACTATTTCGTCGAGGTTAGGCTCGGCACTTACCAGTACATGGGGTTGGTTGTACTGATACTGCACTCTGCACTTCCTGTGCAGATTTTGAAGCTAGTGGTTGATCAGAGTTCGAGGGTGCTACCTTCAGTTCAGGAGACCCAAGGTAGTCCTGTAGGCGTCCTTAGGTCCTGGCGTCCCCTTCTATCTTTACTATATTCTATTTTTACTTTTCCTTTAAAACAAATGTATATTTTTCTTTCAGACCATTATTTGTAGTAATCGTAGACAGTTCGTGAATTATGACTCCAGTTCTAGGTAGATGTTATTTCGGATTTTGTTAATGTTCAAGTTAAGCTTTTAAATTATTTCTTCCGCATTTATTTATGTTAATTCATCTTGCTAAGTCACTTATATTTGAAAGATAAAGAAAAAAAGTGTAATAAATTGTGACATTGGCTTGCCTAGCGAGTTCAATGTTATGCACCATCACAGCCCCGAAGGTGGGAAATTTGGGTCATGACAAGTTGGTATTAGAGTTCTAGGTTGTTAGGTCTCACAATTCATGGATAACCTAGGTAGAGTCTGAGAGATCGGTATGGAGACGTCTGTGTTTATCCCCCAAAGGCTACAGAGTTTAAGAAAACTTCACATCTATTCTTTCCTGTCGTGCGACTTGATTTCTCAATGCTAATTGAACTTCCACTCTGTTATTTCGTAGATGGTGAGAACATGTCCACTTTATCAGCTGATCAGCAGCCCAAGCCCCCAGCGGCAGCTCCTAAGAGGGGCAGAGGAAGAAGACGAGACTGTGCTAGAGGCCAAGGTAGGGGCAGGGCTTAGCCCAGATCTTGAGCAACAGCACCAGCGGTGGAGCCTCAAGTAGATTTTGAGGATGAGGTTGCGGCCCAGACAATTCCAGCAGGACCATCTCAGGTCCTAGAGGGGTTCATCGCCACCTCGGTACTCCAGGATGCTCTGGTCTGTCTAGTGGGCTTTACGGAGAGTGTCACCCAGGCAGTCTTACTTCCTGTAGCATCGACCATCTCTCAGGCTGGGGGAGGAGCACAGACTCCCGCCACCCGTACTCCAGAGCAGATAGCTCCTCAGTTTCAAACTCCAGCAGCTCAGCTAGTTGAAGCAGTTTAGCCGGGTGTGGTAGCTCAGACCGGTGATGGAACAGCTATGTCTGTTAATGCTTTGTGGAGGTTGGACAGGTTCACCAAGCTTTTTACTACTACCTATGGTGGTACATCTTCAGAGGAACCCCAGGACTATTTGGACAGTTGCCATGAGGTTCTTTGGAACATGGGGATAGTGGAGACCAATGGGGTCGACTTTACTTCTTTTTTCTTACCAGGTTCCGCCAAGAAATGGTGGAGGGATTTTTGTTTGGCTAGACCAGTTGGGTCACCTACTTTAACTTGGGATCAGTTTTTTCAGCTAATTCTGGAGAAGTTCCTTCCTGTCACTCAGCGGGAGAACTATCGGAGGCAGTTTGAGCGTCTCTAATAGGGTTCTATGACCGTCACTCAGTACGAGACCAAATTCATTGACTTGGCCCGTCATGCTCTTCTTACACTTCCCACCGAGAGAGAGAGGGTGAGGAGGTTCATTGAGGAACTCGCTCAGCCGATTCGATTGCAGATGACTAAGTAGACAGGGAGCGAGATTTCTTTTCAGGATGCGGCCATATGGCCCGACGAGTTGAGGCAGTTCTATCTTAGGGGAGTGGTCATGGGCCTGATAAGAGGCCTTGGCATTTGGGCAGGTTCAGTGGTGCCTCGTCTGGAGGCAGGGATTCTTTTGGTAGGGGCCATCCTCCCAGGCCATTTCACTCAGCACTTCAGGCATCTTATGGAGCTTCAGGGGACGTGATTCTTATGTACCTCCTTCAGGACAGCCAGCTCCTATCAAAGCACCTCCTCTTCAGAGCTATTACCATGGCCAGTCGGCCCGCCAGGGTCAGTCTCAGTTTCCTTAGCCGCATCATTCAGGTGGATATCTTAAGTGCGGTGAGTATGGTCATATCCGGAGGGCTTGTCCAAGATTAGTGGGTGTTTAGCCTCAGCAGCAGCAGAGTTATTGTGCCATGATTCCGGCACCACCCGCCCAGCCAGCTAGAGGCAGGGGTCAGGGAGAAAGAGGTAGAGTCAGCCCGCTAGAGGTGGAGGCCATGCTGTTAGAGGTAGAGGCCATGCTGCTAGAGGTGAAGGCCAGCCAGCAGGAGGTTGTCCTAGAGATATAGTTCAGGGAGGTGGGGCCCAGCCCCAGTGTTATGCTTTCCCAGCCAGGCTTGAGGCTGAGGCATCTGATGTCGTTATCACATGTACGGTTTCAGTATGCAGCAGAGATGCTTCAGTCTTATTTGATCCAGGGTCTACATACTCCTATGTGTCTTCTTATTTTGCTTTGTATTTAGTTGTGCCTAGTGATTCTTTGAGTGCTCCTATTTATGTGTCTACACCGGTGTCATACCTCCTCTTTACCAACCCCGGAAGGGGTATAAGGGAGTTTTTTTCCAATTTAAGTGATAATCGAAACGGGATTATTTATTTAAAATCAGAGTCGTCACTTGGGATAATTTATGGTGTCCCAAGTCACCGGTTTAAACTCCCGAATCGAGGAAGTTTGACTCTTATTTATGGTCTACCAATACATAAATTCGGGTAAGGAATTCTATTAATCTGGGAGAAGGTGTTAGGCATTTTCAGGTTCCGTGGTTCGAGCACGGTCGCTTAACTATTAATAATTGGCCTATTATCTGATTAATTACACATTTTTAAAACCTATTATGCATTTTAACTTTTTAACCGCTTTTAGTGTTCGAGGAATTATTTCAAGGTTATTTAAAACACATCGTAAGCCACGCTACATAAAATGCACCCGTGGTTCACGACACGTTCTATTTAACCTTGTTTGAAATTAGAATCGGGTCACATAAAATGTACACTCAGGTTTCAGTAATTAGAAATCACAACTACGTCACGGGAACCAATACCTGTAGCCATGATAATTATCTAATTGACGCGCCTAAAGCGAACTACGAAATTCATTCTTTTAGTATCTAAGTTACAAAATTAATATAAGGGTCATAGGTGATCTAATTAAGATGGCACACCTCACTCCATTTTTAAAGAACTGCACTTAATTGAGATGGCCTTATGATATCCTAATCTAGAATTGATACAAATTTAATGAGCAGCTATAGTAGTAAAGATTTTGAAGTACATGGTTGGGCCCTTAATTATTCGAAGCTTGATTTTGGGTTTGAGCTTAAACCAAGGAAATTATTCAAAGAGGGAAAAATTGGGCTCAAGAGAATGAGCCCCAGAAAAGTGACCGGGCAGACGCTTCTCCATTCCAAAAAGGGTCGCCGGTTCAGGCCTGATAGCACTCAAAGCGGGTTGTTTTTTGAAGCCCAGAAAATTCACATTGCAAGATTTAATAAAGCCCATTAGCATACAGATAAGTGATATGTTAGCCCAAACATCACAATACTTCGCTAGCCATGTTATACATCCTTTAAACAAATTGTTCTACTATTACTGCACCATATATATCTGAAGATTTAATGCTATTACCAATTTATTGCTGAAATCACACATGTAATTATTTGAACAGTATTGAAACTCTAAACACTTAGATTGAATATATACAATGGTGACGATGGATCCTAAATAAATCCAGGTGTTCAAAGCCAGTAGCTAAACCAACGAAATCATGATACGAATTTAAACCTGGACTAAATCCTTAATACTAACCTAAGCAATTTTAAACAAAATCAAATAAGAGATGTTCATCATCTAACCCCAATCCATACTACATGAAGTTTAAACAATATGCTGAATTCTGATGAATGTTTCAAAGTTTTTGGTGGAGAGAATGATGCTCAAAGTCTGTTTTGAGAGTGAAAGGCAGGGCACTACTTATAGGCCTCTAAGGCCATGTGCTCAAAACAGAATTGGGAATTATTCCCAGCCTGCAAAAGGCATCTTTCTTAACTAACTGGTACAGCTAGCTATCCCTTATTGGCTCAGCACATTTGTACTAACCAAATAGGGACAGCTGCCCCCTATTCTAGAAGCTTCTTGTAGGAATTTATCTGAAAGCCCTTGCCCTTATTTCCAACTTAACCCCCCTCCCTAAGTTCCTAGTTGTTCAATTAACCCCCTAAAGGTTTCTAACAATTAGCAAATTATGACAAACAAGAACAAAGCAGGAAATATTGAAGTAAAATCAAATAACATCAGAAATGCAGTTAGACCTTCAAACTAATCCTAAATTCGTTTAATCATGAACCAAATTAGCAATGAAACAGAAATAGAAATAACTCAAACCTAATACTCATATGAGCCTAGAACTAACAATGATGAACCATTATCTAAGAACTAACCCAAATTAACATACCAACATGCTAGGCCAAGGAATCACACTGATTTCAAAATAAAACTAATTAGGCGCGTACTAAACCGAATTAACAGGCCCTAACAAAACTACTGACTAAGTATGCACAATCAAGAAATAGAAAGAAAAAAAAGAAATGAAAACATAGCAAACCAGGATTATGGCTAACTAAACCTCCTCATTTTTCCGATCAAAGAAAGAGAAAACAAAAAGTAGAAGAAAAAAGAGTGATGCAACAGAGAAGAAGCTAAAGAAGAAAAGAAGGATGAGGAAATAGAAAGAGGAAAGAAGGATGGATATACCTACTGCATGAACGAACAGTGACTCCAGCGGGACCTATCCTTTTCCGATTTAAATCAAAAATAGATGTCAAATGACTATTCCCATTGAGAACAAACGAGTAACACCCATTTCCGACTGAAATCGTCTTGGAAGCTCATTTTAGGGTTTACATGTCCCCAGATTTGAAATTGGTGAAATTTGAGAGGGATTCGAGGGGATTGATTTGGGGATCTGGAAAGAAAAGGAGGTGAGGAGTGTTTGGTGTAATTTTGGAGTGATTTGGAGCGCCGGAATCGCCGTGAGGCAATTTCCGGTGGGTGGAATAAGGCAGAGACGGTGAGGATCTTAGGGCGGCAGCTAGGGTTTCTCATCTCTAAAGTTGAGAGACGAAAATGAGGGGGATTGGAATGGGGAGGGTTCTAATTCGGACAGTTAAACATAATATGGGTGCCTAATTCACAGTCGTTGGATCACATAAGATCAACGGCTGTGATGATAAAGACCTCAAAACGGTGTCGTTTGGTATGGGGTAAGGCTGGACCGGGTGAGATTTTTGGGTTGGGGGGTTGGAATGGGTAAGGGAAAATTTGGGCTTAACCTGAATTGGCCCAATTTCCGAATTTTAAAAACCCCATTCTCAATAAAACCTTAATTTCCTTTTCTTTTTCTTTTCCCTTTTTTATTAAAAAATCCTACATTAAAAGTCCTAAATTAATCTAAATTGCAAAACTAATCAGTTTCATATAATAAAAATCTTGATCCTAAATCAAAAGAGAAAAACTACTATTCTAAAATTAAAGCTAAAAATGCAACAATGGACCATTTTTGTTTGTTGATTTTCATTTTTTTAATAAAACAAGTAATTAACTAATTAACCTTAAAATATAACAAACACAACCTAAATGCAAATCATGGTATTGTTTTGCATTTTTATGATTTTAATGGAAATTAAATGTGCACAAAAATGCAAATAATTAATAAAATTTTACAAAAATCCTATAAAAGGGCAAATAACTGGAAAAAATTTATTTTCTTGGATTTTATAGGAATAATTCATATAGGGCAAAAATCACGTGCTCACAGCTGCCCCTCTTTGCTCGAAAACACGGAGAGTTTTGAGGCAAAGATAAAGTGAGCAGATACGAGCAATTTTTGCCCCTTTGAATACTCCGTGGGAAGAATTTTTGAAATATTTGACCGCACCTTGCTTCCGAGGTTGCCTACATATCCTTGGCTATAAAGGAATCAGGTCAGTGTAGTTCGGAAAGTTTTGGTAGCTGGGACTACGGGGAAACTGTGATTTCACTATTGCTGCTGCTATTACTGCTTGCTGAACTCCTTATTCCACCGAGGCAAAACAAAAAGAAGGTGGGCTAAACTATGATCTATGAACTACAAGAATCCTATCTACCATCTTCAAACTTGGTCTTGCTGCTTCTACAGTTTTGTTATGCGTCTTGAACTGTTGACCTGTACTCTCAAGGCAAATTTCTATTGTTGCTGACGCGAATTGAATTCTGAAATGGGTTCCCTTATTTTCCAGATGGGTGCCTGACTTTCGAAACTTGAACTGCATTCCCTTATTCTCCAGGTGGGTGCCTTATTGCCAAAACTTGAACTATATTCCCTTGTTCTCCAGGTGGGCGCCTGATTACCAAAACTTGAATTGTTTTCCCTTGTTCTCCAGGTGGGCGCCTGATTGCCAAAAACATGAAATATATTCCCTTGTTCTCCAGGTGGGCGCCTGATTGCCAAAACTTGAATTGTATTCCCTTGTTCTCCAGGTGGGCGCCTGATTGCCAAAAACTTGAACTGTATTCCCTTGTTCTACAGGTGGACGATTGATTGCCAAAACTTGAACTGTATTCCCTTGTTCTCCAGGTGGGCGCCTGATTGCCAAAACTTGAGCAAAGTTGGCCAAAACATACCAAAAATAGCATGATGCAAAGTGGAAAATAAGGTGTTAGTGAAAGTTCCATTGGTCGAGTGGTTTGGAAATTTTGTGGAGGATATAGAGGTTCGGATAGGAAGGACAGAAATGTAAAACAGCGGGTTGAGTGTAGAGCACTCGGGTCATTCAAGATCCCGTGGTTGAAATTCAGTCAGAAATGCAAACAATTCTTGGCCAGTTCAAGGCAGCCAGTCAAAACAAAGCACGGCAGTGAAAAGACAGCCTTTAGCAAGAATGCCGTAAACTAACCACCACATTTTTAAAACTAATAAAATTTTCTTTGATTGAAACAGGGGCAGGAAATTTTGTTTGTGCCGGAGGAATCCTCCATGAGGAAAGCATGTACCGGACAGGTTCGACCGTAAATCTTTAGGACCCTCCTAGATAATGAGATTTAATTTAAAAATTTTAGGGCCCTCCTGGATAATGGGATTTAATTTTAAAAGTTCTCAGGGGCTTCTGGATAATGAGACCTAGTTAAATTTCAAGACCTTCATAGATAACAAGGTTTAGCGTAAGTTTTACCTTTAGGAAATATAATTTAGCTTTAAAGTTGTCACTCTTAAGATGAGATTTAATTTGAAATTTTCAAGACCCTCCTGGGTAATGAGATTTAGCTTTTAAATCTTAGATATTTTAGGTAACATGATTCGATTAACACTCATAGATGCGCCCAGATACCAAACTGGGGCCGAAAAGTTTCTTTTGTTTTGTCTATTTTGTTGTAATGTCAGGCGCCCACCTGGAGAATAAGGGAATACAATTAAAGTTTTGGCAATCAGGCACCCACCTGGAGAACAAGGGAATACAGTTCAAGTTTTAGCAATCAAGCGCCCACCTGGAAAATAAGGGAATACAGTTCGAGTTTTGGTAATCAGGCACCCACGTGGAGAACAAGGGAATATAGTTCAAGTTTTAGCAATCAGGCACCCACCTAGAAAACAAGATAATACAGTTTAAGTTTTGGTAATCAGGTGCCCACCTGGAGAACAAGGGAATACAGTTCAAGTTTTGGCAATCAAGCGCCCACCTGGAAAACAAGGGAATACAGTTTGAGTTTTGGTAACCAGGTTCCCACCTGGAGAACAAGGGAATACAGTTTCAAGTTTTGGCAATCAGGCGCCAACTTGGAGAACAAGGGAATACAATTTCAAGTTTTGGCAATCAGGCGCCCACCTGGAGAACAAGGTAATACAGTTTCAAGTTTTGGCAATCAGGCGCCCACCTGGAGAACAAGGGAATACAGTTTCAAGTTTTGGCAATCAGGCGCCCAACTAGAGAACAAGGGAATACAACTCAAGTTTTGGCAATCAGACGCCCACCTGGAGAACAAGGGACTACAGTTCAAGTTTTGCCAATCAGGCACCCACCTAGAGAACAAGGGAATACAGTTCAAGTTATGGCAATCAGGCGCCCACCTGGAGAACAAGGGAATACAATTAAAGTTTTGGCAATCGGGCGCCCACCTAGAGAACAAGGGAATACAGTTTCAAGTTTTGGAAATCAGGCGCCCACATGGAGAACAAGGGAATACAGTTTCACGTTTTGGCAATCAGGCACCCACTTGGAGAACAAGGGAATACAGTTCAAGTTTTGGCAATCAGGCGCCCACCTGGAGAACAAGGGAATACAAGAGTCTGTGGTCACCATGGTGTTAGTTGACATTAGTTACAGTGCAAACATCTACCCTCTCTCTACTTTGAACAAGTTAAAAGTTGATAATGAGAGGATTCACAAGAACAACATATGCATCTGAGGTTTTGACGGGGGACGAAAGACTCTGTTGGCGACATCATGCTCGAGTTGACAATAAGACTAGTCGAATTCACCATAGAGTTCCAGGTACTGAATGTCACTGTTTCTTACAATTTGCTGTTGGGTAGGCCTTGGATATATGTTACCAAGGCGGTTCCGTCCACTTTACATCAGATGGTGAAGTTCGAATGGGATAGACAAGAAATCGTCGTGCATGGCGATGAGAATTTATGTGCTTTCAATGATACGTCTGTCCTGTTTATTGAAGCTGAAGAGGATAAGGGGTCGTGGGTCTATCAAATGTTTGAGACGGTGTTAGTTGAAAAAGTTCCGGAAGGGGAATATATCCCAGGTCCAAAGTTAGCGTCTGCAATCGTCATGGTAGCAACTGAGATGTTGAAAAATGGTTTTATGCCGGTCAAGGGTCTGGGTGCATCTCTGCAAGGTATCGTGCAACCAGTGTCCTTGCGTGAAAATTTGGGCACATTTAGTCTGGGGTTCAAGCCTACAGGGGATGATGTGAAGAAGACTCGAAAGCTGAAAAAGAAGGCATGGTCGCTCCCTAAGCCAGTCCCACGTCTCTCTAGGTCTTTCATCAAGGCAGGGGTTGTGAAGCGTCCAGTGTCAACAGTTCCAAGGCATGTGGTTGATTTTGATGAGGAATTGGTTAAAAGGTTCCAAAGTCTATTTGATGAGGTGAACATGGTAGAAATTGGGGAAGGTTCCAGCAAAATGAATGTATAGTTTATTGGGCCAAAAGTGAAGATTAACAATTGGGATGCCACTCCTCTCCCTACCCGGAAGGAGTTTTGGTAGTTTGCTTTTTTTTCCTTTCAGTTTATCTGGATTATTCTAGGGTTGTAATTCAAATTTTTATTTTCCGTCTATTTTGATGTACAAACCCTTCTATCCTTTATTTTAATGAAATGCAATTTCCCTTTTCCATTACCCCTGATAGTGTCATTTTCTCTTCTTTCTTTGTACAGTTCTTTTTATGCTGGTTTCAATGACATGACATGCATGAGGAATCTTCAGCCAAGTCTTAAAAGCCAATCTAACTCTGAAATAATAATCCAAGAGATAGAGTGTGATGATGAAATAGAATATGATGAAGAGGAAGCATTTGAGGAAATTAGTAAAGAGCTAAGTCACTCTGAAGAGAAACCCAAGCCTAATTTGAATGAAACTGAAGCAATCAATTTAGGGGATCCAGATAAAATCAGGGAGACCAAGATAAGTGTACACTTGGAACCACAAATCACGGAGGAAATAATCAAAGCGCTGTTCGAATATAAAGATATTTTTGCATGGTCATACGACGATATGCCGGGTCTAAGTACTGACTTGGTGGTTCACAAATTGCCCACTGACCCCACATTCCTTCCTGTTAAGCAGAAGTTGAGAAAGTTCAAAACTGACATGAGTGTGAAGATCAAGGAGGAAATCACAAAGCAGTTGAATGCAAAGGTCATTCGAGCCACGCGATACCCCACTTGGTTAGCTAATGTTGTGCCAGTGCCAAAGAAGGACGGCAAGACCAGGGTGTGCGTTGATTACCACGATCTGAACAAAGCAAGTCCAAAGGATAATTTTCCATTGCCAAATATCCACATTTTGATTGACAAATGCGCCAAACATGAAATCGGTTCTTTTGTGGATTGCTATGCGGGATACCACCAGATTTTGATGGAAGAAGAAGATGCAGAAAAGACAGCATTCATCACACCATGGGGAAATTATTGCTACTAGGTAATGCCATTTGGTTTGAAAAATGCCGAGGCAAATTACATGAGGGCAATGACTACTGTGTTCCATGGCATGATACACAAGGAAATTGAGGTTTATGTGGATGATATGATCATAAACACAAAGCAACAGGCCGACCATGCCGGAGATTTGAGGAAGTTTTTCCAGAGGCTCCGCAGGTACAATCTTAAGCTCACCCTGCCAAGTGTGTATTTGGTGTTCCATTCGGAAAACTTTTGGGATTTATAGTTAGTCGTCGAGGCATTGAGTTGGACCCATCAAAGATCAAGGCTATCTAAGAATTGCCACCTCCAAGGAACAAGACTGAGGTGATGAGTCTGCTCGTACGTTTAAACTACATCAACATGTTTATTGCTCAACTCACAACAACTTGTGAGCCCATATTTAAGTTGTTGAAGAAGGATGTTATGGTCAAATGGACTGATGAGTGCTAGGAGGCATTTGATAATATCAAGGGATACTTGTTAAACCCACCTGTGCTGGTCCCGCCGATACCTGGAAGGCCTTTAATTCTTTATTTGACAGTCTTAGACAATTCGTTCAGCTGTGTGTTGGATCAACATGACATCACTAGCAGGAAGGAGCAAGCCATATATTATCTCAGCAAGAATTTCACATCCTATGAGGTTAAGTATACTCCCCTTGAAAGGACATGTTGCGCCCTGACTTGGGTGGCACAAAAGTTGAAGCATTATCTGTCGTCATACACTACTTACCTCATTTCTCGCCTGGATCCTCTAAAGTATATCTTTCAGAAGCCTATGCCCACAAGAAGACTTGCAAAGTGGAAGATTTTGCTCACAGAGTTTGACATCATCTATGTGACTCGGACCGTGATGAAAGCCCAAGCATTGGCCGATCATTTGGCCGAGAATCTGATGGATGAAGAATATGAAAATTAAGAATGTATTTTCGCGATGAAGAGATTATGCATATTGACGAGGTGGATCAGGTCGAAAAACTAGATTGGAAACTTTTCTTTGATGGAGCCGCTAACATGAAAGGTGTCAGAATAAGGGTTGTGCTTATTTCTAAAACAGGGCATCACTACCCTGTTACAGCCCAGCTTCGTTTCTATTGTACCAACAACATGGCTAAGTACGAGGCATGAATTTTGGGATTGAGGTTAGAAGTAGATATGGGAGTTTAGTAAGTCTTGGTATTGGGAGACTCGGACCTTTTGGTGCACCAGATTTAAGGAGAATGGGAGACTTGGGATTTAAAGCTCATATCGTACCAGCAATGTTTGCATGATCTTTGTCAACGATTTCGATCAATAGAATTCAAGCATATCAAAGGATCCATAATGAGGTTGCCGATGATTTGGCTACCTTAGCATCAATGTTGAACCGTGGTTCCATGATATCAGGGAATACATTAGGATGAGGTATATCTGGTACAAGCCACAGGGGATCAAAAGAGAATAATTCGGCGTTTGGCTAGTGGATTTTTCTTGAGCGGGAGAATTTTGTACAAAAGAACTCCAGACCTTGGGTTGTTGAGGTGCATAGATGCTAAGCAATCCACAACTATAATGACTAAAGTACATTCCGGAGTTTGCGGGCCGCATATGAGTGGGTATGTTCTGGCAAAGAAAATTCTTAGAGCAGGGTATTACTGGCTCACAATGGAGAGAGATTGCATCAGCTTTGTGTGCAAGTATCATCAACGCCAAGTACACGGAGACTTGATCCATTCTCCGCCATCTGAGTTGCATACAATGTATACACTATGGCCTTTGTTTCGTGGGGCATGGATGTCATTGGACCAATTGAGCCCGCGACATCAAATGGACACAGGTTCATTCTGGTGGACATTGACTACTTCAATAAGTGGGTTGAAGCTAAAACTTTCAAATCTATGACCAAGAAGGCAGTGGTCGGTTTTGTTCATTCAAATATCATTTGTCGGTTCGGAATCCCAAAGGTAATCATCACAGACAATGGTGCTAATCTTAACAGTCATTTTATGAAAGAAGTATGTCAACAGTTTAAAATTACGCATCGAAATTCCACTCCATACCGCCCCAAGGCGAATGGAGCAGTCAAGGCAGCCAACAAGAACATAAAGTAGATACTTCGAAAAACGGTGCAAGGTTCCAGGCAATGTCATGAAAAGTTGCCCTTTGCTTTGCTGGGTTATCGCACTACTGTTCGCACTTCAGTATGTGCAACTCCTTATTTGTTGGTATATGGTACTGAAGCAGTGATACCCGCGGAAGTTGAAATTTCATCCCTTCGGATTGTTGCTAAAACCGAAATTGATGATGATGAGTGGGTCAAAACCCGTTTGGAGCAATTAAGTCTGATTGATGAGGGCTCAATTGTGTTCCGTACCCTCTAGAGGCAAATAGTCATTAGAGAATGTGACCCGTTTAGACTCAAATATCTTATTGACAATCTTCTCCACATGGTTCATAGCGATTTTGTCGGGGACATGAGCTTCGTTCAAAATCTTCATCAAGGCCCGGTGATGCTCATCTGAATGGATCAACAATGATAACAGGGAAATCTGAGTAGGAGTCTTTCTCAATTGTTCTATGACGGAGTAATCTTGTACCTTCATTTTTCTTAAAAACTCCTCCGCCTCTTCTTTAGTGACCGGCTTCTTCACTAGAACTGGATTGTCTCTAAATGTTTTAGCTTTCCTTAACTCTTCCGGGGCAAAGCATCTCCCCGAACAAGTTAAACCCTGGGCCTCAGTGACTTCTTCTTTCACTTCTTTCCCCTTATAGGTCACTATCACTCGCTCATAACTCTATGGGACAGTCTTGGTGTCAGCTACCGGTAGCTGGGTCACAGGTTTGATAATGATAGGGTCTGTGCAAGCACCTTCTACAATTATGACTCGTTTACTTGCAACCCCCGGTATGATCACCTTTGGCTTTTCTTACCTTGCTACAACATCACTTGGGGACCTCTTTTCAATTACAATAACTGGCTTATCATTTGGCATGCTCAACTTGTCCACCAATTCTTCAACTATCAAAGAGGTTGATTTTGTGACAACCCGGTCCTTGGCCGACTTACTTTCACTAGACCAGATCATCATGACAGATTGTGAAGGCTTCTTGGGCTTCCCATCTTTGTGCCCTATATCAATCATATGCATTTCAGCATGGCCGGCAATGGAATCTGATTGATGTTGGGTGCTTTTGGGCTCTGGACCACAATCTGGTTCGTATAAATGGGCTCTTGGATGGCGTTCTTCAAGTGACAACATTTTTCTATGTCGTGCCCTGGAGTATCAGAACAGTACATACATTTGAGAGAATAGTCTAGGTTCTTTAGATGCGGGTTTGGTAGGTTTTACTCAATAGGCCTCAGAACATCCAACTGCCTCAATCTTTGAAATAAGCTGGTATAAGATTCCCCAAGCGGGGTGAAGGTTTTCTTTCGTTGCAACCTTTCATTCCTGAATTCTGGCTTGGCTCGAAAATTTGGACCAGTGGGGTTTCGGTATGTTTGTAGTGGTGGGTAAGGGTTTCGTGGGGCTAGTGCATTCCATTGCGGGTGAGGAGGGGGTTGAGCATATGACTGTGCATGATGGACATGATATTGGAGTGGCCTGACGGAGTATTGAGGCTCTGGTGGTGGGAAGTAGTGCTGGGGTAGACTATATAGAGTTGGGGTATAGGTTTGAAGCTGGGTCGAGGTTGGGTGTAGTGGGTAGGAGAATCCCCTGGTTCGTGCCATGATCCTGAAACGACCATAGCGATATCCTATTTCTTCTTTTTCCCAAGAATGCCTCCGGTGCCATTCTGGATTGCCTGCGTAGTTGCTTTAATGGCAGAGTAGCTCATGATCTTGCTTGACTTGAGCCCTTCCTCTACCATACCTCCCATTTTTACTACTTCATTGAAGGACTTACCTATGGCCGAGATCAAATGACCAAAGTAAGTAGGCTCCAAGGCCTGAAGAAAGTATTCCACCATCTCGTTCTTCTCCATTTGAGGGTTAACCCTTGCTGCCTGTTCTCTCCAGAGAAAACTGTATTCCCTGAAACTTTCACTAGGCTTCTTCTCAATCTTAGTCAAAGACAAACGATCTAGAACGATCTCGATATTGTATTGGAAATGACGAGCGAATGCTTGGGACAAATCATCCCAGGTATACCATCTATTGTGATCCTGACGAGTGTACCACTCTAATGCTGCGCCACCCAGACTCTGGCTAAAGTATGCCATTAACAACTCATCTTTCCCACCGGCTCCTCTTATTTTACTGTAGAATCCCCTTAAGTGGGCCACGAGATCTATGTGCCCGTCATACAAGTCAAACTTGGGCATTTTGAACCCAACAGGTAGATGTACGTCAGGGAACAAACATAGATCTTTGTAGGATACACTTACTTGACCTCCCAACCCTTGAATGTTTTTGAGCAATTGTTCCAAGATTCTCACCTTCCTAAACATCTCCTCCTGTTCTGGGTTTTTAGGTGGTTTCTCAGTCTCAACGGGGAGGTCGAAATGAGGAGTGTATGAGTAATGATCTGGGGCCTTGAAAGTAGGATCTGGGGGATAGTACTTATTATCTTAGGTCTGGAATAATGACTCGCTGGAAAATCGATGGAGTGTAGCTGGTGGAGGTGCTACGAAAAAGGGGTATCTGGTGAGGGGGTATGGTGTTGTTTTGGCTGGTAGAGCTTGTATGGTTTTGGAAGTGGTGCCATGATAGTAGTGGTAAGCGGTGAAGTTTGGTGCATGTTGCGGGTATGAATCTGTAGTGGGAGGTTCTTGGGACTGAGCCAGCAGTAGGATGAAAGCGGGGTTGGCGAGGTATGATGGCGGGGGATGTCCTTTCATTCATGCCTGGTACATCTTTGCCATTTGGTGTTTCAACTTATGTAACTCCTCTTTCAGACCCGATTCAGTTTCCTCCACCTCCCTCAGTGGATCAATAATGCTTGCATCCAGTTCTTGGCCAGTCATGATCAACTTGTCTTTGGACCTAGTGTTGTACAGGTGAGTTGCCAAAAGGCCACACAAACTAACCACCTTCATGTACTTAATGACAACAGTGTACTTGTCAGTGTTAAAGATTTAACAGATAGGCAACCGCACATTTGGGATGCAATGCACCCAGATAGTTAAAGCTTCTATCGTGCATTTGAATGGCTGCATGCTTCATCCCTGCTTTTAACTAACTCTTCACATTTTGCTCTCTCTCTCATTTCTTCTTTTTTTTTTCTTTTCTTTTTGTTCTAATCCCTCTTTGATCACTATTGGCCTTTCCCACTTGTTTTTGTTACTTCCCTTTTATTTTGCGCTCGTTTTCTCTCTTGTTTTGCCATTACTTCCTTCCACTCAATTTTCTTTTCTTTTATTCCCTTTCCATTTTTCTCTTTTTTTTTCTCTTTTTCAGTTTTCCTTATTTTAGGGTTATGATCGAATCCTATGGGGATTACCCACGTATCATGATGCCACATGAATCAGATCATTACGTAGTTCAGGGGACAAGTGCGAAATAAAAGAAAGATACATTTTTTGGGTTTTTCAAATTTTCATAAAATAAATAAATAAAACATCCTGATTACAATGACTTCCCCTATAGATTCAAACATAAAAACTGATAGACTCAACAAGTGGACTCCAAAAAAAACTGAAAATATAGACTCGAAATGAACTAACAAACTCTAAGAAAAACTGACAATACAAACTTGAACAAATAAAATCAAGAATACATAAGTGCTTCAACTACTTCTCCAGGGGCCTGCGGGACATCAAACGGTCTCGTTGCGGGCGTATGCGCCATATCTTCTTGGAGGCAAAATAGGTCATCTATGATCTACCGGACAAAAATCATAATGGAAGCGAAGAACATGGACCTGGTCATGTCTTCACATTCGTTGCACTTCATCATAATGTAGTCCGCAATCCTCATAACCCTTTCCTTGATAATACCCTTCTCTCATAGCAACCGTCCGATCTGCTGAGATCTAGCCACCAAAACTTGTTCGGTTGTATGACTTTGCTTTTGAAGCTGCTGCGGGTCTTTTTCTAGCTGCGACATCAGGGCATAGCAGTTTTCTCTTTCTATTTCGAAGCTCTTTGTTTGTTTGGCCATCTCATTCTCGAGGGTAGTTAGATTTTTCTTCAAGTTGGTGGATTCTCCCTCATATTTCCTTTTCAATTACTGGACAAACTCTGCCCGTCCCTCTACGTTCTTCGCTAACTGTGCCCAGGATCTCGCCAGACTACCCTTGGATTTTCCAAATCATCCTCGTACTCAGCTATTTTCCTCCTAAGACCATTTATAAGTCTTTCATCCTTTCGGCTCCTTTCCTGATTCTCAGCAGCTATCTTTAATTTTTGGATTTGGGCTTGAAGGGCTTTATTTTCTTGGGCCAACTTTTTCTTCTCCCCTTCATCAGCAGCGGCCTGTACACTTTTGTCAAAATTAAGATCTCTAATTTTCCCCTTCAATTTGCTTATTGTGGCTCTATAGCTTGTCTCTTTTGCCAACCAATCCAATTGCTCTTGTGCCCCATTAGTGAATTGTTGAACATGAGGTCTTTTGGCGGGCCGTTCGGGCTTTTGATAGACTTGAGACCTTTTACCATACCAAGTTGTGTGACTAGACTCCAACTCGCCTTTGGATAGATCCCGTACTGAGTCTTTGGCTCCAGGAACCTACACTGATGCCAAATTCGGCGCACCTTTTCTTCTGAGAATACAGCTTTTGGCCCTAGTTCAATGACTTGTCGACTCAAATCTTCATCATGTGGGATTGTTTGGTACCTGCCTAGCTGGCGCAGAACCCTGTGTGGGGCATAAGGCTGAATGCTCCGGAGACCCATTAATAGAAGAAAGCACACTTCGGCCGGCATGTAAATGACTTCAGTAACCGGGAGCCACTCGAATGTCCACTCAATTTTGCTTGCGGTCAGAGAGCTCAAATGGGCAAACCATGCATCCGTACCTTCCGAAAACTCATGACCCTCCACCCGATTTTCATGTTCTTCAATGCATTTAAGACTGGTCATACCATAGTTCATGTACC
Organism: Nicotiana sylvestris; assembly: GCF_000393655.2. Lineage (NCBI taxonomy): Eukaryota > Viridiplantae > Streptophyta > Magnoliopsida > Solanales > Solanaceae > Nicotiana > Nicotiana sylvestris. The sequence continues at coordinate 183,758,088 of NC_091059.1, forward strand.
CCGGACGATGACAGAGATGTTCTTCCATCCAAAGTTGTAAGAGCATGTTGCAACCTTTAAAAAAAATTCCCCCTCCTCGGCAAACAGTTAGAGCTTGATAAATCTCAGCTAGGATCATCTGTACAATGGTGCCATTAGCCTTTTTAGTCATGAAGTCGGCTATTCCCACAAGCCCCAACTCTATATTTCCATCCTTTCTTGGGCAAATTAAGATGCCCGGGAATGTCACTATAAAAGCCAGTACCCGTCGGGCTTCCCATTTACCTATGTTCCCTGAATGAGTTAGACCGGTATCTGGAGCCTCAAAACTATGGGGATCCCCGTAACGTCGGTACAAGAAGTAGAATGTGTAGATTCCCTCAACCAAATTTCCGTCTTTAACTTCCCGACTAATACTTAGAAGATCCAAAAAATTATTAGGAGTCACCGTTCTAGGTGCCACTAGGTATTGATTTCTGAGATTCCCACTAAAACCAGCATAGCCCGCTATTTCCTCAAGCGTAGGGGTTAGCTCAAAACCAGCAAAATGGAACACATTATGCGTCGGGTCCCAAAAAGGTATCAATGCCTCAATTATATCCAACCTCGGCTTAATCTTCAAAAGACTGATGAGACCGCCTAAAGCTTTTATCACAGTATCTCTGCTGACTTTCCCTAAATCATTCCACCACATATGGAGTTCTAACGGGATTTTCTCGAGGACTATGAAAGATTCATTTTCAATAGTCCTCATCCTGCACATTTATTTAAAGTGATCGGTTAAAAGACCATGATTTATTTTGACTCAAGAGAAAATTATCAATTTTTAAAAATTGCAATTTAAAACAAAACACCTTTGAAAATACGGCCCTTCAGCACCTCAGGAAAGAAGATTTTAGGGCTATGTTTGCTAATCGACCAAATATTTGAAAGAGGACCATAGGTGACTATTCTTGCAAAAACAGTCTTCCGGCGCCCCTTGGGGAATTTTGGCTATTTTAAACAAGAACGACATCACCTAATTTTATTTATGACAAAATAACAACACTTCATATTTTTGGGTTATTTTTGCGAAAATGGAATTGGATCCGGTAAGGGTTGCCTACATATCCCACATCCGGTGAGAATCAAACTTGTGTAGTTCGGTCGATTTTGACGCAACAGAAAAACATAAACATTTTGAAATAGCTTTTCCCATTTTTTCAAAAATTTCGGCAGAGTTTCGGGATATTTGGACACCAAGGTTTTTCACAGGCGGGTAATTTCCTCTCTCTTGCCTCAATTTGGTTTTTCTCAATTTTTCTTCCCTATTCTAGAAGCCGGTCAGCATGATTTTTGAGTCAAATAAATGTGCAAATATCAAGTAAAATGCATCAGGATGGTCTTTTGATTTCGGGTACACCTGTCCTAGACGGACCCAACCCCTGTGTTGAGTCCCCAAAGTCAAATGCACGTGATGCAAACAAGCGTTCCTACTAGGCATCCGGCATGAGGCTGTGTTATACTATATTTAAAACCTGAGTTTATTTGTTCTAGACCTAGCTTACCCGAGCGGACAGCTCGAGCCGGGAGGAGTGGGGCAGCGTACCGGGAATACAGAAGCTTCACCGGCTTTGCAACTTGTCTGAACCTCGTTCTAAAATTGGGATATGACTCTAACAGAAGAGAAGCTACACGAAGTGCAACCTTCCTAGATGATTTAGAAGACTCAGAGAGAGGAGGGTTTAGTAACAATTTATAAATAGAAGTTCTGGGTTCTTTTCCCCAGCAGAGTCACCAGAGTTGTCACAACTCCTCTTTACTACCCCCAGAAGGGGTATAAGGGAGATTTTTTCCAATTAAATGATAATCGAAATGAGATTATTTATTTAATATCATAGTCGCCACTTGGATAATTTATGGTGTCCCAAGTCACCGGTTTAAAATTCTAAATCGAGGAAGTTTGACTCTTATGTATGGTCTGCGAACACAAAAATCCGGATAAGAAATTCTGTTAACCCGGGAGAAGGTGTTAGGCATTCCCGGATTTCGTGGTTCGAGCACGGTCGTTTAACTATTAATAATTGACCTATTATCTGATTAACTACACATTTTTAAAACCTATAATTCATTTTTAGCTTTTTAACCACTTTTAGTGTTTGAGGAAGTATTTCAAGGTTATTTAAAACACATCGTAAGTCACGCTACATGAAATGCACCCGTGGTTCACAAAACGTTTTATTTATCCTTGTTGGAAATTAGAATGGGGTCACATGAAATGTACACCCGGGTTTTAGTAATTACAAATCACAACTACGTCACGGGAACCACTACACATAGCCATGATAATTATCTAATTAACGCGCCTAAAGCGAACTACGAAATTCATTCTTTTAGTATCTAAGTTACAAAATTAATATGAGGGCCATAGGTGATCTATTTAAGATGGAACACCTCACTCCATTTTTAAAGAACTGCACTTAATTGAGATAGCCTTATGATATCCTAATCTAGAATTGATACAAATTTAATGGGCAACTATAGTAGCAAAGAGTTTGAAGTACATGGTTGGGCCCTTAATTATTCGAAGCCCGATTTTGGGTTTGAGCTTAAACCAAGAAAATTATTCAAAGAGGGAAAAATTGGACTCAAGAGAATTAGCCCCAGAAAAGTGACCGGGCATATGCTTCTCCATTCCAAAAAGGTTTGTTGGTTTAGGCCCGATAGCACTCAAAGCGGGCTGTTTTCTTATGAAGCCCAGACAATTCACATTGCAAGATTTAATAAAGCCCATTAGTATACAGATAAGTGATATGTTAGCCCAAACATCACAATACTTAGCTAGACATGTTATACATCTTTTAAACAAATTGTTCTACTATTACTACACTATATATATATATATATATATATATATATATATATATATATATATATATATATATATATATATATATATATGAAGATTTAAAACTATTACCAATTTATTGCTGAATTCACACATGTAATTATCCGAACAGTATTGAAACTCTAAACTCTCATATTGAATATATACAATGGTGACGATGGATCCTAAATAAATCCAGGTGTTCAAAGCTAGTAGCTAAACCAATGAAATCATGATACGAATTAAAACCTGGACTAAATCCTTAATACTAACCTAAACAATTTTAAACAAAATCAAACAAGAGATGCTCATCATCTAACCCCAATCCATGCTACATGAAGTTTAAACAATATGCTTAACCAAGGACTTTCTAGCCAAATCACAAACTAACATAATAAGCTAAAATCCTAAACTAACCTTGACAATGATATACAACATCAGTAGTATGAATGAATGAAGAGAACACATAAAATAAAACTAAACTTAATACAGCAATTGGATAAACCTTTAAGAGAACACATGAAATAACATTTAGCAAACTAATATTAATCTTTAAATCTCCACACTTGTATACATGTTTCAAACTTGCACTTCACATATCATTCAAGGTCCAAAGGATATCTGTATGTCAAAATAATGCAAAACGAGAGTGAGGATTTTAGCAATAGCAAAACAACAGCCAAGCAGCAAATCAACAGCAGGACTCAACCCCTTTTAGACCCTCTTTAAACCCAGCAAAACAGAATTTCCATGAAGAGAAAGAATGCTCTTAAAGTTGTAGAAAGGAATCAGAAAAAAAAACTATCCAGTAATGCAGAAAACCATTTGTGTATTTTCTAGGGTATTTTCAGAATGCCAAATCTCCAATGAAGAAAGCAGTGCAGGAACTTTTCTTTTTTTCTTTTTTAAGGTCTGAATTCTGATGAATTTTTCAGAATTTTTGGTGCAGAGAATGATGCTCAAAGTATGTTTTGAGAGTGAAAGGCAGGGCACTACTTATAGGCCTCTAAAGCCATGTGCTCAAAACAGAATTGGAAATTATTCCCAGCCTGCAAAAGGCATCTTTCTTAACTAACTAGTACAGCTGGTTGTCCCTTATTGGCTCAGCACATTTGTGCTAACCAAATAGGGACAGCTGCCCCCTATTCTTGAAGTTTCTTGTAGGAATTTATCTGAAAGCCCTTGCCTTTATTTCCAACTTAAATCCCTCCCCCCCCCAAGTTCATAGTTATTCAATTAACCCCCTAAAGGTTTCTAACAATTAGCAAATTATGACAAATAAGAACAAAGCAGCAATATTGAAAAGCAAAATCAAATAACATCAGAAATGCAGTTAGACCTTCAGACTAATCCTAAAGTCATTTAATCATGAACCAAATTAGCAATGAAACAGTAATAGAAATAACTCAAACCTAATACTCACACGAGCCCAGAACTAACAATGATGAACCATTATTTAAGAACTAACCCAAATGAACATACCAACATGCTAGGCCAATGAATCACACTGATTTCAAAATTAAACTAATTAGATGCTAACTAAACCGAATTAACAGGCCCTAACAAAACTACTGACTAAGTATGCATAATCAAAAAAGGGAAAAACAAGAAACGAAAATTTAGCAAACTAGGATTATGGCTAACTAAACCTCATCATTTTTCCGGTCAAAGAAAGAGAAAATAAAAAGTAGAAGAAAACAGAGTGATGCAACAGAGAAGAAGTTAAAGAAGAAAAGAAGGATGTGGAAATAGAAAGAGGAAAGAAGGATGGATATACCTACTGCATGAACGAACAGTGGCTCCGGCGGGACCCATCCTTTTCCGATTTAAATCAAAAATAGGTGTCAAATTACTGTTCCCATTGAGAACAGACGAGTTACACCCATTTCCGGCTCAAATCGTCTTGGAAGCTCATATTTAGGGTTTGCATATCCCCATATTTGAAATTGGTGAAATTTGAGAGGGATTCGAAGATTGATTTGGGGATCTAGAAAGAAGAGGAGTTGAGGAGTGTTTGGTGTAATTTTGGAGTGATTTGGAGCACCGGAACCGCTGTGAGGCAATTTTCGGGTGGAATAAGGCGAAAACAGTGGGGATTTTAGGGCGGCGGCTAGGGTTTCTCATCTCTGAAGTTGAGTGATGAAAATGAGGGGGATTGGAATGGGGGGTTCTAATTCGGACAGTTAAATATAATATGGGTGCCTAGTTCACAGTCGTTGGATCATATAAGATCAACGGCTGTGATGATAAAGACCTCGAAACAGTGTCGTTTGGTATGGGGTAAGGCTAGACCGGGTGAGCTTATTGGGCTGGGGTTTGGAACGGGTAAGGGAAATTTGGGCTTAACCTGAATTGGCCCAATTTTCGAATTTTAAAAACCTCTATAATCCATAATTGTTGTCGTGGATTGACTCGCATTTGTATACGATGTAACACTGGAATTTAAATCTCAATTAAACCTTATTTTCCTTTTCTTTTTCTTTTCCCTTCTTTTCCGTTTTTTAAAATTAAAAATCCTAAATTAAAAGTCCTAAATTAATCTAAATTACAAAATTAATCAATTTCATAAAAATTATAAAAATTCCTTGATCCTAAATCAAAAGAGAAAAACTACTATTCTAAAATTAAAGCTAAAAATGCAATAATGGACCTTTTTTTCTTCATTTTTTTTAATAAAACAAGTAATTAACTAATTAACCTTAAAATGTAACAAACACAAACTAAATATAATGCATGGTATTTTTTGGCATTTTCATGATTTTCAATGGAAATTAAACATGCACAAAAATGCAAATAATTAATTAATTCTACAAAAATCCAATAAATGGGCAAATAACTGGAAAAAATTTACTTTCTTGGATTTTATAGGAGTAATTCATATAGGACAAAAATCATGTGCTCACAAACGGTAGGTGATTCTATTGTTGTAGATCGTGTCTATCGTTCATGCGTGGTTATTATTGGGGGGTTTTGAGACTCGTGTAGATCTCCTACTTCTCGATATGGTAGACTTTGATATCATTTTGGGGATGGATTGGTTATCCCCTTATCATGCTATCTTGGACTGTCATGCCAAGATTGTGACTTTAGCATTGTCGGGGTTGCCTCGTTTGGAGTAGAGAGGGACTCCTGGTCATTTTTTTTACCAGTAAAGTTATCTCATATATGAAGGCTCGGCGTATGGTTGAAAAAGGGTGTTTAGCCTATTTGGCATATGTTCATGATTCTAGTGCTAAGGTTCCTTCTATGGATTCCGTGCCCTTTGTTCGTGAGTTTCCAGAGTATTTTCTTCAAACCTGCCGAGGATTCCACCCGACAGGGATATTGACTTTTGCATTGATTTGGCTCCGGGCACTCAGCCCATTTTTATTCTGCCATACCATATTGCCTTGCCAGAGTTGAAAGAATTGAAAAAATAGTTGCAAGACCTGATTGATAAGGGCTTTATTAGACCTAGTGTCTCACCTTAGGGTGCGCCGATGTTGTTTGTCAAGAAGAAGGATGGATCGATGAGGATGTGTATATATTATCGGTAGCTGAACAAGGTCACCGTCAAGAACAAGTATCCATTGCCGAGGATTGATGATTTATTTGATCAGCTTCAGGGCGCCAAGGTATTTTTGAAGATTGATTTGACATCTAGATACCATCAGTTGAGGATTAGGGCGTCTGATGTCCCTAAGAAAGATTTTTGCACTCGGTACGGGCATTATGTGTTCTTAGTGATGTCATTTGGGCTGACAAATGCCCCAGCAACTTTTATGAATTTGATGAACTGGGTATTCAAGCCTTATTTGGATTCCTTTGTGATCGTCTTCATTGATGACATTTTAATCTACTCCCACAGTCGGGAGGAGCATGAGCAGCATCTTCGAGTCGTTCTTTGGACTTTGAGAGACAGTCAAGGACTAGCCTAAACCCACATCATCTACAGAGATCCAGAGTTTCTTGGTTTTGGCGGGTTATTACCGTTGGTTTGTGGAGGGGGTTTTCATCTATTGCAGCCCCGATGACCAGGTTGACCCAGAAGGGTGCCCAGTTCAGGTGATCGGACGAGCGTGAGGCGAGCTTTCAGAAGCTCAAGATAGCTTTGACTATGGCGTCAGTGTTGGTTTTGCCCACAGGTTCAGGGCTATATACAGTGTATTGTGATACATCTCGTATTGGACTTGGTGCGATGTTGATGCAAAATGGTAAGGTTATTGCATGTGCTTCGCAACAGTTGAAGATTCACGAGAAGAATTATCCAGTTCATGATTTGGAGCTAGCAGCCATTGTTCATGAGCTGAAGATTTGGAGGCATTATTTATATGGCGTGCCATGTGAGGTGTTCACGGATCACAAGAGGTTGCAGTATTTGTTCAAGCAAAAGGAGCTCAATTTGAGGTAGAGAAGGTGGTTGGAGCTATTGAAAGACTATGATATCACCATCTTGTATTATCCGGGGAAGGGCAATATAGTGGCTGATGCTTTGAGTAGGAAGTCAGCCAGTATGGGCAACCTTGCATATATTCCGGTCGGTGAGAGATCGCTTGCTTTGGATATTCAGGCTTTAGCTAATCAGTTTGTGAGGTTGGATGTTTCTGATCCCAGTCGTGCTTTAGCTTGCACAGTCACTTGGTCTTTATTATTTGAGAATATTAGAGATAGGCAGTATGATGACCCTCATTTGCTTGTCTTAGAGACACAGTGCGACACAGTGGTGACAAGCAGGTCATAGTTGGAGATGATGGAGTTTTGAGGATGTAGGGTCATATTTGTGTGCCTAATGTGGATGGACTGCGTGAGTTGTTTCTAGAGGAGGCCCATAATTCCTAGTATTCCATTCATCCGGGTGCCACTGAGATGTATCGGGACTTGCAACAACAGTATTGGTGGAGAAGGATGAAGAAGGATATTGTTGCGTATGTAGCTCGATGTTTGAATTGTCAGCAGGTAAAGTGCGAGCATCAGAGACCTGGTGGTTTGCTTCATAAGATTGAGATTCCTGAGTGGAAGTGGGAGCATATCACTATGGACTTTGTTGTTGGACTCCCACAGACTCAAAGGAAGTTCGATGTGGTATGGGTTATTGTTGATAAGCTGACCAAGTCAGCGCATTTCTTTCCTGTGGCAGTCTCCTATTTTTCAGAGAGGTTAGCCAACAAGTTCGTGAGGTTGGATGTTTCTAAGCCCAATCGTGTTTTAGCTTTAGCCAATCAGTTCGTGAGGTTGGATGTTTCTGAGCCCAGTCGTGTTTTAGCTTGCACAGTCGCTTGGCCTTCATTATTTGAGCATATCAGAGATCGGCAGTATGATGACCCTCATTTGCTTGTCCTCAGAGGCATAGTGCGGCACAGTGGTGCCAAGCAGGTCACAGTTGGAGATGATGAAGTTTTGAGGATGCAGGATCGTATTTGTATGCCTAATGTGGATGGACTTCGTGAGTTGTTTCTAGAGGAGGCTCATAGTTCCCGTTATTCCATTCATTCGGGAGCCACTGAGATGTATCGGGACTTGCGGCAACATTATTGGTGGAGGAGGATGAAGAAGGATATTATTGGTGGAGAAGGATATGTAGCTCGATGTTTGAATTGTCAGCAGTTAAAGTGAGAGCATCAGAGACCTGATGGTTTGCTTCAGAAGATTGAGATTCCTGAGTGGAAGTGGGAGCATATCACTATGGACTTCATTGTTGGACTCCCACGGACTCAAAGGAAGTTCGATGCGGTATGGGTTATTGTTGATAGGCTAACCAAGTCAGCGCATTTCATTCTTGTGGCAGTCTCCTATTTTTTGAGGTTAGCCAATCAGTTCGTGAGGTTGGATGTTTTTGGGCCCAGTCATATTTTAGCTTTAGCCAATCAGTTCGTGAGGTTGGATGTTTCTGAGCCCAGTCGTATTTTAGCTTGCACAGCCGCTTGGTCTTCATTATTTGAGCATATCAGAGATCGACAGTATGATGACCCTCATTTGCTTGTCCTCAGAGGCATAGTGCGGCTCAGTGGTGCCAAGCAGGTCACAGTTGGAGATGATGAAGTTTTGAGGATGCAGGATCGTATTTGTATGCCTAATGTGGATGGACTTCGTGAGTTTTTTCTAGAGGAGCCCATAGTTCCCGTTATTCCATTCATTCGGGAGCCACTGAGATGTATCGGGACTTGCGGCAACATTATTGGTGGAGGAGGATGAAGAAGGATATTGTTGCGTATGTAGCTCGGTGTTTGAATTGCCAACAGGTAAAGTGCGAGCATCAGAGACCTGGTGGTTTGCTTCAGAAGATTGAGATTCTTGAGTGGAAGTGGGAGCATATCACTATGGACTTCGTTGTTGGACTCCCACGGACTTAAAGGAAGTTCGATGTGGTATGGGTTATTGTTGATAGGCTGACCAAGTCAGCACATTTCATTCCTGTGGCAGTCTCCTATTTTTCAGAGAGGTTAGCTAAGATCTATATCCGGGAGATTGTTCGTCTTCATGGTGTGCCCGTGTCTATCATTTCCGACCAAGGTACGCAATTTACCTTACATTTCTAGAGAGCAGTTCAGCGTGAGTTGGGTACAGAGGTCGAGTTGAGCACAACATTTCATCCTCAGACAGACGGGCAGTCCGAGCATACTATTCAAATTTTGGAGGATATGATTCGAGCATGTGTTATTGACTTTGGAGGTTCTTGGGATCAGTTCTTGCCATTAGCGGAGTTTGCCTACAACAACAGTTATCAGTCGAGCATTCAGATGGCTCCCTATGAGGCACTATATGGTAGACGGTGTCGATCGCCGGTTGGGTGGTTCGAGCCGGGAGAGGCTCAGTTGTTGGGTATGGATTTGGTCTAGGATGCCTTGGACAAGGTTAAGATCATTCAGGATAGGCTTCGTGCGGCTCAGTCCAGGCAAAAGAGTTATGCCGATCATAAGGTTCGTGATGTGGCATTCATGATCGGAGAGCGAGTGTTGCTTTGGGTATCGCCCATAAAGGGCATGATGATATTTGGGAAGAAGGGCAAGCTAAGCCCTAGGTTTATCGGTTCTTTTGAGATTCTTGATCGAGGGGGAGATGTGGATTATAGACTTGCGTTGCCACTGGGTTTATCAGCTGTGCATCCAGTGTTTTATGTGTCCATGCTTTAGAAGTATCACGACGATCCATTCCACGTGTTAGGCTTCAGCACTGTCCAGTTGGACAAGGACTTGACCTATGAGGATGAGCCGGTGGCTAATCTAGACCGGCATGTTCATTAGTTGAGATCAAAGAGTTTCCCTTCAGTTCATATGCAGTGGAGAGGTCAGCCTATTGAGGCAGCGACCTGGGAGTCCGAGTCCGAGATGCGGAGCCATTATCCCCATCTTTTCACCAACTCAGGTACTTTTCTATGTCCGTTCGAGAACGAACGGTTATTTTAGAGGTGGAGAATGTGATGACCCTAAAGGTCATCTCTTGTTTCAGAAGTCAAAACTATGTTTCGAGGCCTTAAAAACCTTTTTTAGTCTCACCTCGATTTGCGTGCGCAGTCCGGACACGTTTTTGGAAAGCTTTTATGTGAAATTTTAGAAAATAATAAATTTGGCCCTTAAAATTGATTAAAGTTGACTTTAGTCAACATTCTTGGTAAACAGACCCGGACCCGGGATCCGGCGGTCCCCTAGGGTCCATAGTAAAATATGGGACTTAGGTGTATGTCCGGAATCGAATTCCGAGGTCCCAAGCCTGAGGAAAGAATTTTTAAAGAAAATTGTTTGCTGGAAAATATAAAAGCTTTTAGAAATGAAATGATGCATTTTCTTGATAGTATTGGGCCCATATATTGTTTTCGGAGCCCGATACAAGTTTAAAATAATAATTAAGTTGAATCTGTGGAATTTGGTAAAAATCGGAATTGGTTTGGAATAAATCGGACATATAGTTGAGAAAATAGAATTTTCAGTGTTCTTGGGTAATTTCATAAATTTGAGGTTTGATTCGTAGTTGTTGATGTTATTTTGATAATTTGATCGCATGAGCAAGTTCATATGATGTTTTTAGACTTGCGTGCATGTTTGATTTGGAGCCTCGAGGGCTCGGATGAGTTTTGAATAGGCCACAGAGTGAATTTAGACTTAGAAAAATAGCTGTTGCAGGCTCTGATCTCGCAATTGTGAGCCCAACAGGCTTGGCAATTGCGAGGGGCTGATCGCAATTGCGAAAAAATGCCCTGGCCATCCTTGCTCGCATTTCTTCACAAATGCGAAGTTCTCAGAAATTCCCAGCAGTCGCAAATGCGAAAGTAGCAGAAATTCTCAGGGTTTGCAATTGCGAACCCCTGGTCGCAACTGCGACATCTGCACTAGACAAGTGGGATTTTTGACGGGATTTCATTCAATTTTCAAACTCTTTCAAACCCTAAACTCTCTTGGGCGATTTTCCAAAGAAAGAATTTTATCCAAATCATTAGTAAGTAATTTCTAACTTATTTTCTTCAATCTATAACATCTTTTTACATGATTTCATTCCAAAATCAAGAGTTTTTCATGGGAAATTGTGTGTTTTTGGGTAGAAGTTAGGATTTTTAAATTTTGGGGATTTGGACCTCGATTTGAGGTTCGATTTCAAAACTAGTTGCATATTTGAGTTTGTGGGTCAATGGGTAGCCGGTTTTGGTTCGAACTTCGAGTTTTGACCAAGCGGGCCCGAGGGCGATTTTTGACCTTTTGGGAAAAACATTTGAGAATTCATATTCATGCATTAGAATTGGTTTATTTAGCATTTATTGATGTTATTGAATTAATTATGATTAGATACGAGTGAATTAGTGGTGGAATCGAGAGGTAAAGCGGTGGTTGAGTGTTGAATTACCCGTTGGCTTGAGGTAATTGTCTAACCTTGACTTGAGGGAATAAGAATCCCCGGCTTATTTGCTATGTGAAATTTCATATGTGTGGCGTATAGGTGTGGTGACGAGTACCTATGCGCCACCAAAATTATCATGTTTAGCTGTTTCCCTTCCCCGTTTCCTATTATATCATTCCTTGTCTTAATTGCTACCTACTTAACTGTTCTATGCTTTAATTGTTATTTGCCATAAATGTCTCCATGACTAATTGCTTTATATTAACTGTTGTCCTCGTACTTGGAGTGTTTAATTGTTTCATGGTTCCGCTTAGTTATATTGTTAGCTTGTGTTGAGTTGTTGGTGCCTTATGGTGAACTTGGTTGGTCTTGTTGTTTAGCCCACATGGGTGAAGTTCGTAATCGTAGTGATAACCCATTATACGAGTTGAATTGTAGAAATGTGAAAATTGGGTTAACTTGTGAAATTCTTAGTATTTCTCTTTGTGATTGGTCTTGATATGTACATATGTTGGGATCGGGTTGCACGCCGCAACAGAAGGAATAAGGGAGGAAAGTGATTGTCTGGTGGGATCGGGTTGCACGCCACAACAAGGAGTAATAAGAAAGGACAGTTGGGATCGGGTTGCGCGCCGCAACAAGGAGGAATAAAGGAGAGTGTTGGTATTATTATTGTTGAATATTGATACTGTTATTGTTGGATTTTTTATACTGATGTTGTTTATATGGTGGGATCGGGATACGCGCCGTATCAGTTATGTTTCTAGGCATGTATTTCTGTTGAAAGTCTATTAATGAGATATTGAAAAGCTCCTAAGGATTGGTTATAGCTGAAAAGTAGTAGTGGTACAGTTGGATTCCGGATTTATTTACTGTTAGTTTTTATTTATGTACATTCTGTATTTCCTTTTCGTTTAGTGTAAACAGTTGCAGGTCATATATGTTGTATGCCCGCCGTAGCCTAGTCACTACTTTATCGAGGTTAGGCTCGGCACTTACCAGTACATTGGGTCGGTTGTACTGATACTACACTTTGCACTTTCTGTACAGATTTCGGAGCTAGTGGCTGATCAGAGTTCGAGAGTGCTACATTCAGTTCAGGAGACCCAAGGTAGTCTTGCAGGCGTCCGCAGGTCTTAGCTTCCTCTTCTATCTTTACTGTATTCTGTTTTTATTTTTCCTTCGAAACAAATGTATATTTTTCTTTCAGACCATTATTTGTAGTAATCATAGACAGTTCGTGAATTGTAACTCCAGTTCTAGGTAGATGTTATTTCGGATTTTGTTAATGTTTAAGTTAAGCTTTTAAATTGTTTCTTCCGCATTTATTTCTGTTAATTCATCTTGCTAAGTCACTTATATCTTAAAGATAAAGGAAAAAGGTGTAATAAACTGTGACATTGGCTTGCCTAGCGAGTTCAATGTTAGGCGCCATCACGGGCCCGAAGGTGAAAAATTTGGATCGTGACACAATATCACACACACAAGAGTTATGCTCTTTAGGGGAGTGACGGGTTGAGACGCGGACTTTATATGGTAATGTATAGAAAATAAAGTATAAATAAAACTAGATATACGTACATAAACTCAATTCTAAAAGTGCTTACTGGTGTCCTAATTACAGTTATTACTGAAAAGGGTCATTTATGCCAGTGAACTATGCGAATTAGGACAGATATGCCCGTCGTTAATTGTTTGACACAGATATGCCCAATCCGTCCAATACTTGTTCATTTATGCTCTTAGTTTAACAGAACCACTCTTCTTAAATAATTAATAACCGGACCCAACCAAAATTTGTTGTCCCGATCCATTAGTACCCCGCACATCCTTATTTCAAAGATATTTTTTGATATATTATTTTTGTTTGATTGAGAGATTGTATGATAATCATATTTATTTATTTGAGTATTTGATAATCGATTTTTTTTGTTATACATTATTTCGGGAAGTAATCGTACTAAAAGTAGTAATATGATTGAAGAAAGCACAAACTAATTCGAATATTATATTATTAAAATAATAAATAAATATCGATTACTACTTTTACTAGGATTACTTTCCGAAATGATGTACTTGCTCAAATAAAAAAATATGATTATCACACAATTTCTCAATCAATCAAAAATAATATCTTTGAAATGAGGATAGGTCGGATCCTAACGGATCGGGTCAGCAGATTTTGGTTGGTTCCGATTATTAATTATATAAGAAAGACAAAATAGTGGTTCCGTTAAACTATGGGTATGAATGAGCAAGCATTGGATGGATTGGGTATATTTGTACCAAACTATTAAGGACGTTGATATTTGTCCTAATTTGCATCACTTACGTGACCCTTTTCCGTAATTATAAAGATACATATCTAGAGAGAGTAAATACAGTAAGAAAAAAAGAGTTAAAGAGGAGATGGCAGCGGTACTGAAGCCAAACAGAGCTCGTAAACATTTTACTTAAAAAAAAGGGGAGTGGCAGAGTGTGTCTGGAAGTAAAGTTGGGATTGGGGATCAAAAAATTGGGTGTGGTCAGTAGTGTCGTACCGAGAGGACAAGATCTGGGGATTGGGCAATGAAATGAGAATAGGGAAAGCAGCAGCTGGTTCTAAGAGTAGCACCACCACCAAATTGGTCTTTATTTGCGTGGCGCTGTTGGGGGGATTTCTTCTTGTAGATCTGCTCTGGGCTTCCTCTTCTTCTTCCTCTTCCTCCTTCAACTGGCCTCTCCCAACATCCAATGTCCTTGTCTTTCCTAATCAGACTCTCCCCAAGGTAAATCAACTGCGCATTCTTCACAGTTTCGTTTTCCCTTCAACTATCCTCTCAATTTTAATTATTATTAGGCGAAGAAAGACGGAGATGCCGGTCCCCAGAGGATATTATCAGCTACTTTTGCGGATTTGCCAGCCCCGCAATTGAAGTGGGAGAAGATGGCCACATCCCCTGTGCCTCGCCTTGATGGTGCTGCTCTCCAGATCAACGACCTTCTTTACGTCTTTGCTGGTTATGGAACCATTGATCATGTCCGCACATCACCCTAATAATTTTCCTTTGGCCGTCATTTTCTTTTTTATTACGCGAACTGCCGGATTTTCTCACCTTCTGTCTGTAATGAAATTAAATTGATTTCCCCCCCCCCCCTTTAAATTAGGTTCATTCGCATGTGGATATTTACAATTTCACGGCCAACTCATGGGGAGGGACATTTGATATGCCCAAAGAAATGGCTCATTCACACTTGGGTATGGTAACTGATGGCAGATACATTTACGTTGTTACTGGGCAATACGGTCCCCAGTGCAGGGGTCCTACTGCTCGCAATTTTGTTCTCGACACTGAGACGAAGCAATGGCAGGACTTGCCTCCTTTGCCAGTCCCAAGGTACTGAATTTATCGCCAGGCTTGCAGAAATGGCTCTTTCACACTTATGCTTTCTCTTTGCTTTCTGAATTTGAGTTTGATGTAAAATTCTATAAGCTTATTAATTAGGTCACTGTACTGTGTTTGAGTTTTATGTAAAACCATATAAGCTTATTAATGAGTCTGATTCTCAGGTATGCGCCTGCAACACAGCTTTGGAGAGGCAGGCTTCATGTAATGGGTGGGAGCAAAGAGAACAGACATACCCCAGGATTAGAGCATTGGAGTATTGCTGTTAAGAATGGAAAAGCTTTAGAAACAGAGTGGCGGACTGAGATACCCATTCCTCGTGGTGGACCTCACAGGTTTTCGACTGATTTCATGCAGATATTATTATAAGCATAATATAATATATGTGGCAGATTGCATAAGGCACTCTCAGAAGGAAAAGTCCGGAAAGGGAAATCTTGATGGGCAGTGTGAAGGGTTCATCTTAGAAGGAATGAATGAACACCTGATAGCAGCAATAATACTTTGCACAATCTAATTTAAGTTCAGTATAGAGCTGTTAGTGAATAGTAACTAGGGTCTAGGAGCTTTAAATTCAAAATAACAAAGATGAGAAATGAGTTTTTCCTACTAATCTTTCTAAGGTGATGAGAACTTTGGCAGTTTAGTGATTTGAAATTCACAAGAGTGCACAGTTATTTGGGGATAACATGGGATAAGGAGGGAAGTTGCATGCCCCGTTTTCTTTTCTATTCAGGGAGATGTTATGTCCATTTTGATGTTATAGTTTGTGGTGTTGTTTTTGTTCTCAAGCTTGTCCTTTCAGTTTCAACTGCATGATGCTTTCATTGTTCTTTTGGGTTTGAATTTGTATAAAGCGATTGTGGTACTGTGGAGAACTCTTTCGTGTATTCTAGCCTGGTTTTTTGGTGCTTGCGAGATACCCCTTTTGGTGTGCTTTGAACAGGAATAGATGTCTGCATATCGTTAAGGCAGAGGATGGGAAGAGAGAAAAAGAGGAGGAGAATATCTGTGCTGGTGATTCAATTAGTATTTTTTTCCTAGAATATACTCTTGTGGATGAGTGAACTGATTAACAAATTTGATAAATCACTATGCCCCAAGTCTTGGTTGCTGGACTCAAACCTTTTTCAACTAAACAGTTGGTATTTCTAAAGCTTTAGGTTTCAATTAGCAAGAGAATAATCAAATGCAAGTGACATATGTGGAATGTATATCCAAATTTGCTTTGTGTGATGTATTCAGAAGTTAGCCAGACATGTATGTTTATGTTAACCTGATAAGTTTTTAGGAGTGCATAATTGAATAAATTTTCTGCTTCTTGCTTGAACTTTCATGCAGGGCCTGTGTTGTGTTTGATGATCGACTTTATGTCTTTGGTGGTCAAGAGGGTGATTTTATGGCTAAACCTGGATCACCTATTTTCAAATGCTCGCGTAGAAACGAGGTAATCGGACTGTGACTTGGCTTCTGTAAGTCGTATATTTTTTTGATAAGATAAGGAAATTTCATTAATAAAGTACCAGTGAGGTAATACAAAAATACGAACAGGGGATTACAGCATTGCTGTTCCAGTTACATTCCCAGAAGTTCCTGAAAATTAAAATATTGAGACCAGTTTTCTATCATGTTACTCCTAAAACAAAAGTATAAATTCTGTTGGCGTCTCTTTTTTTTAAAAGGGAAATATGGTTTTTATTGCCCTTCAAAGCATCTCTTGTTCCTCTCCAACCAATGTGTAAGTCGTCTATTGGTTTAAAAAATTTTAAAAGTTATGTTCCAGTTAAGCTTTGGGCATTAATGACTTTTTATGGGATTTTATTTTGCTTTGCATGAAAAAATTTGGCCAGATTAAGACATGTATTTTTCTCACTTTGGGTGTAGACAGCTAGTCATTGTCCCAAAGGATCTTCCTGTTAGCTGAAATTTGCCAAATGGAAGGTCATATTTCCCTTTGTGGCATATTATTATTTAAAGAAAGAAGAGGTTCTTGACTAGTTGATTCTTTGGCTAAACCAGCAACAATTGAAGGATATTAGTGACATCAAGTTTATATGATCATTCTCATCTTTGTTCTCTACTATCCAGATCCTTTGCAAATTGAATAACAATATAGCTAAAAGATGAAAACTGGAAGAAGGGTGGGGGGTTGATAAAAGCAGATCAAGTCTCACACTCCCAAAAATACTGAGAATTGGAGCTGATGTAGGGGTTGAGAGTGTGTTTACTCTAATGTCGTTTTGGCTAAATCTAACAACGGAGCTTGGCTTTTACAGGTTGTATATGATGATGTTTACATGTTAGATGATGACATGAAATGGAAAGTGTTGCCTCCCATGCCAAAGCCAGATTCCCATATAGAGTTTGCTTGGGCTATTGTCAACAGATCTCTTGTAATTGTTGGAGGAACTACTGAGAAGCACCCAAATACCAAAAAGATGACCCTTGTTGGAGAAATATTCCAGTTTCAGTTTGATACACAGGTATTGTTTCTTGTCTTCGACAAATTGCAAAAAAGGTGTATTTGGTTTATCTTAGAATTTAATGATTCCTTATAACCTGTCACTTTAATCAGCTTCATTTAGCTTAGCAGATACGTCGATCTGCATGATGCACTTAAACGTATCCATTCATTTCAATTTATGTTCACTCTGCACAAAAGGTACACAAAGGATCTAGAGTGTCTTATTAGGATCTTATTGATACCCTCCCCTCTTTCCTCGCCCAACAGTCTCCTATAGGTCTGTTAGAGGGAAACTGTTCAAAAACATGGTGTAGCAGTTACAAGTTATCCTTTAGCCGACTCATAACTCATCAAAGATATGCCTGAATATGGCTATTATCTATTTCAATTCCACATTTCTCTATCACATAGATTCCACGGGGACAGAACAAATACAATGCAAATTTAGATCTCAACAATTCCTTTAATTTGGTCCTCAAATTTGACATTGCAAGGTTAAAATTGGCTATGCAAGTGAAGATTCTTATTTGTTTTTTTACAAGTACATGAACTTCTTTCTCCTTTTATCAATAATTTGAACTGTCTACGTGTTGGTGATGTGTCAAATACTCTGCCCTGGCATCTTAGCTTCACATCTTTACCTTATGATCATCACACTCAGTAAATCTCTTTGGTCACCTTGGTCATGCAGTTACCTTGCCTTGCTCCTACGTGTAGAAATCAGGTATCACCACAATAGAATGCATGCTTTTCACAACAATGATTGATGTTAGACAATTGATATTTTAACTCTCCACTTTACAATTGTGTCAAGTCAAAAGTGAAAAGGTAAATTAGGATGAATGGAATTAACGTGATGTGATTCTAGAAAACAACCTGTTTCTTATGTGCTGCTTTTTGTATTCTTGGTTTTTACCTGCTGGTTTTGATCCAAAGCAGAAATGGAAGGTTATTGGCAAACTTCCTTACCGTGTAAAGACAACTCTTGTTGGCTTCTGGAATGGATGGTTGTACTTCACATCAGGACAAAGAGACAAAGGACCGGATGATCCAGCGCCAAGGAAGGTCATTGGAGAGATGTGGAGAACTAAATTAAAGTTGTTATGAGCTCATATTTTTACCTAACCTTCTGCCCTCATAGAGAAATGTTATAGTGTAAATTAATGCGAGTGCTTTTGTTACTTTCTCTTTTTTATTTGTTTCCATGCGATTTATTTTGGTCCAACCTCATTTAGCCATGGGTGGAAACCAATTACACAGTGGAGAGTGGGCAGTGTTATATTCTTTTAGCTTCAATTTGTTTTTTTTCTTTCTGGAAATGGATACGTGTTAAAAAAAAAAAATCTCCTCTCCTCTGGTCTGGTGGTTCTACCACACGCCGTCATAACCTTGAGTTTCATTTTTTTTGGTGGGTGCTTGAAAGTGACAAGAAAGAAGGTTGTTTGTCAGTCTTTTCTGTAGAAGAGAAATCCTTTCAAATATCATCTCAATCCCAGTGCTTGCTATAGGTGGAGACGCCATTTTTTTTACTTTATATAGAATGTTCATCATCTGAAATGAAGTAGCCAATCTGACCAAACTTAAACCTTTGGTCTAGCGTAACAATTTCTTTCCCAAAGCTACATACCTTTTGGGCTCTCTCTCTCTCCGCAAGTAATTCTGACCAACACTTTGCAAGAACTATTCATTGGCCATGTTGGGGCCAGACCATACTTCAAAATTAGCCAATTGGCAATACATTCTTTCTTCTAAGTACAATTATGTGCATAGATCAAGACATGACTTTCATAACTAAAGTGCGCAATTTTACATTTTACTGGTTTCCAAGTCGGCAGTTCAATACGGTTCCAGGTACATGAATCATGAAGATACCTAATTTGCAAATAAAAGAGTGTATTGGCTTAATCTATACCAAAATATTTCAGATGCTTGGGAACCTCCATCTGCAATGAAACCATAGAATTAGGTGGACGGGTTACGTTTTCTGATAAATAAAATAAATAAAAACCTCACCCGCAAACACCCATAACCTTTGTAAGTTTTACAAGTTCATGCTTCCCCAGGAAAATTTAATGATCTCACAGTCTTGCAACACAACTATTCTAGCACACATGGCCATTTCACCTAGTTTTCTAACATCCTTGAGTTACAAACGCATTCCGTAATGGTAATTTCATTTCTCCATATTGTACAATCGACCTCCATTTACCAGTTTCCACAGTGCTGCTTTTGCTTCTTCTAGTGTTTCAACGGACTGACCTCCTTCAAAAGATATTCTCTGAATGTTTAACTGCAGGAAATTTTTAGTGAAAACACTTGGTTACAAGGGTAGAGGGCAAGGCAAAAGCCAATAACATAAACAAGTAGTACAGAGAAAGTACCTGTGCACCCTGGCGGACACGGATATCAGTTCCCTTGCTATCTACTGATATTATGGCAGCATCATCCACCTCAGCTTCTCGTGACAAAAGATCCTTTAGAGGCTTTGAAAAAATTGCATTTAGCTCCTATAAGAAAAAACAACTTGTTTTCAGACTTGCTCCGAAAAAAGGAAGGAGAAAGAGGAACTTATGAGCTGCTACTTCCACAAATACCTTCATACATATAGCTGCATAAAAACATTAATCTAGTAGCCTAAATGCCACCGATTTCTCGAAATGCCAAAAGCACACCTTAAGATTTTGTTCACCTCCATCAATAGCAATCTTGTCAGGCTGCAAAGTTTCATAATCCTTGACATCCACCCAAGCAACTGTTCCAAAGCCTCCAATGAAATATATATCACTGTTGTAGGTGACAAGGCAGGTTAGTGGTATTAGCTAGAGAATTACTAATCATCTTAGCAACAACACGAATCTTGATTTTCAAAAATACATTGACTAAAGGAACGTGAAACATGTGGATTGAATCTTCCTATTGATGTACTATGCTTTGCAACAAAATAATTGGCTGAGGAAAACAAAATGATGGGGCCAATATAGAAGCTCGCAGGGGGTAGCCTAAACCAACATCCACAACAAAATAAGTGATGTCGTGCGATAATTCCATGTATTTTGACGTTATTTGCCCTACTTGCTTGTTTTTTCGATGCTAATTTGTGTGACAATTGTGCTTAATAGAGCTTATTTCACGTGTTGGAATGCTTGGACATGAATTGAAGAAAAGTTGCACGAAATGGTACCTCAGAGCTACAAAATGGAGCAATAAAAGAAGACGTGCAAGGCAATGAAAAGTCATGGCCATAGACAGTGCAAGGCATTGTCCAGGGCACTGTCATTGGCACCCCAAACAGTGCCTCCCGCAGAAACATTGGCGCCATAGATATTGCCTCGCGCAGAAATATTGGTGCCCCAGACAGTGCCTCGTGCCGACGATGCTTTCCGAGCCAATTTTATTTCCTCCTTAGTTTTGGACGTGGACACGTTAACCCTAACTTATAAATACCTCTTAACGTTGTTTTTTAGAAGGGGAGGACACTATTGGAGAGTCAAGAAGGCTACGGGAACACTTGGAAGCAACAAACCACAAGAGTTTTCTCTTCCGTTCTTCCTTCATCTGTATTTTAATGCTTTCAATTATTATCATGATTGTTAGTATGGTTATGAGTAGCTAAACTTTCTTATCTAGGGTTTGATGGAACCTATTGGACGATAATTCTTCTTACGTTTTAATATAATTTTGCCTTTGAATATCTCTACTTGTTCAACTACGTGTATATTGTTGTTGACTGAATGACTATCATTTAACTGTGCCTATTTATTATGTATTGCTTGAGAAAGAATGCATATTTAGGTTTTTGTCAAACAACGTCACTCTCAAGGTATATGAGAGATCAATACGGCGGGTTTAAAAGTGGAATTAGAGATAACGAAGTTTTGACGTGATCATAGTGCGCGGTGAAAAAGTGCGAGCTAGCGTAGTTCGAGAGAATATGTCTAGTAAATTGTGGTAGTTGCTCGAGAGAGAATTACGATACCTGAAAAGCTCATGACCAGTGGGGAATACTTAGGCGATATTATAGAAGACGTAGTCGGAAGGATTCCGACAATTGGAGAAATCATAACTCTAGGTCTCCTTAATCTTGTTCCCAAAACCTTAGTATCTTTAGTTGTTAATTTACTATTTTAATTTGCTAGTTAATTAGTAAGAAAACAGAATCTTAATATTTATAAATTAGGAATTGTTCGAGCTTGCACTCTTAGTGATACTTAACAGTTACAGTAAAACCTTAGTTCTCTGTGGGATTCGACTCCGGACTCTTAGACCGGATTATATTTGCAGCGACCACTTATCCTTTTTAAGACTAGAGTTGGGCGTGATCAATAAGACAAGCCCTTAGAAGATCTTGTACACAGCCAAATAGTTAATAGTTCAGAGATCAATTGTATTGAAATTTGGCATATGCATACAAATTGAGGCATATAGAGTGCAAAAAGAACGGGTACGACTAAAAGTAACTTTTACATGGATGTTCTAAAGGAAATAGTTACCAGTAAAGTTGCTTAAGGCACGCAGATTATGACTATGTATACAAGAACAGTAAAAACACACTAAACGTGTAGCAACACATAATTATCTGATTTGAGATGCAAGAGACTCAACTGTTGGCAAGTGGGTAATGCCAACAGACAGAAAGATTCCTACTTTTCCCTAGCATTTTAGAATAAGCAACATCTCTATACTTGTACTATTTCTCAACATCAACATAATTCAAAACCACTTGGGTCAAAACTAGGTTTGCTAATGAGGAAATATTTGGCAGCAAAAGAACTCATTATAAGCGGTTACAGACAGTAAAGGATTTTCATGTAATAGAGCTGATATCATCCAAATTAAGCAGTACCCCTATACAAATAAAGACTTATATGAGACACCAAAAAGGTTGCATAAGAATGGAGGCTTACAAGTTACAACTAAGTATGAAAACTCTGAGTTCACAGAAACCTTTTTCTTTTCTTTTCTTTTTGTAGGTATTAGAAGGGCTGAAGATATCACACAATCCATTTTCTAATGAAGAATTTCCCCATATTGCCAGAATATGCAACTGGCAACTCAAGTCTCTCTAGGAGAAAATGCATTCAACAGTAGAACCAAAAGATAAAGATGCTATACGAGGAAAAAGCTACTCAAAGGAAAAAAGTGATAACCTTATATTTTGCATGCGAAAGTAATAAAAGTTTCCCCATTGTTGAGAAGCTCCTTGCTGATGTTTTGATATATACTGCTTATGTGCCCATTCCTGTGGAAACAACCGATATTGTTTTCGAAGATCACTCTAACATTTACAAATCGGAGATATTATTACCGAAAGTCAGAAGAAAGAACAAAATACAAAAAGGCATGTGCAGCTCTGAGCCTCTGATATTAAACACTAAAATTAGAGAAACCAACATGCCACTGAAATCTGAATGCAGGATCAAACAACAGAGAACACAATTAGTCCAAGTCAAGCACGATAAACCAACAGGGACAACAACTATTCCCTAGTCAAAAGGGAAACTGACGGAAATACATTGAGGCATAATGAAAGAAATTTTATGCTTCATCTGGATGTGCACCTCTCCCTCCCTCCCTCTCTCTCTTTCTCTCGACCCGATGCTTTTCTTCTTATTTTATGATTAATATCATACAGATTGTAAAGGAGATATACACAAGATAGTTAGGAGAAAGTCCAAATGTCTCCAGGGTCACGAGTCTATAAGCAACAGTAACAATTTCAGGACGTCAAAAGAAAGCCTTTATCTAACAAATTCCTGGTGCAGTAAGAACCAGTTTATTCGACAATAGTTTATGAATAAATCACTAAAATTTGAAGAAGGCAGCTACCTGCTGATCTTCTGGGAGAGGATAGACATCACCGAATATTGTTACCCTTGCATTAGATAAACAACTCCAACCCGGGATCTAAAAAGCAAAAGTTGAAGAAACTCAAAGGCAGAAGATTTCAGTCAAACATAAAGAATGATTGTGGAAATACAAGACTAACCTGTACAACCAGTGTGCATCTAGGGTCAGCTAGCAGGTTCCTTGTGTGTATAGCTAACGGTGAGAATGAAAATATTGGGTCTGAAAGTAGGACAGATCCATGTTGGAGCATTATTGGAAGATGGATTTGATGGAGATAACCTTGAACAAGTATTTCACACCAAGATTTTGCTTTTCTTTTTTTATTATTATTCTTTTTGTATTCCATGTTCAGCTTTTAAACAATGTCAGGAACATTAAACTAGCAGGATTATTTAATTTACTTTGAAATTTACCCGAATTTTATTAGGCGTGCTTTTTCAGGCAAAGTCTTGTCAAACAGTAGAAGCACTTGGATAAATTGTTTAGTGGTACTGATATGCTACAGTGAAACTCAAATCACCAAGATAAATACCTCTATGTCACAATTGTAACATTCAATTGTGTAATCGGTGCAGTCAAAGAGAAAAAAATACGAGAGGAACCTCCCATTATATCTTTTGTTTAGCATTCTGTTTATAATTTATACAATCAATTAGTAGTTAAGCCTGATGTTAAATTACAATCTGCTTGTTTAGCAAGCCTTCCTAGCCACCAAAAGTGCAATTTGTTTGCCAAGGACCATAAGTAACCCAATGCTCTGTACGGGAAAATGAAAGAAGAATTATTTCAGATCATTTGTGGTCTCCTCTTGGATCCTTATCGTATTTTCTCAATCACGGAACTTTGCCACTATCAGATAGGAACTAAAAAGATGCCTTTGCAGCAGGACAATATTTTTTAGCTTTTACAATAATCCTATTCGTAATAAACTAGAACAATGGATTTCTCACAGTCCATCACTATTCGTCAGAAACTAGAGTTTATTGACTATTGGTCAGAAACTAGATATAAGGAATTCAATATTTCAAATAATTAGGTTGGTTGCTGGCCATGGAAATTGATTTGGAAGGTTAAAATTCCTTATAAAGTGGTATGCTTTACATGACTGTTGGCAAAGGAGGCAGTCCTAACCTAGGATAAATCGGTAAGGAGAGGAGACCAGCTTTGTTCTAGATGTTACTTATGTGGAGAGGAGGCAAAGACAATCAGTCATCTTTTTCCGCATTGTAGGGTGACTTCAAAATTATGGAGGATGTTCATCAATTTGAGGGGATTATTGTGGGTTATGCCAAGAAGAATTCTTGAAGTTCTAGCATGCTGGAACAGAGAAGATAACCCTTCCAGTCATAAAGAAATATGGAAGATTCTTCCTACTTGCATCTGATGGACAATTTGGAAAGAAAGAAACCGTAGATGCTTTAAAGATAGATCCAGAAACATCCAGAAGATGAAAATGAAATGTTTAGTTCTTTTTTTATTTTTTGGTGCAAAGAAGAATACTTAGAAGATCATAAATCTACTATTGATGGATTAGAATCCTTATGAGAAGAAAAAGGATTAGGAGAGTTTCTCCTGCACTTCACCTTGTAATTATGGGTGACTCCACAGTTTCCTTATGTGTAGTCTTTTTATTTATAAAAAAACAAAGAGTTTAGTGACTTACGTCCCATGGCATCTGGTGCAAAATCTACGAGTGAGCCAAAGGGGTAACCTTCTCGTCGATGATGCATCCGAGACATAACGGTGCATAAATGAGCAAACCTAGCCTACAATGATGGATATACAGGGTGGAGGAAAAACTCAAGAAAGCTTTTAGCTTTACAAACTTGTGAGGAACACAACAAGATATCTGGTACATGGGAGTTACCTGCTCCATTAAGTTGCGAACAGCTAAGGCTGGTTTAGGTAGGCCATGAGCTGAGGTTGCACTTTGTACACCTCCAGATATGGGAGTTCGGAAAAGCCCAGCCCTTGTACCTCCACCAGTCGTGCTGAGATCAGGGGGTGTAACGGACTTTGTTGATTGATCCAAACTAACCTCATTTCCTTGTCTTTGATCTGAACTATCCTTTAGAATATGAGAGAGGCCATCACAATTCACAACAAAAATGAAGAAGCTATTTCGAATTTCCAGTTATGGACTATATGGTGGAAAGAGAAGCAAGATTCATCGTGCCAAAGACGAAGTGCATCTAAGGTGTTTAAATTAATAATACTGAATGATGTCAAAAAGTTCAAGGTCTATTGTCTATCTATATCACCTAATGTAAATCTGCCTCTGTCTCAATCTGAAAAATCTACCTTTATCCTTTTTCCCGATCTAATACTCCATTACAAGAATGAAAAAGAGTAAGAAAAGGAACAATTTTAGATGATGTACAAGGGAAAAGGTAGAATTTTTAGCACTATACTACGACAAGGCGAGTTTAGTTACCTGTGACAAAGAAAAAGTGCCTTCAGAAACTAGAAAACCATTATCATTGTCATCCTCTTGTTGGGCACGGGCAAGCGTCAGGTTGGGGAAGCGGCAGCCGAAGTAACTCGTTCGCAGAGACCCCGAACCAGGCTCGTTAGTTGGTCGAATGGATTGAAAAGCAGATGGAATAGTCTCTGAAAACCTAGAGAGAGAATGGGAGCTTGATAGGGCAGCATCCATTGATGAAGAGATAGAAACTGACGATGTCATCTTGTCTGTTGTTCTACTCAGTTGGAGGGAAGACGTTGACCGAAAAGCTACACTAGTACAGTATTTGTCGTATTTCAACAAGTTTTAGCATTAGCGGTAACATGAAATAGCACGGGGCTAGCCATTTTTTGAACCGATCATTAAAAAATAGTCGGTACTTGCAAAGTTATTGAAAAATAATTATTATTTTGCTGCAACAGGGATCGGTCCAGCATAATATACTGAAAATCGGTATATCTGTATATGAACTTCCAGCATATTATGCTGAAACTCCAACACGCGAAAAGTTCCAGCATAAGATACTAGAGATTGGAGTACGTGTGTATGAACTTGCATCATATTATACTGGAACTCCAGTATATTATGCTGGAGTTCTAATATATTTATGTTGGAACTCCATTATAATATATTGGAGTTCCAGTATACTTTTGCTGGAACTCCTGTATATTATGCTGGAGTATTTTTCGGATTTTGAATAGTGTTTTCGTTCAGATTTATCTTTACATGAAAAGTGGCTAAATTAATTACTTTTAAAATTATGGCTATTTTTGAATGACCACTTGTAAATTTAACTATTTTTGCATTTCTCGCGATTTTGATAGGATGGACAAAGTCCAGGCCTAGTCTCAGTTACGAGCCCAACTTATTTCCACAAAGACTTGATCCATTACACGTATTTTAACTTGTCCTTTAGTTCACGTTCATTGTATTATATTGGATCGGTATATTATATTGGAACTCTAATATATTATGCTGGAGTTCCAGTATACTTATGGTGGAACTCCATTATAATATATTGGATTTTCAGTATACTTTTGTTAGAACTCCGGTATATTATGCTGGAGTATTTTCCGGATTTTGAATAGTGTTTTCGTTTAGATTTATCTTTACATGAAAAATAGTTAAATTTCGATTACTTTTAAAACTGTGACTATTTTTGAATGATTACTTGTAAATCTGATTATTTTTGCATTTCTACCGAATTTGATAGGATGGACAAAGTCCATGCCTAGTCTCAGTTATATGCCCAACTTATTTCCACAAAGACTTGATCCATTACCCATATTTTAATTTGTCCTTTATTTCACGTTCATTGTATTGTAAACATATATAGTGACATATTGTATAGAATTTTTTGGACAAATCATTCTTTAAGAGAAATTTTCATAAAACACTATCTTTTAATGGTAATTAGCTATCTATAGATATCATTTGCTATAGTACGGATTGTAGATACATTTTCTGTTGTTATAAAATATCTTAAATGTGTTTAAGTTACTATATTCATGAATACGAGCAAAAATAGGCGTGAATTAGGGAAGTCCAGCTAATCAGTTGTTGTATTCGAGTGTATTCGACTGTATTCATGGCGTGAAACATGGGATTACAGCTGGACACATTCGATTGTATTCGACTGTATTCACGGTGTGAAACAGGGGATTACACTATTTTTAAACAGAAAGTGAATCAATTAACATAATAGACTCATAATATAACTCAACAAACTCAATTATAACACACAAAATTTGTATTTCCAGTTATAAAAAAGATTCTCAACCGAAAAATACTCCAAAAACATAGCAATCTTCAGAAAAATTATATAATACATATGAATACGTAAATTATATTAATTAAAAAAAACATATGACTACATTCATGGCATATAGCGAGACAATGAATACAATAAAATACATAGAATACAACGGGATAGATTGAAATACAATGAAAAAAAGATAGTGAATACAATGAAATACATGGAATACAACGAGATATATTGAATTACAATGAAAAAAAGACAATGAATACAATGAAATACATACAAATACATCGTGATACGTTGAAAATACATTGAAATATATTAACAGAAAATCAAGTTGCTTAGCCTCAAACTTCGTCGTCTTTGTTCAAGAACAAACCCTAATTTCCGGCGAATCTGCCGACGAGCAAAAACCCTCAACTCTTTCGCCTCTTTCTCTTCATCGAATATCCCTGTAACTCATTAGAACAAATGAAAAGAATGGAAAAACCCTAGCACACAACTAGAAATTAGAGGCACCGCACGATATAGACATAGTAATTCACATTATTCACTGACACCACCAAAAACACATCTGATTTTTCCTCATTACCACCATCGCCATTTTAACTCATAAATCTAATACAAACACTTTTCCTGTACAAATACAAACTGACGTCTTTAGTCAAAAAATTCCTCGGATTAGTAAAAGAAAAAAAAGGGTTCCGAGCGAACAAAGAGGGGTTTTAGTGCAGAGAGGGGGGGGGAGATTAGATAGAGTAGACGATAAGGTTTTGCACAAAATTGAGGGGAAAAGTCAGAGAAGTCTTCGTGGTATACTAGGCAAAATCACCATTTGTGACTATTGGTAGGTGATGTGAGTGAGAGGAATTTTGAGATTGAGCATCGTGTTTTCAGGGAATGGGGGAAGAGAATGACATATATCAAAGTAGAGAGATAACGAAAATAGTGTAACTGAATAACATATTTAGTGGCTTCGGTGTAGGAGCTAACCAAAATTAGATATTTTGCTATAAACATTAAAATGTTTCTATAGAATATAATTTTTTTAAATAGAATTTATTTAAAATAAATAAGGTGTTAACATTTGCTATATAGATCTTCTATCTTTGCGAGCACCGAATAATGTTAGGACTGCTGAAAAAAGAGTGGAAATGGTATTTGGGCCAATTTTAATAAACTAAGGAATTTTTACCTCCTATAGCATAGCTTTACACCTTATTTATTATAAATAAATGCCGTTTTATAAAATTATATCCTATAGTTACCTTTTAGGTTTTATAGCAAATTATCTATTTGTGGTCACTTCCTACTGTTAAGCCGTTAAATACGCTGTGAAATATTTTTCTCTCTCATACTTTCTATTCTCTCTCTCCCAATAACACCGGTATTGTATACAATTTTGTTAAACCCACGTTATCTCTCCACTATCTCTCTCCCAACCCAGTATCTTCCCCACGAATACAGCTTCCATTATCAACTGATTCATCTCCATTCTCTCTCTCAATTTTCAAAATTGTTTGCCCAAAAAAATTGTGGTAAGTGTTAAACTTGTTAGTTTTTCGCTGGAATATGTATTATTCTGTATAATTGTACTTTTTTTTAGAAACAATCACCATTGTTATCTTTTTACAAAAAACTCGAATTTTCTTCTTCAATGGCGGATTTAACTCCTTACAAGATGGTTATCCGAGGTATACCGACCAAAGCACTCAATTTCGAAGGGCCATCTTTCGATTTGCAAATCACTCAAGCAGAACATGTATTTGCAGGTTTAGCAGCAAATACAGTTGCAAAAAAGAGAACAAAAATATGCAATGACACATCGAAATAAGCCCAATTTGAGAAATTTCCGAAAGAATCAACACTTTCACTGTTTGTTTTTAGATGTATTTAAATGTATTTAGATATATTTGGGTGTATTTAGATGACTTTGCCTGTTGTACTTATGAATGTGTTATATATTTCAAATACACATATGTATTTTACTGATAAATAATTATTACAGTGTCTTTCACTGTTTGTTTTTAGATGTATTTAGTTGTATTAAGATGTATTTAGATGTATTTACAAGACTTCCATTGTTGTACTTATGAATATGTTATGTATTCCAAATACATGTATTCATCTAAAATGAGTACATGTTTTGAAAATCTACAAAATGATAGCAAAGAAAAATGAGGGATTGAAAATCTAGAGATTGCTCTGTTTTGTGGTCTTTTTTGCTTGGGAAATCTTTTTTTTTAATGTAAAATACAGATTGTGCGTGTTATAATTGAGTTAGTGGAGTTATATTAGGAGTCTATCGCGTTAATTGATTCATTTATTGTTTTAAACAGCTGAAAAGATCATTTTTACGAAGTTTACGTTACTGTATTCACAAATACAACTCGCGAATACAGTCGAATACAATCGAATATAACCGTTGCTTAGCTGGAATTTCCTGTTTCATGCCGAGTTTTGCTACTGTATTCATGAATACAGTAGCTTAAATACATCGAATACACTCTATAACAACTGAAAATATAGCTATAAGAAGTAATTTAGTAAATGGTAGTTATAGCTAGCTAATAACCACTAAAAATAGTGATTTGTGAAAATTTCTCATAAACTAAGTACATAACAATGCAGTAGTTTGAAGGGATTTTTACATTCCTATACACTATTTGAAACCTTATTACTATTATACCCCATAATATTCCGTCGATATTACGTCCTGCAGTATTATATTACGATGAGGTTACGCTTCGCAGTATTAAATTACAATGATATTACACCATGTAGTATTGTATGTTGAATTTGTCGTAAGGTAATTGACATCAGTCCAAGGAAAAGATTATTTGGAGATTATAAGGATTATGCTATTTCAAACACGTAATGAGTAAATTCGTGAAGATGAGAGGGGGAACAAGTAAAAGAAAATGATTTTCGTCCAAGTTTAGCATGTTGGGATAAAATATGGCCTGAGCTAAAATACTCGATATTTATGGGCTAGTGCCATACAAGGTACCATATGACCATAATAGTAAAGTGTATAAGGTATGTGAAAAGTAAGTAGTATTTTAAGTAATTTGAGGTAATTCTTAACTATGTGGGTGATTGGTTAATTATTGGATAATGGAATATTACCAAATTAATTAAGGAATTAATTATTGGATAATGGGATTCTTAATAATGGGATATTAGTCATCAATTATATTGCATGAGGGATAGATAGCCATCTTAGAGAGTCCGTGGTAGAGGTCAGACGGGTGAATGATAGACTAATGACTATTAAGTTGGTGGTAGGTGAGGGTACTTTAAATGTCGTTAGCACGTACGCACCGCAAGCAGGCTTGGATGAGGATATTAAGAGGTGCTTTTGGGAGGGATTGGATGAGATTGTTCGTAGTATACCGCCTTCTGAGAGGTTATTCATAGGAGGAGATTTCAATGGTCATATTGGGTCATCTGCAGGTGGGTACACTGAGGTGCATGGCGGCTTTGGTTTCGGAGAGCGGAACGGAGGGGGCATTGCGCTGTTGGACTTTGCCAAGGCTTTCGATCTAGTCATTGCGAACTCGAGTTTTACGAAGCGGGATGAACATTTGGTTACTTACCAAAGTTCGGTGGCGAAGACTCAGATTGACTATCTCCTCCTCAGGAGAAGCGACAGAAGGTTGTGCGACGACTGCAAGGTTATCCCAGGTGAGACCCTCTCAACGCAGCATAGGCTTTTAGTGATAGACATTTGTATTAGGATAAGGAGGAAGAAGAGGTCAGTACAAGGACGCCCCAGGATTAGGTGGGGCGCCTTAACTGAGGATAAAGCTAAGGAGTTGGAAGGAAGGTTATCGGCAATGGGAGCTTGGAGGAGTGGTGGGGACGCGAACACAATGTGGTCGACGACGACGGACTGTATAAGAAAGGCGGCAAGAGAGGTGTTAGGGATATCTACGGGCCTCAATGGTGGTCACAAAGGAGATTGGTGGTGGAATGCAGTTGTCCAAGGTAAAGTGGAAGCGAAGAAGGCGGCTTACCTGCGGTTAGTAGGGAGCACTAACGAGGAGGAGAAGCGAGAGAACAGTCAAAGATATAAGGTAGCTAGGAAGGAGGCAAAGATGGCAGTGACGGAGGCTAAGACGACAGCGTTTGCTCGTCTGTATGAGGAACTAAGGAACAAAGGTGGGGAGAAGAAGTTATTCCGACTCGCTAAGATGAGAGAGAGGACAACTCGAGATCTAGACCAGGTGAGGTGCATAAAAGATGACGACGGCAAAGTTTTGATGGGAGATGACCAGATTAAGAGGAGGTGGCAGACCTACTTTCATAAACTTCTAAGTGAAGAAGGAGATCAAGATATTAGACCTGGGGAATCGAGGAATGCCGATAGTCACCATGAATTAAGTAATTGTAGGGACATTGAGATCGATGAAGTCATAGAGGCAATGCGTAAGATGAGAAGGGGCAAAGCTACCGGGCCAGACGAAATTCCGGTGGAACTGTGGAGGTGTGTGGGTAGAGCAGGCTTGGAATGGCTTACTGTATTGTTTAGTGTTATATTCAAGACTAATAGGATGCCGGAAGTGTGGAGGTGGAGTACAATGGTCCAGTTGTATAAGAACAAAGGTGATGTCCAGAGCTGTAACAACTATAGGGGCATCAAATTACTAAGTCATACCATGAAATTTTGGGAGAGAGTGGTAGAAATGAGAGTGCGAAGGACGGTGTCTATTTCAGACAACCAGTTCGGGTTCATGCCGGGGCGATCTACCACAGAAGTTATCCACCTTATTAGGAGGTTGGTGGAACAGTACAGGGATAGGAAGAAGGACATTCACATGGTGTTTATTGATCTGGAGAAAGCATACGATAGGGTTCCTAGGGAGGTCTTATGGAGCTGCTTAGAGGATAAAGGGGTCCCGATTGACTATATTAGGGTGATTAAAGACATGTATGATGGAGCTAAGACTCGGGTTAGGACAGTAGGAGGCGACTCTGAACACTTTCCAGTTATTACGGGGTTGCACCAAGGGTCTGCGCTCAGCCCATTCCTATTTGCCCTGGTGATGGATGCACTGACTCATCATATTCAAGGGGAGGTGCCATGGTGCATGCTATTTGCTGATGACATTATTCTAATTGACGAGACACGAGGCGGCGTCAACGAGAGGCTAGAGATTTGGAGACATGCTCTTGAGTCTAAAGGTTTCAAGTTGAGCAGGACGAAGACGGAATACCTCGAGTGCAAATTTGGAGTTGAGCCGACGGAAGCGGGAGTTGAAGTGAGGCTTGACTCTCAAGTCATTCCCAAGAGGGGTAGTTTCAAGTACCTTGGATCGGTTATTCAGGGGATCGGGGAGATTGACGAGGATGTCACACACCGTATAGGGGTGGGGTGGATGAAGTGGAGGTTAGCGTCGGGAGTCTTGTGTGACAAGAAAGTGCCACCGTTACTAAAAGGTAAGTTTTATAGAGCAGTGGTTAGGCCTGCCATGTTATATGGAACTGAATGTTGGCCGGTAAAGAACTCACACATCCAGAAGATGAAAGTAGCAGAGATGAGGATGTTGAGGTGGATGTGCGGGCATACAAGAATGGATAAGATTAGGAATGAAGATATTCGAGAGAAGGTGGGCGTGGCCCCCATGGAGGACAAAATGCGGGAAGCAAGACTCAGATGGTTCGGGCACATTCAGAGGATGAGCACTGATGCACCGGTGATGAGGTGTGAGCGATTGGTTGTAGTGGGCACGCGGAGAGGTAGATAACGACCTAAGAAGTATTGGGGAGAGGTGATCAGACAGGACATGGCGCGACTTAGGATTACTGAGGACATGGCCCTTGACAGGGAATTATAGAGGTCGAGTATTAAGGTTGTAGGTTAGGGGAGAGTTGTGAATATTTCTACAGCACAATAGAGTGAGACTAGCCAGTTAGGAGTTGGACTAAGAATGTCATTGGTCGTCTATTGATGCAGGGCTTTACCTGCTAGTTTTACTATACCAGCCATCTTTTTCGTATTTTGTATTCTGTATTTCATATCTATTGTATTGCTGTTATTTTATTATGTATTTTTATTATGCATTTTTATTATGCATTTTTATGGTACTAATATATCGGCTTCTGTTGCTTTTGAGCCGAGGGTCTCCTGGAAACAGCCTCTCTACCCTTCGGGGTAGGGGTAAGTCTGCATACATATTACCCTCCCCAAACCCCACTTGTGGGATTATACTGGGTTGTTGTTGTTATTGTTGTTGTATATTGCATGAGGTGACATCCCCCCTGCAAATTGAAATGACTCATGTTATAACATGAAAGGTGGCATCTAAAGTGCCATAGGTATGACACTTACGTAAAAATCTACCAAGGCATAAAGGTTTGGATTGTGATCTTCATTAGACTTAAATTAATCAAAGTAAGCTTATAAGCTTCCTTGCTAAATCCAAGCCTTTTCAAGAACGGAAGGAAATCTCACTCTAACAAGAACGAATATTAATCTTGAAACAAAACAATTACAATAAGATTTCTTAGCACCGTAGCAACGTGAGATTTTGCTATTCTAAAGGAATATGGTGCAACCTTTTCCAAGAATATCATACAGATTTTCCCTACTCCAGGTATGTTAAGGCTATCCCTTTTTCTTTTTGGCATGATCCATACGATACAAATGAAACGAACAAATGCACAATTTCCATAAGTGACTCTATTCATAGAAATATTAGAGATACTTATGTTCTTGATTCCCCATGTGTCATATTATTCTATCATCTGTTCATGGGTCTCAGAAAATACGTAAGTTGATAAAGTTTACTTTAAGGTATTATTCAAAGGCAAAATGATTTTATGACACTCCGAAAGATTTTATTGACGTACTTCTCATGCATTGCATTCATATATATTGAACCATGACCAGATGGCGTTATATATGCGTATATATGTATATTATATGTATATGGGATATGGGAAAATGTTACTGCATTATATACGCACCACCACCTAATCAGTTGGTATACGTTGATGATTTGCCCATAGTAGCTGAAATGATATGATGGGATGCCCTTAGAGGCTTGATGATTTTATGAACGCATATACTCATGCATGGTATGCCATTTATACGCATATGCATGATATTATAAAAATGAAATGATTCACAAAGCTATGCAAAAGTACATGTCGAGTCTTTTACTCCATGTTTCTCTCATGTCTATTATTTACTGATTTTCATTCCTTACATACTCGGTACATTATTTGTATTGATGTCCATTTTTCCTAGGGACACTATGTTTTATGCCCGCAGGTCCCGATAGACAGGTCGAGAGCCCTCCAAGTAGGCTATCAGCTCAGCGGATGATGTTGATGCACTCCATTACTTCGGAGTTACTTGTTTGGTTAGTGTGCTTTAGATGTGTATTGTTTGGTATGGAGGGACTCTGTCCCGACCTTTATGAAAATTCTGTATTCTTAGAGGCTTGTAGACAGATGTCATGTACGTATAAAATTGTATGGCCTTGTCGGCCTATATTTAGTGTACGAGTAGTTATTTTGGCCTTATAGGCCCGTATGTATTATGTATAAGTTGGTATCACATGTTGTATTCTACTTATCTCACAGCAGCCTTTCGACTCAGTTATCTATGATAGTATGATATGAAAGATACGTTATGTTGGTACTCGGTTGAATAAGGTACCGGGTGCTCGTTGCGGCCTATCAGTTTGGATCTTGACAAAAGTGGTATCAGAGCAGTTCTGTCCTAGGGAGTCTACAAGTCGTGTCTACTAGAGTCTTGTTTATGGGTGTAATGTGCACCATACTTATTAGTAGGAGGCTACAGGGCATTTAGGACTATCACTTTTTCTTCTTACTCTAGATCTTGTGGTAGAGCTCAGTTTTAAGAATACAATTTCCTAAATTCGACCTTATTTGTAATATGGCGATGTCTACATTTAAAAATATGGTTGTTAAGAGATTGAATGTAGTTGTGAAAGAGTTGAGTCAGAAGAACCCAGTGAGCTTCTGGAAAAGGAGCCTTAAGGCAAGAATATCTATCCACCTTTATGGTGAAAGACAATGAGAGATTTAAAGATAAATACAAGTTTCAACAAGTAAAAGAAGCAAGGTAAAAGAGGATACGAGGTACCCAGCTAGGGAAGATTATCCTTATCTACTATTCAGGAAAAGAGATATAAGCATTTTGAGTTACCTTCAACAGTAACAGAGGTATGTATAATTGGCCACACCGGTCTAAGTTATGCTCTATGGGAGCTAACAAATATGGTTTAAGAGAAGAACATAATATCATGATCCGGCTAGGGTTGGAGTGACCCAAAATGGTGAATGAATTATTTGCATTAGTTCACATTGTCGAAGGATATTGCAAATGTGCTAATAGATCTCCTTGTGAGACACCCAGATGGTGCACTTTAGAATATTACAATTAGATGTAAATACTAGCATGATCAAAAAAAATTCAGAAGATAGGCATTGAAAGCCTGGAAGAGATAAATATTACCTTAGTGTGACTCTCGTCCCCAGTAGAGCGAGGATGTTGAGCAACCCGAAGAGCCGATGAATGAAGCAAGGCGAGCTAAATGCGAAAGAATATCATGTTGAAGTTTTCACAAGAAAGGGATGGGCAGAAATATTAGCAGAGTAATGAGAAGAGAGATAAGGAAGAATTATAAGTGAGATGTGATACATGGATGACAACGGTAGAGTGTTACAGAACCTATAATCAAATGAAGAAAGAGACGAAAGGTGATGGGCCTTAAGACAACAAAAGAGTATAGGCCATACATTCACATTCTCATTTCGAGAAACAAGTTCGCTGCTCTAACGTGATTAATAGAAGGAAAAGTTAGACCCCAGAGTAATAGAAATCAGTATGGACTGATGAACAAGATAAACTAAACATGAATTAGGAACTAAGTGATTTGATAATAGTCAGCATTATTAAAATTTCATATTGCATTCTGGCAATAATATAATGGACAATATAAGAAGATCCATGATGAATTCAGAGAATGGTCATTTAGGGATACGCTTCCCTAAAGCAAACAATATAAGCAAAGTTAAGCTTAAAGGACTGTATGTGCCAGTTACACTAAGTGTCACTATCGCGAGTAAGGAATTTTGTTATCCTTGGTATAGAAGGATTACTGCAAGGCAAGTAAGGGTCATTGATGATGTGAAAGGACACCAAAGATGAAGAGGAA
Organism: Nicotiana sylvestris; assembly: GCF_000393655.2. Lineage (NCBI taxonomy): Eukaryota > Viridiplantae > Streptophyta > Magnoliopsida > Solanales > Solanaceae > Nicotiana > Nicotiana sylvestris. The sequence continues at coordinate 183,794,852 of NC_091059.1, forward strand.
AAACATCTATAGGCAGGTCGTCTAGCTCCAAGTCTTAGTACTCCCCTAAATGGGGGAATATGGAATGATAAAGGAAGAATGCAATAAAAAATGAGAAAGGGATGAGATTGCACTTATCTAAATGTTATATATATGCTATGATTCCAGAACGTTATGTAAGCACGACATCAAAGAAAAAAAGGGAGTAAGGGTTCTTGCCCCGGATGTTATTGATAGATAAGGAGCTAGTACGTGAGGTAAGTTAAGACAAGGAAATAACCCAAGAAATATTACGCGGAATATGGATATGAGAATGGGCCAACGAGTAGCTAGTAGTTGATTCAGGAAGAGCCTAGTCATGACTAGACAAAAAGTAACAGACAAATCAACAGATCATGCAAGATAAATGTAGTAAACCCCAACATGGAGAATTCCGCCTCGCAGTAATGTCATTATAATACTTGAGATATATTCAAATAGTAGTCGGGGTAGTTAAAGGTACCGTATGAGTGCTACGGGGATAAAAGAAAGTACCACTGGGAGGTAGTCAAAATATCAGTAACCCTACAAGTGCAAGGGCACAGAGGTAAGCAACTACGGATGATTATAGGCAAGGAAGGACATCAAAAGGTCCGTAATAAGCTCATAGCTTTACGAGACTCAAGAGTTCTCCCTCAGTACTACAATGAAAGACTAGATAAGGAAATAAGGAAGAAAGCTTCAACCTAAGCACAACGACCTAAAAAGGAAATGGTCGTGTAACAACAGTCTCACAACAACATTGTAAGCACTCCAAAGAAAAGTGGCACCTGATCGGGTCCAATCCTACACCACTACAAAGTGGAAAGAGCGGTCGAAACAGCTTTTACTCGAGATGGTCGGGATCGAATCCACAGGGAGCTAGATTGGTTGGGATTTCGATTCCTATCTAAACTAGCAGTGCGTAGTGCTCTTGATTAAACTTCCAATCATAATTGTTTGTTTGTTACGTCTAATTTTATACTAATGAGATGCTAAATTAAACTAAGAATAATTGCTTGTAAGGTTTTCTAAATGGATAACGAGGCACTAGAGAAGTGACTCTCTCCTAAGTGAATACTTGATGAGATATAAATCCTAAGGCAAAGTTGTTATATTGGGGATTGCGATATAGTCAATGCATGGAACTACTCACTCTATACCTCTCGGTAGCTTGAGTGACTTTTCCCTAATTGACTTTCTCAAGACCAATTGGGCATCCAAATTATGCAAGCAATTTAGGCTCAAGTCGGGTATTACTACCTCTAGGTTTAACCCTTTAATTGGTCTATCAATCTCTTGAATATACCCCAATTCCTTATTGGACTGATTTTCCTAGACTCAAACTCTCTCTCTCAAGAAGAGCCCAAGTCAAAAAGGCACAAATTAGTGTTTGCAACCACTAATTCAACATGGAAAACATAAATTAGTTCAAATATCAACTACCCATAAACATCTAAGCCTTAAAACAAAAGACTCATCAAATATCCACACTAGGGTTGAGCCACAACCCTAGCTAATGGGTCTAGCTACTCATAATAATGGAAGAAAACAAATAATTAGATGAAGAATAACCCATATAATATGTTTACAAGCTAAGAAATAAAGATTTAATGTTAAACTAGCCACAAAATTACTCAAAATAGGTAACGGCCTTCACGTGCTCAACTATGAATTAGATACCCTAAAAATCTGAAAAAGAACTATTTATACAATATCGAATTTTCTGGACAAAAATACCACTGATGGAGGCACCGCGGACCGTGGAAAATGCACCGCGTCCATGGTGAGGCTTTTTGGCTTGATTTCTCAGTTTCTGAATCTGGCCATCGCGGACCGCATAAAATGCACCGTGGCCGCAATGTCTTCACTGCGGTCCGCACAAAATGGACCGCAGACCGCAATGGCTTCCATCTTTAAAACTTCCAGCTCTCTGAATCCCCTCTCCGCGGACCGCATAAAATGGATTGCAGCCGCGAGAAATCCTCCGCAGACCGCACTGCTTGAAGCCCCCAAAAGTGCACATCCACCGCGGACCGCACTAAATGGTCTGCGGCGGCGGTGGGTCTGTTGCGGCTGCAGTTGATTTTATGCTGCAGCAGTGCCTTAACTTGCTCTTGGTACTTGTGCAGGTTTCACTCTTTTTTGAGCTGGTTTTGACTACTTGTCACTTTTTTTAACCAAACCCTGCAAAAAAGTACAACATGCAAGCCTTTGGGACTATTTTTTATACATTTTTAATTAAACTCAAGTAAAAAGGAGTGTAAAATAAACTAGAATCCCTAGTTATCAGCACCTACCGTGGCTAATAAACGGGAAGTAAAATTAAAAGTAACATTCGAGATCATATGAGTTGGCCGGAAACTCTGGCATGTGTGGGCACTAAGATAAGCTAAGTATGGATGCAACAAGGGGGTAGAAAGACCAGGAAAAGTAATAGCTTACATTGAAAGAAAGCTAAGATGGAACGAAAGAAACTATTTGATCAATGATCCAGAGTTGGTTACGTTATGAACGCACTTAAGGGTTCGGAGTTTTATACATGCATAATATACAACCTTAGAAGATTCTGGTATACGTTAAAAGAAAGAATTGAGCTCAGGTCATACCATGAACCACAGATCGAGAGATAACTTAAGCCGATATAAAGGCCGATCAGAAGAAGAAGGAAACTAAAAAGTTACATCAACAAAGTTAATCAGAAATCTGATTATTGGACTCAGAAAATTATAAACCTCGTGTGAGAACATTGCAGGATTACTCTTAATATCCGAGGTACAAGAGGGATAGTACAGTTGCCATATTCTATAACGGCCCTATATATGTTAAATTTAGCTAGTTAGAATAGTACTAGTCTCGTAAGAAGTCAACAAGAAGCTCCCACCGGATTGTGTATACACTAGAGGTGCAAGTATTATAATAGAGCTTCAAGTTATGGACGTGAATTATACCTATGCGGAAGGGAGATCATGAAAGAGATAGAAGATACGATACGCGATTTTAAGGTAAGGTAAAAGGTGAATAACGTATGGGATACTCAAATGCAGAAGGTTGTGAATAGTCCATACTTCGGATAAAAGGCTAGAAGCACTGGGATTCAGTATTGATAGTGGCGTCGCCAGTGGCATATCTTCCAACCTGCAGTTTCTCGGTATCGAGAAGGCTAATTAAGAGAGTAAAGAAGAGTTAGATGCGATGTGATGTCTCGCTTGATGTTCCATAATGACATAAGGAAATCTATGATGCAAGAAAGTTGAAGGAAGGTTGCGAGTAGTATAAATAGATATATGTAGGATGCAAGCTAAAGTATGGTAAAGCGACAAGGTTGTAGAAAGACAGGAATAAGGACAGGAAAGGGTGAGTGAGAAGGTGACGAGAAACGAATAAGTTCTCAGGATTAAACCCGTGAAAACAAGAGAGCTGATGATTTCTCGAAGTTATAGAAAGCTCAGTATAGCCCGAATAAACTCAAAGGAGTTACTCATCATAAGTAGCTTTTAAAAGTGATGAAATGTTGTCGTGATGGTAGAATAAGGGTATAATTGTGGTAGATAAAGGATGACGTTTGAGCCTTCGATTAAGTAATGATTTGAAGAATGGGATTTCATGAATTGTAAGGGACTAAAATACCCATATAAGGTGAGTCATATTGGGATGCTATAAAGTACGGTCATGGAAGTATAATATCACCCCTAGGTGGATCAATCTAATTACTCTAGATATCCCCGATGAGACGCGAGCCCTAGCAGCGGTGTTACATAAAAGATCAAGTTATCAGTGGTAGATGATGAATCAACAATAGATGGATAAAAGTTCGACAGTGTGAGATAAGATTAGACCATCAGTCTTAAGGATAAGCAACGAGAGTAACCTGAAGTTGGTCGCAGACCTCAGTAACGATAAATCGAAGTAAGAATTATGGTATAGCATGACCTACATAGATGCAGTAAAGTCATACGAATGGATAACCAGATCTATGAAATAAGATATGGCCATATTCGCAAGTTCTGCAAACTACCGAGCGAAGAACTTCAGTACACCAATAGATGCCCAGAGAGGCATCCTATTAAGCCTTGTATATGTTTACACTGTAAGGCCTAAAGATTGGCTAAAAGCTGGAGGAAAAAGGAGAGAAAAGTCGCATAGGCACACTTACAAGGTCAGTATTGTAGATGCTGCATGATAGAAGGTAGCAACAGTTCTGAGATTGCAAGGAATTCGATCACGAGTCATGGCGTGGGAAAGAGGCCTAAAGGGGGGAATGCCTTGGCCTTTGGATTTATTCACAAAATAACTGCCTAAATGGAAAGTGGAGTATTAAGGTATTCACAAGAGCTATAAGTTATGAAAATGATAAGAGCATCAGTCAACATTCGAGGACAAATGTTCCAAAGGGGGAATGATGTTACGCCCCGCAATATTACGTCGATATTACGTTGCGCAGTATTACATTACGATGATGTTACGCTTCGCATTATTAAATTACGACGATGTTGCACCTTGTAGTATTGTACGTTAAATTTGTCGTAAGGTAATTGACACCAGTCCAAGGAAAAGATTATTTGGAGATTATAAGGATTATGCTATTTCAAACAAGTAATGAGTTAATTCGTGAAGGTGAGAGGGGAAACAAGTCAAAGAAAATAAATTTTCGTCCAAGTTTGGCATGTTGGGATAAAATACTGCCCGAGCTAAAATACTCGGTACTTATGGACTAGTGTCATACAAGGTACCACATGACCATGATAGTAAGGTGTATAAGGTATGTGAAAAGTGAGTAATATTTTAAGTAATTTGAGGTAATTCTTAATTATGTGATTGATTGGTTAATTATTAGATAATGGGATATTACCCAATTAATTAAGAAATTAATTATTGAATAATGTGATTTTTAATAATGGGAAATTACTCATCAATTATATTGCATGAGGTGGTACCCCCCTCCTGCAAATTGAAATGACTCATGTTATAACATGAAAGGTGACATCTAAAGTGCCATAGGTATGACACTTACGTAAAAATCTACCTAAGGCATAAAAGTTTGGATTATGATCTTCAATAAACTTAAGTTAATCAAAGTAAGCTTATAAGTTTCCTTGCTAAATCCAAGCCTTTTCAAGAACGGAAGGAAATCTCACTCCAACAAGAACGAATATTAATCTTGAAACAAAACATCCAACAAGATTTCTTAGCACCGTAGCAACGTGAAATTTTGCGATTCTAAAGGAATACAATGCAACTTTTTCCAAGAATATCATACGGATTTTTTCCTACTCCAGGTATGTTAAGGCTATACCTTCTTTCTTTTTGGCATGATCCATACGATACGAACGAAATGAGCAAATGCACAACTTTCATAAATGACTCTATTCATAAAAATATTAGAGATGCTTATGTTCTTGATTCCCTATGTATCATATTATTCTATCATTTGTTCATGGGTCTCAGAAAATACGTAAGTTGATAAAGTTTACTTTAAGGTATTATTCAAAGGCAAAATGGTCTTATGACACTCCGAAAGATTTTATTAACGTACTTCTCATGCGTTGCATTAATGTACATTGACGCATGACCAGATGGCGTTAGACACGCATATATATATATATGTATATTATATGTATATGGGATATGAGAAAAGGTTACAGCGTTATATATGCACCACCACCTAATCAGCTGGTATACATTGATGATTTGCCCACAGTGGCTGAAATGATATGATGGGATGCCCTCAGAGGCTTGATGATGTTATGAACGCATATACCCATGCATGGTATGACATTTATACGCATATGCATGACATTATAAAAATGAAATGATTCACAGAGCTATGCAAAAGTACATGTCGAGTCTTTTACTCCATGTTTCTCTCATGTCTATTATTTACTGATTTTCATTCCTTACATACTCGGTACATTATTTGTCCTGACGTCCCTTTTGCTTGGGGACGCTGCGTTTCATGCCCGCAGGTCCCAATAGACATGTCGAGAGCCCTCCAAGTAGGCTATCAGCCCAGTGAAAGATGTTGGTGCGCTCCATTTGCTTCAGAGTTGCTTGTTTGGTTAATATGATTTAGATGTGTATTGTTTGCAGTGGCGGATCCAGAATTTTAAAGTTATGGGTGCTCGCCCATAAAAAATCCGAAAGAAGAGGAAAAAAGAGTTTAGTTGTGGGTGCTCATTCAATATTTATCTAAATATTTTTATAATTACGTATGCAAATTTACTAAATCGGGTCAAAAGTAATGGGTGCTCAAGCACCCACATGTGTTCATGTAAATCCGCCACTGATTGTTTGGTATAGCGGGACTCTGTCCCGAACTTTATGAAATTATGTATTCTTAGAGGCTTGTAGACAGATGTCATATACGTAAAAGATTGTATGGCCTTGTCGGCTTATGTTCAAAGTACGAGTGGTTATTTTGGCCTTATAGGCCCGTATGTTTTATGTATAAGTTGGTATCACATATTATATTCTACTTATCTCATAGCAGCCTTCCGGGCCAGTTATCTATGATAGTATGACATGAAAAGATACGTTATGTTGGTACTCGGTTGAGTCAGGTACCGGATGCCCGTCGCGGCCCATCAGTTTGAGTCGTGACAGTTACCCTCCCTACTCAAGTTTCAATTTAATTACATGGTCATATACAATTTACTAACTATATACAAATAAATTTGAAACGAGTGTATAGGAACGAAAAAATCCCCATTTTGAATCTATGTTTTTTGGGCCTAGAGGAGCACGTCCAAGTCGACGGTGGGAAATTCAAGGGTTACGTTCGAGAAGCAGATCTATACAGACTAGTTGATACTACTTGGTCCAGCTTGCTTCCCTTATCTTGGACCTTTTCCTTGCTCTTTTACTATTCCTTCACTTTAAAATTATTGCGTCCCGTCGTCTCTGAGTTCCTGTTTGAAATGGCTTTTACTTGTCATTAGAAAAAAACGCATATATTGAAGTTTGGTATTGTAGTTGTGGCGTAAGCTTTCATCCATTTTCTAATAATCATGTCACTCATAACCAAACTCATTTAATTTAAGATGTCACTCATGACCTGTTTGTTTGGTTTTGGTACCCTATTTTCCCCCAATGGGTCCCACAAACCAGCTTTTTTTACTAGTTCTGATAAGCAAATTACACCTCCCTCACTTCAAGCCTTTAATTTCTTTCCCAGAGATAGATAATTATACAATTAAATTAAGATCAAATCTTGCACTATTAAGCTCATCAAATATATTACTACGTTACTATCAAAGATGATGCTTAAGATGTTTATTTCCTGGAATTGGAGAAGTCGTCAAGGTATTCATCAACGGCTTTCTACTTTGGTTGCAGCAGCTTTGCTACTTTTAGTTGTAGGACTACTCTGCAGCAGATTTGAGTACAGTATGACGAATATTCCAGATCACACTACTACTATTGTAATCGATGATACATCAACACAGAGAATAAAGATAATTCATCCGTCAAAAGGGCCTGGTGACCCTCCAATCCTCGCGTATTGGATTTTTGGTTTTAGAGGGGAAAGTAAAAGAATGTTGAGACTGTTAAAAGCAGTGTATCACCCAAGAAATCAGTACCTTTTACACCTTCTCGATGGGGAAGACGAAGAGACGATGGAATTAGTTGTTTCTCTTGAATCTGAAAATGTGTTTAGGGCTTTTGGAAATGTGAACGTCGTCGGTAAAAGTTATGCAGTGAATTATCACTATATGGAATCGGGCGCCTCTGCTCTCGCTGCCATGCTTCACGCTGCCGCCTTGCTCCTTCGAATTAGTTCATTATGGGATTGGTTTTTCACCTTAAGCTCTTCCGACTACCCACTCTTTACTCAAGACGGTAATTTTCCTGATTAGTCGCTCCGTCTCTCTTTCATATGTTCCTTAAGAAATATTAATTAGGAAAGATATTTGACTATTCTATCTTTAATTATGTCATAAGATATAATTTTTCTTTATTTAATATTTATTTTATTTATGTGTTATCTGTTTGACTCAAAAGATTTTTAATTCTTTTTAAGCAAATCAATCAAAGATGAAGGGGTAAATCGTAATCGAAGATAATAAACTCTAGGATGATTGTAGTAGAGAGATAACAATAATGGAGAGAAGGAGAGATTGATAGAGAGATAATAAAACTAGAGAGAGATGATATTAATCTTGTATATTCCGAACTCTGTCTATTACAAAGCTAAAACCCCTCTTATATACTAAGAGGTTTCCCTTCATTATGAGGACGATAAATTAAGATATATCTGCCCTACCGGACCTAATGCTAATGCGACAACGTCTTTCCTTTCGCCTCTGGGTCATACCCTTGTGTCGACTCGTGGGTTTTCGGCCACTTATAATACTCGCTATAGGCCGCGATCAATCAAATTCGAACCCATACATTATCTTCATTTTCAAGAACAATTATTATTAAGGGTAAAAAAAGAAAAAAATAATTAATTTTATCTTAAATTTCTAAAATGATAAGTAATTTGAGATAATTATTTTTAGTAACCACAACAGTTAATATGAGACGGAGAGAGTACCAGTTAGCACAATAGTACTAATAAACTACTGTTAGAGTTTCCTTAAATTTTTGGCTGCTACTAGTTGATGATATAATAATTGCGCACTGCTTTACCATTAATTTCAGATATCTTGTTTGCTTTCACTTCCTTGCCAAGGGATCTCAATTTCGTCGGCTTCACCAATAGGACTACTGACCAAACGGGGTAAGGTGACCATTAATGTTTCTAGATAAATACAAATCTACATGCAATTGGCGGGGTGTTGCACATGTGAGTTCAAATTATAGGGTGGGCAAATTATTTACATATCTTTATATCATCATTGCATATAACTTAATTCCCGCACTCAATGACGTAGCCACATATAATGAATAATGATTAGTTTATTACCCTTTATCAAAAAATTATATCGTATATATAAGAAATTATATTGATATATGAATGAAAAATAACTTTTTATACACATATATTAAATCTTGAACACCTTTAATACAATTCTTGATTTCGCTATTGCCCACACTTAATCTACATTTTGACTAACTAAGACTGTGATTTTTAACGTTTTCCCAAAAATGTAATGTTATTGCAGGCAGCATAATTTCAATCGGATTGTTGTTGACCCCAGCCTATACTCAAAACGGGTTACTAACCTTCACTATGCTGTAGAGACTAGAGAATTGCCAACAAGCTTTGATATATTTGGAGGTAGGGTTCCAGCTTGCTTCTTAATTATATGGTAGTACATGTAAATTTAAAAAATGATCTTGTTTCTTGTGAAATTTGAATGGGTGAATGAATTTAATTTCAATTTCTAGGTTCCCCTTGGATGGTACTGAGCAGAGCCTTTATGGAACACTGCATCAAAGGTTGGGACAACTTTCCTCGGAAATTACTAATGTACTACGCCAATGTTGTCTCTCCTCTTGAATCATATTTTCAAACAGTGCTATGCAATTCCCCAGAATTTAGAAATACCATAGTAAACCAGGATCTCAGGTGCTCCGTGCCTATAAATGTCTCAAACTACGACAATCTTGTGCACAAAGTGAGGGCAATATTTGCTAGGCCATTTAAAGAAGGTGATCCTACTTTAGACAAGCTCGACAGGTATATCTTAAATCGCTCGCAGCAGGGGGTGGTGCCCGGGAAATGGTGCAACAATATAGAAAACTATTCTTCTTGTTCTAATTCTACTATTTGGGATGACATTGATTCATTGGACCCTGGATTTTATGGCCAAAAGCTTCAAAATATTCTGTCCAATTTTACTGCTGGAAAACGTCATATGGTAATCAATCATTGTCACGGTATTTCACATTAATGTACTCCATATTCTTCATTTCCAAAATGATGTCTCCTCTACTTTTTATTTTTTTTATTTTAATGATGAATAATTTTCAAATCTTAGAAATCCTAATATTGTATGTTTCGACTATTAAACCTTAGATTAATTTACCGTAGGCCCTTGTAAATTTTGTAAATACCAAACATTTCATGTTGCTTTCTATAGATATTCATTGATCGTATATGACGATGTCTTGTTTCTTTTTCCTGTTGGTACACTACTAGAAATCCGGTAAAAAGCGACCACAAAAAGCGACCAAAGTTGATTGCTTATAGGCCTAAAAGCGACCAAACATACCTGGTCGCAATATTGCTGGTCTCTTTATTTTAGGGACCAAAGTTGGTCGCTAATTAGCGACCAACTTTGGTCTCTAAGGTAAAAGGACCAAATATTCCGGGTAAAGACTATAACGACCAAATTTTAATAATATAATTTTGGCGACAAAAGTTGGTCTCTAATGTAAAATACGTTATTTATTTATCATAAAAAAGCGACCAACTTTGGTCTCTAATCCAAATATTATATTTTAAAATCTGAAAAATAGAGATCAATGTTGGTCGCTTTTTTATTAATTTTTTTTAAAAAATAAGCGACCAACTTTGGTCGCTATTTTCAAGATTTTTTTTAAAAAATATAAGCGACCAAAGTTGGTTGCTATATTTCCAGAAATTATTTTTTTTAATGGAATAGCGACCAAGGTTGGCCGCTTTTTGAGAATTCTGGGTAAAAAGCGACCAACTTTGGTCGCTATTGCCCAAAAAATTATTTTTTTAATAGAAAAGCGACCAAAAAGAGACCAAAGTTGGTCGCTTTTCTGGGTATTATTTTGGCAGAAACTGCCTGTTTTGGCAGCTACACCACCTGCCAGTCATACCAAATCCATATTACAAGCAACAACAACAACACAAAAACAACATTAAAACTAACATTAAAACTAACAAAGTTTAAAGTTCAATAGAACTACCACATTAAGCTAACCAAACTAAGTTAACTCTTATTACAAACCCATTCGAAAACCGATTCTATTTGTCTAGTTCAAAGTTTATAAAAGTCAATGAGTGTTGTGTACATCATTATCATCACCGTCTGATGAACTTTCATCACCATGACTGTATTCAGAAGGGTCTACTTGTCGAGGACGGGAAGAACGATCACGGGGAGGACGGGAGGAACGAGCACTTGGAGGACGGGAGGAACGAGTACGGGGAAGGCGCTCATCTGGCGATGACTCACGAGACCGGGGGATCGGAATACCTCCAGAAGCTAGGAGAGATTTGAGTTGCTCTTGCATTCCCTGGCACTGAGCGACCACGCCAATGTACTGAGCATCTCTAAGCTTTTCTCTTTCCTTGGATGCTTCTAACTCGGATGTGAACTTTGTCACAGTCTTTCGCATAGCGGAGAGGCTCTCCCCATCAAGTTGCTCGGCTTGCGAGGAAGTCCCTATTCCTTGCATTCCACACTTATAACGATGGAATTTCTTAGTAGGAAACCCGTATACCTTCCCCCATTTTGGACTGCCTGCAGCCTCCGTCCACATTCTTTCAGCATCCTCGTCCGAAGGTTGGATTGGCTCGCCCGACTCATTAGGTGGCTAACTGCGTATGAATTCCTCCACTTCAGTTGTGACGCGACCCTATAAGATAAATTACATTGAATTAGTATTTCAAAATTTATATAAAAGTAAATCAAAATACTTAATGAAAAGTGAAAACTTACATGTACAGTCGAGGCTCGTCCCTCGACCCACCTTTCTTGATCCGTCTCTTTCTTCTTCTTCACAATATGAGTCTCCTTGAATAGCTCATCTTGGTTCATCAGACGCCCCAATTTCTTTTCCTAAAAACTCATAAATTTTAGTTAATAAATAGAATAGATATACTTTGAAAATTAAAATAAATGAAGCAATTATATAATCTCTGTGATGGGTTTCCAGATTTTTTCAGGCAAACCACAAAATGCAATAGGCACTAAGGTCTCCATGAAAACATGACAGTCATGACTTTTTAAATGGCTCAACTTCCCTACCTCCATATCAACTTTTTCCCCAAAATTCGACGCATAACCCTCAGACATCTTCAATTTTGTTACCCAATCACAAATTTGCCGTCTTTCCTCCAAAGTGAATGTGTAACTTGCTTTGGGCTTGAATATATTACCATTGTTTGTTGTCTTCAAGTATAATTCAGGTCGCCTGCAATATTCTTGTAAGTCCATTCTAGCCTTCGGGTTATCCTTTGTCTTACCTTTAACATCCATCACTGTGTTGAACAAATTATCAAAATAATTCTTCTCAATATGTAAGACATCAAGGTTGTGACAGAGAAGATTATCCTTCCAATAAGGCAACTCCCAAAATATACTCTGTTTCGTCCAATTATGAGTAACACCGTATCCGGGGAATCTATAAGGTGGAGCTTCAGTAACTTTACTGAAGTTCTGGACCCTCTCCTAAATTTCCTCACCGGAAAGTATCGGAGGTGGAGAATCATATTCCATTTTATTCTTTTTGAATGCATTTTTCATCCTTCTAAACTCATGATCAGGAGGCAAGAATTGACGATGACAATCAAACCATGATTGCTTTCGGTCATGTTTCAAAGTGAACGCTTTACTATTTTCCATGTAGTAAGGACAAGCTAGCTTCCCAGCAGTCATCCACCCAGACAACATTCCATATGCAGGAAAATCATTAATTGTCCATATTAAATTAGCACACAAATTGAAATTCTGCTTGGTTGATATGTCATATGTTTCAACACAATCGTACCACAATTGTTTCAGCTCATCAATCAAAGGTTGCAAATATACATCTATCAAACTTTTCGGATTACGTGGACCGGGGATAATACAATTTAAGAATATATATGGACTAGTCATGCACAACTCGGGTGGTAGATTATAAGGTGTAATAAAGACAGGCCAACATGAATACGGTGTCGCAGATACAAAAAAAGGCGTGAAGCCATCCGCACACAGACCTAACTGAATGTTCCTTGGTTCACTAGCAAAATCTGGATATGTCCTATCAAAGTGCTTCCAAGCTTCTCCATCTGAAGGGTGACACATAACACCAGGTGGTCTTCTATTTTCAAAGTGTCATCTCATATGAGGAGCAGAACTTATCGACGTATATAACCTCTTTAGCCTAGGTATAAGAGGTAAATAATGCATCGCCTTGATAGCGACCATCTTCCTGCTGGAAAGCCTCTTGAAACGAGGCTTTTCGCAAAATTTACAACTGCTTAAATTTGCATCATCTTTATAATATAACATGCAACCATCTTCACAACAATCAATTCTCATTGACGAAAGTCCTAACTTAGAAACTAATCTCTTTGCCTTATAAAAATCACCAGGTAATTCGATATCAGGGTCAACTAGTTCACGCATAAGGTCAATGAAAGAGTCCATGGCTCCTTGAGAAATATTTCAATCAGATTTGATACTTAGTAATCTAATTGCAACAGACAACTCAGAGTGCAGACTTCCTTTACGTAGTGGACGACTAGCTTCCTCTAATCGTTCATAAAAACGTTTTGCATCATCATTAGGAGTTTGTTCAACATTTTCATTGGGCTCACCCCCTAAGTGCATTCCAAAAGCATCCGTAACCATATCATGAATTCTGGAATCATGATTTGTATTCTCCACCGACCTACTACTTTCATCCACAACCATGTTATGAAATATCCCATGGCTACCTTCGATCTCTCCATGATTAGTCCACATAAAGTAATTTGCTATAAACCCCTTACTATAAAGATGAAGCTTAACTTCCTCCGGTTTCCAAACTTCATACAATCGCACCTAACACAAGGGCACCTAATTACTCCTTCATTTTGGTATGGCGGAAGTGACATTGTATGTCTAATAAAGTCATCAATCCCTTCTACAAAATCCTCCCGCAATCTCCGCCGATTAGGATAATTCCTATTGTACATCCAAGTACGATGTTCCATCTATACAAATAAAATAAGAACAAATTAATTTAGTTAATTCATATCCTATTCTTTTTTTAGTTAATTAATTTCATATCTTAAAATTTCAATGCATATCCTAAATTTTCAATTTACAAACTAAAAGTTCAATTCATAAACTAAAAGTTCAATTCATATCCAAAAAATTCGATTCATACACTAAAATTTCAATTTATATCCAAAAAGTTCAATTCATAAACTAAAAGTCCAATTCATATCCTAAAATACTCAATTTATAAACTAAAAGTTCATTTCATATTCTAAAAGTTCAATTCATATGCTAAAATTTTAATTTATAAACTAAAAGTGCAATTCATATCCAAAAAGTTCAATTTATAAACTAAAAGTTCGATTCATAAACTAAAAGTTCAATTCATATCCAAAAAATTCAATTCATACACTAAAATTTCAATTCACATCCAAAAAGTTCAATTCATATTCTAAAAGTTCAATTCATATCTTAAATTTCAATTTATAAACTAAAAGTCCAATTCATATCCAAAAAGATCAAATTCATACATTAAAAGTTCAAAAATATCCTAAAATTATAATTTATAAACTACAAGTCCAATTCATAAACTAAAAGTCCAATTTATATCCTAAAATACTCAATTTATAAATTAAAAGTTCAATTCATAAACTAAAAGTTTAATTCATATCCGAAAGGTTAAATTCATATCCTAAACCCTAGATTCTAACTAAACTATCAAGACAATACAAAGTATAATTGAAACAAAAACTAGAAATAACAAAGATTCAACCCATACCCTAAAAGTTCGATTCACAAGAACAAATCATAAACCCTAGATTCTAACTAAACTATTCAAGACAACACATAACAAATTTAATAGGAATTAGTAGGGTTTAGGGTTTCTTCTCTTCAAACCATTTCTTCCCCAAATTAGTAGGTAAAACTAAATATTTTAGCTACTAACAATTATCATAGATTTAATTTAGCTAAGAACAATTAATTTTTACAAATCAAACTAGGAGAAATTAAACAAAATCAGTGTATTTCGGAAAAAAACAAAGAAAGGAGAGAGAAACATACCTGGGCAGTGGAGGACGCCGACGGTGGAGCTGATGCCGTCGGTGGCGTTGGTGGCGCCGCTGCTGCTAGGAGTCAGGGGGGGGGTTGAGTGTGAGAGAGAAAAGAGAGAGTTTGGGGAATTTTTTTGAAGAAACTAAGAGAATAGGAGGGGAAACCCGATTTTGACATTGTTTTTAGAAATAATGACCAACTTTGGTCGCTATTTTGGTAGCAAAATGAGTTTTGACTATTTTGACCAAAATAGCGACCAATGTTGGTCGCTAATTTCTGACCGTTTGACCAGAATAGCGACCAACGTTGGTCGATATTTCTAAAAAAAATTAAAACTTTTAATTCAATTTAAAATTATGTACGTATGTAGTATATTATAGTATAGTATAGTATATATATATATATATATATATATATATACACACACACACTATACTATATATATATATATATATACTAAAAGTTGGTCTCTATGTCGATGAATCAAATTACAAGTGTATCAATACCTAAAAGAACTTGTCCCTGTGTTCCGAGCGCTTCATGTTCTTATATATACATATATAGACACACATGCACGCTTCGTAGTACTGCTTAACTGCATATATAGCATGTTAGAGTATATTTTAGTCTATTCTTCCTTTGTATTACAAAAGTGTTAACGGGTTACATTTATATTATTTAGATAGTAAATACAAAAGTGATTTTTAATTTGGACCATTGTTGACCTGAAAAGAGACCAACTTTGGTCGCTAAATATACATAAATTTAAATTAGCGACCAAAGTTGGTCGCTAAATTTAAATCGGATTTATTTATATTTTATATAATATTTAAATAATAATATAATTGTTAAACGTTAGAACTGAGTCCCAGATTAGCGACCAAAGTTGGTCTCTATTTTTGTAAGCGACCAAAGTTTAAATTATATTTTTTATATTTTATAATTTTTTTAAATAAAAATATAATTATTAAAATTTTATAATTGGGTCCCATTTTAGAGACCAAAGTTGGTCGCTATCTGCTTACCCCTTAATTAGCGACCAACTTTGGTCGCTAATTTTAAATTATATTTATTTATATTTTATAATTATTTTTAAATAATATTATAATTATTATAATTTTATAAGTGGGTCCCCCTGTAGCGACCAACGTTGGTTGCTAATCTCAGTATACCTTTGACCAAGCAAGTTTGACCAGTCCGGTCAATATTTTGACAAAATTAGCGACCAAGTAGCGACCAACCTTGGTCGCTAATGTATATCAAATAATTATTTTATTATTTTCGCCAATTTAGCGACCAACTTTGGTCTTCTTGACAGACCAACTTTGGTTGCTAAAGTTTAGTCGTTTTTTTCCGGAATTCTAGTAGTGGTATTATTTAAAATTTAATGTGCCTTTTGAATATATAAGATTCTTGTTGATTTGTGAAATAGAACATAGCTACATAAATTTTTAAAATGTTCAATCTGTTTAATGTAAAAAGACATTAACTTTGGAACTTATCTAGTCATTAATAGAATATGTCAATTTTTTTTCTCCATCGGAATATGTCAATTGATTAATGTAAGAAATTGTTCATCTCTAGTTTTCCAACAGACATGCCATTAACAACATTTAATCGCCTATGCATCACTACATAAAATGTTTGTATTGATAGGTGATTAATGTTTTCCAATTCAATATTGAAAATAGCTACGAAGTATTTAAATTTATTAGACCACCGAGCCTGTGACGTAATAGTCATGTCTTGTTGTTGATCTTAGTCATAGTCATACCCAAAAAAAAAAAAAAAAAATCATCTGACCAACAGATCTTTCTAGGATTTAATTATTTAAGTTAATTTTAAATTCCTGGGCTGTCAATTTATGAATTTCTTTTATGGGGAGAGTTGACACTTGGAAGAATTTCGTGTATAATATTGCTCTAGTAAGATTATTGGCCGACTGTTCCATGTGGTAAACGCATCAATATTTGCTTAATGAATGAATTAGAATAAAATAAGAGTAATTGTACTGCCGTTATGTATATGCAGTGGAATAGAGGAGCCGAAAGAGTCGGAAAGGTTGAAGCCAACCGAAATACTGAATTAATTAGAGACCGAGGTGCTAGAAATTTATAATGATGTACTTGGAGAAAAGGAGGAGAGTTAATTAAGAAAATGATTTTTTAAAATATTTTATGTGTAAAGTAAATCTCCTATGTTAAAAAAAAAAGAGATAGAATCATAAAACTAAAGGCAAGTTTGTAAATAGCCAAAAAATTAATTGAGCCTCAAACATGTATTGTCATGTGATGACCCGCCATGTCATCATGCCACATAGGCACCATTTGATATATATTAATGCCATGTGGAAGCTTACATAAGAAGAATGCTAGCATTTGTGAGAAGATTCTAGAGAAGTATGTACATTTCTTTAGGAAGAACCTAGATCCTTATGGATTTGCTAGGAAAGCCCTTGGAATCTTCTAGGCTTGTAGAGAATTCTAGAGAAAACCCTTTATCTTGTAAATATTAAGGACTTCTGTAATAATTAATATTTACACACTAGCTCCTAGGAGACTAGTATATAAAGAGGGTCATTCATTTGTAATTCACCAAGAAAATAATTAAAGTTCTTTCTAATACAAAGCTTCCTTTAACAATTCTCTTGTGTTCTTTCTTCCATTCTTAGCGATCTTGAGTGTAGTAAGGCTAACTTGGCATAGCAAGAATGTGAACAAGTTGTGCAAGATAGTGAGCGAGTTGTCAAGTGCCGCACGTGTACTTAGTTAACAACTAAGAACGTGACAACGTGGTATCAGAGCGAAGGTTCAACTAAGGGAATGGTGAACGACTGAGAAATTAACGTTGCCAACACCCAAGCCAACATCATCCAGGATGCTGCTGGCAAGAGCGGCCGTAGCAAAAAGAGGAATGCTACCAATAAGAGCTAGGAGGTGCCGCCCGAGATTGTGCCAAACGAGGGGTTTACATCCCAAGAACCATCTGCCACTGAGGCGAGCGAGGGTGAAGTGGAGGTCCTTCTAGAGGACGTCTCGCTCGGTAAAGAGTGGGTGATGAAGATGAACGCAGGGATGGACACCGTGGAGATCTTTGGCCAACACTTGGGAAAGGTGGAAGGCACCCTTAGCGTTCTTGAGGGGCATACTCTTGAAGAAATTGGGAGTATCCGAAATGACATGGAGGGACGTACAAAGACTGAGATGGAACTAAGGCAAACCATCACTGCCTTAGAGTGCAGACTCATGGAGGCTTTGAATACTATCGATGCTATGAAGGCAAAGATGGAGTCACTCGAGGAGCATGTCGATGCTGGCATGACCGAGGTAGCCAAGAATGTTGTGGTGACGAGGGAGACCAAGATCGAGGCTCCCAAACCCCCGGTGTTCAAAGGTGTCCGTGATGCACAAGAAGTGGAAAACTTCCTTTGGCACTTGGAGAACTACTTCAGGCACGACAAAGTGAGGGACGACGAGGCCAAGATCAACACTGTTGTGTTGTATCTCTCAGAGACTGCCATGCTATGGTGGAGAAGGAATATGGCCGACGTGGATAAAGTTCTATGTACTATTAGCACGTGGGACCAGTTCAAAGCCGAGTTCAAGAGACAGTTCTTTCCAAACAATGTCTTGTACGAGGCAAGGTGCAAGCTTAGGGAGTTGAAGCAAACATGGAGCATACGTGACTATGTCAAGGAGTTCACCACCTTTATGCTTCAAATCCCTAACCTGACCAATGATGACTTGTTGTTCCACTTCATGGATAGGTTGCAAAATTGGGCTAAGCAAGAGTTGCAACGTTGGCAAGTCACAGATATAGACCAAGCCATAGTGGAGACCGAATCATTGGTAGATTTCAGGCATGACAAGCACAACAAAGGCAAAGGCAGGAGTCAAAAGTTAACAATGTCAAAGGTGGGGGAGACCGTGGAAAAGGCAAGGAGATAAAAAATCAATACTCCAAGACTCAAGATTCAAAAAAGTCGAGTGGCAGTCAGGGCTACACCGAGAAGAAGGCGTAGGTCGAGAAGAAGGGATGCTATATATGCGGAGGGCCACATGGCTTTAGGAATTGTCCTGACCTCAAGAGCCTCAATGCCATGGTCCATGAGCAGAAGGAGCAACCACAAGGAGAGAGTCCAGGAACCACACAGTTGGGTATGATCGGATTATGTGGTGCTATCACGAAGCAAGCTATCCAACCTACCGAGAATAGCAATCAGTACATGGATCTCACCATCAACAACAAGCTCGCTCATGCAATAGTGGATACTGGAGCAACTCATAATTTTGTGACTGAGGCTGCCGCAAAGAGACTAGAATTGAAGCTTGCTCCAACCAACTCTCGCGTCAAGACCGTGAATGCCGAGATACAGAATGCTCGTGGGGTAGTTAATGGAGTTGGTGTCAAATTCGGAACTTGGAAAGGTATGACAAACTTTACCATAACCGCTATGGATATCTTTGACATCATACTGGGGTAGGAGTTCTTTAGACATTTTCATACTTTAATCGATCCCTACCTCCAATGTCTCTTGGTTATGGAGCGAGAAGGAGCTTGCATGGTACCTACAATGACTATTCCACACGGACAGATCCAAGCACAACTCTCAGCTATGCAGGTTGTCAAGGGGATCAAGAAGGGAGAGCCGACGTTCATGGCAACCATTGAAAGTCTAGAGGAAGACAAGAATTTTCAAGAGATAGTGCCGCCTTGCATAGAGAAGTTGCTTGAGGAGAACAAAGATGTCATGCCCGAGGAGTTGCCTAAGCACTTGCCGCATAGGCAAAAGGTGGATCACAAGATTGAGTTGGAGCTAGGGGCTAATCCACCCGCATTTGCCCCATATCGTATGGTACCGCCCGAGCTAGAGGAGCTCAGGAAACAATTGAAAGAGCTCCTAGATACTAGTCACATTCACCTATAAAAGGCACCTTTTGGCGCACCAGTATTGTTCCAAAAGAAGAAGGATGGATCGTTACATTTGTGCATAAACTACCGAGCACTTAATAAGGTCACAGTGAAGAATAAGTACCCGATCCCGCTCATTTCTGACTTGTTCGATAGACTTAGGCAAGCCAAGTACTTTACCAAGGTGGATCTTCGAAAGGGCTATCACCAGGTTCGCATTGCGGAAGGGGATAAGCCAAAGACAGCATGTGTGACGAGATATGGAGCCTTTGAGTGGTTGGTAATGCCTTTCGGTTTAACCAATGCACCGGCCACATTTTGCACCCTTATGAACAAGATTTTCCATCCCTACCTTGATCAGTTCGTGGTAGTCTACCTAGACAACGTATCATCTACAACAACATCTTGTAGGAGCACATGGAACACTTAAGGAAGGTTTTCCAAGTCTTGCGGGAGAACGAGCTATACATCAAGAGGGAGAAATGTGAGTTCGCACAATCAAAGGTGCACTTCTTGGGCCATGTCATTAGCAATGGCGAGCTACGCATGGACGAGGCTAAGGTACGTGCTATCCAGGAGTGGGAGGCACCTATAAAGGTAAATGAGTTGAGATCCTTCCTTGGCCTTGTTAACCTATCGTCGGTTCATCAGTGGATACTCAGAAAATGCCGCACCATTGACTGAGTTGCTAAAGAAGAACAAGCCATGGGTTTGGGTGGAGCATTGTCAAAAGGCGTTTGAATGCCTTAAGGCAGCTGTAACAGAGGAGCCAGACTTGGCGTTACCTGACTTTGCCAAGACATTTGGGGTGCACACAGATGCCTCAGACTTCGCCATTGGGGGTGTCCTTATGTAGGATAAGCATCCCATAGCATTTGAGAACCGCAAGTTAAATAAGACGGAGCGGCATTACACGGTGCAAGAGAAGGAAATGACTGCCATTGTGCATTGCCTTCGTACATGGAGACATTATCTACTCGGGTCGAGGTTCGTGGTCAAGACTGATAATGTGGCTACTAGATACTTTCAGACACAGAAGAAGCTCACACCAAAGCAGGCTAGGTGGCAATTTGGCCGAGTTTGATTATGTGCTAGAGTATAAGCCGGGCAAAGGTAACGTTGTAGCCGATGCCTTGATTCGGAAAGCCGAGCTTGCTGCAATCACTTCAGCGAGATGGGACATTCGGGAGGCTATAAAAGAAGGCATGCAACATAATCCAGCAGCTAAATAGCTTATCGAGTTAGCCAACAAAGGCAAGACGAGACGGTTTTGGATAGAAGATGGCCTACTACTTTCCACAGGTCGGCGGGTCTACGTGCCTAAGTTTGGAGACATTAGACGACGGATCATAAGGGAGAGTCATGACACAATATGGGCTGGTCATCCAGGTCAACGTCGCACTAAGGCCTTGGTTGAGTCAGTCTACTATTGGCCACGCATGCGAGATGACATAGAGTACTATATGCAGACTTGTTTTGTCTGTCAACAGGACAAGGTAGAACAACAACAACCCGGAGGACTTTTGGAGCCACTACCAGTTGTAGAGCGTCTACGGGAGACCGTGATTATGGACTTTATCACTTGCCTACCGAAGTTCGACGGTTATGGTACTATTATGGTGGTCGTGGATAGATTTTCTAAATATGCCACCTTCATGCCCGCCTCACCGGGTTGCAAAGCTAAGGAAGCCGCCAAGCTATTCTTTAAGTATGTGGTAAAGTATTGGGGCTTACCAAGGCACATCATTAGTGATCGAGACCCCCCGCTTCACTGGAAACTTTTGGAGAGAGTTGTTCGACATACTTGGCACGGAACTGCACTTTTCTACTAGTTTCCACCCACAGATGGATGGACAAACGGAACGGGTCAATGCCTTACTAGAATGCTACTTGAGGCATTATGTAAGTGCGCATCAGAAAGATTGGGCTAGGCTCCTAGACATCGCCCAATTATCTTATAACTTGTAGTGGAGTGAGTCCATGGGGTGGACACCATTTGATATAGCCACGGGCCAACAACCACAAACTCTACATTCATTACCAGTCGCATTCGAGGGAAAGAGTTTGGGGGCTTATCATATGGACAAAGGATGGGAGGACCAGCTTGACACTGCTAAGTCCTACTTGGATAAGGTAGCTAAGAAGATGAAGAAGTTTGCGGACGGTAAGCGGTGTCCCACGGACTATAGAGTTGGGGACATGTTCATGGTGAAGTTTAACCCAAGACAGTTCAAGGCACTACGGGGCATGCATCAGAATCTGATTCGCAAGTATGAGGGGCCATTTAAGATCGTCGCCAAGGTAGGCAAGATCTCATACAAGATTGACATGCCATCGTATCTTAATATCTACCCTGTCTTCCATGCTAGCATGCTTAAGACATATCATGAAGATAAGAATGATCCGAGTAGGGGCCAATCAAGTCGAGCGCCAACGACTATCACCGCCTCGCATGATCGGGAGATTGAGGCTATCATAGATTACCAGGACAGGTGAAAACAAGGGCAAAAAGCCATCGCTATGTTCCTCATCCATTGGAAAGGGAAATCATTGGAGGAGGCCACGTGGGAACGATATGAAGACTTGTGGCAATTCAAAGATAAGATCCGAGAGTTTATGCAACAGCATTGTGCCGCGGTCGTATCAATATTAGGTGGGGGAGAGTGTGATGACCCTCCATGTAATCATGCCACATAGACACCATTTGGCATATATTAATGCCATGTGGAAGCTTACATAAGAAGAAGGCTAGCATTTGTGAGAAGATTCTAGAGAAGTATGGACATTTCCTTAGGAAGAACCTAGATCCTTATGGATTTGCTAGGAAAGTCCTTGGAATCTTCTAGGCTTGTAGAGAATTCTAGAGAAAGCCCTTATCTTGTAAATATTAAGGACTTGTGTAATAATTAATATTTACACACTAGCCCCTAGGAGACTAGTATATAAAGGGGGTCATTCATTTGTAATTCACCAAGAAAACAATTCAAGTTCTCTCTAATACAAAGCTTCCTTTAACAATTCTCTTGTGTTCTTTCTTCCATTCTCTTAGAGATCTTGAGTGTAGTAAGGCTGACTTGGCATAGCAAGAACGTGAGCAAGTTGTGCAAGATCGTGAACGAGTTGTCAAGTGTCGCACATGTACTTAATTAACAATTAAGGACGTGAAGTCATCTCTAAAACCCTAGGGGAATATGTCTTCCCATTCTAATGACTCGCTAGAAATAATCTTAAAATGTCACACTATCTAACAGAAATATAAAATAAAATAAATTACTCTTAAATTTTTTTAGGAGAACGGAAAAAGAAAAAGAAAAAAAGAGAGGAGAATATTCGGGATCAAGGAGAACTTTCATCCCAGCCTTCCTCCAACAACACTTGACGTCGTTGCTTGCTAGCTTTTATGAATCTTTGCAGCTTTACTTCAGTGGCTAGTATTAGCTTAGCTGGTCCACCAGAGATATGCTCCACACTCTTCACGGATTGCCACATCGAATGTGTCAATCTCAAACCAAACCAAAGACTCTACCGCAATGCACACTCGCAACAGCCAAACCCTCAATCGGTCCAAGCCAGTAGCGGAGGCAGGATTACCGTCAAGGGGTTCATAAAAAGGTAAAAGTTATAAAGGTTGTAGTTGGTGGGAATAGAACCAATGAACTTATAAAGATTTTAAACCCCCTTGATCACTAAATTATGCTTAAGTTATGTCAAGAGGATTCAAAACATAATATATAGAGGTGAAAAATAGATTTTGTCTTACATATACAATATGATTTTTCGGCGAAAGGGGTTCGGATGAACACCCTTTCGCCTCCTAAATCCTCCCCTGGTCCAAGCGTAAGGCCAAAGCATCACGCGTCATTCGTACTGCACTTTCCTCGTCGTACAACCCAAGCTTATTGCACCAATGTAGGAACACATCTTCCGTCCTCGAGTCTAATCTAGTAGTAAGAGCTCCATTTTTCAAAAATATGGATCGCCTTTGACTGGGCTTAGTGGATGAAGTGACTTCGCCGGAAGAAACATTGACGACGACCGATGAATCCCAAAAACTTCCAATGTGACGGCGACGATCGAAGTACTCTATTCTCTTTTGATTTGTAGAGGACTGTATGCAAGCGGAGGACGAGGAGGAGAGAGAATGAGCTGGTTTTGGGGAGCAAGAGCAGGAGTAATTTGCAGTAAGAGAGTTGTATTTAAGGCTGAGGGTAATACAGATATGGCAAACAACAAGGAAGTTAGCGCTATGGACCTTAGTATCGCAAGCGTAACATATGAAAGCACAATCGGAGGTACAAAAGACAATGGTGTGGGCATAACATAGCTCACAAAGCTTAGTATTATTAGGTTCAACTTCTTTCATTCTTGTATACACAGAAAATACGTATGTGATATACTTAGTATGAATTATTAAGAAGTTTGGTGTATAGTTGTGTGCTTTAGTGAATATAGACAGAGATGGCAGAAGAAGAAAGGAATTGTGGATCAAGATGATGGTACGTAAATGAAGCAGAATTTAAGAGTGATTCCTTTGTGAGGATAAAAGGTAATGGTGGGGATAGGAGAGAGAGAGAGTGAAGAATTTGCGGGGTTTTGTGGCTTGTAAAAGAGTAACAAAAATAATGTAAATTAAATTGGAGAGATTAGAGGAAAGCCAAGTGTTGCGCATTTGTGGACTTCTTAAAAACGTAAGTATTGGACTCCTTTCACAAACTTACGCACATATTGATATATCATACGATCTAATATGCGACATATGGCAACCTTCTTTTTTTTTTGAAAGATAACATATATATTACTAGTGAATATGTACAGAGAGTTGGGGCCTAACTGGCTCCTTATTACAAGCCATAGTTCTAGATCAAGCCATAAGTTACTACTACTATTTACAGTTGTCATGGTCATCCTATTGGGATTATCATCATGACAACTAATTACATCATAGGATAGTTGAGCCATGTTGCCACTATCATTATGCCAAGAATTTTGCTGGCCTGATTGACTCTGATCCATACAGGCCCTGTCTCTTTCAAAAACTGGTGCAACAAAAATGGGAACAGCTTCAAACACTCTTGGCAACCATGCATCTCCAAAATTGTGGCCTACTTTAGCTAGTTGGTCTGATACCATATTTTTCTCTCTGTACACATGTTTAACTGTTGGGTTACCTAGTAGGCCCAGATAGTACCTGCAATCAACAATTAAGTTAAAGAGGCCAAAATTTTCAGTATGAAGTAATAATATAATATCCTTTGCATCCACCTCCACCTCAAGAGGTGTGATATTTCTTTCATATGCATATCTCAAACCCTGCATCAAAGCATAAAGTTCTGAAAAAATGGCAGATTTACATGGAGCAGCTCCTGCAAAGCCCAAAATCCATTCAGCTTTAGAATTCCTAATGACCCCTCCTATACCTGCCTTAGTAAGTGAATAAGCCCTCTCTGTATTAAGCTTGTACAAATGTGCATTAGGAGGATTCCACTTGATATCCTTGTGCAGTTTGGTTGTGTAATTAGTCTTATGTGAATAGGCTATTAAAAAAGAATATTCAATTGCTTGTTGAGTAACTGTTTTTAGATGGATACTATCCCTGATCTTATTGTGAATGTTTTTATTACGAGTAATCCAAATGTTCCATAAGCTAAGTGGTAAGTATGTGTTAGGGTTAATATTAAAAGGAAGGTGAAAGTTCCTATAATTAATAAGATTATGAACCCAGGTATGTGTGCATGTGGAGTTCGTAATGTGACGAATAAGTTGCGCAGCTCCTAAGTCATTCCAGAATCTGCTAGCATTCTCACACTCCAGGAAGATGCGTTTAATTGATTCATTGTCCTTTTGACAATAAAAACAAGTAGCATCCGGAATGATGGTAGTTTTTTTTAAATAAAGTCTCGTTGGTAACCGGTGATGGCATAAGAGCCAAATAAAACTCTTAATTTTTGGATGGATAGGGAGCTCCAAATCCATAAAAAGTTTGTTGACTCATTTGTAGGTTGTTGAGCTCCCAACTCAAGAATATTATACATAGAATGCACAGTGAAATTTCCCCTTTGCGTTAAAACCCCAGTAAATGCAATACCCATGATTTTTCATTTGTGAAACATACGTAGCATTTATCATGCGAGTAATACTTTGTCCCAAATCAAAATTAATTAGTCCCGTATTCCAACCTGTGGTTCTAAGTAGTTGAGAAACTGTTAAATTATTTTGGTCCAAAGTTAACGGTCGTGAATCATCGAACGTAGTGTTGTGCCTGGCCGTAACCAAGGATCATTCCAAACACTAATATGCTTACCCTCTCCTATCCTCCATTGAAGTCCTAATTGGCAATGCTGCCAGCCTTTCAAAATGTTATCCCATGTATGTGAATTATTAGTAACATTGCATTTATGGAGGTATTTGTTAATGAGAATCCTTGACCACATAGTTTGTGGTGATTGAAAAATTCGCCAAGCAAGGCCTGCTAATAAAGCCTTATTCTTTGGCTTTAAGTTTTGAATTCCCAGCCCCCTTTATCTTTAGGGCTTGATACAATATTCCATTTAAGAATATCTAAAAAAGAAGATGAAGGGAATTTTCTCTCTCTTGTCGTGATAAAGAAGAAAAATAATCCGGTTAAAGCTAGAATGGCCAAAGTGTGCATATTGAATGTAAACCATGCTTAGGTCCACAAAATCTTGTTTCGCTCGAGCTACATAGTAATTAAGCATTTGAACATATACTCCCAATTTATCATTTAAGAAAAAAAGAATTTTTTGAGACTTATGATTTAAAACATAAAATAAATATTTGTTATGCTATTATTTGTCACGGCCCAAAATACTCACCATCGGGACCGTGATGGCGCCTAACATCTCACTTGCTAGGCAAGCCAACGTTAGAGTATTATTAAACAATTTCCTTTACGTTTCAATAATTAAGAGTAAACAAGTTAAAACAAGTAGAAATAATTACGGAAGTAAGTAAACATCCTCTATGTTCATATACTATTACTAATACTATTACCATTACTATCCAGAATCCGGTGTCATAATTCACGAACACACTATAATTTTCTACAAACATCAGTCTGAAAGAAATTACAACTGTTTTGAAAATAAAGAAAATAAGTAACGTAGAGATGTAGAAGGGGACGTCCAAACCGTGTAACCTGAAGCCAACCTCTCAATCAGCCACTACCTGCTCCAAAATCTGTACAGAAAGTGCAGAGTGCAGTATTAGTACAACCGACCCCATATACTAGTAAATGCCAAGCCTAACCTCGACGAGGTAGTGATGAGGCTACGACGGGGCAATTACAACATAACCTGCATATAGTGTATAATTAAAGCAGAAAGAAGAACGGAACAAAATGAAACAGTAACTTGCAAGGAATGAATATAGAACTCACGTGTCTTATCAGTATCCAGCTATAACCAATCCTTAAGTGAAGAGCAAAGCTACAGAATAACTTACACAGTAGAAGAAAGATACATAAACACTTAAACTGATGCGGCGCGCATCCCGATCCCATCATATAACAATATCCATATAAATATTCACCCTTATTACTCCATATCAATCCACCCTTAGTCCTCCTGTTGCGGCGCCGTACAATGGCATTTCACCCTTATTCCTCCTCAATATATCACCTTTATTCCTCATGTTGCGGCGCACAATCCGATCTCACTAAATAATAGCATTTTGCCCTTATTCCTCCTCAATGTATCACCTTTATTACTCCTATTGCAGCGTGCAACCCGATCCCACTATATCAGTACCAATTACACAATAAGAATAGAAATTTTACAATTTAATTCAAAATTCTCCACAATATTTAAACCTCAAACCAAAGCGAACGGAAAGCTTGTACATTATGAAACTTCACAAAAATAATACTACTGAGCGAAACCAATCTAAAATATACCATAAAATACCGATAAACCAGCTTATGCCAATAATCTGAGATAATGATACTATGAGATATCTAATACCTTCAACAACGAAAAATAATATCTGACAAGTAGCAATTAAACATGCAAATACCAGTAAAGCATGTAACAGTTAAGGCAGGGAAGATGATATAATAAGAATGGGAAGAAAACAGGCAAAACAGATAAATTGGCGGCGCATAGATACGCGTCACATCACCTATACGCCACTCACATGGATTTTTATATAGCAATTAAGTCAAGAATTCCTAATCCCTCGAGTCAAAGTTAGACACAATACTTACGTCGCTCCAACGGCCAACTCAAAGCTCAAACATCATTGTTCCCTTCACACAAGCCTCCAGACCAATAGAATCTAGCAAATCACCAACCAAACAATTTAATCTAAGCCTTAGGAACTATCCATGATTGCAAGGAATTCAATTTAGGTCATTTTTAAAAAGTCAACACCCGGGCCGGCTTGGTCCAAATCTGGATTTCGAACCAAAACCCGATTATCCATTCACCTCCGAGCCCGAATATATAATTGAGTTTGGAATCCGACCTCAATTTGAGGTTTAAATCCCCAAATTTCAAAATCCTTAGCTTCTATCCAAAAATTTTCAATTTCACCATGAAAATCTTAGATTCTAGATTGAAATCTTGTAAAAAGAGGTGAAATATTGAAAGAAACTAGTTAATTATCACTTACTTATGATTTGGGGAAGGAAAAGTCTTTGAAAAATCGCCTCTTGTGTTTTAGGTTTTTGAAAAATTTAAGAATGAATGAAAAATCACGTTTTTCAACTATTTGTTCAGTTGCAGATATCGCATTTGCGATATGGGGTTCGCAAATACGACCCCCACAAATGCGAATAATTACCTAGGCCTGCTATTGTCGCAAATGCGACCCCTGGTTCGCAAATGCGAACAGCCAGGATCGTAATTGCGATCAAAGTTTCACAATTGTGAAGCTGTCCCTCCCTTCCCATTGCTCGCAAATGCGATGCATTCTTTGTAAATGCGAGGCTCGCATTTACGAGCCTACCTGAAGCATACCAACAAAATTTTCTAAGTTCAAATCACTCTGTAGCCTACACGAAACTCACCCGAGCTCTCGGGGCTCCAAACCAAACATGCACACAAGTCTTAAAACATCATACGAATTTGCTCATGCGATCAAATCGCCAAAATAACACCTAAAACTACCAAATCACATGAAATTCTTAAGAACACTTTGAAATTCCCATTTTCACAACCAGTCATCCGAATCACGTCAAATCAGTTCCGTTTCTCACCAAATTCCACTGATAAGGTATAAATATTATTTTGGACCTGTACCGGACTCTAGAACCAAAATACAAGCCCGATACCAGCAAAATCAAACATTAACCAAATTCTTAAAACTATTTAATTTTCAGCTTTTAATTTTCATCAAAAATTCATTTCTCGAGGTAGGGACGTCAGAATTCGATTCCAGGCATCGCCCAGGTCCCATATTTCGGTACATACCCACCGAGACTATCAAAATACAAGTCCGAATCCGTTTACTCAAAATATTGACCGAAGTCAACTAAATAAACTTTTAAAGGCAATTTTTTCTTTTAATTTTTAATATAAAAGCTTCCCGAAAACATGCCCGGACTACACACACATATCGAGAAGGAATAAAATAAGGTTTTGAAGACCTCAGAACACGAAATCGAGTTCTAAAACATAAGATGACCTCTTGGATCATCACATTATTCATGTTGTGAACTCATTTATATCGTATTACTATTTGGATTTGTTTATTATGTTAAATTTGTTAGTTCATCTAGCTGGTGATTTCTTGAGTTGCCTTGATGCATAAGCAACCACCTTGTCACATTGCATTAGGACACATCTGTAACGACCTGGCCGGTCGTTTTTAGAATTAACGCCCCGATCCCCTAATAACTACATTCCCCATGCTTATTTCTACTATTGTAAGTTGACGGAAGGATTCGTTTTGATTTTCGGAGTGTTTTGGGATACTTAGTCCCTAAATGAGAGTTTAAGCTTTAGAATTTAGACCGTAGTCGAAGCAGTGTAAATACGGCCTCGAAATGGAATTTCGTTGGTTTTATTAGCTCCGTTGGATGATTTCAGGCTCAGGGGCGTATTCAGATTGTGTTTTGGAGGTCCATAGCTTATTTAGACTTGAAATGTTGAAAGTTGAATTTTTGAAGTTTCCCGATCAATAGTGAGACTTTGAAATCAGGGTCAGAATGAAATTCTGAAAGTTAGAGTAGGTCCATTGTGTCATTTGGGATGTGTGTGCAAAATTTCAGGTAATTTAGACGAGGTTTGATAGACTTTTTGATCAAAATCGGAAATTGGAAGTTTTGGAAATCCTTAGGCTTGGATTGGAGAGTGATTTGTGGTTTTAGCGTTGTTTGATGTGATTCGAGTGTGGGAATAATTCGTATGATGTTTTAGGATTGGTTGGCATGTTTGGTTGAGGTCTTGGGGGCCTCGGGTGAGTTTCGGGTGCTTAACGGAAGTTTATTTTGGTCTTAGGCAAAAATATGAGTGTTGAACCTGTCATAACCGCACCTCCGTATGTGGGACCGTAGGTTCGGCACCGCAGAAGTGGTTGGAGGACCGCAGGTGTGGTCTAAGGTGATTTGGGGTTTGGTCGCAGATGCGGCCCATTTACTGTAGAAGCGGCATCGCATCTGCGGACAAGAGATCACATGTGCAGAAGCTGGACTTTAATGAAAAGTCGTAGGTGCGGTCCATTTGTCGCAGAAGCCGGACCGTAGGTGCGGTCCCATGGCCGCAGAAGCGGATTCACTGATTAGAAAAAGGGCAGAATTGAGGGTTTGAACTCAAACTTTGGAAATTGACTTGGGAGCTCGGGGATTGGCGATTTTTGGAGAGATTTTCACCTGGGTGTTTTGGGTATGTAATTCGTATTCGGTTTTGACTAATTTCTACGAATCTATGCTTAAATTTATCTTTTAAATTCGAATTTGGGGTGAAAATTTGGAAAAGTTCTTAGGCCTAATTTTGGGGTTTGGATCAAGATTTTGATGTTGGATTGGAATAATTTTGGTATGTATGAACTCGTGAGAGTGTGAGGATTCTGACTTCGTAAATTTTACCGATTCCGAGACGTGGGCCCGTAGAGGATTTTTAGGTGTGTTCCTATTTTCTTGTCTTAGCTTCGTTTACTTTAGCTAAATTAGTTTTTAGTTGTATTTACACATTGGTATTAATTTGATTAGATTTGGGCCATCCGGAGTTGGATACTCGCGGCAAGAACGTGATTTCGAGTTGATTTTTGAGCTGGTTCGAGGTAAGTGTCTTGCCTAACCTTGTGTGGGGAACTCCCCTTAGGATTTGGTATTGTTGATATATGAAATGCCTTGTACGTGAGGTGACGAGTGCGTACATGTGCTAATTATTGAAAATGATGCTTTCATTAAGTAACCATAACCGTGTTTTTTCCCCTCTTTATACTATTTGCAATTTAAGTCTATTGTTAGCTTAGGGAAGCATGTCTAATTAAATTAATTATTTTACTTGCTCAAACTGCTTTATTTGAACTCTATGCAGCATGCTAGGTTAGAAATACATGTTTTACCTTGGTATGAAATTTGGATTGAACTGGATATTCTTTGTGTTGCTACTGTGTTTTTAATTTCGGACTACGGGTCGATATCCCGATAGATCCCCCTGCATGTTTACTTTGGGACTACAGATTTGTATTTCGGTAGATCTCCCCTGCACATTTATATTGGAACTACGGGACTGCACCCGGTAGATTCCCTTAGTACTGGGTATTTACATTTGGGACTACGGATCGGGATTCCGGTTGATCCCCATGCACTGTGAGTTGGAATATGGGACGACACCCAAGAGATCCACTGAATATTTATATTTGGGGACTACAAGACAGTATCCTGGGAGATCCCCGATTGCTATCTCTGTGTGGAGTTATATTCTTTCTATGATTTCTCTCTCTGTGTAGTTATTGTTATCCTTATTATCCTGTTACTTCTTACTGTTTCATTTCCTTATATATATATAACCGGTAGGGCCCTGACCTTCCTCGTCACTACTCGATCGAGATTAGGTTTGACACTTACTAGGCACCGATGTGGTGTACTCATGCCCTTTCTTGCACATGAAAATCCAGGTTTTTTGACTCGGCCCTACTATCCTTGAGGCAAGGCGATTCTTTAGAGACTTCGATGTATATCTGCTGCGTCCGCAGACCGATGAGTCCCTCTCCATTCTCTCTTATAGTTATAGCCCTTATGTATTATTTTAATTTAGATATTTGGAGTTAGAATGCTATGTAGTATCTATATCTTGTGATTTCATGAGATTCTAGGTTTTGGAAGTTGTTTCTGTTTGAGAAGTTATATATTGTATATGCCGAGCGACATCTTAAACGTTTTATTATGTTTTATCCCCAGTTTTTGACTAATTTTATTTATTATTCGTTCCTTTTCCGCAATTTGTTAGGCTTACCTAGTCGTAGAGACTAGGTGCCATCATGACATTTCATGTAGGGCTAACTGGGTTCATGACTAGTTGGTATTATAGCTCTAGGTTCATAGGAGTCATGAATCACTAGACGATTTATTAGAGTCTCGCGGATCGGTACAGAGACGTCTGTACTTATCTACGAGAGGCTATGTAACTGTTAGGAAAAATTCCACTTCATTGATTTTCTTGTCGTGCGAGATTTTTGATATCACAATTCTAAACTTGTGTCTTTTATTCTCTCACAGATGGTGAGGACACGTGCTACCAGAGATGATCAGGCACCCGCGCCCCTACTGGAGCCATTAGAGGTCGAGGCTGGGGTAGAGGCCGAAGATGTGCACGCAGTGCAGCCAGAGCACCCGCGCGAGCTGCCATCGAGGAGCCACCAGCAGCTCCTACCGGAGCCCGGGAACCTGATACACCTACTGCTACTACTACTCCATCTCTTCAGGAGACCCTTGCACAGTTCATGAGCATGTACACCACTCTGGCTCAGGCAGGGTTGCTTCCCCTTACTGCAGCCACATCTCAGGCTGGGGGAGGAGAACAAACTCCTGCCACCCGCACTCCTGAGTAGCAAGTGCATGTTGATCAGGTCCTAGAGATTATTCTAGTATAGCCTACAACCCTAGATCAGCCCGAGGATAGGGCAACGGTTTCCGAGGATGAGCAGCGGAGGCTTGAGAGGTTCAAGAAGTACAAGCCTCCTATATTCAGTGGTCTAACATCAGATGATGCTCTAGGATTTTTAGAGGAGTGCTACCGTATCCTCCATACCATGGGTATATCAGGATCGAGCGGGGTTTCCTTCACTACCTTCCAACTTCGAGGAGCCTCCTACGAGTGGTGGCGTACTTATGAGTTAGACAGTCCAGATGAGGCAGCTTCCCTGACTTGGACTCGATTTTTAGATATGTTCTTGAGAGAGTATGCTCCTTAGAGCCTCAAGGATGCATGTTGCGCAGAGTTTGAGCATTTACGCTAGGGTATTATGACTATCTCGGAGTATGCTGTCCGTTTCACTAGCTTGGCTAGACATGCACCAGCTTTAGTTTCTACTGTTCGCGAGAGGGTTCACCGGTTTATTGAAGGGCTCATTCTTAGCATCAGGTCTAGTATGGATCATGAGTTGGAGATGGATATTTCTTATCAGCAGGTGGTGAGCATTGCTAGGAGAGTGTTGGGTATGCATGCTCGGGATAGAGAGGAGAGGGAGGCCAAGAGGTCTCGAGATTCGAGCCATTATTCTGGTTCTCGTGCTCCAGCTGTAGTTCGTCACGGTAGGGGTTATATGAGTCACCTCATTCATTCAGCTCTTCTAGTAGCTAGTGGTATTCCAGCTCCTCCTAGACCTTAGAAGCCTTATTATGCATCTCTAGTATCTAGTGCGCCTCCTGCATGGGGTGCTTTCAGGGGTCAGTCCAGCACACCTGGCCCGAGCTAGTCACAACCACCACGTCCTACCAAAGCTTGTTTTGAGTGTGGTGACATGCGCCATATGGTGAGGAATTGCCCCAGACTTAGGAGGGGTGCACTTCCACAGACTTCTCAGCC
The DNA here is from genome assembly GCF_000393655.2 of Nicotiana sylvestris. Classification (NCBI taxonomy): domain Eukaryota; kingdom Viridiplantae; phylum Streptophyta; class Magnoliopsida; order Solanales; family Solanaceae; genus Nicotiana; species Nicotiana sylvestris. Next base: position 183,828,636 of record NC_091059.1, read on the forward strand.
ACAGCGTGCTCCGCAGAGTTCTCAGGCTATGATCACAACACCAATTGCTACCCCACCTGCTCAGCCAACTAGAGGTGGAGGTTGGGGAGGTATAGGTCGCCCTAGAGGGGGAGGACAGGCCAGATATTATGCCCTTCCTGCCCGTACCGAGGCCGTCGCTTCCGATTTTGTCATCACATGTATTGTCCAGGTTTGTCATAGAGATGCAACGATTTTATTTGATCCAGGCTCCACCTATTCTTATGTGTCTTCTTATTTTTTCCCACATTTAGTGTATCTCGTGATTCTTTTAGTTCCCCTATTTATATTCTACTCTTGTGGGAGATTCTCTTGTTGTGGACCCGTGTTTATTGGTCGTGTTTGGTTGCTCTTAGTGGTTTTGAGACCAAAGCCGATTTATTATTGCTTAGCATAGTGGATTTTGATGTTATCTTGGGCATGGACTGGTTATCGCCCCATTATGCTATTCTTGATTGTCACGCCAAAATCATGACGCTGGCTATGGCGGGTGTACCGCGAGTAAAGTGGAAGGGTACCTTAGATCATACTTCCAGTAGAGTTATTTCATTCCTTAAGGCTCAACGTATGGTTGAGAATGGGTGTGAAGCATATCTAGCTTATGTGAGAGATGTCAGTATTGATACCCCTATAGTTGATTCAGTCCCAGTAGTACGAGATTTCTCTGATGTGTTTCCAGCTGATCTTCCAGGCATGCTGCCCAATAGAGATATTGATTTTGACATTGACCTGTTGCCGGACACTCATCCCATTTCTATTCTTCCATATCATATGGCCCCTCCTAAGTTGAAGGAGTTGAAGGATCAGTTACCGGAATTGCTTGATAATGGTTTTATTTGTCCTAGTGTATCACCTTGGGGTGCTCCTGTCTTGTTTGAGAAGAAAAAGGATGCTTCTATGCAAATTCGCATTGATTATCGCTAGTTGAACAAAGTTACAGTGAAGAACCGTTATCTTTTGCCTTGTATTGATGATTTGTTTGACCAGCTATAGGGTGCACGAGTGTTTTCTAAGATTGACTTGCATTCAGGTTACCATCAGTTGAAGATTCAGGAGCCAGATATCCCGAAGACTGCTTTCGGGACTCGGTGTGGTCATTACGAGTTCCTTGTTATGTCATTTGGGCTGACCAATGACCCAGCAGCCTTTATGCATTTGATGCACAGTGTGTTCCGGCCATATCTTGACCCGTTCGTCATTGTTTTTATTGATGATATTCTGGTATACTCCCAGAGTCAGGAAGATCATGAGCAACACCTGAGGACAATGCTTTAGACTTTGAGAGAAAAGAAGTTATATGCAAAGTTCTCGAAATATGAGTTTTGGTTGGATTTTGTGGCATTCTTGGGCCACGTGGTATTGAGTTAGGGTATATAGGTGGATCCGAAGAAAGTGTAAGCATTGTAGAGTTGGCCTAGACCATCCTCAGCTATAGAAATCCACAGTTTTCTTGGCTTGGCGAGTTATTACCATCGATTTGTTGAGGGGTTTTCATCCATTGCAGCACCTATGACCAGGCTAACCCAAAAGGGTGCTCCGTTCCAGTGGATGAAAGAGTGTGAGGCGAGCTTGTAGAAGCTTAAGACAACTTTGATTATAGCCCCACTTTTGATATTGTCTATAGGTTTAGGGACTTATACTATCTATTGTGATGCCTCGAGTATTGGCCTTGGAGTAGTATTGATGCAGGACGATAGGGTGATTGCCTACGCGTCCAGATAGTTGAAGGTACATGAGAAGAATTATCTTGTCCATGATCTCGAGTTAGCTGCTATTGTTCACACCTTGAAGATCTGGTGTCATTGTTTCTACGGTGTTCCTTGTGAGATCTATACTGATCACCGGAGTTTGCAGCATCTATTCAAGCGGAAAGACCTTAGTTTATGCCAAAGGAGGCGATTAGAGCTGCTGAAGGACTATGATATCACTATTTTGTATCACCCGGGCAAGGCCAATGTAGTGGCTGATGCTTTAAGTCGCCAGGCGGAGAGTTTAGGGAGTTTGGCTTATTTACCAGCAGCGAAGAGGCCCATGGCGATGGATGTTCAGGCCTTAGCCAGCCAGTTTGTGAGATTGGATCTTTCGGAGCCCAGTCGGATCCTTGCTTGTGTGGTTTCTCGGTTTTACTTGTTTGATTGTATCTGGGAGCGTCTGTTTGATGACCCTCATTTGCTTGTCCTCAAGGACAAGGTCCTGCATGGCGATGCCAGAGATGTGACTATTGGTGATGACGGGGTATTGAGGATGCAGGGTCGGATTTGTGTACCCAATGTTGATGGGCTTCGGAGGTTGATTCTAGAGGAGGCTCCTAGTTCGCGGTATTCCATTCATCTGGGTGCGGTGAAAATGTACCAGGATTTGAGACAACATTATTGGTGGAGGCGGATGAAGAAAGATATAGTTGGGTTTGTAGCTCGGTGCCTCAATTGTCAGCAAGTGAAGTACGAGCACCAGAGAGCAGGTGGGTTGCTTCAGCAAATAGAGATTTTGTTGTGGAAGTGGGAGAGGATCATCCATATTCGTAGTTGGACTCCCACGGACTTTGAGGAAGTTCGATGCCATTTGGGTGATTGTGGATCGGCTGACAACTCCCCACACTTTATTCCTGTGTGTACTACCTATTCTCTGGAGCGGTTAGTGGAGATTTATATCTGGGAGATTGTTCGTCTGCATGGTATTCCAGTTTCCATCATTTCAAATAGAGGTATTCAGTTCACATCACGGTTCTGGAGGGCCGTATAGCACGAGTTGGGTACTTGGGTGAAGTTGAGTACAACATTTCACCCCTAGACGGACGGAAGTCCGAGCGCACTATCCAGATTCTTGAGGATATGCTTCGTGCGTGTAATAGAGTTTGGAGGCTCTTGGGATCAATTCTTGCCATTGGAGGAGTTTGCCTACAAAAATAATTATTAGTCCAACATTCAGATGGCACCGTTTGAGGCCTTATATGGTAGGCGATATAGATCCCAGGTGGGTTAGTTTGAGCCGGGTGAGGCTAGATTATTGGGTACAGACTTGGTTCCTGATGCTTTGGAGAAGGTTAAGGTGATTCAGGATAGACTCTGTACAGCCCAGTCTAGACAGAAGAGTTACGCGGACCGGAAGGTTCGTGATGTTTCCTATATGATTGGAGAGTAGGTCTTGCTTCGGGTTTTGCCTATGAAGGGCGTTATGAGATTTAGGAAGAAAGGGAAATTGAGTCCGAGGTTTATTAGTCCTTTTGAGATACTGAAACGTGTTGGGGAGGTTGCTTACGAGCTTGCCTTACCTCCAGCTTGGCAGGAGTTCATCTGATATTTCATGTTTCGATGCTTCGAAGGTATCACGATGATCTGTCGCACGTGTTGGATTTCAGTTTAGTCCAGTTGGACAAGGATCTATCTTATGTTGAGGAGGCGGTGGCGATATTGGACAGGTAGGTCCGAAGGTCGAGGTCAAAGAACATTGCATCCGTGAAGGTTCAGTGGCGGGGTCATCCGGTTGAGGGGGTGACTTGGGAGACCGAGTAGGATATACGCAGCCATTACCCTCATCTTTTCTATGCTTCAGGTATGTCTCTATGCTCGTTGTCGCGCCCCCTTTTTCCTTACGGAGTCCGGGTTTCGACATTCATTAGGAACAACTCGTTTCCTTTTGGGAATTGGGTATTTGAAGAGTCGCCACCTAACGGATTAAGGTGCGCTAGGGCACCTAGAGCAATTAACTCCTGTAACCAGTTTGCATTACCAAAGATTAGGGTAAGGGCTTGAAATAACCTTGAGGGGAAGGTGTTAGGCACCCTCGCAGTCCACAACGGCGTGTCCCAGCCGAACTCAGTTATGTGCATTAGTCATTTAGCAGGTAAGCAGCCTAAGCACACATTTGCAAATAAGGGAAGTTTATGCAGTCTAAGCACACATATAAATTAAGAAAGTTTGGACAGTCTAAGCATACATACGTAAATTAAGGAAGGGAAGTCCTAAGTTGGTTAGCCTGTAGGATCACATATGTACAATACCCGGTAAACCTTTCTCAAATAGAGGGGTTACACATGGCATTAACGTACATGTCATAATAACCTTTTACTACCCATTACCCTCCCCTTAGTGGTTATATAAGCGAGTTTAATTAACAAACTCTAATCGTGCTTTACCTGTCCCTTCCTTGTGGTCCCGGAGGTGTTTAGGACCTCTATACTTAGGCAGTTCTAGACACTCCTAAGGTATTTAAAAGGTAAAATCTAAGCGACAACAAAGAACACGTAGGACTATCAAATAGGGAAGCAATTAGGGGCTCATGTTTACCTTCACACATAAACAAATATGTAGCACTTCTCAAACTACTGATTTTAAAGAATTTTAGAAGGCCCTAGAACATGATATCTAGATGAACATCACAAACACAGAATATGAAACATTTGTTTTAAGGCGAAGTGGCAGAACCCTTATTAGCTTGCCTACTGATTTTATAGCCTGTTAAACCTGGACAATTTCACGCATAAACAGAGCTTGATTTCATAGTTATAAGATCATTAATTACCTAAGGCTTGCCTAGGCGTGGGTCTGTATGCAATCATAATTCTGGGAATTGGTTAAGGCAACTTGAAGTCATTCAATCCTATAGGCATACTGATCTAGGCGATTAATGTTACAGAACTGATTTCATGCATGTTTACACTAGCACATGATATCTATGTGTTGGACTATTTTTAAACCTTTTTATAGATAGTTATTCATTTAAGCGATGTAGACATGATTTAGAGCCAATGCAAACCTAAATCAGGATTTCTAATGCACAGAGAGAGATGGTCATTTTATTAAGCATGATTACAGTAGTAGTTTAATGACATGATTTTCAGGTGATAACAACTTATGCAGAATCAGAGAAAGAAGTGATGAACTTATAACATGTTTCTAATATGGAAAATATAAACGTGAGCATCCTAAGGCATGGTTTCTAATGCAAACAACACGAACCTAATGCATGATTCCAATTTGCAGATGAGCACAACATAGTCCTAAAGCATGATTTCTATCATAATATAAACCTAAAGCAGGATTTCTTCTCGGCTTCCACACAAAAATCATATAGGAACCCTCCCCTTTTTACTAATTACCCAAATATCTGTTTACAAATAATATTATTACAGAGCAAGATCAAATAAATTACATAAGTAAATGAAACTATATTATAGGGAGCCTAAATCAGGCCTAAAGAATGCCATGCCTTCAATAGAGTCTCAGAAGCCAAAGATCTCACAACCAATAATGTATGTCTTGGTGTATCAGAGTTCCCTAAGGACCCAAAGGATCCCCGGCAGTGATCACACGAAGACCTTTCTCAAATGTGGATTGTTTATGTACAGTGTGGAAGGGCCAGCCCTGATGTGCTAGAGTTTAGAGGGATATCAAGGATCCCTAAGCAGTACACACACCAGAGGGGCAGAACTTAGTAGTCTAAGAGTAGGGTGAGAGTGTTTGACATAGTTTTGAAAGATCTAGTAAAACAGTGTAGAGAAAAGATTCAGAAAAGGAAAACAATTTTTAAATATGCTAGGAGTGACTAGTTTTGAGAAGAATACTAAGAGTAGGAGCAACAATTTTGAAATCATTTTTTGAGAAAAGCATACTCAGCAAACAACCCAATTAATCATAGAATACCCAGATTCACTTAACAAGTAGACTTACAAACAGGGGGTGAAGGGGATTGGGAACATATATGGTTGAAACCGCATAAACAGGGAAATATTTGATACAACAAATGTACAGAACAACTCTACTGAACAAGTTAGTCATGGTAATAGATAGTTAAGACATAGAGAAAGAATGTAGCAGGATCATGTTGAAGACAAAGATGTGTTGAACAGAATTGGACATACAATCAGGATCAATCGAATGCACTAGAAGACTAAGTAACTACCATGGTCATACCAATTGGGGGGGGGGGGTAAGGGAACTAAGTAAACATGCTATACAAGTATCAAAGAACCAAAAGTGCAATTTAGACATACTGATTACACTTTGAACATGAGAAGGTAGAATTTAGACATCCTGAAATAAGTAGTAAATATGAAAATAAATTGGATACATAGACAATTAAACTAGTGTAGGAATGGAACACATTGAGTTTCAAAATTTAACTTAGAGACATACCAGTTAAAGAATTAAGTGTAGAGTGTAAAATAGGTATAGTTCCAATGTCTAGCCCTGGCTTTCAGCCGGCTAGACCAATAATGATCACAAGTAGCAGAGAAGGAAGAAAGAGTTTGAGTGTGAGTGTGTGTTCTGAACTTAGTGTTCGTGTCGAAGGAGAAGAATGCGAGTGCTTATATAGCAGTTCAAGAGTAGAGCCAATAAGGTAAAAGAATCAGAAATCAGCAATTAAGGGAAATCAGAATCCAATCACATAAGGAGATCAGAATAGGCTCCTTTAATTAGGGGTAATTAGCAAAACTGTAATAATAAGGAGTCTAATTGAGGAAAGAAGTTCAAATGAAACCAAATAAAGGAGTCCAGAATAAAGTAATTAGGGTTCTAATTAAGGGAAGAATCATGTAAAGGAATTAGTAAATATACAGGTAATCAAATAAGGCAAGAATGACTAATTAAGGTCGTAAATAGGGAAACATGCAAGACTTAGGCATACAAATCTCTAACAGAGCAAATCAATCAGCCAAATTTCAAAGTAACAATGATTTTTGGAAAGAATATATCAACTCCCATAAATAGAAAATAAACTAAGTAAAAACTTCACAAAAATATAGAAATTAGCCAAAAAGGCAGATCTGAACCCTAATAGGGCTCAATTAGGGTAAAATTACAGAATACTAGATTTGACAAAGGAAAATCGTGTAACTCAAAAAATATAGGATGAGTTAATACGATTGGTAACACTAAAAGACTCAATATAGAAGCAAAAAATTAGAAGATCAACGTTTCACATAAAATCGACTATGGTTTAAGCATCTTTTGCACAAGTTAGTCAAGAAGATGAAAAAAGGATTGATTAAACATTAGAAGTCAGAAAACCTTTGGAAAACAACTCGTAATGAACCATAGCTTTAGGGAAAAGTAAGAATAGTCGATTAAAACCAGAAATTTTAAGAGAAAAACATGAAATAGTGCTCGATTCATCTCGGATCTATACAGATCTGGAAATTATCGAAGGCAATAGACTAGGGTTTTTAGAAAACATAACAAAGATGAGAGCATAGGTTTAGAAATCATAGATTCGTAACAAAACAAAGAGAAATCTCTTACTTGTGGTCGAACAATAGCCTGAGGCAGGCTAACAAGCAACGTTTTGAACCAGAACCAACTAGGTTCTTTGAGATCTTCTCAAGGATCCAAGAAATCAAGGAGCCATGGCGTGTAGGAGACCATGTCTGGTCGAAGAAGACATAGAAGCAATATAGGAGGGGTTCACGCCAGTGACGACATTTTAGGGTTAGGGTTGTTTCTCAGAGAGATGGAGAGGATTAAGGATTCTAGGGCAGCTGTTTGGTAAGAATGAAAGGGTTTAGGGGGTCGTTTGTGATTAATTTTGGTAAGAAAGGTTGTGGACTATTGATCTAAAAGTTCAACGGCCATGATCAAATGGGGCGTTAGGTCGGGTAGGTGCAGATTGGGCTTAGGTTTATTTGGGCTGATTTTAAAGGGGTTATTTGGGCTGGTCTGATGGTTTAGATCCGAAAATATTAGGGATCAAATAGGCTATTTGTTAAATACCAAACAATTGTAAAAAAAATATTTTATAAAATAACTTAACATATTATAAAAAATAATTTTCGTGTATACAAATGTTTTAAAACAATTACTATATATTTAGAAAATACAATGGGCTATTTCTGTTAAAATAATATAATAATGTACACATGGGTTATAATTGCAAAATTATTGTAATTGTAACCAAAAGGTATAAATCTGGCCATTTGTAAAATAATTTGAACTTAAATACGACCATAAATAGTAATATTAAATCATGGAATGTTATAAAGTCGTTTGTGATGCAATTTTGAAATTATTTATATAAATAAAATATTATAATAAATTAATTTTAAAAATATAGAAATTATGGAAAAATATCAATTGATGTTAATGCATAGTTTTGAAGGTATATATGCACTTAAGAAGTGTTATATTCGAGGACGAACGAATATTTTAAGAGAGGGAGGATGTAACGACCCGGCCAGTCATTTTTAGAATTAACGCCTTGATCCCCTAATAACTGCATTTCCCGTGCTTATTTCTACTATTGTGAGTTGTCGGAAGGATTCATTTTGAGTTTCGGAGTGTTTTGGGACACTTAGTACCTAAATGAGAGTTTAAGCTTTAGAATTTGGACCATAGTCGGAGCAGTGTGAAGACGGCCTCGGAATAGAATTCTGTTGGTTTTGTTAGCTCCGTTGGGTGATTTTGGGCTTAGGGGCATGTTCGGATTATGTTTTGGAGGTCCATAGCTTATTTAGGCTTGAAATGCCGAAAGTTGAATTTTTGAAGTTTCCAGATCGATAGTGAGATTTTGAAATCGATGTCGGAATGGAATTTTGGAAGTTGGAGTAGGTTTGTTGTGTCATTTGGGACGTGTGTGCAAAATTTCAGGTAATTCGGACGAGATTTGATAGACTTTTTGATCGAAAGCGAAAATTGAAAGTAGTGGAAATCCTTAGGCTTGGATTGGACAGTGATTTGTGGTTTTAAAGTTGTTTGATGTGATTCGAGGGTTGGAATAAGTTCGTATGATGTTTTAGGATTGGTTGGCATGTTTGGTTGAGGTCCCGGGGGCCTCGGGTGAGTTTCGAGTGCTTAACGGAAGTTGATTTTGGACTTGGGAAAAAATCTGAGTGCTGAACCTGTCATAATCGCACATGCGTGTGTGGGACCGCAGGTGTGGCACCACAGAAGCGGTTGGAGGACCGCAGGTGCGGTTTGAGGCGATTTGGGGGTTTGGTCGCAGATGCGACCCATTTATCGCAGAAGCGACATCGCATCTGCGGACAAGAGGTCGCAGGTGCGGAAGCTGGACTTTAATGAAAAGTCGCAGGTGCGGTCCATTTGTCACAGAAGCGGTACCGCAGGTGTGGTACCATGGCCGCAGAAACGGATTCACTATTTTTAAAAAGGGTAGAATCGAGGGTTTGATCTCAAACTTTGAAAATTGACTTGGGAGCTCGGGGATTGGCAATTTTTGGAGAGATTTTCACCTGGGTATTTTGGGTAAGTAATTCTTACTCAGTTTTGACTAATTTCCACGAATCTATGCTTAAATTCATCCCTTAAATTCAAATTTGGGTGAAACTTTGGAAAAGTTCTTAGGCCTAATTTTGGGGTTTGGATCAAAATTTTGATGTCGGATTGAAATAATTTTGGTATGTATGAACTCGTGAAAGTGTGAGGATTCTGAATTCGTAAATTTTACCGATTCCGAGACGTGCGTCCGGAGAGGATTTTTGGGTGTGTTCTTATTTTCTTATCTTAGCTTCGTTTCTTTTAGCTAAATTAGTTGTTTGTAGTTGTATTTTCGCATTGGTATTAATTTGATTAGATTTGGGCCACTCAGAGTTGGATACTTGTGGCAAGAACGTAATTTCGAGTTGATTTTTGAGCTAGTTCGAGGTAAGTGGCTTGTCTAACCTTGTGTGGGGGAACTCCCCTTAGGATTTGGTATTATTGATATATGAAATGCCTTGTACGTGAGGTGACGAGTGCATACATGTGCTAATTGTTGAAAATCCTGTTTTTATTAAGTAACTATAACTGTGTTTTCTTTCCTGTTTATACTACTTGCAATTTAAGCCTACTGTTAGCTTAGAGAAGCGTGTCTAATTGAATTAATTATTTTTTACTTGCTCAAACTGCTTTAGTTGAATTCTGTGCAGCATGCTAGGTTAGAAATACCTGTTTTACCTTGGTATGAAATTTGGATTGAACTGAATATTCTTCGTGTTGCTGTTGTGTGTTTACTTTGGGACTACAAGACGATATCCCAAGAGATCCCCCTGCTTGTTTACTTTGGGACTACGAATTTGTATTCTGGTATATCCTCCCTGCACATTTATATTAGAACTACGTGACTGCACCCGGTAGATTCCCCCAGTACTGGGTATTTATATTTGGGACTATGGATTGGAATTCCGGTAGATCCCCGCGTTCTGTGAGTTGGACTGCGGGACGACACCCGGGAGATCCATTAGATATTTACATTTGGGGACTATAGGACGGTATCCTGGTGGATCCTCGGTTGCTATCTGTGTGTGGAGTTATATTCTTTCTGTGATTTCTCTCTCTGTGTAGTTGTTGTTATCCTTATTATCCTGTATTACTTCTTACTGTTTCATTTCCTTATATATATATATATATATATATATATATATATATATATATATATATATGTGTGTGTGTGTGTGTGTGTGTGTGTAATCGGTAGGGCCCTGACCTTCCTCGTCACTACTCGAATGAGGTTAGGCTCACACTTACTGGGTACCGCCGTGGTGTACTCATGTCATTTCCTACACATGTTTTTCGTGTGCAGATATAGGTTCTTCGACTCAACCCTACTATCCTTGAGGCGAGGTGATTCTTCAGAGACTTCGAGGTATATCTGCCGTGTCCTCAGATCGAGAAGTCCCTCTCCATTCTCTCTTATAGTTATAGCCCTTCTGTATTTCTTTTGATTTAGACATTCTGGAGTTAGAACTCTATGTAGTATCTATAGCTTGTGATTTCATGAGATTCTGGGTTTTGGGAGTTGTTTCAGTTTGAGAGGTTATATATTGTATATGCCAAGCGGCTTCTTAAACGTTTTATTATGTTTTATCCGCAGTTTTTGACTAGTTTTATTTATTATTCGTTCTTTTTTCGCAATTTGTTAGGCTTACCTAGTCGTAGAGACTAGGTACCGTCACGATAGTTCACGAAGGGCGAACTGGGATCATGACAACATCCAAGTTAACTCTTGAAATATCACAATACAATACAAACTCACCCGCACCCTTTTATGATATCCTCAAGGGATGAAAGACTACATTGAACCGCACGATGAAGGATTGTGACACTCTTTAAAGCTAAAAATTCTTATTTATCGATCTTTTCCCTTGATCTTTTGCTTTTTCTAATTTTTGTGATGTTTTTGAAACTCCTACAATAACCTCATTAATCCTAAAGGTCACTATTAATAAAATAATTAAAGATAATTATACATGAAAGGAACTATGACAAAAGAAAGATAGTATAAAGGGCTAAATGTTCCCAAGTATAGCCCATATAAATGAAAAATGAGCATAGTTTGTGATGTACTTTTTTAAGAGTTCAAACATTTTTTTTTAAGAATACCATCATCATATACATCAAGGTATGCATAACCAGAGTTTAAAAAAATATGTATAACTAGAGATCAGCCTCCCCGGATGTAATTATTTAATTAAGAAAAAGTTTCATGTTTGAAAAATAGGGTCAAAGATGAGTGGTAAGACTTTATTAAATTATTATGGTTCCTGCTCACCTCCCCTGGTAAAGTCCATTCGTGGGAAGGGGTTACTAAGTGACGATTCAACTCTTTCCAACATAAACTCAAATTTTCATGCCTTTTTAAAACTTCAATGATGTAATTCAATTAGGGGTGGAACTGTATTTTGTTACTGTCAATTTTTTGGTAATAACATAACAACCACGCTTTCTTGTATATGTGATGGGCTCAGTGCTCATAAGAAATTACCTATAAGAAGAGAAATCAAAGAAGTATCTCTTATACTTAAAGTTAAAATATGGAAAGAAGATTGAAGAAGAGTAACAAAAAATGTAAAAGTTTTTACAAAAGATTAATTCAAACTTTCTAGGATGGTATTTGGGAATAGAGCTAAACTTCATTGTATTATATACAAAAAATTGAGCGAAAATTGGCAATCACTGACCATGTAAATTGAATTGTATTTTCTATTCTCTAGGACCTCTACAGGTATTAAGAGTAAATTGTCTTTAGGTGCTTCCCGAGAGTCATGACAGTGACCAAAATGGATGAAAGGATCATACATTAAGGATATCTGTTAGTATTTGTAAAATAATTTTGGAGAAAATAAAATAACATATAAACAGAAATATAAACGAAACATAAGTTAATCCGAGCCCACTGAATTCACAGTGTTTTCTTAAGGAATTTAACTCCCACCTAGTACCCAAGGTTGTGGATTATTTCCTCCCATGATAGAACAAATTACACACTGGTGTAGTAGTACTTCAAACCCCATTGTTTTAGCGAACATAAAGTTTGGTAGCAAATCACACTTACTGTTGCTTTCTTTCAAGTTAAAACAATGCAAAAGAAAGGAGGAGAACTCAGAAAATCGTATGGAAAATCTGAGAGAATGGACTGGTATTTATAGCCAATGTTGAGCTCAAAACTGAAGATGTGCAACTCTTCAGAATGGTTATTTATGTAAATAGCCATAACATAAATGGCTATTTACACAACAATAAACTGAAAATTGAAGAGGAGGCTAATTTTCAGTTACAAAATCATTAAGAATTTGAATTCTAATTACTAATAAGAAATTAAATAATATTTATTATTAATAGAATTTGAAAATTTTGAAATTCTTAGTATAGATCTAAGTATCTATATATCTTAATCTAACTGAGTAGGTATAATAAGTGCAAAGAGTGTAGAAGTGTAAAACAAAATAAATGGACTTATTCATCTCCTACATGAGAAAGATATGTATCATAATAAACTTTATTATTTTTCTTCATTTCTTTGTCTTTTGTTCTTGTCTTCTAATTTTCTAAAAATAGATAAAGAGTTTCTTACAGATTATCGAAAGATTCGTTCGAATCCGACCCAACATGAATTTTTAGCTAAAATGGTTTTTCGGGAGATAGAGAAAGATACAAAACTCTATTATCTATATTTGAATTTCAAATTATATACCTAAGACAAGAAGAAGAAATTCGTTTTATTTTCCTAATTTCACGAAAGGAAGAACTCACTCTTGTTGATAAAGGCTTCTTGATTCGTAATCAGGAATATAGGTCAAAAAAAGAGTTATCCTCAACTTTAGTTTTGATTCTTTCTACAATTAGATCTTCTATCACCAAAGAAAGCGCCATTATTATCTTATTTACTTTGATTCCGACAAACTAACTACTTTTTTGCTACAAACACAAATAAAATAATTGAACTTAGTGCTCTACTTGATTTTGCTTGACTTTTGATTCAAAGGAAAAAAGGCGTGGAGCTTAAATAACTCACTCAGAACGCTTTTTAAAAGATTACGTGGTACAATTAGGTCGAATAAACCCTTCTGGAATAAGTATTCAGCTGCTTGTGAACCTTCGGGTACTGTTTTATTCAATGTTTGTTCAATTACTCTTTTACCTGCAAATGCAATGTAGGCGTTGGGTTCGGCAATAATGATATCCCCCAACATACCAAAACTAGCTGTCACTCCACCAGTTGTCGGAGATGTAAGGATTGATACATAAAATAACTTTTTATTTAATTGATAATCATATAAAGCAGACGATATTTTAGCCATTTGCATCAAGCTCAAACTTCCTTCCTGCATGCGCGCCCCCCCAGAAGCACACACTATAATAAGGGGTAAAATTTGATTGGCAGCGTATTCAATCAAACGGGTGATTTTCTCTCCGACTACGGATCCCATACTACCCCCCATAAACTGAAAATCCATAACCCCAATTGCTACGGGAATGCCGTTTAGTTGGCCTATGCCTGTTTGAACAGCCTCGGTTAATCCTGTCTTTCTTTGATAAGAATCAATACGATCTTTATAAGGCTCCTCCTCCGAATGAAATTCAATGGGATCTAGAGAGACCATGTCTTCATCCATAGGATCCCAAGTACCCGGATCGATCAAAAGTTCAATTCTATTGTCATATATGACGAGATTTACCGTTATACATATTTCTCCCAGCCCTTCCAATTGTCACTTGACTATTGCAATGTATACATATTGGTGTCAACGGTTTGGGCCAAAATGGAATGTCTTCCAAGAAATTTCGGAGCCATTCAACCTCTTCACCGACTTTATCTAAGGTTATAAACTCAGACTCCATTGTAGAGTGGGCAATACAAGTTTGTTTGGACGACTTCCAAAATACCGCTCCTCCACCAATAATGAATACATATCCATTTGTGAATTTAAAATCAGTTGAACCGGTGATCCAATTTGCATCACAGTATCCCTCAATCATTACAAGATATATATTGTAGTGTAAAGCAAAGTCCTGGGTATGTTCTAAATATCCCAAAACTCGTTTCATTGCTATCCAATGAGATTGACCTGGATTGCTCGTGTAACGACTCAATTCACTTATAGCACAAGCTATATCTGGTAGTGTACAATTCATGATATACATTAAGCATCCCAACACACGAGCATAATCCAATTGTGATATGCTTTGGCCTTTGTTCTTTGCTAATGCAACATTCACATAAATTGGAGTCTTTGCAACTTTAAACCCTAAGTGCTTGAATTTTTCAAGTACCGTCTTAATATAATGAGATTGTGATAATGTCAGACCTTGAGAAGTCTTATGCATCTTAATCCCCAGAATTAAATCAACAACTCCCAAGTCCTTCATATCAAACTTGTGAGTTAGCATATGCTTAGTCGCATTTATGTTGGCAATGTCATTACTCATTATCAGCATATCATCCACATATAAGCAAACAATGACTATGTGATTTGGAACATTTTTAATTTATACACATTTGTCACATTCATTTATCTTAAAACCATTTGACAACATTATTTGGTCAAATTTTGCATGTCAATGTTTGGGTGCTTGTTTTAGTCCGTAAAGGGACTTAACAAGTCTACATACCTTCTTTTCTTTACCTGGAACCACAAACCCTTCAGGTTGTTCCATGTAAATTTCTTCCTCCAAATCTCCATTCAAGAAAGTCATCTTAACGCCCATTTGATGAATTTCAAGACCATACACTGCAGCTAATGCTACTAATATCCATATGGATGTAATTCTTATAACTGGAGAATATGTATCAAAGTATTCAAGACCTTCTCGTTATCTATACCCTTTGACTATAAGTCTTGCCGTAAATTTATCAATAGTGCCATCATCTTTCATTTTCCTCTTAAAAATTCATTTAGAACCCAAAGGTTTATTTCCAAGAGGAAGATCAACCAACTCACATGTATGGTTGTTCAATATGGATTCTATTTCACTATTGACCGCCTCTTTCCAAAACAATGATTCCGAAGAAGCAGAGCTTCTTTAAATGTTCGAGACTCATTTTCCAATAAGAAAGTCACAAAATCTGGTCCAAATGATGTAGACGTTCTTTGACGTTTACTACGTCTTAGATCCTCCTGATTAAATGTACTTTCTTTTGTTTCTTCCCAAGGTCGTTTAGATCCTTCACCAATCGACTAACATTCCTTTTTATACGGATATATATTTTTAAAGAACTCAACATTATCCGATTTTGTAACTGTATTATTATGAATTTTGGGATTTTCTGATTTATGAACAAGAAATCAATATGCTTTACTATTGGTCGCATATCCTATGAAAACAAAATCAACAATTTTCGGTCCTATTTTTATCCTTTTGGGTTTAGGAACTTGTACTTTTGCCAAACACCCCCACACTTTAAAATAATTCAAGTTAAGCTTCCTTCCTTTTCATTTTTCATATGGAATGTATTGTGTTTTGCTATGGGGTACTCGATTTAGTATCCGGTTAGCCGTAAGAACGGCTTCTCCCCACAACTTTTGTGGCAAACCAAAACTTAACAACAATGCATTCATCATCTTCTTTAATGAACGATTCTTTCTTTCCGCAATCCCGTTGGATTGGGGAATGTAAGGGGCCGTTGTTTGATGAATAATTCCATATTCTAAACATATTTCTTCAAAAAGAGATTCATATTCACCACCCTTATCACTTCTTATCATTTTGATTTTCTTGTTAAGTTGGGTTTCAACTTCATTTTTGTATTGCTTGAATGCGTCTATTGCTTCATCTTTACTATTAAGTAAGTAAATATAGCAATATCGAGTACTATTGTCAATAAAAGTTATGAAAGACTTCTTTCCACCATGAGATGGTATTGACTTCATGTCACAAATATCTGTGTGAATTAAGTCTAAAGGATTTGAATTCCTTTCAACTGACTTATAAGGATGTTTAACATACTTAGATTCTACATATTTGACATTTTGATTTGTCGCATTCAAACTTAGGCAATACTTCTAAGCTAATCATTTTCCGCATGGTTTTATAATTGACATGACCCAAACGTATATGCCATAATTCATTTGACTCAAGTAAGTAAGACGGAGCTGTAACGCCTCCTTTTTTACCTGAGGGCGGATATAAGAGAGTTTTTCCTTTAAGTGACATTAATCGAAATAGGATTATTTTATTCAATTCAGAGTCGCCACTTGGAATAATTTACGGTGTTCCAAGTCACCGGTTTATTTTTTAATATTACAAATCGAGGAAATTTGACTCCGTTCAAAGTCTGCAAAACCAGGAGACCGGGTAAGGAATTCTGTTAACCCGGAGAAGGTGTTAGGCATTCCCAAGTTTCGTGATTTTAGCACGGTCGCTCAACTATTATTAATTGGCCTAATTACCTGATTTATTACATATTTAAAGCCTATTGTGCATTTTGCCTTTTTAAACCGCTTTTAATTATCTATTAAACACTTTTCGGTATTTATAGGATTTATTTGAACAAGTCGCGATAATCGTACGCTTGTCGTTATGGTACACATTGCAAACCGCGCCACATGAAATGCATCCACGATTTACGACATGTTTCTTTTATTACTATTAAAAATTGTGGTCGGGTCACATGAAATGCACACCCGAATGGAATTTACGTATCATGACCATGCTACGTAAACCGTACCCATAGTTACGATAATTTGTTTATTTTAAGTGCCGAAAGTAACTAGCAATGTGAATTATCTAAAGACTATTTATGAAAGGAATATGGAGGGCATAAACAATAATTTTGATGGCATATTAATTCTTATCTAACAATCCAAATTATGTGTACTTTTACAGAAAAGATAAACTATTTAATATCTATGTATTTACTATTACCACTGGAGGGTTTGTCTTGAATTAGATATGCTAAATCACAAAGTCACAGTAACGTAAATCAATTAGCTCAGGAAAACCACAAGCAATTTTCAATTTGCAATCAAATAGCCATAGAGTAACGAATAACATTCTAGACCAAGTTAATTGCAAAACTCGTGGCCCGTTAAAGTTAATAATTTCAGATTCTTTCCACAATAAGGAAAATATTATTTTACTTAAAGAACTTAAGACCCAAAACAAAGGAAAAACTTTGTAAATCACATGAATTTTTAAAATCAACAGAAAGTATTCATAAAAAACAAAACAAGTTCATCTACATAACCAATAAATTCATAAATAAACAAATCATCAATCATAGGCGGTACAATCACAAGCATAATACAAATTGAAATAAACACTCAAAGTAGGAATTTCATTTGTTCAATATCAACAGTAGGATAACTTAAAGAAACACATAACAAAGGATAAACATGGAGAAATCCGACCTTTATTGATGAATTCAAATTGCAACTCATAAGACCAAACCGGAAAACGACCATAACCGGAACAGTAAACAGGGGCTCGACGACCTTCGAGGAACTTTGAGCTCGCCAAAAAATTTGAATTAAACTAAACTAAAGAAATCGAAGACCATCATGAGATTAGAAGTGCTTTCAATTTGTCCCACGTTGAGTCTGAGTTGCTCTCAGTGTAAGCAATTGCTGCTACATATGTAAATGAGGGGCTATTTCTTCACCCAATGAATCAGGATGCTTTTGGGCTTTTGCTTTTTTGGGAAATTTTGATTGAATGAAATGAAAATACTGATAATGAGTGAGCGGAGCGCTGTGTATGTATGTGGCGGTGACTTGAAGTGTGGGGCTGGCGGCGGCAGTAAGAGGGTGGAAAAATGGGTGATGTGGCCGGTGGTTGCTCCTTTTGAGTGTAGAAATTTTTGTTTTCGCTAGGTCTAGGTTTAGGAATTGAAAACTTACGGTAGAGTTTCTATAATTGAGTATTTTATATGGAGGTGGGAAAGGATGATGACCATTGGATTAGAAGGAAATAGATGGCTAGGATTAAATCTTGCACTTAAGTGGGCTAATGGATTGAGAAGAATAGGCTAAGAGTAATTGGGTTGGATCATGTCCTTTTGGGTTTGAAGTTAGGCTAAAAAGATCAAATAATACAATGTATCTATAAAAATGTAAAAATCACTCTAAATTAAAATAAATTAATATAAAACTAAATACTACGCGTGAAACTAATTTTTTTTTTATATTTTCAAATGTTATAATACTATAAATATAAATATATTAACTGACTTTAACCTAAAGATGAATATATATATATATATATATATTTAACTTTTTATTTTTTGTGATAAAAATAAAGTAAAGAAAGTGATATTAAACCTAAACTAAATATTTATGCTAAAATGTGTTAATCTTGGGGAGGGTCAAAAATTACATGTCTACAGCTTCCCCTCTTTGACTGGAAACGCGAAGAGTTTTCAGACAAAGAACGATGAGACAGGTTTTTTGACCCGACCCTTATTTAGAGAGACCAAAAACTAAGAGAAAGGAGAATATGACCGAGCCCTGGTATCTGAGCTGCCTACATATCCTTGACTATAAAGGAATTAGGCAACGTGTAGTTCAGAATTAGGAAGAGCGATGGAGTACCGAGGTGGATAGCCGATTGAGGTGATGTCGAGGTTCTGGTCCGTAGTCCTGTTATTACATCAAAATCAAAAATGAAAAAGACTAACTAAGCCTATCAGTTATGAGTTACAAGATTCCTATCTATGAGTCTTCTGAAGCATGATCTTGAGTCTTGGTTGGTTCTTCATGCGGACTCTGATCCGAATCTTGATGCTTGTTAGTTGCAGGTGTTGGTTCATTCCTTTTTCAACTTCTCGGATCAAGGCGAGATATGCAAAGTTTGTGATTTAAATCACGTCTTGAGCAGTCCACATCTTTTCTCCGTTTCTGCACTTTGAGTTCACTCCTTTTTCTTTTTCTTCTTTTTTCTTTTATTCTAGATTGAGACTCATTCTTTTGGTAGTCTCGAACCCCGTGCCTCGAGGTAAAACCTGCTCAGATACCAAAACAAACAAACGAACGAAATTTTTCTGCCCCAGTTTTCACTAGGAAAATTTCGTGAGTTATTGTAACAAAATTCTAAACTACTTCTTTATTGAAAGCAATAAAAGTAAGGATGGTGTATCCTTGGAAAAAAGAGATTAGGGAGTGAAGACCCTATATCTAAAATGAAATCAACTGGGGATTGAAGGCCCTAAGTTGGAAAGATTACTAGGTTATGCTGGTATCAACTAAGGAGTGAGACCATATATTGGAAAAAATTACCAGGTTATGCTGGCATCAACTAGGGAGTGGTGACCCTATATTGGAAAAGATTGTCAGGTTATGCTGACATTAGTTAGGAGTAGGACCCTATGTTAAAAAGGATTACCAGGTTATGCTGGCATCAACTAGGGAATGTGACCCTATTTTGGAAGAGAAGACTAGGGAGTGGAGACCCTATGTCTAAAATGAACCAAGAAATATTTCTTTTTTTTTGGAAGTTTTTTTTTGTGTTTGAGTAAATCATTGTTTTAAATAAATTGCTCAAACGTTTTTTTTCAAATGCATGAACAAATGACTTTTTTTTTCGAGACATCCTCTTTTTTTTTTTTAAGAAATTATTATCTTAGGAAAAAATTCATCAGAATAGGTTTTTTTTGTATCTTAGGAGAAAGATTCATCAGACTAAGATTCTTTTTTTTTGGTATCTTAGGAGAAAGATTCATCAGACTAAGATGTTTATCCTAAGAGAAAATTTATCAGACTAGGTTTTCTATCTTAGGAGAAAGATTCATTAGAGTAAGATTTCTATCCTAGGAGAAAATTCGTCAGACTAGGTTTTCTATCTTAGGAGAAAGATTCATCAGACTAAGATTTTGATCCTAGGAGAAAGTTCATCAGACTAGGTCTTCTATCTCAGGAGAAAGATTCATTAGACTAAGATTTTTATCCTAGGAGAAAATTCATCAGACTAGGTCCTTTTTTGTTATCTTAGGAGAAAGGTTCATCATACTAAGACTTGATTCTAGGAGGAAGTTCATCAGACTAGGTTTTCTTATCTTAGGAGAAAGATTCATCAGACTAAGATTTCTATCCTAGGAGAAAGTTCATCAGACTAGGTCTTCTATCTTAGAAGAAAGGTTCATCAGACTAAGATTTTGATCCTAGGAGAAAATTCATCAGACTAGGTCCTCTATCTTAGGAGAAAAATTCATCTGACTAAGATTTTATTGGGAAAAAATCCATCAGACTAGGGCTTTTTACCCTAGGAGGAAAAATGTGAGTGCAATCTCTTCTCTTCTTTTTTTTTTTCTTTCTTTTCTTCTTTTTTTTTGAACCACTTTCCTTGCACTGCTTTGTTCCTGTTTCACACAAAGAAAAATTTGTCGATTTTGAAAATGGTGGTCGGTTTGTGGCCTTGAGTCTTGGGCAGCTTGGCTTTTGCTCAATCAGCTTGAGTCGATTTCAAGAGACTTTTGCTCTGCATCAACCCTGATTGTTTCACACCCTGCACCATTTGTATTTGTGGCTCAATCAGCCTTATCTCAACTGGAGATCTTTGCTTAGGTGACCTTTTCTGATATCTTGAATGACTTCCTGCTTTTTGAGCAATTGGTATGTCAGAGAGAATCACAAGTTATCTTTCCTTGAGCCAAGTAGGCTGACAAAAAGTCTTTTGGGGGAGCCTTTTGCATGAATCCTCAAGGCACGTTGACAGTAACAACCGAATGTGCTGGCCAAATTTACTTTGTGCAACTGAAAAGCTGGTGGCAGATTTTAAAATCTTTTCTTGCTTGTTTTGACAAGGACTGATTCAGAGTGAAGGACACAATGATGCAAAGAAACAATATTAACAAGAAATGCCCCTGTCAAGAAGGATAGAAGGAAGGTTTTTTTTTTCAATAACTAGTATTAATGATCATGCCATGCATTTTGGACTTAACGGCATGATCTATCGAATTGATCTAATCTTCCCTTTTACCATTGTGAGCACGTGATTTTTGCCCTATATGAGAATCACTCCCAAAAAATCCAAAATAAAATAATTTTTCTTTGCGTACAGTTTTGAGAATTTTTGTGACATTTTGGATAATTATTTGTATTTGTCTGCGCACGTTTATTTGTTAAATTAATAAAAAATACAAAAAATATGTCGCATTTTGAATTTAGGATTTAATCCTACAATTGTTAGTAATTAAGTTTGTTTTACAAAAAATGAAAAAAAATCATAAAATAAATGTATGTTGCATGTTTAGCATTTAAACGTCAAAATTGTGCGATTTTTGTCGTTAATTGCTATTTAAATGTGCAATAATTATTTTTAGAGTTAATTAGTTTTTTTTAAGATAGTTTAGTTTATAATTTAATTTAGAATTTTATTTTTATTAATTAGGAAGTAAAAGAAAAGAGAGCAAAAAAAAATACAAAAAAATCGGAATTGGGCCTCTTTTTCAAATTCAAGCCACAAACCCAAAAAATACCCAATCTTCCCAAACGACCCAGTCTATTTCGAACTGGGTCGACCCAGTCCATAACCCAAAGAGACCCAAACCCCCTTTTCTTTCATTTTTCATAAAACAAAACAAAACAAAAAAAAAACCAAGAAAACCCTAAAACTAAGCTATCCGCCACCCCCCTCATTTTCCTTCTTCTTCCTCAAGCTCCCCTCCCCAGCAGCCATGGCTGCCCTACCCCTTCATCCCCACGACCACCCCCCTCACAACCGCCCCCTTCACACACACACGCATCAACACATACACACACATACACAACAACGCACACACTGTTGCGTCGTCTTCCTCATCGCCGACCACCTGAAGCGACCACCCTACTGCCATCACCACCTTCATCAACCTCCCCCCCCCCGTTTCCCGTCGTCATAACCAAATGACCGCTGGAGCAGCCTCACGTCCACCACTGTTGCTGCGTCTTCTTCTAGTCATTGTTGCTGCTACTGCTGTTCCTTCGTAGTCCATGGCTACCCTAGCTGCTCCCTCATCTCCGTCATTGCCCAGACGACCTCTAGGAGACGCAGCAGCAGCAAATGTTGTTGCTCCGGGTTGCTGTTGTCTGCTTCTTCTGCTCCTTCTGCTGTGAGCAAAATGACCCAACGCCATTGCTGCTCTTGTGAGCTTCTCGCATCTTAATGGATCTGATCTTCATCGTCGATCAAGGTTTTGTTGCTCTCTTCCTGTCACACCTCCTTTTTGCGCGCCCGGCCCCGAAGGGTTAAATGCGCGGGTGGAGTTTTTCCAATTTAAGTGACAATATTCGAAATGGGATTATTTATTTAATTCAGAGTCGCCACTTGGGAAAGGTTTGGCTTTTGGTGTCCCAAGTCACCGGTTTATCTTGAATCCCAAATCGAGGAAATTTTCGACTTTTCCAAATGAAGTCTGCGAACCAGAAATTCTAAGTAAGGAATTCTGTTGACCCGAGGGAAGGTGTTAGGCACCCTCGAATCCCGTGGTTCTAGCACGGTCGCTTAAATTGTTATAATGGCTAAATATCTGATTTAAATACATGTTGTGACTTATGTGCTTTTATTAAGTTTAAACCGCTTTTATTATTATCATTTATTTTTATAGAATTGCAACGTCGTGAAAATGCATCTCGAACCACGTCACAATCAATGCACCCGTAGTTGTTAACACATTTCGACTCCGTTGAGATTTGAATTTGGGTCACATAAATGCGCACCCGAATTTAAGAATGTAATTTAATTAAGTCGCGCCTAAAGAGTCTAACGCGTTATTATCTTTGGGGAAGGCAGTGAAATTCACTAAACAGCCTAGCCCGAATTCTAAATATTATGATTAGTTGTTGAAGGCCCCCGCAATTTGCATTTTTTTCTTTTATTTGGCGAGGCTCGTCTCATTATTTTAAAGAAATGGATAAAACCTATAATGACTACATTTCTTATTGTTTTCGTTTCCAGAAATAGAAGAAGGAAAGATGTATGCTAATTGAAATATATGTTTTGACCAAAAACGGATTACTATCAATTTCTAATCACTTATAAAATGAAAAGACGCCATACCTTATGAAATATTTTTGGTTGAACAAAGAAGCTATATGGAGGTGGATGGAATGCAATACTTAATCCGAACATTTTCTCGAATCGAGCTTAACTAGACTTATTTAAGCTAGGTTAAGGAAATTGAATGCTAGGCATTGTTACTAATGGGGATTCGAACATGTACCTATATGTTGCCTAACGGTCCTGATAAATGGAAAGAAAATAACACAGAACATTATTGTGTAGGTGGAAATATTCTATCCTATACATGTCATTAGTTGACGGGAATCCAGTCGAAAGTTCTATGCCAATTATCCACACCTTCTATATATTATACCATTACATCTTGTACTTAGCAAACAACTAGAAAATACGATGCAAAAAGCTAAACTTGATTAAGTATTGTCTAACTAATCTTTCACTACTGAATCACACTAATCAATTTATACAACAGAAATCAGTATATCACAAGCAGTACAAAACAGACATCTGAATCTTCTTCAAGAACTTCTTTCATTTCATGCTTTTGAACTGTTACAGTTAACACCAAAGTTGGATTTGAAATGTGTACCTGGAAAACACTGAATACTGAAATGCAAAGAAGAAGTGAAGCAGAAAGGTCAGCAGCAGCAGGAAACCAAATAGCAGCAGCAACAACAGGTAACCAAATAGAAAGCAAAATCCCAGTGCAAGATGCAGCTGGAACCAATGAAAGATGACAGAGTGTGGCAAGTTCCCAGTAATATGAATCAAAATTTAGGCAAAACAGATCTGGGGATGCACTGATGCTACACACAATTAAAAATCTCAAACAGAACTCAAAAGAAATCGATATGGAACAGAGAAATCCGGCCAGATGAGAATCAAGACAAAGAGGAAAGATGCAGTTCCTCTTTCCTGTGTTATCCTCCCTCTATCTATTTCTGTCTGTGTGTATATATCTGTATGTATTTCCACTCTCTCTTTCAAAAATTCCTCACAGTGTGTGTCTTTTCTCTTCTCAAATCTTCAGGGTTCTCTAGCCTCTAATCCTCCAGGTCCCCTCCAATTCTCTCCATGTGCCCCCTTTATAAGCCAAAACACTACTCCTTTTAACAACCTCTTTTTAATATCACATCACCCCTCCCATGTGCCCTTTTTCATTTTCAGATTCCAATTAGTTATTTAAATATTAACCCCCATCAACATTCCCTGGCAGACTTAACTTTTAAAAGGTTTAATACTTTTAAACTAAAGCAAGGTATGAGCAGTAGCATCTATCTAACAGCATATGCTGTCAAACTATTTAAATCTTAACAAAAACCTTTATGCAGGCCACAGGTTGTGCACAAAGCACATGAGGTGCACCACTGCATATGCTGTGCACGAGTGCACATGCCCTCCAATTCAGCATTTAAACCAAACATCCTTTTTACATTACTGATCCAAATCAAACAAAAATCAAACAGCTATAAGTAAACAAAACTGGTTCTTAATTGATTCAACAAATGCTTAGCAGAAGTAAGTCGATTTGTTATTGTTCGGACAGTTGAAACTAATTGACGACACATGTCGACTCGACTATATTAGCATTAACATACACAAGCGTAGCCAAAAATCAGACATTCAAAAGCATGGGACACATGACTCGACTGATACTGATTAAACAGAATTATACTTCAAGGAATCAGTTAGTCAGTACAAATTTGGAATACAACCAATGCACATGCCTTATCAGAATAGGAGGGGGGATTCAGACAAACACAGAGGTTCAAGTAAAATGGACAAACAGAAGTTGGTAAAAAATTCAAAGATACAAATTGAAACAAAACATGAACAGACATTTAATCACTCAAATGGACCAAACAGAAATAAAGAAAGCAAGCAAGACTTACCTCAAATCTTGAAAAATCAAAACCTTGACTCGGACTTGGACAGACTTTCTTAATTTGAAGATTCGAATCTTCCTCTAGGTCCTCGAATCTTCATTTGAAGATTCGAGTCAAAACTCGATCTACACCGTTTAACCCCAGCTTCACACCAGACACTCCCCAGACCCCCTTCGTGACCAAACCATACTTGGTTTGGTCCGAATCTGACCAGGGAAGCATGAATCCCGGATCTGAGTTTTGGAAATGTTGTAGTTCTTCGTCACTGGTTCATACCCGTTCGAGCCAAAGAAATTAAGGTCTAAGGGACCTTAATCGAAGTGTTTCTCATCTGAGAAACACTTCGATTAAGGTCCCTTAGACCTTAATTTCTTTGGCTCGAACGGGTATGAACCAGTGACGAAGAACTACAACATTTCCAAAACTCAGATCCGGGATTCATGCTTCCCTGGTCAGATTCGGACCAAACCAAGTATGGTTTGGTCACGAGGGGGGTCTGGGGAGTGTCTGGTGTGAAGCTGGGGTTAAACGGTGTAGATCGAGTTTTGACTCGAATCTTCAAATGAAGATTCGAGGACCTAGAGGATGATTCGAACTAAACGGTCAACAGGTCTATGTTCAGGGTGGTGAGGGGGTTCTATGGTGTTCAGGGCGAGGTCACCGGCGTTCATGCCGCCGGTTTTTCATGGTGAAGAGTACAGGGGCGGCTCTAGGGTTTGTGGGTTTGGGTGAAGACGACGAGGCTGGGGTATTGGATAGGGGGTAGGGTACGATTAGAGACTTATATAGTTAGTGGGTGGGCAGATCTCGACCGTTGGATCAACCGAAATCGATGGCTTGGATCTAAGGGTTTAGGGGAAACGGTGTCGTTTCAACTAATGGGGGTTTGGGTTGGTCTGGGTGGAAACGGGTCGGGTTTATTGGTGGATTATGGGGAATTGATCTTGGCCGTTGATCACTCTGAGATCAACGGCCCAGATCACACTGGACCAAAACGGTGTCGTTTGGATACCCTGGGTATCAGCTGGTGTTGGACCGGGCAGGCTTGGTTTTGGGCTGTTTGTTTGGGCCAATTTAACAAATTGGCCCAATTCCGGAAAGGAAAAAGGGACCTTTTCTTTTCTCTTTTTTTATTTATTATTTTTTATTTCTTTTCCTTATTTATTTTAAAAACAAAACTAAACAAAAAATCAAAAATTAAATACACACTCAATACAATTATTCGCACACACACTAAAATATTTCAAAACAAGTAAAATCAAACAAAACAAAATCACGGACAAAGATGCCTGTTTATGCCTTTCTATTTAAACCATGTTACGGTTCAGATTATGCATGACACGTACACATTTTTTTGAATTTTGTTTTAATAAAATAAATAAATAAAAATGGGCCAAAGTCACAAATAAATCAACAAAGTGCCGCACAAAAATCTAAAAATTGTACAGCAGGACAATTTTTATTCTTTTGGAGCGACTGTCGCGCAAAACAAAAATCACGTGCTCACAGCTGCCCCTCTTTGTTCGGAAACACGAAGGGTTTCCGTGCAAAGATTAAGTGAGCGTGTATGAGCGATTTTTGCCTATGGGCCACTTCGTATGAAGCATATTTTTTGAAAGATCTGACCGAATCTTGCTTCAAAGATTTCCTACATATCCTGGGCTAAACAGGAATCAGGTCAATGTAGTTCGAGAAGTTTTGGTAGCTGGGACTACCATGGAACTGCAATGCTTGCTGCTACTGCTGCTGCTGTTGTCACTGCTACGTTACTGACCGCCTTATTACAACCAAACGAAAATTGGAAACTGAACTAACTACTTATATGCATGTCAACTGCTAGTTACAAGATTCTTATCTATGATTCTTTTACGACTTGATCTTGGGTCTTAGCTGATTCTGCTTGTAGACTCCGATCTGAATCTTGATGCTTGCGAGTTGTGGCGACCTATTTAACCTCTGGGATACTGAGTGAGACGCGATTGGCAGGGTTTAGGACCTTAATCAAATGTTGGAGTCGATCTTCTCTCCATTCACTCTGATATCTCGGGATGTCTTCTTTTGTCTTTTTCTTCTTTGATTCTGAGTTGAGACTCATCTCGTGGGTCATTTCGATCCGTGTGGCTCGAGGTTAGATCTGCGGGAGAAAACAAACGGACGAAATTTTCTGCCCTAGTTTCACTAGGAAAATTTCGTTAATTATTCACCAGGAAGTTCATAAAATTGATGAAAGAGGATATGCATGCTCAGTTCAGGGTTGGAGCCCTAATACCGACTAGATGGGGAAAGGTTCAGTTTAGGGTTTAAAACCCTAATGCCGAACAAAGGAAGAGTTCAGTTTAGGGTTTAAAACCCTAATACTGATTAAAGGAAAAGTTCAGTTTAAGGTTTAAAACCCTAATGCTGATTGCATGGAAAAGCTCAGTTTAGGGTTTAAAACCCTAATGCTGATTGCATGAAAAAGCTCAGTTTAGAGTTTAAAACTCTAATGCTGGCTGAAAGGAAAAAGTTCAGTTTAGGGTTTAAAACCCTAATGCTGACTAAAAGAAAAATTCAGTTTAGGGTTTAAAACCCTAATGCTGATTGCATGAAAAAGCTCAGTTTAGAGTTTAAAACTCTAATGCTGGCTGAAAGGAAAAAGTTCAGTTTAGGGTTTAAAACCCTAATGCTGACTAAAAGGAAAATTCAGTTTAGGGTTTAAAACCCTAATGCTGATTGCATGAAAAAGCTCAGTTTAGAGTTTAAAACTCTAATGCTGGCTGAAAGGAAAAAGTTCAGTTTAGGGTTTAAAACCCTAATGCTGACTAAAAGGAAAATTCAGTTTAGGGTTTAAAACCCTAATGCTGATTGCATGGAAAAGCTCAGTTTAGAGTTTAAAACTCTAATGCTGGCTGGAAGGAAAAAGTTCAGTTTAGGGTTTAAAACCCTAATGCTGACTAAAAGGAAAATTCAGTTTAGGGTTTAAAACCCTAATGCTGATTGCATGGAAAAGCTCAGTTTAGAGTTTAAAACTCTAATGCTGGCTGAAAGGAAAAAGTTCAGTTTAGGGTTTAAAACCCTAATGCTGACTAAAAGGAAAATTCAGTTTAGGGTTTAAAACCCTAATGCTGATTGCATGAAAAAGCTCAGTTTAGAGTTTAAAACTCTAATGCTGGCTGAAAGGAAAAAGTTCAGTTTAGGGTTTAAAACCCTAATGCTGACTAAAAAAGGAAAATTCAGTTTAGGGTTTAAAACCATAATGCTGATTGCATGGACAAGCTCAGTTTAGAGTTTAAAACTCTAATGCTGGCTGAAAGGAAAAAGTTCAGTTTAGGATTTAAAACCCTAATGCTGACTAAAAGGAAAATTCAGTTTAGGGTTTAAAACCCTAATGCTGATTGCATGTAAAAGCTCAGTTTAGAGTTTAAAACTCTAATGCTGGCTGAAAGGAAAAAGTTCAGTTTAGGGTTTAAAACCCTAATGCTGACTAAAAAGGAAAATTCAGTTTAGGGTTTAAAACCCTAATGCTGATTGCATGGACAAGCTCAGTTTAGAGTTTAAAACTCTAATGCTGGCTGAAAGGAAAAAGTTCAGTTTAGGGTTTAAAACCCTAATGCTGACTAAAAGGAAAATTTAGTTTAGGGTTTAAAACCCTAATGCTGATTGCATGAAAAAGCTCAGTTTAGAGTTTAAAACTCTAATGCTGGCTGGAAGGAAAAAGTTCAGTTTAGGGTTTAAAACCCTAATGCTGACTAAAAGGAAAAAGTTCAGTTTAGGGTTTAAAACCCTAATGCTGATTGCATGAAAAAGCTCAGTTTAGAGTTTAAAACTCTAATGCTGGCTGAAAGGAAAAAGTCCAGTTTAGGGTTTAAAACCCTAATGCTGATTGCATGGAAAAGCTCAGTTTAGGGTTTAAAACCCTAATGCTGATTGCATGGAAAAGCTCAGTTTAGGGTTTAAAACCCTAATGCTGGCTGAAAGGAAAAAGTTCAGTTTAGGGTTTAAAACCCTAATGCTGACTAAAAGGAAAATTCAGTTTAGGGTTTAAAACCCTAATGCTGATTGCATGAAAAAGCTCAGTTTAGAGTTTAAAACTCTAATGCTGGCTGAAAGGAAAAAGTTCAGTTTAGGGTTTAAAACCCTAATGCTGACTAAAAGGAAAATTCAGTTTAGAGTTTAAAACCCTAATGCTGATTGCATGGAAAAGCTCAGTTTAGGGTTTAAAACCCTAATGCTGGCTGAAAGGAAAAAGTTCAGTTTAGGGTTTAAAACCCTAATGCTGACTAAAAGGAAAATTCAGTTTAGGGTTTAAAACCCTAATGATGATTGCTTATTGCCAAAATGTTTCTTGTACCCGTGTACCTTCTTCTTTGGGCGACAACCGCTTCTTGCATGGTTGTCTTGGATTATTCCTGTTTCAACTTTTCAGACAAAGAACAATTGTTAGTTCGGAAACGACGGTTGGTTCGGTGACCTTGATCGTTCCCAATTGCTTTGTTACGTCTCTATTTCTGTTGCGAAGTCCCGCCATTGATTTGATTCGAATGGCGAAACCTTTAGACTGCTCAGGCTTGTATTTCCGGATTCTGTGATGATTTGCCTCGTAAGGCCTCTTTTTTTTTCTTTTTGTCCCGTTTTGATTGAAGGTTCTCAATGGGGATTTTATTGGAGGTGTTCTGTGGGAACTTGTACAAAAGGAAGCTATGTGGGGGGAATATTTACAAAGTGGATTCTTTGTGCGGATTCTGTACAATGGGGTATGCTGGGTTTTTGTTTCAAAACGGGTTTCCCAGGGTTTGTTGGGGTAAGCTTGTTGGGGAATATTTACAAAAGGACTCGCTGGGGATGTGCTGATGAAATTCCAACGGGGATTTTTTTTATACTGGGGAGACTTTGTGGGAGATTGTACAAAAAGAGAAACTCTGTGGGGTTTTGTACAGGGGAAGACTCTGTGGGGATTTGTCCGAAGGTGGACTTGCTGGGGAAGATTTCAAGATTTCTCTCTTTCTTCTTTACTCCGAAACACCATCAAACGTCATGATTCATCATGCTTGGGTAATCATATCAACGAGATGAGGTGCTTTCCTTCATGAGACGGGATTCCGTGCAAACAAACCTGCCACCTGTCCTTTCCGGTGTGTCCTGAACTCGGGGTTAAAATGCAAAAGGGATTCGGGAAGAAACAAAGAAAGGGGAAAACAAATCGGAAAAGGAATACCCTTTTCGGGACGAGAGAGACTTATCTGAGGAAGATAACACTGGCTTTAAATGACATGACATGCTCTTTGGACTGGACGTCTGACCTTCTAAGAGCTTGCGTTTTCCTGAACCAGAACGGATCTTTGTGATTCCAAACTGGTGGCACTCTGCCGAAACTTTCTTGGGGTGGCGTCATTCTTTTTCGGCCAACAGCGCCCTTTGCGGGTTTTCGCTGGCTGACCTCTCTCATTTCTCTTCCTGTCATCGCTTGATAGCACTCTTTGCGAGTTTTTACTAAACAAGCTCTCTCATTTTGGTTTCTCTACTCCCGTCGCCTCGTGGTGCCCGAAGGTTTTCACCGCCGAGACTCTCTCATTTTATCTCTCTCAAATCAGAGTGTGCTGGTCTCCATTTGTGACGCTTATTGGTTCCCCACCATATTTGGTAATTGATTTGAAGGCTTGTTCTTGGTAAAGAAAGGTAGATGATACTAGCTTCTCAAGTGCTCGACGTGCCCCGGTTTTCAATTTCAGGGTGAATGGGATTTTATTGTTGGTGTGACTGAACCTCAGGGAGAGGCTGCCTATGTATCCTTTCTGAATCAAGTCAAACGTAGTTCAGGCCTCAATCAATGTTTTGTTTTGTTTTCTCTTTTTTTTTTTTTTTTGTTTTGTAAGCGGCTCAAAAGTTGGTAGAGAGAATTGGGTAGTGTTTGGGGAGTAGTGGGGAATAAACACCTTCGCCATTTTCAAACGTGTCAGGACCACTGGAGTATGATTTAGACGTACTACCTCTTGACTGCATCTGCATTTACTACTGTGTCGGGGTCATTTCCTTCGATATCACCTAAATACAATGCTCCTCTTGGCAATATTTTCCTTACGATGTATGGGCCTTTCCAATTTGGGGCAAACTTTCCTTTTGCTTCTTCATGATGCGGCAGAATACGCCTCAGTACCAGCTGACCTACTTCGAAATTCCGGGGTCGGACTTTCTTGTTGTAAGCACGGGCCATCCTTCGTTGGTATAACTGTCCGTGACAAACTGCGGCCATTCGCTTTTCATCAATCAACGTCAATTGCTCTAACCGAGTCTTAACCCACTCGCTGTCCTCGATTTCTGCTTCGACAATGATTCGAAGCGAAGGAATTTCTACCTCTGCCGGTATTACAGCCTCGGTCCCATAAACCAAAAGATAAGGAGTCGCTCCCACCGATGTGCGTACCGTAGTGCGGTACCCTAATAGTGCAAATGGTAACTGCTCATGCCACTGTCGGGAACTTTGGATAGTCTTCCTCAAAATCTTCTTGATGTTTTTGTTTGCCGCTTCCACGGCACCATTGGCCTTTGGCCGATAAGGCGTGGAATTCCTATGCGTTATCTTGAATTGCTCGCATACATCTCCCATCAAGTGACTGTTCAAGTTTGCTGCGTTATCTGTAATGATAGTCGCAGGAATACCGAAGCGACATATAAGATTTGAGTGTACAAAATCCACCACAGCTTTCTTAGTGACCGACTTGAGAGTGACAGCTTCTACCCATTTTGTGAAGTAATCGATGGCTACCAGTATAAACTTGTGTCCATTCGAAGCCTTTGGTTCAATCGGTCCAATGACGTCCATGCCCCAAGCGACAAATGGCCAAGGGGCGGACATGGGATGCAGTTCCGTGGGAGGTGCATGAATCAAATCACCGTGCACCTGACACTGATGACACTTCCGGACAAAGCTAAAGCAATCCTTTTCCATGGTCATCCAATAATAACCTGCTCGGAGGATTTTCTTCGCTAAGACATACCCGTTCATGTGAGGTCCGCACACACCTGCGTGTACTTCGTGCATGATCTTTCTCGATTCCTCGATATCGACACATCTTAGGAGATTGAGGTCCGGGGTCCTCTTATATAACAATTCACCGCTCAAAAAGAAACCACTTGCATGTCGCCTAATGGTCCTCTTTTGATCTCCAGTAGCGTGCTCGGGGTATTCTTGCGTCTTCAGGAACCTCTTGATGTCATGGTACCAAGGCTGCGTATTTGATCCCGCCTCGATTACACTGCAGTAACCGTGTCTTTCCTTGATTTGGATTTCCAAAGGATCGACGTGGGCGTTGCCCGGGTAGGGTAGCATTGAAGCCAAAGTAGCAAGTGCATCTGCCAGTTCATTGTGACACCTCGGAATATACCTGAACTCTATTGATGTAAAGCGCTTGCTGAGGTCCTCCACATGTTGTCGGTATGGGATAAGTTTGACATCCCGAGTTTCCCATTCGCCTTGAGCTTGCCGGAGGATCAGGTCAGAGTCTCCCATAATCAGTAAGTCTTCGACATCCTGATCGATTTCCATATGCATGCCCATAATGCAGGCTTCATACTCAGCTGTATTATTTGTGCAAAAGAAACGAAGTCTAGCTGTGGCGGGGTAATGCTGACCGGAAGGCGAGATCAAAATTGCCCCAATCCCTACACCCTTGGCATTCACGGCTCCGTCAAAGAACATCTTCCAAACATGAGCTTCCTCCGAGATCACTCCTACGGTGTTTACCTCTTCATCTGGAAAGTAGGTATCTAACGGTTGGTACTCCTCATCGACCGGATTTTCGGCCAAATGATCTGCTAACGCCTGGGCTTTCATTGCCGTGCGAGTGACATAAACTATGTCGAATTCCGTAAGCAAAATTTTCCATTTAGCCAGTCTCCCAGTAGGCATTGGTTTCTGAAATATATACTTCAAAGGATCCAACCTGCTTATGAGGAATGTAGTATGGGCTTGGAGATAATGTCTTAGCTTTTGAGCAACCCATGTGAGAGCGCAACATGTCCTTTCCAGCAGAGTGTATTTGGCTTCGTAGCCGATGAATTTCTTGCTCAAGTAGTAAATTGCTTGTTCCTTCTTTCCGGTTATGTCGTGTTGCCTGAGGACGCAACCGAAAGAGTTCTCCAAGACTGTTAGATACAAGAAAAGTGGCCTTCCCGGTTCTAAAGGGACCAAGACCGGGGGATTCGAAAGGTACTCTTTGACTTTATCAAAGGCTTCTTGACATTCGACTGTCCATTTGATCGCCGCGTCTTTCCTTAACATCTTGAAGATGGGATCGCACGTGCTCGTCAGCTGGGCAATGAACCGACTGATGTAATTCAACCTGCCCAACAAACTCATCACGTCCTTCTTTGTTCTTGGGGGAGGTAAATCTCTGATGGATTTTATCTTAGTTGGATCTAGCTCGATTCCTCTCCTGCTTACGATGAAGCCCAAAAGTTTGCCCGACGGAACTCCGAAAGCGCATTTGGCTGGGTTTAGCTTCAAGTCATACTTCCTTAATCTCTCGAAGAACTTCCTCAAGTCTTGGATGTGATTGTCTTGCGTCCTGGACTTGACTATCACGTCGTCCACGTACACCTCTATTTCCTGATGCATCATGTCATGGAAAATGGCAGTCATGGCCCTCATGTAAGTAGCCCCAGCATTCTTCAAACCAAATGGCATGACCCGGTAACAGTAGGTGCCCCAAGGCGTGGTGAAGGCAGTTTTCTCGGCGTCCTCTTCATCCATCAATACCTGATGATACCCAGCATAACAATCTACAAAAGACTGTATCTCGTGTTTGGCGCAATTATCAACGAGGATGTGGATGTTGGGCAGCGGGAAATTATCTTTAGGACTTGCTCTGTTCAAGTCTCGGTAATCTACACATACCCGAGTTTTCCCGTCCTTTTTCGGTACTGGAACCACATTCGCCAACCATGTTGTATATTGGACTACCCGGATCACTCCCGTTTTCAGCTGCTTGGTGATCTCCTCTTTAATCTTGTCACTGACCTCCGTTTTGAACTTTCGTTGCTTTTGTTGAACTGGAGGACAATCAGGATGAATCGGCAATTTATGAACCACTAGATCAACACCTAGTCCCGGCATGTCATCATATGACCAAGCAAACACGTCTTTGAATTCAAAAAGAAGTTGAATTATCGCCTCTCGCGTTTTCTTGTCCGTGTGAATGCTTATCTTGGTCTCCCGGATTTCTTCCGGGGTTCCTAAATTTACCGGTTCAGTGTCATTCAGATTTGGCTTAGGTTTATTCTCGAAATATTCCAACTCTCGGTTTATCTCCCTAAAAGCCTCTTCCGCATCATATTCTGGTTCTGGGTTCATTAATTCGCAGTTAAATAACTCATTGTGATCCGGGCGTGAAGTCCGCAAGCATGTCATATTTAAAGCCGCATTATTAGGACTGAAAAGGAAAATAAAAGGAAAAATGATAAAAATCAGAACAAAAGAAAGAATAGGAAAGCAATGATGATTTTTTTTATATTTTCTTTGGAAAGTTGGAAGACAACAATGTTTACAACTAGGAATTCAAAGCAACAATTGAAAAGAAGAAAACGTTCAAGTTATGTCCTGGAGATAACTTGTGACACAGGAAAAGTGGCAGCACAGGTCTACCCGGACTTCCGTCTAGTCGGGAATGGCGTAGCCTCCCAGTTTTGGAGTTGGGCGTTCGGCCCCATGTACAGCATCCCAGCAGTGCTTGTGCCTTCACCTGGTTGAACCATGTGGACCTCGTAGAGCATCTCTCTCATTGCCCCACATATCTCCTCGATTTCCTCAGCTGTGAAGACCTCATCATCTTCTTCTTCAGTGTACCTCGGCCTGATGAAGGTTGCATATAAATCCGGCAGTGGTTGAGGTAACTTCCAACCCTCATTTCTCCTTTTCTTTTCCCATTCTTCGTCTGCTGGAGTAGGTTTGAAACCTAGTCCAAAAGGTTTTTTGATGACTGGCAAAGTAATGGGTTCTGTTATTCCCTGAAGGGTTCGTCCAAGTCCCTTCCCTGGCCTAAATCCGTGTCGGATCACCTCTTTGGCCACCATAACCGAAGCGTTAGACAAGAAAGGCTGGGGGCAGGGTATTCCCTCTTCGTGCTGCTTTGCCAGTACAATCTCGAAAGCTTGATAGACCGTATGTTCGCTTCCTTCTCTCGATTCAAGGTACGGGATGGATGGATCCCGATAAATGGCATGCTCATCTTCCCCGTGGACAACGATCTCTCGGTCTTCGTACTCGAACTTCACCATCTGGTGAAGAGTGGAAGGAACGGCTCCTGCCGCATGGATCCAAGGTCTGCCAAGGAGAAAGTTGTAGGATGTGTCCATGTCGATCACCTGGAAGGTTACTCGAAATTCGACTGGTCCTATGACCAATAACAGGTCTATTTATCCCATGGTATCTCTCTTGATGCCGTCGAAAGCTCTTACGCAGACATTGTTGGGTCGGATTCTTCCTGTCCCAATTTCCATTCTTTGTAGCGTGGAGAGAGGGCAAATGTCAACACCTGATCCCCCGTCCAACATTACCCGCTTGACATAGTAGTCCTCGCATTTAACTGTTAAATGCAAGGCCTTGTTGTGTGCTGCTCCTTCCGGGGGTAAATCGTTTTTGCTGAAAGAGATTTGGTTGACAGCGAAGAATCTTTCTGTCATCCGCTCTAGTTGTTCCACCGAGGTTTCAACTGGTACATATGCTTCATTCAGGGTTTTCAATAGGATCTTTTGATGCTCAGTCGACCTCATCAATAATGACAGCATGGATACTTGCTCAGGGTACTTGCGCAGCTGATCTATCACTTCGTAATTCGGCATCTTCATTTGTTGGAAGAATACTTCCGCTTCTTCAACACTCACAGGCTTCTTTGGAGGGAAGCGCCTTTGTGTGGCGTTATTCAGTTCTTGGGTATTTGAGTACCCTCCAATGAAAGTATTTCCTGGAAGTTCTCCCATGACCTCTTTACCTTTGTACATTACCAAAGTCTTTTGATAATTCCACGGTACTGTGGACGGGTTGGTCATTGGCTTTTGTGGCACCGCGTCCGATAACCACTGGCTCATTCAGCCGAGGTGGTTGAATCGTCCCCCGGACCACATAGGCCCCTTTCGGCACGTACATAGGTTTTGTCTTTTTGATCCCGAAGTTCTGCGTCTTTTCGGATTGACCTCGTGGTATGTAAAGAACTCCACCCTTTGCTGGTACCACTTTCTTCTCCACCTTCTTTTCAGGCTTGCTCTCTGCAACCTTGGCCTCCTCCCCCTTTTCTGATTTTTGGTCTATTTCAGGCCTCTTCCCCGTGTCGACAATGGCAATTATGGCTTTCAAAGCAGGGTCGAACTCTTTGTCTTCACAAATCATGCCGATCAGCGGCCCATTATTGTGAGCGGGCAATGGATTGTTAGTCACATTTGGGATCTCTTCGTCCCTTAGCACTATTTTCCCCTGCTCTATCAAATTTTCGACCACTCTTTTCAATGACCAGCAGTCGTTTGTATCATGTCCCTCGGCTCCTGAATGATAGGCGCATCTGACTCCGGCTTTGTAAGAAGGCGATGTTGGGTTTTGCCTTGTTTGGGGAATTGGTTGCAAGAAACCCAACTGGACTAGCTTAGGGAACAACGTAGAGTATTGTTCACCGATGGGCGTGAAAGTCCGCCGTCGGGGTGGCTCCTGGGGGCGGTAGTTATTCTGCGGGGGTTGTGGGTTATAGTGGTTGCGGTAAGGAGGCTGATTTCTGGGAGGTGGAGCTGGGCCTCGGTTGGTTTGTTGTGGTGGATGGTTATAAGGTTGGGCATTCATGATCATATAAGGTTGATGAGCATATGCCACATTTGAGTGGGGGTAGTAGTGTTGTGGGGCTCTTTCCGGAAAATGGGGCCTGGGGTGACGATACTCCCTTGTTTCAGAGGCTGCCATAGTTGCTTCTTCCTTCTTCTTCCCCTTGTCGTTCCTCCAGACCCGCTTTGGACGGCCTGAGAGGTTGCCCTTATGGCTGCTTGACTCAAAATCCTTCCCGTTTTCAACCCATTTTCCACCATCTCTCCAATCTTGATCGCTTCCGCGAATGGCTTACCCATGGCCGACATCATGTTTTGGAAATAGTCAGACTCTTGAGCCTGGAGAAAGGTAGTGACCATTTCCACTTCATCCATGGGAGGCTTCACTCTCGACGCCTGTTCACGCCACTTAATAGCATACTCTCTAAAGCTTTCTGAAGGCTTCTTCTTCAAATTCGACAGAGAGTTTCGGTCTGGCGCAATGTCGATGTTATACTGGAATTGTTTTACAAAATCTCTGGCGAGATCATCCCATATATGCCATCGGGACATTTCCTGATCCATATACCATTCCGAAGCTATCCCTACTAGACTTTCCCCAAAGTATGCCATTAGCAGTTCTTCTTTTCCGCCGGCTCCCCGCAATTGGTTGCAGTATTTCTTAAGATGTGCAATGGGGTCACCGTGCCCATCGTATTTCTCAAACTTGGGGGTCTTGAAACCCGTTGGCAGGTGCACGTGAGGAAACATGCACAGGTCGGCGTAAGAGACGCTCTTTTGCCCGCTCAATCCTTGCATATTCTTCAGACTTTGTTCAAGGCTTCTCATCCTTTTGGCAATCTCATTTTGTTCTGCAAATCTGGGGTTCTGATCCTGCCCGGGTGCAAGCTCGCACTGAGGCGGTAGAGGATTAGTATTGGTAGCGAACCTAGTTGGTTCCATTGAGAACGATGGGGCTTGGAATGTAAAAGATGATGAGTCAAAGCTTGGCTTGTACGTGGTGGGTTGTGCCGTAACCGGGCAAGGCGATGCAGCAAAGATGTTCATGCTTGCATCGGTGGCTGACATTCGGGGATGAGGCTCAGAAGGCGATCCAGCAGAGAAGGCTGAGGTGGCTGGGTACCCGAATGGGGTAGCAGGATAATTTATGGGGACATTAGAAGTCCCACTTGACCTGGAGAATAATTCAGGGAATCCGGGGACGACACTTGGCGGCTCTTTCCCATTATTCCAGTCGTCCAGCATTTCCAACATGCGGAGCCGTAGGATTCTATTTTCCTCCGCAGTTGCGGATTCAGGTGTGAGGACGGCTGAGATTGAGCTCTCCTCAGAAACAGGGATCGTTTGCAATGGAATTTCTGAAGACATTTCCACACTTCCTTTGACCTGGTGAAGTAAGTGTGAGTGCTGCTTCTGGCCCTAACAACAGGTAGTCGAACACTTCTCCTTGACCTCGTGAAATATGAGTGCGAGGCCAGACTTTCACCAAACCAACCGTCTTTTCAAAAACCCTGGGAACAACTCAATGACAAACGCACGGTTAATTTTGTAGCAAATAACATATATTTAATCTCACGTTGGGCATGATGCATCTATACAGTTAAGTGGATTACTATATGTTTGCTACGAGAGCATGCGTCATTCCGGCAATTTTATTAGTTTTCTTTTTTTTCTTTCTTTTCTTTTTCTCTTTTGTTTTTCTTTTATGTTTTTTTTTATTTTGCAGTAAAAGAAATGCGACCGGTTCCGATGAGGATTGCCTACGTATCACGATGCCTACGTGAATCAGATCATTGCGTAGTTCAAAAAACACAAATGAGCGTGAAAGAAGTAAACTATTTATTATTGAAGCAGTCTATTACAAACTACATTCTGCAAAAGAAAAATCAAACTTTGAAAATAAACCTAGACCCGAAAAATAGACTAAAAATCACCCTGATGGAAAAACAAACAGAAGACGCTAAGATACAGGCTTGACTTATGAGTGAATTATGGTTTTGAAAATTCGTGTCCGCGGGGCATCGTTCGGCCTTGCCGCGGTCCTAGGTGTGAGATCCCTCTCAAGTTGCTCCAGCTCATGCATAGTCTGCTTGACATAACCCATTACTGCCGAGAGGACGGTAATGCTGGACATGTTCTCACATCGTAGACATCGTCTAGTGATGGCGCGGGCAATGGCCTTGATCCTATCTCTGGTTTGCTTCTTTTCTATGAGTAGGCGTTTTATCTGATCGCTGCATATCTCGAACACTTGAGTATCCTGTATATGCTGATGCTCCAATCGCCGTACTTCCAACTTCATCTGGGCCATTGAGTCGTTCC
The DNA here is from genome assembly GCF_000393655.2 of Nicotiana sylvestris. Lineage (NCBI taxonomy): Eukaryota > Viridiplantae > Streptophyta > Magnoliopsida > Solanales > Solanaceae > Nicotiana > Nicotiana sylvestris. Next base: position 183,867,781 of record NC_091059.1, read on the forward strand.
AGTATCTGCTCTCAATTTGGAAATCCTTGGCTTGATTAACTGCTTTGATCTCAAGTGCAGCCATCTCTCTCTTTATCTTAGCAACAGTCTTCTCGTGGTCGCCTTCCAATTGATTTAGGTATCTGCGATGCTTATCTGCTCTTGTATCCCACTGTGCCCTGAGCTCTGCTATGATGTTTTCAGATTTCTCCAAACCATCTCGCCATTCCCTGATTTCACCTTTTAACCTTTTTATCAGCTGCTCGTCTGATCGACGCCTTGGTTGTCTATCCGCATCCACCCTTATCTGTTTGATTTGGGCTCTGAGCATTTTATTTTCTTGAATTAACCTGTTCCGCTCTCCCAGATTGGTAGCAACTTGCACGTTGTGCTCGTATTTCATGCCTTCTACTTGTTGCTTTAACCTGCTGATTTCGGCACAATAGCCTCTTTCCTTTGCTAACCAATCCCAATGCCTTTGCGATGACTCGGTGAAATTCCGGATGTGGGGTCTCTTAGCTGGCCTTTCATGCTCAAGTTCCCTTCTGTACCATGCAAGGTAACCTGGCGCCGTTTCTCCTTTGGCTCGATCCCGCACGCAAGTATCTGATTTCAAATATTGACCCTCATTCCAGATTTGGCGAATCTTTGCTTCTGGGAACTGTCCGTTAGGACTTATCTCAACTGCTTGAGTGCTTAGATCTTCCTCATGAGGTACTGTCTGGCATCTTCCGAACTGTCTTAAAACTCGGCAGGGTGCGTAAGGTTGAATGCTCTTAAGCCCCATCAGTAAGAAATGAGTTTTAGCTGCGGACATATATAGGATCTCATCAACGGGCAACCATCCCAACGTCCATTGTATTTGGCTGGCGGTAAGAGCTTGAAAGAACGAGGTCCATGCCAGGACTCCTTTGGGCAAACTGATCTCTTTGGTTCTCATGTAAGATTCTTCTATGCGGGTCTTTTCCGGGGAACCATGGCTCAAAATCTCGGAATGATGGCAGAGGTGCTCGGTCATCCATATCTGTAGGAGCAAGTTACAACCTTCGAAGAAATTTCCCCCAGCTTTACAAGCTGTGAGAGCTCGAAAGATGTCGGATACCACCATAGGCGCGAGAGTACTGTCACTTTGCGTGAGTAAAGTGCTGACGACCCCAGATATCTTCAAATCAATGTTTCCATCTTTCCTTGGAAATACCAGAAGGCCCAGGAACATCATCATGAATGCTACCCGTCTGTGCTTGTCCCACTTCTGACGAACTCCCTTGCTGCACAGTTTGTTGATTGGATTATTGAATCCCCCTCATGACCGTACCTATCATATATGAAGCATGGAGTACAAAATCCGGCCGCTAGATCCGGGTTGTGGACTGTTCTAGGTATTTTCAATGAGTCTAGGAACCGATGTACCGTGACGACTCTCGGGGCGACGAAGTATTTTTCCCTCAACGGAAGTTCAGTATTCCCGATGTATCCGGCCATTTCTTCCAAAGTCGGGGTGAGCTCAAAATCAGAGAAATGGAAAACATTGTGCGCCGGGTCCCAATAGGTAACCAAAGCTCTTATGATATCTCCCCGAGGCTGGATTTCCAACAGACCCACAAGACCTTTCAGATATTTCTTAACCTCATTTTGTCCTTCAACACCTAGATCATTCCACCATAGCCGTAACTTGACAGGGATTTTGGTCATTATTGAAAAATGTTCATTTTGCATCGTGCTCATCCTGCACATTTATTAAGGTGATTTTAACAAAGATGACTGACTCAAAAAATATTTTTACAGAGGGGATCAAGTTTTGAACGCTGCCTTTAAACACTTCGGGGACGAAGATTTTAAGGCTGCGTGGGTCAACAGGACAAAATGCTAAACAAGACCCAAAGGTGGCTGTTTATGCAAAGTCAGCCTTCCGGCGTCCCTTTCGGGAACATTCGGCTATTTATGACAAAACAACGTCGCCTGATTTATTTTCGACTCTCTTTTTTTTAGTTTGAAACGCATTTTTTTTATTTTGGCTATTTTAGCAAAATGGGGGTTGAACCCGACGAGGGTTGCCTACGTATCTCACATCCGGTGAGAATCAAACCGGCATAGTTCGGGATATCACGAATAGAGAAAATCAAATAAACCTAGAAATCAAGAATAAGTATTTTTATTATTTCTTTTTTAAAAAAAAGATAAAGACTAAAGAAAAATATATTTTTTTTGCAATATTTGGACTATTAGTCTGAATTTTAAAAAAAGGCTACTACAAAGAAACAACACATTTTTGAATTAGGAATTTTCCATTTTTTTTATTATTATTATTTTTTTAAAATAAATACCTTTCTTTTTTTTTTGATTTTGGACATGAAAGAAAAAAAAAATTTATATTTTTTTTAATAATTCAAACTAAGAAGACCAATTTTGTTTTTATTCTCTTTTTTTTTTTTTAGAAAAAAATTCCGGCGAGGTTTTGACAATACTTGGACATTGTCTTTATTTTTCCAAAATAAGTAATTATCTCCCTGCACTGCTATTTTTTCCATTTTTAGAAACCGGTCAGCATGCGGAACCGAAGCAAATAAATGCACAACACATATAGGAATGCAGCATGATGGTCTTTTTCATTTCAGGTTGCCTGTCCTAGACGGACCCAACCCCTGTGTTGAGTCCCCTAAGTCAAATGCAACATGATGCAAATAAGCGTTCCTACTAGGGATCCGACATGAAGTCAAGTTATTCTAGGTTCGTAACCTGGGTATTTGTTCTAGACTGTGTACCCGAGCGGACAACTCGAGTCGAGGAGGGGGCTACGTACCGGGGACCCGCGAGATCGTCCGGCTTTGTAACTTGTCCGACCTCTTTCTTATTTCAGGTATTGACACTAACAGAATAGGGAGTCTCGACCAGCGAGCTTCTCCCCGGAGGTAAGAAAAGAAGGGTTTCGGCACAGTTTATATACAGTTCAGATAATATCAAAAGCGGTAAAAGACAACATTTAGCACTTTTATGCAAAACATGTAATAAAGATCAGATAATAAAGCCAAATATAACAATTATTCTAAGCTCGAATTCTTGAACCCTGAACCAGTGGTTCTGGGTTACAACATCCCCAGCAGAGTCGCCAGAGCTGTCACACCTCCTTTTTGCGCGCCCGACCCCGAAGGGTTAAATGCGCGGGTGGAGTTTTTCCAATTTAAGTGACAATATTCGAAATGAGATTATTTATTTAATTCAGAGTCGCCACTTGGGAAAGGTTTGGCTTTTGGTGTCCCAAGTCACCGGTTTATCTTGAATCCCAAATCGAGGAAATTTTCGACTTTTCCAAATGAAGTCTGCGAACCAGAAATTCTAAGTAAGGAATTCTGTTGACCCGAGGGAAGGTGTTAGGCACCCTCGAATCCCGTGGTTCTAGCACGGTCGCTTAAATTGTTATAATGGCTAAATATCTGATTTAAATACATGTTGTGACTTATGTGCTTTTATTAAGTTTAAACCGCTTTTATTATTATCATTTATTTTTATAGAATTGCAACGTCGTGAAAATGCATCTCGAACCACGTCACAATCAATGCACCCGTAGTTGTTAACACATTTCGACTCCGTTGAGATTTGAATTTGGGTCACATAAATGCGCACCCGAATTTAAGAATGTAATTTAATTAAGTCGCGCCTAAAGAGTCTAACGCGTTATTATCTTTGGGGAAGGCAGTGAAATTCACTAAACAGCCTAGCCCGAATTCTAAATATTATGATTAGTTGTTGAAGGCCCCCGCAATTTGCATTTTTTTCTTTTATTTGGCGAGGCTCGTCTCATTATTTTAAAGAAATGGATAAAACCTATAATGACTACATTTCTTATTGTTTTCGTTTCCAGAAATAGAAGAAGGAAAGATGTATGCTAATTGAAATATATGTTTTGACCAAAAACGGATTACTATCAATTTCTAATCACTTATAAAATGAAAAGACGCCATACCTTATGAAATATTTTTGGTTGAACAAAGAAGCTATATGGAGGTGGATGGAATGCAATACTTAATCCGAACATTTTCTCGAATCGAGCTTAACTAGACTTATTTAAGCTAGGTTAAGGAAATTGAATGCTAGGCATTGTTACTAATGGGGATTCGAACATGTACCTATATGTTGCCTAACGGTCCTGATAAATGGAAAGAAAATAACACAGAACATTATTGTGTAGGTGGAAAATATTCTATCCTATACATGTCATTAGTTGACGGGAATCCAGTCGAAAGTTCTATGCCAATTATCCACACCTTCTATATATTATACCATTACATCTTGTACTTAGCAAACAACTAGAAAATACGATGCAAAAAGCTAAACTTGATTAAGTATTGTCTAACTAATCTTTCACTACTGAATCACACTAATCAATTTATACAACAGAAATCAGTATATCACAAGCAGTACAAAACAGACATCTGAATCTTCTTCAAGAACTTCTTTCATTTCATGCTTTTGAACTGTTACAGTTAATACCAAAGTTGGATTTGAAATGTGTACCTGGAAAACACTGAATATTGAAATGCAAAGAAGAAGTGAAGCAGAAAGGTCAGCAGCAGCAGGAAACCAAATAGCAGCAGCAACAGCAGGTAACCAAATAGAAAGCAAAATCCCAGTGCAAGATGCAGCTGGAACCAATGAAAGATGACAGAGTGTGGCAAGTTCCCAGTAATATGAATCAGAATTTAGGCAAAACAGATCTGGGGATGCACTGATGCTACACACAACTAAAAATCTCAAACAGAACTAAAAAAAAATCGATATGGAACAGAGAAATCCGGCCAGATGAGAATCAAGACAAAGAGGAAAGATGCAGTTCCTCTTTCCTGTGTTATCCTCCCTCTATCTATTTCTGTCTGTGTGTATATATCTGTATGTATTTCCACTCTCTCTTTCAAAAATTCCTCACAGTGTGTGTCTTTTCTCTTCTCAAATCTTCAGGGTTATCTAGCCTCTAATCCTCCAGGTCCCCTCCAATTCTCTCCATGTGCCCCCTTTATAAGCCTAAACACTACTCCTTTTAACAGCCTCTTTTTAATATCACAGCACCCCTCCCATGTGCCCTTTTTCATTTTCAGATTCCAATTAGTTATTTAAATATTAACCCCCATCAACATTCCCTGGCAGACTTAACTTTTAAAAAGTTTAATACTTTTAAACTAAAGCAAGGTATGGGCAGTAGCATCTATCTGACAACATATGCTGTCAAACTATTTAAATCTTAACAAAGACCTTTATGCAGGCCACAGGTTGTGCACAAAACACATGAGGTGCACCACTGCATATGCTGTGCACGAGTGCACATGCCCTCCAATTCAGCATTTAAACCAAACATCCTTTTTTACATTACTGATCCAAATCAAACAGCTATAAGTAAACAAAACTGGTTCTTAATTGATTCAACAAATGCTTAGCAGAAGTAAGTCGATTTGTTATTGTTCGGACAGTTGAAACTAATTGACGACACATGTCGACTCGACTATATTAGCATTAACATACACAAGCGTAGCCAAAAATCAGACATTCAAAAGCATGGGACACATGACTCGACTGATACTGATTAAACAGAATTATACTTCAAGGAATCAGTTAGTCAGTACAAATTTGGAATACAACCAATGCACATGCCTTATCAGAATAGGAGGGGGGATTCAGACAAACACAGAGGTTCAAGTAAAATGGACAAACAGAAGTTGGTAAAAAATTCAAAGATACAAATTGAAACAAAACATGAACAGACATTTAATCACTCAAATGGACCAAACAGAAATAAAGAAAGCAAGCAAGACTCACCTCAAATCTTGAAAAATCAAAACCTTGACTCGGACTTGGACAGACTTTCTTAAGGCTGAACGGACTTTAATCGAAGTGTTTCTCAGATGAGAAACACTTCGATTAAGGTCCCTTAGACCTTAATTTCTTTGGCTCGAACGGGTATGAACCAGTGACGAAGAACTACAACATTTCCAAAACTCAGATCCGGGATTCATGCTTCCCTGGTCAGATTCGGACCAAACCAAGTATGGTTTGGTCACGAGGGGGTCTGGGGAGTGTCTGGTGTGAAGCTGGGGTTAAATGGTGTAGATCGAGTTTTGACTCGAATCTTCAAATGAAGATTCGAGGACCTAGAGGAAGATTCGAACTAAACGGTTATCAGGTCTATGTTCAGGGTGGTGAGGGGGTTCTATGGTGTTCAGGGCGAGGTCACCGGCGTTCATGCCGCCGATTTTTCATGGTGAAGAGTACAGGGGCGGCTCTAGGGTTTGTGGTTTTGGGTGAAGACGACGAGGCTGGGGTATTGGATAGAGGGTAGGGTACGATTAGAGACTTATATAGTTAGTGGGTGGGCAGATCTCGACCGTTGGATCAACCGAAATCGATGGCTTGGATCTAAGGGTTTAGGGGAAACGGTGTCGTTTCAACTAATGGGGGTTTGGGTTGGTCCGGGTGGAAACGGGTCGGGTTCTGTTCGTGGGTATGGGGAATTGATCTTGGCCGTTGATCACTCTGAGATCAACGGCCCAGATCACACTGGACCAAAACGGTGTCGTTTGGATACCCTGGGTATCAGCTGGTGTTGGACCGGGCAGGCTTGGTTTTGGGCTGTTTGTTTGGGCCAATTTAACAAATTGGCCCAATTCCGGAAAGGAAAAAGGGACCTTTTCTTTTCTCTTTTTTTTTTTTTATTTTTTATTTCTTTTCCTTATTTATTTTAAAAACAAAACTAAACAAAAAATCAAAAATTAAATACACACTCAATACAATTACTCGCACACACACTAAAATATTTCAAAACAAGTAAAATCAAACAAACAAAATCACGGACAAAGATGCCTGTTTATGCCTTTCTATTTAAACCATGTTACGGTTCAGATTATGCATGACACGTACACATTTTTTTGAATTTTGTTTTAATAAAATAAATAAATAAAAATGGGCCAAAGTCACAAATAAATCAACAAAGTGCCGCACAAAAATCTAAAAATTGTACAGCAGGACCAATTTTTATTCTTTTGGAGCGACTGTCGCGCAAAACAAAAATCATGTGCTCACACTTCCTTGCTCTGATTTAGATGTTACTTTTACTTGGTTTCCATTTGTTAGGGTTTGGATAAAAGTAGTAAACGTTTTGGATTTGGTGGGAAATGGGTTTGTGCGATATTTGTTTCCGGGCATATTTGTTTGCGTTCGAGTTCATCATCGTTCCGATCTGGTTAGTTGGTTTAAGTTTCGTTCCCATCCGTAATTCGTTTGATATTTTTCGGATATGAAATCATTAAATGTTTGATTCTTGTTCTTGATTTTTATTCAGTTGTTTTATTTTTCTTGTTTATTTTTGTAGAAATTGTTAGTTTGATTAATTATATTGTTGATAGATTTAAGTTGAAGCTTCAATTAAATTATTTTTCAGTTTGTTTTATTAATTTTAAGAGGATTTAGTTTTAATATAGAAAAGTGTTAGCTTAAATCGTTTGAATCCGTTATTTGTTGTTAATATAGATTTAATTCGTATTCATTTTTTTTAAGTTCGTTTTTAATTCAGTGATTTAATGTGAAGTTATGTTTTGGTTTTAATTTATGGATCATGTATCTTTGTTATAATTTTGTTGGATTTAATTTAAAAAGATTAATTGATTATTTGAAGATTAGTGATTTGAATATATTTATTTGTTTTGTTTAAGTTTAATTTGAAGTTTGAATAAAGCTTGTTTGTTATTGTTGTTGAATCTTTTCATTTATGTTCATACTTTGTTTGATTGATCTTGAATCCGAAATTTGTATAGTTTGATTTTCTTGTTTGTTGTTTATCATTTATGATTATTTCTTCAGCTTGCTTCATGATCTTGTTTAGTTTTAATATAGAAATTGTTGGTTGTAATGTTGTTAGATTTAATTTTAAGTTCAAATGATTATTGAATTTAGAAATCTGAATATACATGTTTGTTGGTGTTGAATCTGAAAGTAGGTTTGTTTGTTGTTAAATATGTTGTTCAATCAAGATAATCTTTGTTGTTCATCATTTAGTTTGAATTTGTTGTTGAACATTGTTAGAAATTGGTCATATTTGCTATATTTTGATTGAAATTGATTAAGTGAAGTGGTTATAACTGATGGGGGTAGTTTGGTAATTTGCAGTACGTTCAGGGGTAAAATGGTAATTTCAGTAAGGGCAGAGGGGTATTTTTGGAATTAAAATTCTGAATAATTATTTATTTTGAGTGTTCTTTCTATTAAAATTAAGATAATATTAAAGTAATTAATAATGGGGGGACAAGATATAATGGTGGGGATTAATGCATTTATTTAATATAAGCATGAGGGACAAGATATAATGGGGTATTTGTTTAATAAGGTGGGGGACAAAACATTAGATAGTGGGATTAAAAGGGGGTTGAGTGGGAAAATAATGGGTTTTTATGTTTTAAAAATGTTGAAAGATGGGGATAAAATGGAGAGACTTGATCAGATTTGAAAAAAGGAGGAGGGACATATAGAGAGAGAGAGAAAAAAAAGAGCTGAATATTTAAGAAAGAAAGAAAAATTCCGAAAAATATTAAAACTTTCAAGAAAAAAAAGAAAAGAAAAAATACAAATAAAAAAGGAGCTGGAAATTAGAAGAGAGAGTAGTACACACTTGATAAATATTCTGATATACGGGTTTAGAAATTAAGGGTTAAACATTGTAAGCACGTGATTTTTGCCTTATATGAGAATTACTCCCAAAAAAAAATTCAAAAATAAAATGATTTTTCTTTGGTGTGCAATTTTGTGATATTTTTGTGATATTTTGAATAATTATTTGTATTTGTCTGTGCATGTTTATTTGTTAAATTAATAAAAAATACAAAAATATGTCGCATTTTGCATGTAGGATTTATTTCTACAATTGTTAGTAATTAAATTTGTTTTACAAAAATTAAAAATTACAAAAATAGGCATCGTTTGCAATTTTAGCATTTAATGTCCAAATATACAATTTTATGCTTAATTATTACTTAATTGTGCGTTAATTGTTATTTGGAGTTAATTTGCGCTTTTATAACTTAATTTAGTTCTTAATAATAGTTTAAGTATTTTTATAATTTAGTTTTAGAGAAATAAAAGAAGAAAAGAGAGCGAAAATATAAGGAAAGTCGGAATTGGGCCTCTTCTTCAATTTCAAGCCACAGGCCCAAAAAATGGCCCAATCTTCCCTACGACCCAGTCCATTTCGAACTGGGTCGACCCAGTCCATAACCCAAAAGACCCAAACCCCTTTTGTCTTACATTTTATAAAAATAAAAACAAAACAAAACAAAATGAAGAAAACCCTAAAAATTGCAAAATCATCCGCCACCCTCCTATCTTCTTCTTCTTCCTCAAGTTCCAAGTTACCCTCCCATGTCCGCCCGTCGACCACCGTCCAACAGTTGACGCAGCAACAAAGCTGCTCTCCGACCACCCATGGCTACATCGTCTTCATCTTCTTCTTCTTCTTCGTCCGAAATTCCTAGCCATATCCGCCATTGACGAAGCTCGTCGAGCTCAAGCTTGAGCTCGACGCTCAAGGCTGACCATGCTGCTTCTGTGTCTCAACCAAACAACCAAACGAACACAGCCCTCGACGAGTCAGCTGTTGTTCGAAGCTCCCATCGCCGCTGCTCGTCACGACCAAGCCCGTCGCTGCCCTCGTCGTCCAGCTCATTCCGCCATGGATGAGCTTGAGGCCAGCTGCTTCCGTCGAGTAGTTTGAGGCCAAAACAAGCCTCAGCTGCTGCTGTTCTTCTTCGTCTTCTTCAGCTTGAGCGTCGCCATGGAAGCCGTCTCCGAGCTGCTGCTTTTGCTTCACGTCCATGGCGTCCAAACGTCGACCAGCTGCTTCCCGTTCCACCTTCTTCTTCACTTCCAGCTGCTTCCGTTCATCACTTCTCCTTCGTTTCAGCTGGGTTGAAGCTGCGGACTGCTGCTCCTTTCCCTCCGTCTTCTTCGTTTTAGTCGAAGTCGTCGAGCGTCGTTTTGAGTTCATCAAAGTTTACAAGGAAGGTGAGTTCGTCGTTGAGTTCGTCGTCGAATCCGGACAGATTCATTCCCATTCGAGGTTCGTCGAAACAGTCCGTACATATTTCATTTCGATCCGGTTAGTAGTTTTTGAGTTTTATTTTGTCCGTATTTTGCTTTGATATTTTCGAATCTAAAATCGGCAAATGTTTGTTTTGTTTATCGTTTGAATTAATTTTTAGTTCATGCTCATGTGTTGTTTGTTAAATTAATTTTTCAGATTTCAAACGAAAGATTAATTAGTTATGTTTCATGTTTATTTCATGTTTGTATTGTTGTTTAAGTGAATATTTGTTAGTTTGATGTTTGTTAGATTCAAATTGAAATTTAATTAACTATTTCTTCAATTTGTTTCATGTGTTTATGTATTGTTAGAAATTGTTAATATTGTTAAGTTCAAGTTTAAGTTCATAATTGTTTCTTCGTCGATCTTGTTATTTGTTTAAAGAATTTAGTTGTGTTAGAGAAATATGTTGGTTTAATCGTTTAAATCCATCATGTTTGTTGTTTAAAATAGATTTAATTCATGTTCATACTTTGTTTGATTGTTCTTGAATCCGAAATTTGTATAGCTTGATTTCTTGTTTACCATTTGTGATTATTTCTTGAATTTGTCTCATAAAGTTTAATATAGGAATTGTTGGTTGTAATGTTGTTAGAGTTGATTTTAAGTTCAATATTATTGAATTTAGGAATCTAAATATACTTGTTTGATTGTTGTTGTTGTTTAAATCCGAAAAATAGGTTTGTTGTTGCCAAAAATATTGTTCAATCAAATTTTAGTTGTTCTTGGTTGTTCAATTTGTGTTCATGTGATTTGTTGTTGAAATGTTGTTAAAATCATGTTCATGTGATATTGTTGTTATGATGTTCATCCGTGTTCATATTGTTGTTTGAACATTGTTAGAAATTGATCATATTGTCTATATTTTGGTTAAGTTTGATTAATTGATGTGTTATAGCTGATGGGTAGTTTGGTAATTTATAGTACTTTCGGGGGTAAAATAGTAATTTGCAATAGGGTCAGAGGGGTAGTTTAGGAATTGTACATTTTGTAATTGTTTATATGAAGCATGGGGGACAAAATAAAATGGGGTGGGTTGTGATATAGTTGTTTAATATAAAGGGGGGACAAGATTTAATTTAAAGGGGGAATCTTGCATTATTTTATGTTAGGCATGGGGGACAAAATATAATGGGGTGGTGTGATATGTTTATTTAATGTAATGGGGATGAGTGGGAAGATAATGGGTTGAGTAGAGAAAAAGTATGGATTTTAATTAATTGAAAGGTTTATGGGATGGGTTATAAGAAGAGGTCTTGAAATCAGAATATAAGAGAAACATACACGAGATAGAGAGAAAAAAAATGGATAGAGAGAAAAAAAACGGACAGAGAATAGAAGAGAGAAAAAAGGGCTGAACATTTAAGAGAAAGAAAAATTCCGAAAAATATTTAAGCTTTCAAAATAAAAATAAAAACTAAAAAATCTTCTGCTTTCTTTCTTTGTTTGAAATTAGTATTAATGGTTGTTGTTTCATTCAAAGCTTAAAGCTTTTGTTTTTGGGATTACTACTCCACCGGTCTGTTACTGGGTTGTTACTGTTGCTGGGCAGTTGTTGCTGTTACACTGTTATTACTTGTTGCTGATTTTCATCTTCATTTTCTTTTGCTTCCAATATCAGGTACATATCTTTTAAACTCATGTTGTGAAGAGCTTCAACATGGCAAGTAAATGAAGTTTGGAATTATAAGGATGTCTTTTACTCATTTAAATTTTATTAGTTTAAGTTTCAGTTTTGTTTTAGTTGGTTAATATAGTATTAAATCAATTGGTAGATTAGTTCTCTTTCTTAATAACAAATGGCTTAGTTATTTTAGGAACGCGATCAACTCATTTCTTTTAATATATGAAATAATGTCAATGATTTTTTACAAAATATAGAGTTAGTGTTTGCAAATATTCGCATAGGCAGAATATAAGAATTGGTTTATTTATCTCAAACCCAATCTTCGTAAGCAAAATTAACCAAACAATTATAACCTCGGACTAAAAACAAGTGGTGTAAAAGAAGGATGAGATTTATAGATTGTAACATTTTAAGTCAAAAAATGTGTAAATAGCGTTTGCTCCAAATATAACAATGAAAATTCTTCAAAAAAATATTACTTCATTTATTAAATCAATTGTTTTCCTAAGTTTTATACGCAATTCGCTTTTTGGGTAGATAAATATTGTATTTACCATAAAAATGGTAGTATTAATCACACGTTGTTTATTTTTATTTTATTTTTATTTTACTCTTTAAACTCATGGTTTTTGAGGAATATAATTCACACGTAAAAATATAATTTGCGGTCAACACTTAATGAATTGTGAATTCTTTTCAAGGAATTTAGAGGCATCTCAAATAGTGATTTCTCATGACTCTTACATTTAAAAATAGATGGATGCAATAAACATTTGTAGAGAATTTATATTACTGTCAAGAATATTTGCATAATTAAGGATGCGTTCGCGTGACTTGATTATACTTCTAAAGGCGATTCGGATTATGCGTTCGCGCAACTTCGAGCAAATTTTTACTAAAAAGAGATTTCTCGGAGAATATCATTATTAATTTCATAAAAACCCGAGATGTGATGTTCACTACTTAATTATACCAAAGGGCGAATGTTCTTGATTTTATTTAAAGCATAATTTCGAAAATGATTATTTTAATAAAAATATTATCTATATTATTGTGTACACGTGCGCGTGACACAACTCCGCATGTTTTAAAAATATAATTTATAACACGAATATACGTACGCGTGATTCGATTCAAAGAAGGGTCTTTAAATCTAAATAGAAGCGGTAACAATAAAATCATGCAATAAAAATGTATTTAACAAATCAAAAATAATCAAGCCGAATATAACAGTTGAGCGACCGTGCTAGAACCACGGAACTCGGGAATGCCTAACACCTTCTCCCGGGTTAACAGAATTCCTTATCCGGATTTCTGGTGCGCAGACTGTTAAATAGACAGAGTCATATTCTCCTCGATTCAGGGATTAAAACCGGTGACTTGGGACGCCTTAAAATTCCCAGGTGGCGACTCTGAAACAAACAAACAAATCCCGTTTCGACTGTCCTTTAATTGGAGAAAACTCCCCACACACTCTCGCGGGCGCGGAAAAAGGAGGTGTGACAGCTCTGGCGATTCTGCTGGGGACTTAACCCAGAACCACTGGTTCAGGGTTCAAGAATTCGAGCTTAAAATAATTGTTATAGTTGGCTTTATTTATTATCTGATTTTTTTACATGATATATGCCCAATGTGCTAAATGACACTTTTACCGCTTTAATATTATTTGAATTATGAATATATACAACTGCTACGAAACCCCCTTCTTTCTGAGTCTTCTAAATTTATGGTGCACACGTGCGCGTGGCCCACCTTTCTGTTAAAGTCATACCAAATAAGACGAAGTTGGGACAAGTAACTAGGCCGGGTAGACTTTCGTGCTCCCGGTACGTTGCCCCCGCTTCGGCTCAAACTGTCCGTTTGGGTAAGCCAGGGCTAGATCAATATGCCTCAGGTTTTTTCACTTAGAATAACTCAGCTTCATGCCGGATCCCTAGTAGGAGCGATTGTTTGCATCACGTGCATTTGACTTTGGAGACTCAACACAGGGGTTGGGTCTGTCTAGGACAGGTGTACCAAAAAAAATGACCATCCTGATGCATCTTACTTGCTGCTACTTGCGCATTTATTTGATCCGGATTTGTGTGTTGACTGACTTTTGAATATCATGAATAATATTTTAAAATTGAAAAAAAAGAAATAGCGGTTAGGGAATTGACTGTTTATTTTTGAAAAAAAAACCAATGCCCAAATACTGTCAAAACTCTGCCGAAATTTTGAGAAAATGAAAAAAAATGTCTTATTAGTTTGTTTTATTAAAACCAAAGAAAAAATAGAAAGAAAAAAAAATCATTGTTCTGTCTTATTTTTCAAAAATAAAAAAAAAAATATATATATATATATATATATAAAGGAAAATAGTTTGTCTTCCCCTGAAAATGACAATGAAAAAGAGTCTTACTTTTAAAATAGTTTTTTTTATTTGTTTCTGAAAAATTCAAAATAATAAAATAAAAAGAGTCGCGTTGAAAGTGGTTTTATTATTTGTTGCAAATATATATATATATATATATATATATATATATATATATATATATATATATATATATATATATATATATATATATAAATCCAAAAAAATTTTCTTTATTTCCAAAAGTGTATATATATCTTTATTTGTTGCAAAAATATTTGTCCTGCCAAAAAGTCTAGAAAAATTTTTTTTAGACTCCCAATTTTCAAAATAAAAAATTGGGATGGGGGGTTCAAAATAAAAAGTCTTGGAACTTGTTGGTGTCAATAAGATTCTGTACTGCATGTTTCAACTTCCAACATTTCTCGGTATCATGTCCGGGAGCCCCCGATAGGACTCACAGCTTACCGAGTGGTCCATATTTTTGGGAATGGGATTTGGCAATCTGGGCTCGACAGGACTCAACAAGCCTAACTGCCTTAATTTGTGGAACACGGCAGTATAGGTTTCCCTCAACTCAGTGAATGTTCTTTGTATTTTTTCATTTCTGAAAGCCTGATTTCCCCGGAAACCTGCCCCTAGAGGGTTCTTGTAGGCTCTTGGTGGTGAATAGGTGTTTTGCAGTGGTGTATGTGTGTTCTGGGGAGCCGGCGCGCGCCATTGCGAGCGAACCGGAGGCTGAGTGTATGTTTGGGCTTGGTTAATGGAAGAATGGGGCTCTGAAGGGTGATAGTAGTGTTGGGATGAATTATGGTGGTAAGTTGATTAGCGAGGTCGTTGTTGATTATAGTAAGGCGGTGAACCTCTGGGTCCCGACCAAATTCCTGAATCAACTACCGCTGCTTCCTCTCTCTTCTTTCTTCCGATTTCTCCTACCCCACCTTGAATAGCTTGAGTAGCTGCCTTAATTGCTGAATAGCTCATAATTTTATTTGTCTTGAGGCCTTCTTCCACCATACCTCCCATCTTCACTACCTCGTTGAATGATTTCCCAACCACTGAAACCAAATAGGCCTAGTAAGTTGGTTCCAAGGCTTGGAGGAAGTAGTCTACCATTTCACTCTCCTTCATAGGAGGATCCACTCTTGCTGCTTGTTCTCTCCACCGGAAGCCGTACTCTTTGAAACTTTCATTGTGTTTCTTCTCAAATTTTGTCAAAGATAGTCGATCTGGGATGATTTCCAGATTGTATTGGAAATGGTGTGCGAATGCTTGTGCTAGGTCATCCCAGGTGTACCATCTCCCATGGTCCTGGCGTGTATACCACTCCAAAGCTGATCCGCTTAAACTTTGACTGAAGTAAGCCATCAATAATTTGTCTTTTCCTCCAGCTCCTCGCATCTTGCTGCAGAAACCCCTTAAGTGGGCTACTGGGTCGCCGTGCCCATTGTATAGGTCAAATTTAGGCATCTTGAAACCAACTGGTAATTGTACATTTGGGAACAAGCACAAATCCTTGTATGCTACACTGACTTGACCACCTAACCCTCGCATGTCTCGGAACGATTGTTCTAGACTTTTGACCTTCCTGAACATCTCTTCTTGTTCAGTATTTTTGGCTGGCTTGTCACTTTCGGTTGGGAGGTCAAAACGAGGAGTAGTTGAATGGATTTCGGAGGCTTTGAGGGTGGGCTCCGGGGGTAATATTGGTTGTCCTGGGCCTGGAATGTAGGCTCACTAGGAGATTTGTGGAATGTAGCCGGGGAGGTGCTACGAAAACAGGAGTCACAGGTGGAGGAAAGTATGAAACTGGTTTCGGAGGTGGAGACTGCGGTGTCTGAGAGGTGGTTCCTCGGTAGTGTTGGTAAATGGGGAAATTTGGGGATAATTCAGTGGTAATATTATCCTGAGTTTGGGTCATTGATGGAGCAGGGTTAGTTGGGTAAGATGGGGGTAACTGTCCTGTAGACCAGGCTTGGTACATCTCAGCCATTTGCTGCTTGAGTTTAAACATCTCTTCTTTCATTTTCCCGACATCCATCTCCTCTAGCTCAATACCTGTGTCAACATCTGGGATAGACATACTTTCGGGTATTGGTCCTTTTGATCTCGTGTGATAATGATAATATGCCAGTATACTCTTTAGAGAAACTAACTGCTTGAATTCTGGAAATGAACAAACTTGTTAGTTTTGAGAATTTAACACATATATAATTACACGTTGAGATGCAATGCTCCTAGACAAATATCCCCTTTCTATTATGCATTTGCTCGACTGCTTGTGTCGTCCCAGCTTTCTTGAAAATTTTATTCACTTTTATTTTATTCTATTTTCTTATATATATTTTATTGTGGTGGTTTTGTTTGTTTTATTATTCAAACCATTTCACCGGTAGTCTAATACAAAAGCCGGTCTTTTATTGTTTCCAGTCATCTTTTGTTTTTCTTTTGTTCAATGCCGATTCTAGGGACATGACATGCGCACACAGTTTGGGCCTAGTCTTAAAAGTTAATTATAAAACTCCGGAAAGGTGATCAGACCATTTAAAGGAAATAAGAACGGTGTGAGATTATTTGAAGCCCGAGTCAGGTGGAATTAGGGCAAGTAAAACACAAAGAAAACCGTTAAATGCAAGATTCGCCGAATTGGCATGAGGGTCATTCATGAGAGTGAGAGTGTCGCCCAGCAGTGCTTTAGAAAGGACAAATGAAAAGTAAGTGTTTAACATAATTGTCAAGGCCAGCACCGTCGGAAGAGACTATAAATCTATGTTCAATTGTGTTGTTTTCACTTGGCTTGTTTTGAAAACTGGAATGACGAAGGCATTTTGTTCTGCTACCTAAACACTTTATCCTTCGTTACCACTTTTGAACCTTATTTTATTTTCTTTCATACCCCTCGTTCGGAATCAATAGCAACGACTAGGAAATACGAGCCTGGAAGGTAAAGAAAAAATCAACAAAAAAAAATAATAATAAAAAAAAAACAAAAAATGAGAGAAAAATGATAACAAAAAACAAAAGAAAGTCAGAATAAAACAGAGGAATTGGGAACTACGTTTGACCTGATTCCTCAAAGAGGATACGTAGGCGCTTCACGGCTCGGTCATAGGGTGCATAATGCGCATAATGTGCGTAGTATGCATAGTGTAAGCAAAAAATTTAAAAAAATATATATAATAAATAAATAATCCCTAAGCAAGAAACTGGGGCAAGGGTTGCGCTTGTTATAAACAAATATGATTTCGAAGGTTGTAATTTTGAACCCCAAATTGATTTGTTTTTGAGCCTTTAATACCCTTTATTTCTAAGCCTATCCAAAAAACCCACATTACGGTCCAAAGAAAGACCTTCTGATCAGTCTGCAAAAGATGCCAAGTCAGACAAATGAGAGTCTTACCGGCGAACATAACATTCTGTTCCACAGCAGAAAGGACTCTAATCTCCAGCAGAGAGAGTCATACCGGCAACACTCCAAATCCCCAGCTGGAAAGTGATACAAATGAGAGAGTCTTATCGGTGAAAATCTTTACGGACACCATAAGGCGACGCAAGCTGAGAGAAAAACCAAAATGAGAGAGGCTTGATAGTGAAAACCCTTCGGGCACTACAAGTCCAATAAGATTGGGAATCAGATGGGGAATCGCCAAGTCAAGGGAAGATCTCGAAAGACGATTGATGACGAAGGATAGGCCACATGTGCATGTCATGACCATTAGAGTCGGTATTTGCGTTTGATAGGTTTTTATTTATAGTTTCTTTTGTTAAAGAGTCATCTTTTTCCGTTGTCTTTTATTCTGTTCCCTTTTATCTTTTCCTTTCATAGAAATTTCCCCAGTAGAGTCTGTTTGGTCAGAACCAGTGGGAAATGACTTCAAAATAGGCCATCAGCTTTCCAAGATAAGATCTGACTAATACATCCAAGTGATATAGTCAGGAAGGAACAAGCGCGAGGCCAATGTCAAGAAAGATATCCCCAGCAAAAGGGAATTGACAAAAGGATCGACGAGTGTCAAGAGGGATATCCTTGCCGAAATCAGAGGTTATTAAAACCTCAAGGCCAAGGCCCGTGGACAAAACAAGGAGAGCAATAAGCATGACTTGGAAAATTCATGCGAGACTAAAAGGTCGGGAAAATGCAAGTCTCCGAACCATGCCACGAAAGAAGAGGGATATCCTCAGCAGAAAAGGATTATCCCCAGCAAATAATATCATCCCCAACAAGTTGTGGGACGCAGAGTAAGGAAGGAAAAAGGGAAAAACCATCCCAGTGGAGTATCACAGCCAACTACCACACTTTAAGCTAACAAATTTTTGATTTGAAACAGGTAAAGGAAATGGCATTGATGACGGAAAGGCATGCCATAAAAGAAAAAAAAAGATTATCAAACTGGGGCAGAAAATTTTCTTTTCAATTAGAAAATTTTCTGGAAATCAGGTACCCATCTGGGGAAGAATAAAGATAGCACCAAGGAAGTGGTCTTTGAACCAGGGTTGCCCCCAACATAATAAGCTTCCAATGGAGGAAGTTGATCCCCAGCAGACAGAACAAAGGGATGACATTTGTGCTCAGAAAAGCAAAGAGCCATTATCCTCCCCAGCAGTTTCCAGAAGAATGAAGCATCGATTTGAAGGGATAAAATTCCCCAGCAGCGTTATCCTCAACAACGTTATCCCAAGAAAATAACATTTTTATCCCCAGCAGTTTTCAAAAAAAAAAAAAATTGAATTTGAAGGAGGGGAAGAAAGGAGACTCCCCCAGTGGTATTATCCCCAGCAATCAGGCGTCCACCTGGAGAACAAGGAAGAGCAACGAAAGTATTAGAAGTCAGGCGTCCACCTGGAGAACAAGGATGAGTAATGGAAGTATTAGCAATCAGGTGTCCACCTGGAGAACAAGGAAGAGCAATGAAAGAAACAGCAATCAGGCATCCACCTGGAGAACAAGGATGAAGAAAAGAAATAGCAATCAGGCGTCCACCTGGAGAACAAGGATGAAGAAAAGAAATAGCAATCAGGCGTCCACCTGGAGAACAAGGAAAAGCACCAAAACTGGGGCAGAAGATTTTCTGCCATTGTCGAAAATTTTCTCGGAAGAACGAGGAAATCAATTCAAGTTTTAAGAGATAGCAAGACAACACGATTCGAAGAAAAACAGTCGGAGGTAAGACAATTCCAAGATTTTGAAAATGGGATCATCCGCCCTCGAATAGGATATTTTGGGTTCATCCGCCCTCGAATAGGATATTTTGGGTTCATCCGCCCTCGAATAGGATATTTGGGTTCATCCGCCCTCGAATAGGATATTTTGGGTTCATCCGCCCTAGAATAGGATATTTTGGGTTCATTCGCCCTCGAATAGGATATTGTTGGGTTCATCCGCCCTCGAATAGGATATTTTGGGTTCATCCGCCCTCGAATAGGATATTTTGGGTTCATCCGCCCTCGAATAGGATATAATGGGTTCATCCGCCCTCGAATAGGATATAATGGGATCATCCGCCCTCGAATAGGATATTTTGGGTTCATCCGCCCTCGAATAGGATATTTTGGGTTCATCCGCCCTCGAATAGGATATTTTGGATTCATCCGCCCTCGAATAGGATATTTTGGGTTCATCCGCCCTCGAATAGGATATTGTTGGGTTCATCCGCCCTCGAATAGGATATTGTTGGGTTCATCCGCCCTCGAATAGGATATTGTTGGGTTCATCCGCCCTCGAATAGGATATTTTGGGTTTATCCGCCCTCAAATAGGATATTGTTGGGTTCATCCGCCCTCGAATAGGATATTTTGGGTTCATTCGCCCTCGAATAGGATATTTCGGGTTCATCCGCCCTCGAATAGGATATTTCGGGTTCATCCGCCCTCGAATAGGATATTTCGGGTTCATCCGCCCTCGAATAGGATTTTTTTTTTAAAGTTGTTGTTGAAATCTTGCCAACTTAAAGAAAGGAATGGCGATGTATTGGTTGAAGTCAGGAGCCCGCCTGAAGAGAGGAATGGTGATTATTTTCAAAGTTGTTGTTGAAGTCAGGAGCCCGCATGAAGAGAGGAAAGGCATTTTAAAAAATTGTTGAAATCTTGCCAACCTAAAGAAAGGAATGGCGATGTATGGTTTGAAGTCAGGAGCCCGCCTGAAGAGAGGAATGACGATTATTTTTAAAGTTGTTGTTGATGTTGGGAGCCCGCCCAGATAACAGAGGCATACATTTCAAGATCAAGTCAGAGGATAATAAAACAGAGGGTTACAATAGGAATCCCTAGCAGGAAACAATAAAAATCCCCAGCACCGGAAACAGAAGGTTGCAACAAGAGGTCACAGTACAAACTCAAGTACATGTGTCAAAAGAAGAAAAGCACCGGAAGAAATGCAAGCAGACAAGGAAGCAAGGCAACAAAAACAAATTGTACTCTAGCCTAGCTTCTTGTTTTCTTTTAAGCATGGTGTAACAAGGAGATCGGTAAGCAGTGGTAATAGCATGCAACAACAGTAACAATGCAGTCCCACGGTAGTCCCAGCTACCAAAATTTCCCGAACTACATTGACCTGATTCCTGTTTAGCCCAGGATATGTAGGAAACCTTTGAAGCAAAGGTTCGGTCAAATCTTTTTCAAAAAATGCTTCAACAGAGTACTCGGATGGGCAAAAATCGCTCGCTTTATCTTTGCACGAAAACCCTTCGTGTCTCCGGGCAAAGAGGGGCAGCTGTAAGCACGTGATTTTTGCCCTATATGAGAATTACTCCCAAAAAATTCAAAAATAAAATGATTTTTCTTTGGTGTTCAATTTGTGTTCATGTGATTTGTTGTTGAAATGTTGTTAAAATCGTGTTCATGTGATATTGTTGTTATGATGTTCATCCGTGTTCATATTGTTGTTTGAACATTGTTAGAAATTGATCATATTGTCTATATTTTGGTTAAGTTTGATTAATTGATGTGTTATAGCTGATGGGTAGTTTGGTAATTTATAGTACTTTCGGGGGTAAAATAGTAATTTGCAATAGGGTCAGAGGGGTAGTTTAGGAATTGTACATTTTGTAATTGTTTATATGAAGCATGGGGGACAAAATAAAATGGGGTGGGTTGTGATATGGTTATTTAATATAAAGGGGGGACAAGATTTAATTTAAAGGGGGAATCTTGCATTATTTTATGTTAGGCATGGGGGACAAAATATAATGGGGTGGTGTGATATGTTTATTTAATGTAATGGGGATGAGTGGGAAGATAATGGGTTGGGTAGAGAAAAAATATGGATTTTAATTAATTGAAAGGTTTATGGGATGGGTTATATATATGAAGTCTTGAAATCAGATTTGAAGAGAAACATACACGAGACAGAGAGAAAAAAACGGGAGAGAGAAACAAATCTGAAAATAAGAGAGAGAAAAAGGCTGAACATTTAAAAGATAGAAAATTCCGAAAAATATTTAAGCTTTCAAATAAAAAAAAACTAAAAAATCTTCTGCTTTCTTTCTTTGTTTGAAATTAGTATTAATGGTTGTTGTTTCATTCAAAGCTTAAAGCTTTTGTTTTTGGGATTACTACTCCACCGGTCTGTTACTGGATTGTTACTGTTGCTGGGCAGTTGTTGCTGTTACACTGTTATTACTGTTGCTGATTTTCATCTTCATTTTCTTTTGCTTCCAATATCAGGTACATATCTTTTAAACTCATGTTGTGAAGAGCTTCAACATGGCAAGTAAATGAAGTTTGGAATTATAAGGATGTCTTTTACTCATTTAAATTTTATTAGTTTAAGTTTCAGTTTTGTTTTAGTTGGTTAATATAGTATTAAATCAATTGGTAGATTAGTTCTCTTTCTTAATAACAAATGGCTTAGTTATTTTAGGAACGCGATCAACTCATTTCTTTTAATATATGAAATAATGTCAATGATTTTTTACAAAATATAGAGTTAGTTTTTGCAAAGTATTCGCATAGGCAGAATATAAGAATTGGTTTATTTATCTCAAACTCAATCTTCGTAAGCAAAATTAACCAAACAATTATAACCTCGGACTAAAAACAAGTGGTGTAAAAGAAGGATGGGATTTATAGATTGTAACATTTTAAGTCAAAAAATGTGTAAATAGCGTTTGCTCCAAATATAACAATGAAAATTCTTCAAAAAAATATTACTTCATTTATTAAATCAATTGTTTTCCTAAGTTTTATACGCAATTCGCTTTTTGGGTAGATAAATATTGTATTTACCATAAAAATGGTAGTATTAATCACACGTTGTTTATTTTTATTTTATTTTTATTTTACTCTTTAAACTCATGGTTTTTGAGGAATATAATTCACACGTAAAAATATAATTTGCGGTCAACACTTAATGAATTGTGAATTCTTTTCAAGGAATTTAGAGGCATCTCAAATAGTGATTTCTCATGACTCTTACATTTAAAAATAGATGGATGCAATAAACATTTGTAGAGAATTTATATTACTGTCAAGAATATTTGCATAATTAAGGATGCGTTCGCGTGACTTGATTATACTTCTAAAGGCGATTCGGATTATGCGTTCGCGCAACTTCGAGCAAATTTTTACTAAAAAGAGATTTCTCGGAGAATATCATTATTAATTTCATAAAAACCCGAGATGTGATGTTCACTACTTAATTATACCAAAGGGCGAATGTTCTTGATTTTATTTAAAGCATAATTTCGAAAATGATTATTTTAATAAAAATATTATCTATATTATTGTGTACACGTGCGCGTGACACAACTCCGCATGTTTTAAAAATATAATTTATAACACGAATATACGTACGCGTGATTCGATTCAAAGAAGGGTCTTTAAATCTAAATAGAAGCGGTAACAATAAAATCATGCAATAAAAATGTATTTAACAAATCAAAAATAATCAAGCCGAATATAACAGTTGAGCGACCGTGCTAGAACCACGGAACTCGGGAATGCCTAACACCTTCTCCCGGGTTAACAGAATTCCTTATCCGGATTTCTGGTGCGCAGACTGTTAAATAGACAGAGTCATATTCTCCTCGATTCAGGGATTAAAACCGGTGACTTGGGACGCCTTAAAATTCCAAGTGGCGACTCTGAAACAAACAAACAAATCCCGTTTCGACTGTCCTTTAATTGGAGAAAACTCCCCACACACCCTCGCGGGCGCGGAAAAAGGAGGTGTGACAAACATTAATTAGCCTTTCAAATCTGAAAATTCCCTTGGTTTCTATCCGTTGTTTGTTGTCGGTGTTTCTAGATTTTATTTTGATTTTCAAATCTGTCACTGGGATTTCTGTTGACTGGATTGCTGGTATTATTGTTGTTGCTGTGTTACGTACTACGTGGCTGACTTTCTTCTTCTTATATTGACAATACAGGTACACAACTGTAATTTTGGCCTTTTGTAAGCTGAAAATGAAGAATGGAAGTTTAAATTTTTAATTTAGTTTTTTTTATTAATTGCATTTAGGTTATTTCATGTATTATTATTCTGTAAATCGCCGTTGTTTTGCATAATTAGGCATATTGTAGCGATGTATTAAATAATGCTTTACTTTAACCTGATTATTAGGTAGTATATATTTAAGCATGTTCATTACTGATTAAACTGTCAAATAATTAAAATAGAAGAAAATAACGTAAAAATGGCTTTATTAAATCAGTTTGGCAAAATTGATTAAGTTCCTTATTCATAAGGGTTTTAGTATCGCCAACGTTAAGTTAATCAGAATCATGTAGCTAAATTCAGTTAAAACATGAATTAATTTTGCGAATCAAGTATTAGGACAGGATTTGAATTAAAACAAGGTTAGTTAAGGTTAAATTATTTAATTTTTAGAAATACGGTTTAGTAATCAAGATTATTTCTAATTTTCAGTATTTGTAAATAATTAATTTCAATAGCTCAAGTCATCTAACAATATGATTTTTAATCCGACTATGGGTTATTTAGTTTTTTTTTAAAAATAATTATTATTTAACAATTCTATGTTGTATTTATAATTATAATTTTTATTACTTTCCGTTAATATTTGTTTTTCTCTTCTATTTAATATGTTATTTTTAAGTATGTAGAGATTGATTTTATATTTATAGACAAACTTAGTAATAATAAAAATGTAGTCATTAAAGGATATTCATAAAATAAGGAAGGATTTCGCTAAAAATAAATAGATGTAAACAATACAAAAATTTGCAGGATTCTCCAATCTCATTTATTTATTTTTACTTAGATCCCGGGATGAGCCGTTTAGTAAATTTCACGGTCCTACCTAAAAGTATAATAACGCGTAGTCTTTTGGCGCATATTTAATAAGGTTATTTTCTTAAATATGGGTGTGCATTTATGTAACCCAAATCCCGATCTTGACGGAGTCAAAATGCGTCAACAAATCACGTGTACACTGGTTGTGACGTGGTTCGAGATGCGTTTTCACGACGTTGCAATTCTTGTATAAAATAATAATAAGAATAATGATAAAAGCGGTTAAAAGTTAAATTTTGCACATAGGTTCAACATGTATTAAATCAGATAATCAAGCCAAATATGACAGTTGAGCGACCGTGCTAGAACCACGGAACTCGGGAATGCCTAACACCTTCTCCCGGGTTAACAGAATTCCTTATCCGGATCTCTGGTACGCAGACTGTAATATGGAGTCATTCTTTTCCTCGATTCAGGATTAAAATTGGTGACTTGAGACACCCTAAATCTCCCAAGTGGCGAATCTGAAATAAATAAACAAATCCCGTTTTGATTGTCCTTTAATTGGAAAAAACTCCCTACTCCCATCGCGGGGGCGGAAAAAGGAGGTGTGACAGCTCTGCGACTCTGCTGGGGACTATAAATCCAGAAACACTGGTTCAGGGTTAGAAGTTCGAGCTTAGAATAATTGTTATTATTTAGCTTTATTTATTATCTGATTTTATTATATGTTTTGGATTAAATGTGCTAATTAATTGCCTTTACCGCTTTGATATTATGTGAACTGTATATAAACTGTGCCGAAACCCTTCTCTTCTTACCTCCGGGGAGAAGCTCGCTGGTCGAGACTCCCTATTCTGTTAGTGTCAATACCCGAAATAAGAAAGAGGCTCGGATAAGTTACAAAGCCGGATGACCCCACGGGTCCCCGGTACGTAGCCCCCTCCTCGACTCGAGTTGTCCGCTCGGGTAAGCCAGGTCTAGAACAAAGCCCAGTTTGAAACTTAGTAAAACATGACTTCATGCCGGATCCCTAGTAGGAAAACGCTTATTTGCATCACGTTGCATCTGACTTAGGGGACTCAACACAGGGGTTGGGTCCGTCTAGGACTAGCAACCTGAAATGTAAAGACCATCCTGCTGCATCCTGTTTGCTTTATGCATTTATTTGCTTTAGACTTGCATGCTGACCGGCTTTGGAAAATCAGAAATATTGAAAATTGAAAAAAAAGGACGAAGTAACAGTGTAGAGAATTAATTGCCTATTTTAAAAAAAATAGTTGGTATTACCTGGATGAAGTAACAGTGTAGAGAATTAATTGCCTATTTTAGAAAAAAAAAACAATAGTTTGTATTACTATGAAAAAAAAAGTTTTGTTTTTAAAATGATTTTTTTATTTGTTTATTTATCTACAAAAATGCCAAAAATAAATAAAAAGGTCGTATTTAAAAAATCAATTTTTCTTTTCCACAAAATTAGGAAAAATAGGAAAATTAGTTATGAGTCAAATAAAGATTTTGCTCTGTCTAAATCCCTTAATAAATGTGCAGAATGAGCACGAGTAGGAATTCATCTGAGGCCATGGTAAATGGGATCTCTTTAGGCTTACGCATGTGGTGGAACGACTTAGAAGAATCAGGGCGAGATACAGTCAAGATGTACTTAGGAAACTTAGTTGGGCTACTGGACATTGTTTCGAGAGGGGACATTATAAGGGCACTAATCTCATTCTGGGACCCATCACACAATGTATTTCATTTCTCAGACTTTGAGCTCACACCAACACTGGAAGAACTGGCAGGGTACATCGGGAGTCCCAAAGTCCCTATGAGAGAGCAGTATCTTATTGCACCAAGGACCGTGACCATACACAAATTTCTAGACACCGTGAAGATCCGTAGAGTTATACACAACCCAGAATTATCTGAAGGTTTTTGTAGTTTTGCATTCTTGTACGACAGATACGGTCATTTTGGAGGGTTCAACAATCCTGAGGGAAAGATCTGCAGCGGGGAAAATCAGTTGAAATGGGAAGAACATAGGTGTATTGCTTTCATGGTAGCCTTTCTGGTCCTTCTGGTATTCCCTAGAAAAGACGCAAAAATCAACATACAAGTCGCTGGGGTCGTCAGCACTTTGCTCAATCAGAACAACAGCACTCTGGCGCCAATGATTATAGCAGACATCTTCCGCGCTCTCACTGTTTGCAAAATCGGAGGAGGTTTCTTTGAGGGTTGCAATGTATTACTGCAAATGTGGATGATAGAACACCTATGTCATCGCCCTCAGTTCCTGAAATATGAGTCGTCACAAAAGACTTGTATAGAAGAGTTTTCCACAAGGATCAATGGGTTTAGCCTGCCAGAAGGGGTCACCGAGTGGGTCACTTTGTTGCGTTCAGTCTCAGCAAACCAGATAGAATGGGCATTTGGGTAGCTACCCATAGATGAAATCATACACATGTCAGCCACCAAATCTCATTTGTTGTTGATGGGCCTCCAAAGTATCCAGCCTTACGCACCATACAGAGTTTTGAGACAGTTGGGGCGATACCAAATAGTCCCAAAGGAAGAGGATCTCAGTGGCCAGGTAATCGAAATCGGGCCTGGTGGACAGTTCCCTGAAGCAGTCGTTCGGAGAATCTGGAATGAATGCCAGACCCTGAAAGTAGATACTCGTGTACAAGACCGGGCCAAAGGTGAAGTATCGCCAAAATACCTCACATGGTACAGAAGAGAGCTTGAGCACCAGAGACCAACTAAGAGAGCTCACGTCCAAGACTTCGCAGAATCATCGCGAGCACAATGAGGTTGGCTAGCAAAAGAGAAGGAATATCGGGATGAGATTGGCAAGTTAAAACAACAAATTGAGGGGCTAAAATACCAAAACAGCTTGCAAATTGATGCTGATACAGGAGAGAAAAGCAAGTTGATTCAAGAGAACAAGGCCTTGAGAGCCCGAATCCGCCAAAATAGAAAAAATGCCGGCGACCAACAGAAAATTCGGTCCAGTGAAAGGTTGATAGCAGAGTTGAGGAGTCAGGTCAACAAAAGCCGCGAAGACTTGGAAAGATCCAAGGCTTGTATAACAAGAATGCGGGTCAGGTGGGCCAAAGTTATAGCAACACAGAGAGAGCACCTATGGCAAGTAAAAAGGGACTATGAAATGAGTGTTGCGACATTGAGAGAGATAAACTCCATTCTCAATGATCGGGTTCTTAAACAAACCCGGGATGCTAGAATAGATAGAGAACGCTGCTATGAGTCGATAGCCCGGATGGAAGAACAAATGGAGAGGTTCCAAGATCAGCTCATTGACAATACTCGAATATTAGGACTAAAGAATCAACGGATAGAACAGCTGTGCATAGAGAGGGATAGAATCAGGGGTAGGATCAATGAGATAGGGCGCTATATCACCACGAAGTGCCTAACATGTGAAGAGATGCCCCGTGATATCCTTTTTGCCTCAGTCATGGGTTATGTCCACCAGATCATGGAGGAACTAAAAAGCTTGCAAAGAGGACTGGCACCAAAGCCCGCGGAAAGGCCGAACGATGCCTCGCGGACACCAAAATTCAAAGCTTTAATGTATCCCTAGCTCAATCTTGCACTTGTTTGAGTCTGTTGTTTACCCCTTATGTTCTCTTCAAATGTTCTTAAAAAGAAAAGTATGGAGTCTGTATTTTTGTTTGTTTTTTTATGATGGCTTGTAATCGCATATTTGAATAATAAAAGTTAAAATTGAGTCTTTATTTTTATGGCACGAACTACGCTTGGTCTGATTCGTGCGGGGTCACGATACGTAGGCAATCTCTATAGGATTCGACCGTAATTATGAAAAAAAGAAGGAAAAATAAATAATTATATATATATATATATATATATATATATATATATATATATATATATATTTGTCAGAGCAAAAATAAGTCGGGATGATGCATGCGGTCAGAGCAAAAGCATGTTAGAAATGATTAACTGCCTAGGAGCATTGCATCCCCCCAACGTGCAATTATAATATCTGTTAAGACTCTAACACTGACAAGTTTGTTGTTTTTCCAATCAATACCAGTTAGTTGTTAGAGCGTACTGGCACCGTACCATTATCAAACAAGATCGAAAGGTCCTATACCAGAAAGCATGACTGGATCAGACAACAGTGTTGAGTCGGAAAAGACGACACATCAGATGCTGAAGGAAGCCATGGAAAAAATGGAAAAAAATGAGGCTGGAAATGAATGAAATGCAGATAGCCTTGGCTAGAGACCAAAAAGGGCAGGAACTACCTATTACTCCTACTCTCCAACCAGGACACACGTCAGAATATCCCTCTCTCGGTCCTTCAACAAGTTTCCCAAGCCATCACTATTATCAGGGAAGAGAGGCTTATGATCCCCAAGCTCCACCACCCACTCAAAACCCTCCTCCACCAAATGTTCCCGTCTTTGTGGCACCTCCCCCAACCCCATTGCACAGATCATCCAGTGAGCCACTGTTTCAGGCTCACGACACACAATATTACCCCCCTGTACTCACATTCAAAGCACCCGAGCCACATACCTATAATCCCTACTTTGAGGTCCCGACGGAGATTAAAAAGCCGGCTAAGAGCCCAGAGCAGGATGAGGTGATGCGGAAATTTAAAAGCCTGGAGAAGTCCTTCAGGAACATACACGGGTTAGGCAACCAGGTCAGCGTGGCCTACAAGGATCTATGCCCTTTCCCTGACGTTCAATTACCAGCAGGGTTCAAAATGCCCAAGTTCGATTTGTACGATGGGCATGGCGATCCTATGGCACATCTATGGGGCTTTTGTAGCAAAATGAGGGGAGCAGGGGGAAAAGATGAGCTGCTTATAACTTACTTTGGCCAGAGTTTGAGCGGGTTGACACTGGAGTGGTATACAAGACAAGATCCAAGCAGGTGGTACACCTGGGATGACTTGGCACAGGCTTTCACAGGACACTTCCAATACAACCTTGAGATAGTCCCAGACCGTCTCACATTGCTAAAGCTTGAGAAGAAAACCGTAGAGAGCTTCAGGGAATTTGGGTTCCGATGGAGAGAACAGGCAGCCAGAGTTGATCCTCCAATGAGAGAAGGAGAAATGGTAGATTACTTTCTACAAACTCTAGAGCCAACTTACTTCGGTCACTTGGTGACGTCAGTCGGCAAATCTTTCAATGAAGTGGTGAAAATGGGAAGCATGATAGAAGAGGGACTTAAGTCCAATAAGATCCTGAGTTATTCTGCAATTAAGGCAACAACTCAGGCCATTCAGAGTGGCACGGGAGGTGCGCTCGGAAAGAAAAGGAGAGAGGAGGTCACGACAATAGAGGCCGGCAATTGGTCCAGATCTAGAGGTCCTTCCCCTCATTACCAACCCAGACCCCATCATCTAAACTACCCACACAATCCATACAACTCTCCACAACCCTACTACCCACCACAAGAACAACATTTTTCCATACATCACGCCCAAACTTACACCCAGCCTCCGGTTCGTCCGCAATGGCGTGTACCGGCTCCCCAACATACATATCCACCTCCACAAAGCACATATCCACCACCGAGGGCCTACAGGAATCCTTCAGGGCCAGGCTTCTGCGGGAATCAGGCTTTCAGAAACGAAAGGATGCAGAAGCCAAGAACATTCACTCCGTTGGGAGAAACCTATACTACTCTGTTTCACAAGGTGAAGCAGATAGGCCTACTAAATCCTGTTGAAACCAAATTGCCAAATCTCCTTCCTAGAAATCTGGACCATTCAGTGAGCTGCGAATATTGTTCGGGTGCTCCCGGGCACGATACTGAGAAATGTTGGAAGCTAAAGACTGTTATACAAGATCTTATTGACACAAATAGGATCGAGGTTCAGGCACCAGGGCCCCCAACATCAATGAAAATCCGTTACCGGTGCACCATGAAGCCCACATGATCGAATTAGTGCACGAGGGAGGGAAACCAAAAACACCCTCACAAACGGTAATGATGATTCGCGCCAGTACTAATGAAGAGTCAACCAGTGGAAAGGCAGTGGTACAGTCAGGAAAGGTATATGACAAGCCCTTTGTGATAGCAGGGAAAGGGCCATCTATTACAGCGAAGAGGCCAGAGTCAGTCAAAGCAGTGTTGTAGGGAGTAGCAAACAAACCCAGGTTGGTAGTAAAAGGGTCCATGTGGGACCGGTTGTTATCAAGCCGATCATACAGTTGCCGATAACAAGTGAGAAGGCTGTGCCGTGGAGCTACAGTCAAGTGACGGTGACGCATAAGGGGAAGGAGGTTGTAGAAGACGTATGTGAGGCACAAGGGTTAACTCGATCGGGAAGGTGTTTTGCTCCCGCAGAATTGAGAAGAGTCAATCCTGAAACAATAAAGAAACCTGTAACAGAGGAAGAGGCAGAGGAATTTTTGAAGAAGATGAAGGCGCAGGATTACTCAATTATAGAGCAATTGAGAAAGACCCCAGCCCAGATTTCGCTGTTATCCTTGTTAATCCATTCAAATGATCACTGTCAGGCCTTAATGAAGATTATGAACGAGGCCTATATCCAGGACAAACTCTCAGTGAACCATTTGGAGAAGGTAGCACACAAGATCTTTGAAGTAAACCGAGTGACATTCTCTGATGATGAGTTACCGGTAGAGGGTACTGAGCACAACAAAGCACTCTATCTGATGGTAAAATGCGAAGAATCGGTGGTCACTCGAGCATTAATTGATAACGGGTCAAGTGCCAATATCTGTCCTTTGGCCATTCTCAACAAGCTAAAGGTTGCTGATGACAGGATCCACCAGAACAGTGTCTGTGTCCGAGGTTTTGATGGGGGAGGCATTAACACAGTAGGTGATATCGTACTGGAACTAACCATTGGCCCAGTCGAATTCACCATGGAATTTCAAGTAATAGATGTGGCAGTGTATTACAATCTTTTGTTGGGGCGACCATGGATCCATGCAGCTAAGGTAGTACCTTCTACACTGCATCAAGTGGTCAAATTTGAATGGGATAGACAAGAGATTGTGATACACGGGGATGATGGCACACATGCCATCAGTGATGCTATTGTGCCCTTCATAGAAACCGACGATGATAAGGGCCCGTGGGTTTATCAAGTTTTTGATGCAGTCTCGGTAGACAAAATTCCTGAGGGCGAGAGCCTTCCACTTCCCAGGATCACAGATGCAGCCTTCATGATAATAGCAGAAATGTTGAATAATGGGTTTGTACCAGGGAAAGGGCTGGGGGTTGATTTGCAGGGAATAATCCAACCAGTTTCTTTGCCCAAGAACCTGGAAACTTTTGGGTTAGGATTCAAGCCTACCACAACGGATGTGAAGCGAGCTCGCAAATTGAAGAAAAGAGTTTGGGTCCTTTCTAAACCAGTCCCACGCCTGTCCAGATCATTTGTCAGAGCAGGATGCAGAAAGTTGCCAGTCCCGGAAGTTCTTGGACCTCTGATGGGGCCAAACGGAGATTTGAATGAATGCTTTGGAAGAGTGTTTGCCGACGTCAACATGATAGAAGCTGGAGAGGGCTCCAGTAAGGCAGACATACAGTTTGTGGGTCCCAAAGTCAAGGTCAACAATTGGACGACTACTCCTCTTCCTATTTGGAGGGAGTCTTGGTAGTTGATTCTGATTTTCCTTTTCTGTTTTCTGGATTATTCCAGGGTTGTAATCCAGATTTCCTTTTATTATATCAAATACAGTGTGAAACCTTGATTCAATAAAACTAAAAGTTTCTTCTTTATTATTTTCTATTATCTTAATTTTGTTTCTTTCGTTTTTTTTCTGAACAGTTCTTTTCATACTGGTTCTAATGACATGGCATGCACAACGGATCTTCAACCTAGTCTAAAAGATCAATCTGATTCCGAATTAACAATGCAAGAGGTCGATTATGATAATGAATCAGAATACGATGAGGATGAAGCATTCGAGGAGATAAATAGGGAGTTGAGCCAGTTTGAAGAAAAATACAAACCCAACTTAAATGATACAGAAGCCATCAATTTAGGGGATGTCGGCGATATCAGAGAAACTAAAATAAGCTCCACATCACACCAAATATCAGGGAGGAACTGATCAAAACACTTATTGAGTTCAAAGACGTTTTTGCATGGTCATATGATGACATGCCGGGGCTAAGCACAGATTTAGTGGTTCATAAATTGCCCACTGACCGGCATGCCCTCCCGTCAAGCAAAAATTGAGGAAGTTCAAAACGGATATGAGTGTGAAGATTAAAGAAGAAGTAACCAAGCAGCTGCAAGCAAAGGTTATTCGTGTCACTCGATATCCTGATTGGTTGGCTAATGTGGTGCCGGTACCAAAGAAAGATGGAAAGGATCAGGGTGTGTGTCGATTACCGCAATCTGAATAGGGCAAGCCCTAAAGACAACTTTCCTTTACCCAACATCCATATCTTGATCGACAATTGTGCCGGACGTGAGATCGGATCTTTTGTGGATTGCTATGCTGGGTATCATCAGATACTGATGGATGAAGAAGATGCGGAAAAACAGCCTTCATTACGCCGTGGGGAACTTATTACTATCGGGTAATGCCATTTGGTTTGAAGAATGCTGGGGCAACATACATGAGAGCAATGACCACTGTGTTTCATGACATGATCCACAAAGAAATCGAAGTGTATGTAGACGATGTAATCATAAAGTCCAAGCATCAGGAAGACCACGTAGCAAACCTCAGGAAGTTCTTTCACAGACTTCGAAGGTATGATATTAAGCTCAACCCGGCCAAATGTGCATTTGGTGTCCCATCTGGGAAGCTTTTGGGATTCATCGTCAGTCGGCGAGGTGTTGAACTGGATCCATCAAAAATCAAATCTATCCAAGAGTTGCCACCGCCGAAGAACAAGACAGAAGTAATGAGTCTGTTGGGAAGATTGAATTACATCAGCAAATTTATTGCTCAACTCACAACAACCTGTGAACCCATTTTTTGGCTGTTAAAGAAGGATGCTGCAATAGGATGGACGGCGGAATGCAAGGAGGCATTCGACCAGATCAAAGAATATTAATCAAATCCACCTGTATTGGCTCCCCTGAGCCGAGAAGACCATTAATTCTTTATCTAACGGTTTTGGAGAATTCTTTTGGTTGCGTGTTGGGGCAACACGACATTATAGGAAGAAAAGAGCAAGCCATCTATTATCTCAGTAAGAAGTTTACAGCATATGAGGTTAAGTACACTCAACTCGAGAAGACATGTTGCGCCCTAACCTGGGTGGCCCAGAAGTTGAAACATTATTTATCCTCATATACTACTTATCTCATTTCCCGGTTGGATCCGTTAAGGTATATTTTCCAGAAGCCTATGCCCACATGAAGGTTAGCAAAATGGCAAATATTACTCATGGAGTTTGACATCGTCTACATGACGAGGACAGCCATGAAGGCCCAAGCGTTGGCAGATCACTTGGATGAGAATCCTGTTGATGAAGAATACGAGCCATTGAGGACGTATTTTCCTGACAAGGAAGTAATGAATATAGATGAGTTGGACTTACCCGAGGAACTAGGTTGGAAGCTTTTCTTTGATGGAGCCGCAAATGCGAAGGGAGTTGGAATAGGAGCAATGCTTATTTCTGAAACAGTATATCATTATCCTGTTACAGCGTACCAACAACATGGCTGAGTATGAGGCATGCATTTTGGGTTTGCGATTAGCGGCAAACATGGATATCCAGGACATTTTGGTCTTAGGGTACTCGGACCTCCTGGTGCATCAAATTCAGGGTGAATGGGAAATACGGGATTTGAAGCTTATACCATATCGACAATGTTTGCACGATTTGAGCAAGCAGTTTCGATCAGTAGAGTTCAGACACATCCCAAGAGTTCACAATGAGGTTGCCGATGCATTGGCCACTTTAGCATCAATGTTGCATCACCCAAACAAAATTCATGTTGACCCGTTACACATCCAGGTTCGTGATCAGCATGCCTGTTGCAACATGATAGAGGAAGAAGTGGATGGCGAGCTATGGTTTTATGACGTCAAAGAGTACCTTAGGATGGGGATATACCCGAAGCAGGCCACCGAAGATCAAAAAAGAGTCATTCGGCGATTATCAAATGGTTTCTTCCTCAGTGGAGGAGTGTTATACAAAAGAACCCCAGATTTGGGATTGCTGAGATGTATAGATACCAGTCAAGCCACGACAGTTATGACAGAAGTACATGCTGGAGTTTGTGGGCCACATATGAGCGGATATGTATTGGCGAAAAAGATTCTTCGAGCAGGATATTATTGGCTCACTATGGAGCATGATTGTATCAGTTTCGTACGAAAATGCCATCAGAGTCAGATACACGGAGATCTGATTCATTCTCCACCAACGGAATTGCACACAATGTCAGCACCATGGCCATTTGTGGCATGGGGCATGGATGTTATTGGGCCTATTGAGCCGGCAGCTTCGAACGGTCACAGGTTCATTCTGGTGGCCATCGACTATTTTACTAAGTGGGTTGAAGCCAAAACTTTCAAGTCGGTAACCAAGAAGGCAGTAGTGGATTTTGTCCATTCCCATATCATCTGTAGATTTGGGATCCCGAAAGTGATAATCACGGACAATGGTGTTAATCTTAACAGCAATTTGATGAGAGAAGTATGTGAACAGTTTAAGATTACACACCGTAATTCCACACCTTATCGTCCCAAGGCAAATGGAGCTGTTGAAGCGGCCAACAAGAACATTAAGAAGATACTGAGGAAGATGGTAGAAGGATCCAGACAATGGCATGAAAAATTACCATTTGCATTGTTGGGTTATCGCACTACCGTCCGAACCTCAGTAGGTGCAACCCCTTATTTGTTGGTCTACGGGACTGAAGCAGTAATACCGGCAGAAGTTGAAATTCCCTCCCTTCGGATTGTCGCCGAGGCTGAGATTGATGATGATGAGTGGGTCAAAACCCGTTTGGAATAGTTGAGCCTGATTGATGAAAAGAGATTGGCAGATGTGTGTCATGGCCAATTATATCAAAAGAGAATGGCAAGAGCCTACAACAAGAGGGCGCGCCCCAAAAAATTTGAGGTGGGGCAACAAGTGTTGAAACGAATCCTGCCACACCAAGCAGAAGCAAAGGGCAAGTTCGCCCCGAATTGGCAAGGACCATTCATTGTAACCAGAGTGTTGTCCAATGGCGCTTTATGTTTAACAGATATCGAAGGGAAATGCATCGACATGACTATCAATTCCGACGCAGTTAAAAGATATTATGTATGATCTCTTTTGATTGTAATTGTCATTGGTTTGTGGTTGGCATTTATCGGAGAATGAAATGACGGAGGCAATTCTTTCTTCTATCCAAACACCTTAACCTTTGCTTACCCTTTTGAGCCTTATTTATTCTTTCATATCCCTCTTTTGGAGTCAGTAATTAAAATAAAAGATAAAAAGAGAGAAAAACAATAATAAAGACAAAAGAAAAATCACAAGAAAAACAAAGGAAGTGGGAACTACATTTGACCTGATTCCTCAAAGGAGATACGTAGGCGCCTCACGGCTCGGTCATAGTGTAACAAAAAAATAAGAATCCCCAAGCAAGAAAAACTGGGGCAGATTGTGTTTATAATTTTGGGAAAGAAAGTTTGATTCCAAGAGTTGTAATGTTTTACCCGTCAAAATTATTCTGAGCTTTTTTGATAGCCTTTTCTTTTAACCCCACACAAGAATCCCTATTGATATCCAAAAAAGACCTCCCGATCAGTATCCGAGAAGTGCCAAGTTCATGCACATAGAAGTCGGGAATAACACTCTGATCCCCAGCAGAGAAGAGAATCATAAACTGGAAATGAATTGATAGCCGAAAGAATCCCCCAACAAAGAGCGTCATATCGGCAACGCTCCAATCCCCAACTGAAAAATAAAATAAAATGAGAGAGTCTTATTGGTGAAAACCTTCACAGGCACCATGAGGCGACGAGAGTTGAGAGAAATGAGAGAGTCTTATTAGTGAAAACCCCTCGAAAGACACTATGAGGCGACAAGGCGAGGTTGGCAGAAAAGGTCCACCTTTGGCAAAAGTTGGGTAATTATTTATCACCAGCGAGATAAGACCATCCGAAAGATTGATTGATATAAATAGACTGGGTTGATCAATCCAGAATGCATGACATGATCATTGGGATTGGATATATCATTCAGATAAGTTCTTTTCTTTTCTTTTTTCCCAACGTTTGTTCAGAAAGACTTTTTTTCTATATTTAAAATTATCACTCTTTCATTTCTTAGTTTAAAAGATTTCATTTCCCTAGTAGTTTATTATTTGAAAAGGATTTTCAGAGTTTACTACCAATTGCCAAAATGGTGCAAGGCGAAATGCGAAAAGGACAAGCCAAAGATAAGGCGACAAAACGAAAGGAAGTTTGTCGCAAGACCAAATGATGAATGGGTCTAGATCCTAAGAGGCC
The DNA here is from genome assembly GCF_000393655.2 of Nicotiana sylvestris. Classification (NCBI taxonomy): domain Eukaryota; kingdom Viridiplantae; phylum Streptophyta; class Magnoliopsida; order Solanales; family Solanaceae; genus Nicotiana; species Nicotiana sylvestris. The sequence continues at coordinate 183,904,498 of NC_091059.1, forward strand.
CAAATTTCCAAGGGAAGTTATGGATCAAATTCCAAGATGATCCTCAGCAGATTTGCGAGATACAGGGACAACTCCGACAGATTCTCGACCAAGCTCCACAATGGTCGGACGACACAGAGCGGGAAGGAAGAAGAACGACAACCATCCCCAGCAGGAATATCAGCCCCAACAATCAATATTCTCCCTAGCAAGTTTTATAGCAATGAAAGGAAAAGAAAAGGGAAAAACCATCCTCAACAGAAGTGGCACGACCACTCGCCCCCATTTTAAACTAATAAATTTTTCTTTGATTTGAAACAGGGAAAAGAAATATTATTGACCGCAGGAAGACAGTGTCACAGAGAAGATCATCAAATTGGGGCAGAAAATTTTCTCTTATTACGAAAATTTTCTTAAAATCAGATAGTCATTTGGGAAAGATAAAAAATAACATAAGTGTTGAAGGAAGGAAAAAATCCCCAGCAGTATATGAGAAGGGAGATACAAGTTTTAAGAGAAAAGCAATCTTGGAAGAAGCAAGATAATCAGTATCATACCCACCATTGTTAAAAGGAGAAAGATAATTCCCCAGCAGTGTTATTCCCGGCAGGTTTCAGGGAAGTGAAAGCACCAGCTTTAAAGGAAATAGTCTTTAAGGAAGGAAAATGACACATTGATGAAATAAAATATCGGTGTTATCCCCAGCAATTTTCAGAGGGATAAAACACCAATTTTGAAGGAAACAGTTGAAGAAGTCAGGAGCTCGCCTGGAGAATGGAGGTGTTATTTTTAAGGATTGAAGAAGTCAGGAGCCCGCCTGGAGAATGGAGGTGTTATTTTTAAGGAATTGAAGAAGTCAGGAGCCCGCCTAGAGAATGAAGGTGTTATTTTTAAGGAATTGAAGAAGTCAGGAGCCCGCATGGAGAATGGAGGTGTTATTTTTAAGGAATTGAAGAACTCAGGAGCCCGCCTGGAGAATGGAGGTGTTATTTTTAAGGAATTTTAGAAGTCAGGAGCCCGCCTGGAGAATGGAGGTGTTATTTTTAAGTTGTTGAAGTCAGGATCCCGCCTGGAGAACGGAGGTGATGAAATTTTGAGAAAGTTGAAGAAGTCAGGAGCCCGCCTGGAGAACAGAGGTTGTTATATTTTTTTTAAGTTGAAAAAGTCAGGAGCCCGCATGGAGAATGGAGGTGTTATTTTAAGGAGTTGTTGAAGTCAGGAGCCCGCCTGGAGAATGGAGGTGTTATTTTTAAGGAAGTTGAAGAAGTTAGGAGCCCGCCTGGAGAACGGAGGTTGTTATATTTTTAAATTTGTTGAAGTCAGGAGCCCGCCTGGAGAATAGAGGTGTTAAAATTCTGAGAAAGTTGAAGAAGTCAGGAGCCCGCCTGGAGAATGGAGGTGATAAAATGCAAGAAGTTGAAGAAGTCAGGAGCCCGCCTGGAGAATAGAGGTGATAGAATTTAAGAAGTTGTTGAAGTCAGGAGCCCGCCTGGAGAACGGAGGTTGATATATTTTAAGTTGAAGAAGTCAGGAGCCCGCCTGGAGAACAGAGGTTGTTATATTTTTTTAAGTTGTTGAAGTCAGGATCCCGCCTGCAGAACGGAGGTTGTTATATTGTTGAAGTCAGGATCCCGCCTGGAGAATTGAGGTTGTGTCATCTTTCAAAAGTTAAGATTGAAGTCAGGAGCCCACCTGCAGAACAGAGGAATACATTTCAAGATCAAGCAGAAGGCAGTAATGAGGAGGGTTACAACAAAAATCCTTAGCATAACAAGCTGTAATGCAGAAAGCAGCGTCCCCAGCAGATAGAACGGAATAATAAAACTTATACTCAAAAAGGCAAAAGGCCAGTGTCATCTCCAGCAGTTTTCGAAAGAAAGGCACCAGAGGAAACACAAGCCGACAAGAAAGCAAGGCAACCAGAGCAAGGGGAAGACAGATAAGATCTTGTAATCCGTAGACTAGCCTAACTTCTTGATTTTTCTTTTAAGCGTGGGATAATAAGGAGGTCAGCAAACAGTAAAAGTAGCATGCAACAACAGTAACATTGCAGTCCCATGGTAGTCCCAGCAACCAAAACTTCCCGAACTACATTGACCTGATTCCTATTCAGCCCAGGATATGTAGGAAACCTCTGAAGCAAAGGTTCGGTCAAAATCATTCAAAAAATGCTTCACACGGAGTGCTCGAACGGGCAAAAATCGCTCGTGTCCGCTCACTTTATCTTTGCACGAAAACTCTTCGTGTTTTCGGACAAAGAGGGGCAGCTGTGAGTACGTGATTTTAGCCCTATATGAGAATCACTCCCAAAAAATCCAAAATAAAATAATTTTTCTTTGCGTACAGTTTTGAGAATATTTGTAACATTTTGGATAATTATATGTATTTGTCTGCGCACGTTTATTTGTTAAATTAATAAAAAAAATACAAAAAATATGTCACATTTTGCATTTAGGATTTAATCCTACAATTGTCAGTAATTAAGTTTGTTTTACAAAAAATAAAAAAAAAATCATAAAATAAATGTATGTTGCATGTTTAGCATTTAAACGTCTAAATTGTGCGATTTTTGTTGTTAATTGCTATTTAAATGTGCAATAATTAATTAGTTTTTTTTAAGATAGTTTAGTTTATAATTTAATTTAGAATTTTAGTTTTATTAATTAGGAAGTAAAAGAAAAGAGAGCAAAAAAAATACAAAAAAATCGGAATTGGGCCTCTTCTTCAAATTCAAGCCACAAGCCCAAAAAATACCCAATCTTCCCAAATGACCCAGTCCATTTCGAACTGGGTCGACCCAGTCCATAACCCAAAGAGACCCAAACCCCCTTTTCTTTCATTTTTCATAAAACAAAAAAAAAACCAAGAAAACCCTAAAACTAAGCTATCCGCCACCCCCCCTCATTTTCCTTCTTCTTCCTCAACCTCCCCTCCCTAGCAGCCATGGCTGCCCTACCCCCTCATCCCCACGACCACCCCTCTCACAACCACCCCCTTCACACACACACGCATCAACATATACACACACATATACAACAACGCACACACACACACACACATTGTTGCGTCCTCTTCCTCATCGCCGACCACCTGAAGCGACCACCCTACTGCCATCACCACCTTCATCAACCCCCCCCCCCCCCCCCGTTTCCCGTCGTCATAACCAAACGACCACTGGAGCATCCTCACGTCCACCACTGTTGCTGCGTCTTCTTCCAGTCGTTGCTGCTGCTACTGCTGTTCCTTCGTCGTCCATGGCTGCCCTAGCTGCTCCCTCATCTCCGTCATTGCCCAGACGACCTCCAGGCGACGCAGCAGCAGCAAATGTTGTTGCTCCGGGTTGCTGTCGTCTGCTTCTTTTGCTCCTTCTGCTGCGAGCAAAACGACCCAACACCATTGCTGCTCTTGTGAGCTTCTCGCATCTTAATGGATCTGATCTTCATCGTCGATCAAGGTTTTATTGCTCTCTTCCTTGCTCTGATTTAGATGTTACTTTTACTTGGTTTCCATTTGTTAGGGTTTGGATAAAAGTAGTAAAACGTTTTGGATTTGGTGGGAAATGGGTTTGTGCGATATTTGTTTCCGGGCATATTTGTTTGCGTTCGAGTTCATCATCGTTCCGATCCGGTTAGTTGGTTTAAGTTTCGTTCCCATCCGTAATTCGTTTGATATTTTTCGGATATGAAATCATTAAATGTTTGATTCTTGTTCTTGATTTTTATTCAGTTGTTTTATTTTTCTTGTTTATTTTTGTAGAAATTGTTAGTTTGATTAATTATATTGTTGATAGATTTAAGTTGAAGATTCAATTAAATTATTTTTCAGTTTGTTTTATTAATTTTAAGAGGATTTAGTTTTAATATAGAAAAGTGTTAGCTTAAATTGTTTGAATCCGTTGTTTGTTGTTAATATAGATTTAATTCGTATTCTTATTTTTTTTTAAGTTCGTTTTTAATTCAGTGATTTAATGTGAAGTTATGTTTTGGTTTTAATTTTTGGATCATGTATCTTTGTTATAATTTTGTTGGATTTAATTTAAAAAGATTAATTGATTATTTGAAGATTAGTGATTTGAATATGTTTATTTGTTTTGTTTAAGTTTAATTCGAAGTTTGAATAAAGCTTGTTTGTTATTGTTGTTGAATCTTTTCATTTATGTTCATACTTTGTTTGATTGATCTTGAATCCGAAATTTGTATAGTTTGATTTTCTTGTTTGTTGTTTATCATTTATGATTATTTCTTCAGCTTGCTTCATGATCTTGTTTAGTTTTAATATAGAAATTGTTGGTTGTAATGTTGTTAGATTTAATTTTAAGTTCAAATGATTATTGAATTTAGAAATCTGAATATACATGTTTGTTGGTGTTGAATCTGAAATTAGGTTTGTTTGTTGTTAAAGATGTTGTTCAATCAAGATAATTTTAGTTGTTTCTTTGTTGTTCATCATTTAGGTTGAATTTGTTGATGAACATTGTTAGAAATTGGTCATATTTGCTATATTTTGGTTGAAATTGATTAAATGAAGTGGTTATAACTGATGGGGGTAGTTTGGTAATTTGCAGTACGTTCAGGGGTAAAATGGTAATTTCAGTAAGGGCAGAGGGGTATTTTTGGAATTAAAATTCTGAATAATTATTTATTTTGAGTGTTCTTTCCATTAAAATTAAGATAATATTAAAATAATCAATAATGGGGGGACAAGATATAATGGTGGAGATTAATGCATTTGTTTAATATAAGCATGTGTGACAAGATATAATGGGGTATTTGTTTAATAAGGTGGGGGACAAAACATTAGATAGTGGGATTAAAAGGGGGTTGAGTGGGAAAATAATGGGTTTTTATGTTTTAAAAATGTTGAAAGATGGGGATAAAATGGAGAGGCTTGATCAGATTTGAAAAAAGGAGGAGGGACAGATAGAGAGAGAGAAAAAAAAAAAAGAGCTGAATATTTAAGAGAGAAAGAAAAATTCCGAAAAATATTAAAACTTTCAAGAAAAAAAAAGAAAAGAAAAAATACAAATAAAAAAGGAGCTGGAAATTAGAAGAGAGAGTAGTACACACCTGATAAATATTCTGATATACGGGTTTAGAAATTAAGGGTTAAACATTAATTAGCCTTTCAAATCTGAAAATTCCCTTGGTTTCTGTCCGTTGTTTGTTGTCGATGTTTCTGAATTTTATTTTGATTTTCAAATCTGTCACTGGGATTTCTGTTGACTGGATTGCTGGTTATTATTGTTGTTGTTGTGTTACGTACTACGTGGCTGACTTTCTTCTTCTTATATTGACAATACAGGTACACAACTGTAATTTTGGCCTTTTGTTAGCTGAAAATGAAGAATGGAAGTTTAAATTTTTAATTTTTTTTTAATAATTGCATTTAGGTTATTTCATGTATTATTTTTCTGTAAATCGCCGTTGTTTTGCATAATTAGGCATATTGTAGCGATGTATTAAATAATGCTTTGCTTTAACCTGATTATTAGGTAGTATATATTTAAGCATGTTCATTACTGATTAAACTGTCAAATAATTAAAATAGAAGAAAATAACGTAAAAATGGCTTTATTAAATCAGTTTGGCAAAATTGATTAAGTTCCTTATTCATAAGGGTTTTAGTATCGCCAACGTTAAGTTAATCGGAATCATGTAGCTAAATTCAGTTAAAACATGAATTAATTTTGCGAATCAAATATTAGGACAGGATTTGAATTAAAACAAGGTTAGTTAAGGTTAAATTATTTAATTTTTAGAAATACGGTTTAGTAATCAAGATTATTTCTAATTTTCAGTATTTGTAAATAATTAATTTTAATAGCTCAACTCATCTAACAATATGATTTTTAATCCGACTATGGGATATTTAGTTTTTTTTTTAAAAAAATAATTATTATTTTACAATTCTATGTTGTATTTATAATTATAATTTTTATTACTTTCCGTTAATATTTGTTTTTCTCTTCTATTTAATATGTTATTTTTAAGTATGTAGAGATTGATTTTATATTTATAGACAAACTTAGTAATAATAAAAATGTAGTCATTAAAGGATATTCATAAAATAAGGAACGATTTCGCTAAAAATAAATAGATGTAAACAATACAAAAATTTGCAGGATTCTCCAATCTCATTTTTTTTTTTACTTAGATCCCGGGATGGGCCGTTTAGTAAATTTCACGGTCCTACCTAAAAGTATAATAACGCGTAGTCTTTTGGCGCATATTTAATAAGGTTATTTTCTTAAATATGGGTGTGCATTTATGTAACCCAAATCCCGATCTTGACGGAGTCAAAATGCGTCAACAAATCACGTGTACACTGGTTGTGACGTGGTTCGAAATGCATTTTCACGACGTTGCAATTCTTTGTATAAAATAATAATAAGAATAATGATAAAAGCGGTTAAAAGTTAAATTTTGCACATAGGTTCAACGTGTATTAAATCAGATAATCAAGCGAAATATGACAGTTGAGCGACCGTGCTAGAACCACGGAACTCGGGAATGCCTAACACCTTCTCCCGAGTTAACAGAATTCCTTATCCGGATTTCTGGTACGCAGACTGTAATATGGAGTCATTCTTTTCCTCGATTCGGGATTAAAATTGGTGACTTGGGACACCCTATATCTCCCAAGTGGCGACTCTGAAATAAATAAACAAATTCCGTTTTGATTGTCCTTTAATTGGAAAAAACTCCCTACTCCCATCGCGGGGGCGGAAAAAGGAGGTGTGACAACCATTTTATGACTTTTGAAGTCGGGCTTGTTTGTGCCAATTCTTTGCATCAACTTCAACTCACTTTCGACTAGTGGTGCCCCGAGAGATTTTCACCTACAAGTCTCTCTCATTTATTTTCTCTACTTACCATTGACTTACAGTGCCCGTGAGGGTTTTCACTAGTAAGACTCTCTCATTTTTTTTCCTTTTCTTTCCTTTTATTGTGAGCAACTTGACAGTGTTCTATGTCGGGTGAAAAACGTTGCTCATTCATGTTTTTCTTGGCATTCTTGGAGGCCGATCATGAGGTCTTTATTTGGAAGGTTCTTGGATAGGGTTGGAAAGAGAGGACGACATGAAGGCTTAAAGTAGACTCAAACTGAAGGGGTTGCAGACTTACAACTTTTGGAATCGACTCTTTCAAACTTGAAATAAAATCTTTGCCCAGTTTCAGATATTGGGGATTTTGGATTTTTTTTTTGGACTCTTATTTGGTTGGACCGAACTGTGAGGCTGCTTACATATCCTTTTTAAGGAATCAGGTCGAACGTAGTTCAAACATCTGACCTAACTAATTTTTCTTTTTTTTCTTCTTTTTTATATCTTTTTTTGTTACTTTTTGTTTTCAAAACAAGTTGCCCCAACTTCTATTTTTAAGAGCATGGACCTTTGACAATTCTTTTCTTATTTTTTTTTCACTTAGAACTTTCTAAAAGCTGCCCTAGTTTGATTTCTTGGGGCATTGACCTTTATTGTTATTGCATTCTTTTCATTTATTTTTTGACTTTTGACGCTAAACTTGATTCCAAAAGAGGATGGTCAAAGAAAATAACATAGGCTCAATGGGGTGACAAAGGGTATGAAGTGTTTGGGTAGCAGAAAAAGGGCCTCCCAACCTTGAGAACGCCAAACATAGTATCTTTTCGCGATCACAACATTGACGAACATGTTTGTCTTCTTGGTGTGTCGTGGTCACAAGACACTTTCCATCCCTTACTTTCCAACATACTTCAATTGATTAAACATCCTCAAGCCCATCTTCACAATGATTTGAAGGTGAATTTTACTCGACCTTAATTCCAAAGTATTTCAACTCTTTATTCATCCTCAAAAGTGTTTTTTTTCCGTTGTCCAATTCCAGATTAAATCAGTTTCTAAGATCTGACCAAAATTTTCGCATGCATGTCATGTCATTAGAACTAGCGAGAAAAGAACTAAGAACAAAATGACCCAAAAAGACAAATTGTATTTCATTGAGTAAAAGATGAAAGGTTTAAAAACAAGACAAACAACCTAAGATTCGAGTTACAACCCTAAAATAAACCGAATAATGAAAATATCAATAGAACAAACGGACAAGAGTCACACAAAAAGAATGGAGGGATAGAAGGGTTTGACTCAATAAAACAAATAAAATCTGGATCACAACCCTGAAATAACCCAGATAATAGAAAAAACATCAAAACAAGCTACCAAGATTCCTTCCTATTAAGGAGAGAACGACTTTTCAATTTCTAATCTTGACATTTAGCCACAAATTTGCTCATCAGAATCAACACGGCCTTCTCCAATTTCAGTTGGCAAGCTCCCAAGACGATTTTCATACTCCATGTCACCAGGCATCATCCCCACAAAGTCTGCATCATCATATGCAGGTAAAGGATTCTGCACGATATTCTGGGTGTCACTGTCTTGGATCACAATCAGCTTTTCGTGGATCTTCCTTTCTATTTCTCTTTTCAAATCCCGACAACTTTCAACATTGTGCCCCTAGGCATTAGAATGTTCACACCTTTTAGAAGGGTCAAAGCTTCTTGCACGTGGGTCCACATGATTTGGAGGAATGAGTGCAATCATGTCATGATGCTTTAACTTCTCAAATAGGCTTGCATATGACTCTCCTATTGGCGTAAAATTATCTTTCAATCTTTGTCCCAACTCTATACCCCTGGCTTGGATATGGGTAATAGGGCACTTGAAAATTTTGTGGAGTCTGCTAGAGGTTTTGAGGTGTTGCTGCTCGCCTTCTGGGGTGTTTTGGTGGCTGGACAACATATTGAAGTGGAGCGACATAGTGCTGTGGGTTCTGAGAGGGATAGTAATGCTCAGGGGAGTTATCAGAAAACAGACAAGGCTGGTCATACCTTCGAGATGTTCTCCTAGTACCTCTTCTCGACCCTGATGTCATCATAATTGCTTCATCCATCTCATTCATGTCACCAGATTCAATTTGGACAGCCTGAGTTACAGCTTTAAGAGCTGCTTGACTTATAATTCTGCCTGTTTTAAGGCCATTCTCTACCATTTCTCCCATTTTAATTGCTTTCGAGAAGGATTTGCCAACTGCGGACATCATGTTTTGAAAGTAATCTGGCTCTTGCGCCTGAAGGAAGATAATGATTAGCTCGTGGTCATCCATGGGTGGCTTAACTCTAGCTGTTTGCTCTCTCCATTTAATGGCATATTCCCTGAAACTTTCACTTGGTTTCTTCTTCAGATTTGAAAGGGAATTGCGGTCTGGGCAATGTCAATGTTATATTGGAACTGTTTGACAAAGGTTTGTACCATGTCATCCCAGACGTAAAAGCAAGATGTGTCTTGATCCATAAACCATTCGGATGCTACTCCCGTAAGGTTTTTCCCAAAATAAGCTATTAACGATTCTTCATTTCTTCCCGCACCTCTTAGTTGATTGCAATACCTTTTCAGGTGGGCTATGATGTCTCCATGTCCATCACACTTTTCAAATTTGGGAGTCTTGAAACCAGGCGGCAAGTGGACATCGGGGAACATACATAAATCCTTGAAGGCAATAATCTTCTGACCTGCCAAACCTTGCATATTTTTCAACCATTGTTATAAGATTTTCACTCTTTGGGTCATTTCTTCCTGTGCCATCTTTCGGGAAGACTTCTCAATGTTTGCAGGAAGATCAAACAAGTACGAGTGGTACTCAGGAGAGTGGTACTGCTCTTGCTGGGTAGCAAATTGTGGCTCATGACAAGGCTGTCCTTGGCCATTGGCCCATGCTTGACACATTTTGGTCATTTGCTGTTTCATTATTCTATTTTCCTCAACCACAATAGACTGTTGTTGAACCCTCTGACCCTGAGTCTCTTGAGCACTTGTAACAGCTTCGATGTGAGATATCATTTTTCCTTAGATCTTGTGTTGTACGCTTACCACGAACCAACCACCTCAAACTTTCTTCACAATTCAAAACAAAAGGCACGTTAGAATGGACTCAGTCAGTCCTTATTATTATCATTCTTTTTCATTTTTTATTTTTCATTTTATTTTTCATTTTTTTATGGTATCGAACCTGATGTGGGTTGCCTACATATCATGTGGGAACATGAATTAGATCTTGCGTAGTTCGGGAACATTAGGAATAAACGCAACAAACTAATTTTTTTTTGGATTTGAATTTTCTTTTTTCTTTTTTTTTCGAAAGAATGACTTATAAAGAAGAAAGAAAATATTTTTTTAATTTTAATTTTTTTTTTGGAATTTCGAAAGAAAAACTTCTAAAGAAGAAAAGAAAATATCTTTGGATTTTTGGACTTTTATGTTAAAACTGTGAAAGAAAGATTTCTAAAGAAAATATTTTTGAATCTTGAATTTTCTTTTCAATTTTCGAAAGAAAAACTGCTAAAGAAAAATGAAAATATTTTTGGTTTTAGAAGAAATTAAAAGAATTTTTTTTTGGATTTTTTTTTTAAAATTGGGGTCTTAAAGAAAGACTTTTCTAAAGAAGGAAGTAAATAAAATATTTTTGAAATATTGTGGTCTGAAGGAAAGACTTTCTAAAGAAGGAAGTAAATGAAAATATTTTTTTGGGTTTTGTTTCAAAAATTGTGGGCCGAAACCGATGAGGTTTGCCAACGTATCTCACATCCGGTGAGAATCAGACCCGCGTAGTTCTGTCCATTTTTGACAGAACAGGGAAACATAACTTTTGAAAACATTGACTTTTCTCTCTATCTATTTTTTTGAATTTTGGGAGAGTTTCAGAAATTTCAAATACCTACCTCTCACTCTTGATTATTTCCCTTTGATTTTATTTTTTTTTTTAAATTTTTTTTCTTTTTTTTTCTGGATTTTCTTTCCATAATCTAGAAGTCAGTCAACATGCAAGCCAAAACGGACAGATACGCAAGTAGCACGTAAGATGCATCAGGATGGTCTTTTAATTTGGGTACACCTATCCTAGACGGACCCAACCCCTGTGTTGAGTCCCCAAAGTCAAATGCGCGTGATGTAAATAAGCGTTCCTACTAGGGATCCGGCATGAGGCTATATTATTCTAGGTTTAAAATCTGGGTGTAACAATTTATATACGGTTCAAGCAAAATCAAAGCGATAAAAAACGGCATTTAGCACATTAGGCTCAAACATGCAAAAATAAGATAACAAATAAAAGCCAATCATAACAGCTATTCTAAGCTCGAATTTTGAACCCTGAACCAGAGATTCTGGGTTCTTATCCCAGCGGAGTCGCCAGAGCTGTCACATTTCCTTTTTTACCCGACGACGGATATAAGAGAATTTTTCCAATTTAAGTGACATTAATCGAAATATGATTATTTTATTTAATTTAGAGTCGCCACTTGGAATAATTTACGGTGTTCCAAGTCACCGATTTATTTTTTAAAATCCAAAATCGAGGAAATTTGACTCCGTTTAAAGTCTGCGAAATCAAAAGACCGGGTAAGGAATTCTGTTAACCCGAGAGAAGGTGTTAGGCATTCCCGAGTTCCGTAGTTTTAGCATAGTCGCTCAACTATTATTAATTGGCCTAATTACCTGATTTAGTACATATTTAAAGCCTATTGTACATTTTGCCTTTTTAAACCGCTTTTAATTATCTATTAAACACTTTTCGGTATTTATGGGATTTATTTGAATAAGTCGCGATGTCGTACACTTATCGTTATGGTACACACTGCAAACCACGCCACGTGAAATGCACCCGCAATTTACGATATGTTTATTTTATTACTATTAGAAGTTGTGGTCGGGTCACATGAAATGCACACCCGAATGGAATTTATGTATCGTGACCATGCCACGGGAACCGTACCCATAACCACGATAATTTATTTATTTTAAGTGCCGAAAGTAACTAGCAATGTGAATTATCTAAAGACTAGTTATGAAAGGAATATGAGAGGGCCTAAACATTAATTTTGATTGCATATTAATTCTTATCTAACAATCCAAATTATATGTACGTTTACAGGAAAGACAAACTATTTAATATCTATGTATTTATTATAACCACTGGAGGGTTTGTCTTGAATTAGATATGCTAAATCACAAAGTCACAGTAACGTAAATCAATTAGATCTGGAAAAGCACAAGCAATTTTCAATTTGCAATCAAATAGCCATAGAGTAACGAATAGCATTCTAGACCAAGATAATTGCAAAACTCGTGGCCCGTTAAAGTTAATAATTTCAGATTCTTTCCACAATAAGGAAAATATTATTTTACTTAAAGAACTTAAGGCCCAAAACAAAGGAAAAACTTTGTAAATCACATGAATTTTTAAAATCAACAGAAAGTATTCATAAAAAACAAAATAAGTTCATCTACATAACCAATAAATTCATAAATAAACAAATCATCAATCATAGGCGCGGTATAATCACAAGCATAATATAAATTGAAATAAACACTCAAAGTAGGAATTTCATTTGTTCAATATCAACAGTAGGATAACTTAAAAAAAACACATAACAAAGGGATAAACATGGAGAAATCAGACGTTTATTGATGAATTCAAACTGCAACTCATAAGACCAAACCGGAAAACGACCACAACCCGAACAGTAAACAGGGGCTCGACGACCTTCGAGGAACTCTGAGCTCGCCGAAAAATTTGAATTAAACTAAACTAAAGAAATCGAAGACCATGAGATTAGAAGTGCTTTCAATTTGTCCCACGATGAGTCTGAGCTGCTCTCAGTGTAAGCAATTGCTGCTACATATGTAAATGAGGGGCTATTTCTTCACCCAATGAATCAAGACGCTTTTGGGCGTTTGCTTTTTTGGGAAATTTTGATTGAATGAAATGAAAATAATGATAATGAGTGTGCGGAACCGTTCTTAACAAGAAGTCCATCAGAGACTAAGTTCTTCCTAATCTCGGGCAGACGAAGGACGTTGTTCAAAGTCACCACCTTGCCAGAAGTCATTTTAAGAAATATCTTCCCACATCCTTCAATCTTGTCCGTTGTAGCATTTTCCATAGAAAGCGTCTCTTCGGGTCCAACAGGAACATATGTAGCAAACGTTTCCCTAACAGTACAAATATGGGGAGTGGCTCCAGAATCAATCCACCACTCCTTAGGATTTCCCACCTGATTGCATTCAGAAAGCATAATACACAAGTCATCAACATCTTCGTGCTTTTCAACCGTCTTTGCTTGACCCTTTTTCTTGTCTTTCTTCGGAGCACGACAATCTATAGATTTGTATCCAGTTTTCCCACAGTTGTAGAAATTTCCGTTGAACCGCTTCTTGCTTTGGATGTTTTTCGATCCAGAAGCCTACTTCCTCTTTCTCTTATTTTCAGGAGTATCCTCAACAATGTTTGCTCCCATTATTATTGAGTTTCCATGGCCTCTCTTTTCAGCAGCTTTGTTGTCCTCTTCGATTCTCAACCGAATAATAAGATCTTCAAGCGACATCTCTTTGCATTTGTGTTTCAAGTAGTTTTTGAAGTCCTTCCACAAAAGAGGCAACTTCTCAATCATCGCTGCAACTTGGAATATTTCATTGATGACAAGACCTTCAATGTAAATTCTATTTATAGAAATAATAAAATTAATACTTTCAACATCAGTACTAATTCGACTTATACCTTCGGCAAGGAGATCGTGAATAATCGCTTGCAATTCTTGGACTTGAGTAATAACAGACTTGCTATCTACTATTTTGTAGTCCAAAAACTTAGCGACAATGAATTTCTTTAACCCGACATCTTCAGTTTTGTATTTCTTTTCAAGCGCAGTCCACAATTCTTTTGACGTCTCCATACCACTGTAGACGTTATACAGATCGTCCTCCTGCCCGCTAAGAATATAATTCTTGCACAGAAAATCAGAATGCTTCCACGCCTCAATCATGAGAAATCGTTCATTCTATGGAGTTTCATCGGGAAGAACATGAACATCTTCCTTAATAAACTTTTGTAGACTTAAATTAGTTAAGTAGAAGAACATCTTCTACTGCCACTGCTTGAAATCAATCCCAAATTTTTTTTTTAGATTTTTCTATCGGTGTCAACGCCGGTGTTCGGCTTGTCGATGCATTGGCAGTCACCATCGGAACAGCCTGGTTCCCGTTGTCATTAGTTATGTCTGTATAAGTATGACACAAACAAACGTTTAAATCACGTTGATTTTAATCTCCAACGGAGTAGAATACCACAAAGGTTTTAATTTCTAGAACAGTAAATATAATACAAATATAGAAAATAAATTAAATTTCTTAAGCTTGTTAGTATACTCTATTTGTAAAATAATTCTGGAGAAAATAAAATAACATATAAACAGAATATAAACGAAACAGAAGTTCATCTGAGCCCACTGAATTCACAGTGTTTTCTTAAGGAATTTAACTCCCTCCTAGTACCCAATGTTGTGGATTATTTCCTCCCATGATAGAACGAATTACACACTGATGTAATGGTACTTCACACCCCAGTGTTTCAGCGAACACAAAGTTCGGTAGCAAATCACACTTACCATTGCTTTCTTTGAAGTTAAAACAATGTAGAAGAAAGGAGGAGAACTCAGAAAATCGTATGAAAAATCTGAGAGAATGGACTATATTTATAGCCAATGTTGAGCTCAAAATTGAAGAGGTGCAACTCTTCAGAATGACTATTTATGTAAAACGGCCATAACATAAATGACTAGTTATACAACAATAAATCGGGAATTGAAGAGGGAGGTTAATTTTCAGTTACAAAATCAGAAAACTGAAAACGGATAACGGAAAAAAATGTTTAATATTTCCGTTGGATTTCTGTTAATATTTGCTATTAACAAATAAATTTGGTCCAAAATATTAATCAATCAATTGACCAAAGCAGAAGCCGAAGCCGAAGCCGAGCGACGACGACGACGCGAGGCTTGTCTTCTTCTTAACTCTTCAAAAGCTAGAAGAAATGCAATTGTATATATACCCATCAAAAACCTTTTCCTCTTCCAATATGGGACAATGTCCTTTTGTGAAGGAGGAAATCTCAAATGAAACTCAAATATTTTATTTTTCCTCTATTTCTCATTCATTCTCTTTTAAGCTTAATTTATCTTAAAACCTCAACAATATCATCTTTAAGGAAGTATTAAGTACCTCATAAAATCTAAGTAAGTAATCATACACATCTAATTAAACTTTGATTGTTCATCCTTGTTGGTTGGATATCCAATTATCTTGGTCTTGATAAACAAGTCACCATATGAAGATTCGCATTAATCGTAATAACTTGTAGTTTATTCTTTCAGGTAAAATTACTTATTCAAAGCTTTGCATTAATAATCTGACTCGGCATACGCGTACAACGCACATGCTGATAAACTAATTTAATGTTATAATGATTTTTTAATTTAGAAGTAATTTAAATTTAAAATTTTATGAGTACAAAGTAAGAGGAAAAAGAATTACAGAGTCGCCCATGTTCATTTTGACGTCTGTATTGCATGTTTCTTTCGTGTCGATTTAGATTTTTAGCAGTCTTTTGATATAAGATGCGTGTGGCAGTATTATATTTGATTATAGCAATGTCTTGACTTTTCTGTCTTTACTTGATCATATATATGCCCTTCTTCATGGATTGCTTTTGTTTGTGTGAATTTGTTCTCATTATTTATTAACTTTACATTAATTATATCAGAACTACATATTTGTATTTACTCTGTTCTTGAGCATTTTTTTCTTGGAACTGTAGAATGCAGCAAAATAAAGGTCAATATACTTTTTTCAAAAGCCAATAGTGATGACTCTTCAGCAATAGACTCAAATTGGGAAGCAAATCAAGGTTGAGCTTTTTATGGTAATGGCACCTAAAGTCAACAGAGTTTGTAAGTTCATATCTGCAAAAGTTCATTGTTCTCTCTCAATCTATCCTCTATTTCACACTATTATAACTTATCAAACTGCTAGAAAAGAAATATTTCAGTAGCCTGTAATCAATTGGGATCACATTTACTGGTGATATTTGACAGTTGTCGGCATTGTGGCATTAGCGATAAATCTACTCCAATGATGCGCAGGGGACCTGATGGACCTAGGACCCTTTGTAATGCATGCGGACTTATGTGGGCAAATAAAATAAATATTGGAGACTTACTACACGATTTTGATTACTCGTGTTTGGAAAGGAGAGAAAAGAAGGAAAGAGAAGAGAGTGTTAAGTTTTTTGATACCAAATTATTGGTATCGAGGAACATAGAAGAAAAAGATACTATGAAATAGAAGAGAAGAATGAGAGAAAAAAGTATAGATGAGAAGAGAAGTTTAGGGAGAAAACAAGAAAATTTCCGTCACGTGGTGCAGTGGATGAGACTGCTTCTCCATTAACCAAAGGTCTTAGGTCCGAGTTCTAGGTATGAAATAATTCTTGATAAAGCGCTACCCCTGAATGACGCCGTATTCGGCACGAATACGGATATAGTCGGGCTTCAATAAAGACACCGGATATTGGGCGAATAACAAAACAAAAAAAAAAAAAGCAAGCTCCCATTATCATTCAATATAAGTACACAACCCAATACAAGAGTTTGATGTAGCTTTTATACTACCAGGTATACTCACGTGAAGTGTGCTACAAAAAAAATAATAATCAGAATTTACACTAGGAAAAGAAAGCTTAGCCACTAATTTATGTGTCACTTTTCTCTTCACTTGTTTGGGATACAAAATGGAGGAAGAAATAAGGAGGAATTTGTTGGGAATAAACCCCCGCAGAAATAATATTCAAGATAATAAAAGATGAATAATAATGTAGTACCGGGATACAATAATTAACAAGAATAAAAGAGTGACAACGATATCAAGATTTTTACGTGGAAAACCCTTTTGAATAAGAGAAAAATTACGGCTCCGAGAGGAGCAACTAATATCACTATAGCAAGGAATTTTACACTTTGTAGACCCGAGTAAAATACTCCAATGACCACTACAACACTCAAAATAAATAACCTTCTTTTGATATTCCTACCTCACTACAATATCGCTCACTCTCTGTCACGACCCGAATTTCCCACCGTTGGGACCGTGATGGCACCTAACATCGCACTCGCTAGACAAGCCAACGTTAGAGAATTATTAACCTTTTTCCTTTAACCTTCATAATTAAAACTTAACAAAATTAAATCAGCGGAAATAAAAGCGGAAGTACATGATTTAACTGATTACCCTTGTACTATTAACAAAAGCCGAAATAGATACCACCCACAAACTGGTGTCACAACTCATGAACATTTTATGAATACTACAATTAATGGTTTGAAAGAAAATACATCTGTCTCGAAGAAAGTAAAAACAGAAATGAAGTAAAGATATGAGGGGATGCCCGGGCCTGTGGACGCCTACAGGACTACCTTGGGTCTCCTGAGTGAAGTATCAGCAACCAACCTCTCGATCAGCCACTACCAGCTCCGAAATCTGTGCAGAAAGTGCAGAGTGCAGTATCAATACAACCGACCTCATGTACTGGTAAGTGTCGAGCCTAACCTCGACGAGGTAGTGACGAGGCTACGACGAAGCATAAATAATATATATCCTGCAACAGTTTATAATAAGGCAAAAATAAGAATACAGAATGAAATGTGACAGTAACTTGCATTAAATAAACACGAAACCCAATCGTTTTACCAATACTCAGATATAACCAATCCTTAAAAGAGTTTCAACACCACAATAATGAATCTCAGCAGAAGAAGGATACATGAACAACAAATGATGCGGTGCGCATCCCGATCTCACCATATTATCAATAACAATATGAACATTAACCCTTATTACTCCTTGTTGCGGTGTGCAACCCGATCCCACCAGTCCACCCTTATTACTCCTCAATATATCACCCTTATTCCTCCTGTTGCGTCGCACAACCCGATCCCACCTGTCCACCTTTATTACTCTTTGTTACGGCGTGCAGCCCGATCCCATCGGACAATCACATTCCACCCTTATTCCTCATGTTGCGCATACAATCCGATCCTATCATATCAGTACCAGTCACAAAAATAAAACAAGTGTTTCACAGTATAACTTAAACCCCCACAATATTTATACCTCAAATCATAACAACGGGAGACCTGTACCTTTATGAAACTTCAATAGTTAATACTACACAGCGAGACCAACCAGAGTGTACCATGAAACATCGTAAACCAACAATATAATATAATAAAATTATGAAATAATTAATACCTTTAATAAAGAAAACAACATTTAACAAGAAGCAATTAAACATGAAAGCATCAATAAGCAAGTAGCAACTAAGACATGAAGCAATATATTAGGAAACATGGAAGGGAACATGCTAAATGGATAATTTGGCAGCGTATAGGTACTCGTCACCACACCTATACGCCACACACATGGAATTTTACATAGAAAATAAGTCGGGGGATCCCTAATCCCTCAAGTCAAAGTTAGACCAATCATTTACCTCAAGCCAACGGGTATTTCAAAGCTCAATTACCGCTTTACCTCTCAATTTCACCACCTATCCACTCATATCTAGTCATAATTAACTTAATAACATCAATAATTGCTAAAAAAATCAATTCCAATGCATAATTATAGGTTATCTAATATTTTTCCGAAAAAGTCAAAACCCGATCCTGGGCCCGCTTGGTCTAAACTCAAAATTCTGACCAAAACCCAATTACCCATTCACCCCCGAGCGCGGATATACAATTGGTTTTGGAATACGACCTCAATTTGAGGTCTAAGTCCCCAAATTTCGAAATTCCTAAGTTCTACCCCAAAACATCCAATTTCACTATGAAAAACCCTAGATTCTAGGATGAAATTTTTTAAAAAGATGAAATAGATTGAAAGAAATGGGTTAAGAATCATTTACCTATAATTTGGGGAAGAAATTGTCCTAGGAAAATCGCCTCTTGAAGTTTAGGTTTTGAAAAATGGGAGAATGAATGAAAAATCTCATCTAAGTATGTTTTGAATAGCTGCACATGTCGCATTTGCGACCTGAGCTTCACAAATGCAAAGCTCGCAATTGCGAAGGGGCTATCACAATTGCAAAGCCTTTAAAATTCCTGCTACCTTCGCAAATGCGAGGAAAGTGTC
The DNA here is from genome assembly GCF_000393655.2 of Nicotiana sylvestris. Classification (NCBI taxonomy): domain Eukaryota; kingdom Viridiplantae; phylum Streptophyta; class Magnoliopsida; order Solanales; family Solanaceae; genus Nicotiana; species Nicotiana sylvestris. Next base: position 183,923,537 of record NC_091059.1, read on the forward strand.
GCAATTGCGATCACTGACCTCGCAAATGCGAACAAAAGATCACATTTATGATCCATACCCCTCCCAGACTCCCTTCGCATTTGCGAAGGTTTGTTCGCATTTGCAAACTCTGTTGGCCCAGCTTTCTAATCGCAATTGCGATGAAAGGCTTGCAAATGCAGACCTTGCAGGGCTTGCAATTGCGATGCCTGATCTCGCAATTGCGAGATCAGGGGCCTACAACACCTGAAGCATACCAACAGTATTTTCCTAAGTCCAAATCACTCCGTATCCTATCCAAAACACACCCGAGCCCTCGGAGCTCTAAACCAAACATGCACACAAGTCTTAAAACATTATACAAACTTGTTTGCACGATCAAATCGCCAAAATAACACCTAGAACTACGAATTCAACACCAAAACACATGAAATTTTTAAGATAGTTTCAAAAATTCTATTTTCTCAACCAAAGGTCCGAATCACGTCATATAAACTTCATTTTTCATCAAATTTCACAGACATTATGTAATTATCATATTAAACCTATACCGGCCTCTGGAACCAAAATATAGGTATGATACTAACAGGATAAAGCATTTACAAATTTCACAAAACCTTTGAAATTTTAGTTTAACAATTTTTATAAAAAACTCATTTCTCGGGCTTGGAACCTCGGAATTCGATTTCGGGCACCCATGTCCCATATTTTACTACGGACCCTTCGGGACTGTCGAAATACGGGTCTAGGTCCTTTTACACAAAATGTTGACCGAAGTCAACTAAAATCAACTTTTAAATGCAAAAATTATTATTTTCTCAAATTTCCACTTAAAGGCTTTCCAAAAACGCATCCGAGCTACGTACAAAAATCAAGGACAGATAAAATGAGGTTTTTAAAGCCTCGGAACATGGATTCGATGTCTAAAACAAAATATGACCTTTTGGGTCATCACATTCTCCACCTCTAAAACAACCATTCGTCCTTGAACAAACATAGAATAGTACCTGAGTCGGTGAAAAGATGGGATATCTGCTCTGCATATCGGACTCAGACTCCTAGGTAGTTGCCTCAATAGGCTGACCTCTCCACTGCACATGAAATGAAGGATATCTCTTCGATCTCAACTGACAACCTGCCGGTCTAGAATAGCTACTGGCTCCTCCTTGTAGGTCAAATCCTTGTCCAACTGGACAGTGCTGAAATCTAACACGTAGGATGGATCGCCGTGATACTTCCAAAGCATGGACACATGTAACACTAGATCCACTACTGATAAATGTGGCAGCAACGAAAGTCTGTAAGCCATCTCTCCCACTCGATCAAGGATCTCAAAAGGCCCGATGAACCTCGGGCTTAACTTGCCCTTCTTCCCAAATCTCATCACGCCCTTCATGGGCGACACTCAAAGCAACACCCTCTCTTCGACCATGAATACCACATCACGGACCTTACGGTCGGCATAACTCTTTTTCCTGGACTTAGCGTACGAAGTCTATCCTGAATGATCTTAACCTTATCCAAGGCATCCTGTACTAAATCTGTACCTAGCAACCGAGCCTCCCCTAGCTCAAACCACCCTACTAGCGATTGGCATCGTCTACCATACAACGCCTCATAGGGAGCCATCTGGATGCTCGACTGATAACTGTTGTTGTAGGCAAACTCCGCTAATGGCAAGAACTGATCCCAAGAACCTCCAAAGTCAATAACATAGGCGCGGAGATATCCTCCAAAGTCTGAATAGTACGCTCGGACTGTCCATCCATGTGAGGATGAAATGTTGTGCTCAACTCGACCCGCATACCCAACTCACATTGTACTGCCCTCCAGAAATACGAGGTAAACTGTGTACCTCGATCAGAAATGATAGACATGGGCACACCATGAAGACGAACGATCTAACGGATATAGATCTATGCCAACCGCTCCGAAGAATAGGAAGCTGCCACGGGAATGAAATGCGGCGACTTTGTCAGCCTATCCATAATAACCCATATTAGATCGAACTTCCTCTGAGTCCGTAGGAGTCCAACAACGAAGTCCATAGTGATACGCTCCCACTTCCACTTAGGAATCTCAATTTGCTGAAGCAAATCACTAGGTCTCTGATGCTCGTACTTTAGTTGTTGACAATTCAAACACCGAGCTACATATGCAATAATATCCTTTTTTATCCTCATCTACCAATAATATTGCCGCAAATCCTGATACATCTTAGCGGCGCCCGGATGAATGGAATACCGGGAACTATGGGCCTCCTCTAAAATCAACTCACGAAGTTCATCTACATTAGGCACACAAACAAGACCTTACATTCTCAAAACTCCATCATCTCCCCCTGTAACCTGCTTGGCATCTCTGCACCGTACTGTGTCCCTAAGGACAAAAAAATGGGGATCATCATACTACCGCTCCCTGATACGCTCAAACAAGAAAGACCGAGCGACTGTGCAAGCTAAAACTCGACTGGGCTAAAAAAACATCCAACCTCACGAACTAATTGGCCAGAGCCTGAACATCTTATGCAGCGGTCTCTCACCGACTGGAATATACATAAGTCTACCCATGCTAGCTGACTTCCTACTTAAAGCATCGGCCACCACATTGACCTTCCCGGGATGATACATGATGGTGATATCATAGTCTTTTTATAGCTCCAATGTCATGCCCCGAACCTGGGGTGCGAGACTGGCACCTAGTGCCTCACTTATCCTTGCGTACTAACTTGCAACTAAGAAACTCTAAACATATGATGTCATACTTTGGCCATGGGCCACATTGCAAGATAACTGTGAATGCTGACTAAATGTCAATATATAACTGGGCCGAGAAGGCCATCATAACTATTACAGCTGACAAACCAACCAAATATACATACAAGGCCTGCAAGCCCAACATATTGCACTAACTGATATGTCTACAAGCCTCTACTGATGGATATACTGTAATCGGAATAGATCCCCGACCTACTCATAACATATATATATATATATATATATATATATATATATATATATATATATATATATATATATATATATATATACGAGATGTACATAAGGCTCTAGACTCAGAAACTCTGAAAGGCATGGAGCTTACCGATCAAGCTGAACTCGGGCAACACTTATTGAGGAGGCCTACCTGTCTGTCTGTCTAACCTGCACGCATGAAATGTAGTGCCCCCAGAAAAGGGACGTCAGTACGAAATATATTGAGTATGTAAGGCAATATATTGAAAGCTAAAACTAAACTGATAATATAATAACTGCAAGTAGTTGGAAGTCAAATATAATCTAAATATATGATTACCTGCTGATACTGACTTAACTCTCTTAATATAGTAAGTAAAATAGATGTTCGGCCATATAAGGCTCATTATATATATAACTGCTCTGCCGTAGTAAGCTCGCTCATAGGCGCTCGGCCATACTAGGCTCTGTATCTCGACCAACTGGGCTTGCTCATAAGTGCTCGACCACAGTAGGCTCGGTATATAACTTACAATCTGATTAGAGGTTGCCCAATAGGGGCCTGCCCATCGATTATAGCTCGATGGTAATTAAAATACTTTAATATTGTATATATAAACTCTTTACTCTCTTGACTGGAAGAATGAAATACTCAAATGAATATGAAGTCCCGATAAAGAGAATATTGTAACTTGCGAGACTAGCAAAATATACGTAAATTTTGGGATATGAATTTTTCTTTATGCTTCGTTACCAAACTTTTGTAATGACAAGATCATGCCAAAATGAAGGAAGAGCTTAGCCTTAACATACATGGAGTAGGGAAAATCCATATGATATCCTTGGAAAAAGTTACACTGTACTTTGTTAGAATCGTAAAATTCCTCCGTTTCTAAAATTCTAAAAACTCTCATGGATTTGTTGAAATTATAGAACCATGATGTATCACGTTGCCTTCTTCAACTCAGAATGCTCATGTTCTTGAATTTTGAAAGATTGAAGATGATTTTGCAAAGTTCTCTTTTCAAAGACTTTGAAAAATGACATTAAAGATTTTGGAGCATTAACTCATGTTCTTGGTTTTGAAAGATTGAAGATGATTTTACAATGTTCTGTTTTGAAAGACTTAAAAATGACTTTAAGGATTTTGGAGCATTAACTCACATTCTTGAAAGATTTCAAATAAAATTGGTATAGTTTTATTTAGTCTTTATGTCACGACCCGTATTTTCCACCCTCGAGAGTCGTGATGGCGCCTACTCGTAGAAGCTAGGCAAGCCACTAAACATAGAAAATATCTAACTCTTTCATTTTAACCCTTTTTAACAATCTGAATTAACAGGTATCCAACATTTAGATATTAACGATAAATGAAATCAAGCAGAAGACTTAATCTAATATAATAACCAAGACCAGTACGATAATGACAACACGCATCTCTACCCGGAATTCGGTGTCACAAGATCACAGATGAACTAAGATTACTACAACAAATGTCTGAAAGAAATACAATCTATCTCGAAATCTAATGAAAGTAGAGTACATAATAAAGTAGAAGAGAACGCCGGGTCTGCAGACGCCTGCAGGACTACCTCGGGATCTCTAGTTGGACTGAAGGCAGGCTCCCCAAGTACTGCTGTCCAAAAGCTGCTCCGGAATCTACACATAGTGCCGAGTGTAGCATCAGCACAACCGACCCCATGTGCTGGTAAGTGCCTGAACTAAGCCCGCGAGGTAGTGACGAGGCTAGGACCAGACTCCAGCTAAACCTGTGCAGTTATTAAATATACAGCAGAAAATAAACAGGAATAAACAATTAACATGGGAGGGGGTACATGCTACGGGGGAATATCGAATCCAGTAAAAACTTAAGAAATATATGAGAGAACAATTCAAGATTTACAACAAAACCATAATAACACTGTTGCGGCGCGCAACCCGATCCCTATTATTTAACATTGTTGCGGCGTGCAACCCGATCCATTTATATCACTGTTGCGGCGTGCAACCCGATCCAATATAACATTATTGCGGCGTGCAACCCGATCCAATATAACATTGTTGCGGTGTGCAAACCGATCCAACATAACATTGTTGCGGCATGCAACCCGATCTTACATAACATTGTTGCGGCGTGCAACCCGATCCAACATAACATTATTGCAGCGTGCAACCCATTCCATATATAGTATTTTTGTGGCGTGCAACCCGATCCATACATTTATATACCTTTAGCAACAACCATACCAAGAGTCCCGACAAGGGATCAACAATAAACTACACTATCCCGGCAAGGGATTCGACAGTAAAAGTAAATACGTCCCGGCAAGGGAGAAACAACTATAACCAATCTTAACCCAACTTCTACTCATCTCAGCTAACACCAATACTCAATCATAAGTAATTTCCATAAAAATAAACTTAATCCTTGCTCAATATCGAGAATCATCAATTAAAGCATCCGTAGTACTATTTAAGAATACAAAATAAATTACAATTTAAGACTCACGGTCATGCTCGACACCAACGTATAGATACTCGTCACCATGCCTATACGTCATACTCAACAAGAAGCAAATAGCAAATAGGACACAATTCCTAATCCCTCAAGCTAAGGTTAGACCGAACACTTACCTCGAACTTCCACGGTCAACTCAAGCCTCAAACACCGCCTTTCCTTTCGAATTTGACTCCAAATCAATTGTATCTAGACATAATCGACTTAATAACATCAATAAACGCTAAACAATCCGATTTCAATGCTTAATTATAGCTTTTCCATCATTATTCCCAAAAAGTCAAAAATTGACCCCAGGCCCGTTTGGTCAAAACACGAGGTTCGGACCAAAATCCGATCACCCATTCACCCACGAGCCCGAATATATATTTTTGTTTTGAAATTCGACCCCAAAACGAGGTCAAATTTCCAAATAATCAAAAGCCCTAACTCTGCCCAAATCCCTAATTTTCTACCCGTAATCATGTTTTAGGCCTAGAAATCTAGTGGGTGTTGATAAAAATGGAAGAAAACGAGCTTAGGATTACATACCTATGAAGCTATGGTGAAGTTCCTCTTCAAAATCACCCAAGAGGTGTGGAGAAGATGAAGTTTATGAAAAATGATGGACTTCCCATAATACATTCTGTTTTTGGAACATAAAATAACTAGGCAAATTTGCTCTATGCGTTCGCGATAGGCTCATTGTGAGGCCTGAGAGACCTTCACATTCGCGGAGAACTAACTCCTCGAGCCTTCACGTTCGCGTAGGTATAATACCCCTCCCCCTGCCCAGGCTCATAAGCCTTTGCGTTCGCGATACCAGGCCCACGTTCGCGAAGGGAAGACCCCCAAAAGCTTCACGTTCACGACCTGGGTCTCGCGTTTACGTAGAAGGAAATTTCCTACAGCAAGAATAAATCATCGCGTTCGCGAGGGTCCTCCCGCGAATGCGAAGACGAAAATACTAGAACACTAGAAACTAAAGAAAACCTGCAACTTTTATGAGTTCAAAAACCTTCCGAAACACACCCGAGCCCTCGGGCTCCAAACCAAACATACATACTTACTCAAAAATATCATATGAACTTATCCTTGCGATCAAATCACCAAATTAACCCCTTAAATAACGAATTAAACCTCAAAATCAATGAAATATTTCAAAACTTCTTAAAACATTAAATTTTGCATTTAAGATCCGAATCACGTCAAACGGATTCTGTTTCTTACCAAACTTCACCTAATTATCTTAAATCACATATATGACATATACTGAGAGCCAGAACCAAAATACGGGCCAGATACCAACATGTTCTAATCAAAATTTATTTCCATATCCTTTAAACAATTTCAGAAAACAATTTTCTTTAAAAAATTCATTTCTCGGGCTTGGGACCTTGAAATTCGATTCCGGGCATACGCCCAAGTCCCATATTTTCCTTCGGACCCTCCGGGACCATCAAGTCAAGGGTCCAGGTCTGTTTACCGAAAACGTTGTCTGAAGTCAAATTAATTCATTTTACTGTCAAAATTTATCATTTTTCACAGATATCCACATATAAGCTTTCCGGCTACGCGCCCGGACTGCGCACGTAATTCGAGGTGATACTAAAAGAGATTTTTAAAGCCTTGGAACGCAGAATTTCATTTTAAAACAAGAGGTCGTCACATTCTCTACCTCTAAAACAACCGTTCATCCTCGAACGAATAGAAGAAGGAAGTACCTGAGTCGGGGAAAAGATGGGGATAACGGCTCTGCATATCGGACTTGGACTCCCAGGTCGATGTCTCAGAAGGCTGACCTCTCTACTGAACACGAACGAACAGAAGGAAAACTCTTCGATCTCAACTGACAAACTTGCCGGTCTAGGATAGCTACAGGTTCCTCCTTGTCCAACTGGACAGTGCTGAAATCTAACACGTGGGATAGATCGCCGTGATACTTCCGAAGTATGGACACATGAAACACTGGATGCACGACTGACAAGCTTGGCGGCAATGTAAGTCTATAAGACACCTCTCCCACTAGATCAAGGATCTCAAATAGGCCAATGAACCTAGGGCTAAGCTTTCCCTTCTTCCCAAATCTCATCATGCCCTTCATAGGCGACACTCGAAGCAAAACTCGCTCACCGACCATGAATGCTAAATCATGAACCTTGCGGTCGACATAACTCTTTTGCCTGGATTGAGTTGTATGAAACCTATCCTGAATGATCCAGACCTTGTCCAAGGCATCCTGAACCAGATCCGTACCCAACAACTGAGCCTCTCCCGGCTCAAACCATCCAACCAGAAACCGACGTTGCCTACCATATAAAGCCTCATAGAAAGCCATCTGGATACTCAACTGGTAGTTGTTGTTGTAGGCAAACTCTGCTAAAGGCAAAAACTGATCCCACGAGCCTCCAAAGTCAATGACACAAGCTCAGAGCATGTCCTCCAAAATCTAAATGGTCCGCTTGGACTGCCCGTCCGTCTGAGGATGAAACGCTGTGCTCAACTCAACCCGCGTGCCCAATTCTCACTGAACTACTCTCCAGAAGCGTGAGGTAAACTGCGTACCTCGGTCCAAAATGATAGACACGGGAACACCATGAAGGCGAACAATCTCCCGGATATAGATCTCAGCTAACCTCCCAGAAGAATAGGAGACTACCACAGGAATGAAATGCGCTGACTTGGTCAACCTATCAACAATGGCCCATAATGCGTCAAACTTCCTCCGAGTCTGCGAGAGTCCAACAACGAAATCCATAGTGATTCACTCCCACTTCCACTCGGGAAGCTCAATCCTCTGAAATGAACCACCGGACCTCTAATGCTCGTACTTAACCTGTTGACAATTCAAGCACCGAGACACATATGCAACGATATCCTTCTTCATTCTCCGCCACCAATAATGCTGCCGCAAATCCTGATATATCTTCGCAGCGCCTGGATGAATAGAGTATCGGGAGCTATGGGACTCCTCTAAAATCAACACTCGGAGTCCATCCACATTAGGCACACAAACTCGACTCTGAAATCTCAAAACTCCATCATCACCTAAGATAACCTGCTTGCCACCTCCGTATTGCACCGTGTCTCTAAGGACACACAAATGGGGATCATCATACTACCGATCACGGATACACTCCAATAATGAAGAACGGGCGACTGTGCAAGCTAACACATGGTTGGGCTCAGAAACATCCAACCTTACGAACTGATTAGCCAAAGTCTGAATGTCCAAAGCAAGCAGTCTCTCACCGACCAGAATATAAGCAAGACTGCCCATACTGACTGACTTCCTACTCAAAGCGTCGACCACCACATTGGCCTTTCCCGGATGATATAAGATGGTGATATCATAGTCTTTCAACAACTCCAACCACCTCCTCTGCCTCAAACTCAACTCCTTTTGCTTGAACAAATACTGAAGACTCTTGTGATCCGTGAACACCTCACATGCCATGCCATACAGATAATGCCTCCAAATCTTCAATGTGTGAACAATGGCTGCCAACTCCAAATCATGAACCGACTAGTTCTTCTCATGAATCTTCAACTATGGTGAAGCATAGGCAATGACCTTGCCATCCTGCATCAACACTGCACCAAGTCCAATACGAGATGCATCACAATAAACTGTATAAGGCCCTAAACCTGTGGGCAAAACCAACACCGGTGCCATAGTCAGAGCTGTCTTGAACTTCTGAAAGCTCGCCTCACACTCCTCCGACCATCTGAATTAGGCACCCTTCTGGGTCAACCTGGTTATCGGGGTTACGATAGATGAGAACCCCTCCACGAACCGACGATAGTAGCCTGCCAATCCCAAGAAACTCCGAATATCTATAGCTGATACTAGTCTAGGCCAGTTCTTGACTGCCTCAATCTTTTTCGGATCAACCATAATACCCTCTGCCGACACAACATGACCTAGAAATGCAACTGAACTCAACTAGAACTCACACTTCGAGAACTTAGCATATAACTGACTATCCCTCAAGGTCTGAAGAACCACTCTAAGATGCTGCTCGTGCTCCTCTCGGCTGTGAGAATATATCAAAATATCATCAATGAAGACTATCACAAACGAATCCAAGTAAGGCCTGAACACTCAGTTCATCAGATCCATAAAAGCTGCAGGGGCATTTGTCAACCAGAATGACATCAGCAAGAACTCATAGTGCCCGTACCTAGTGCGAAAAGTTGTCTTAAGGACATCGGATGCCCTAATCCTCAATTGATGGTAGGCAGATCTAAAGTCAATCTTCGAAAATACCTTAGCACCCTGAAGGTGATCAAACAAATCATCAATCCTTGGCAATGGATACTTATTCTTGATCGTAACCTTGTTCAACTGCCAGTAATCAATACACATTCTCATCGATCCGTCCTTCTTCTTAACAAATAACATTGGCGCACCCCAAGGCGAAACACTCGGCCTAATGAAACCCTTCTCAAGCAAGTCTTGCAACTGCTCCTTCAACTCTTTTAACTCAGGCTGGGCCATACGATACAGCGAGATAAAAATAGGATGAGTGCCCGGAGCCAAATCAATGCAAAAGTCAATATCCTTGTCGGGTGGCATACCCGGTAGGTCTGAAGGGAAAACCTTAGGAAACTCATAAACAACAAGCATAGTATCAATAGAAGGAACCTCAGTACTAGAATCACAAACATATGCCAATTAGGCCAAACACCTCTTCTCGACCAGACGGCGAGCCTTCACATAAGAAATAACACTACAGGTAGAATGACTATGAGTCCCTCTCCACTCTAAACGAGGTAAACCCGGTAAGGCTAAGGTTACAGTCTTGGCATGACAGTCCAAGATAGCATGGTAAGGTGATAACCAGTCCATCTGTAATATGACATCAAAATCGACCATGTCCAAAAAAAACAAATCTACACGAGTCTCAAGACCTCCAATCACAACTATACAAGAATGATGGACTCGATCTACCATAATAGAGTCACCCACCGGTGTAGACACATATACAGGGGCACTCAAGAAATCACTAGGCATGACCAGATACGGTGCAAAATAAGATGACACATAGGAGTATGTAGACCCTGGATCAAATAAAATGGAAGCATCTCTGCCACAAACCAGAACAGTACCTGTGATAACTGCATTAGAAGCCTCAACCTCAGGCCTGGATGGAAGAGCATAACATCGGGGCTGGGCCCCACCACCCTGGACTACCTCTCTGGGATGGCCTACAGCTGGCTGGCCTCCACCTCTAGCGGTCAGAGCTCCACCTCTAGCATGTCTACCTCCACTTCTAGCACTTCTACCACCACCTCTAGCTGGCTGGGCGGTCTGTGGAACACCTGGTGCCTGAACCATAGCTCGTGAACCCTGCTGTTGTGACTAAGTACCCACCAATCTCGAACAAGCCCTCCTGATATGACCATACTCACCACACTCAAAACATCCACCTAAGTGTTGCGGCTAAGGAAAGTAATACTGACCCTGGCGACCTGAATGACCACCCTGAAAACTCTGGAGTGGCGGTGCACTAATAGGAGTTGGTAGTGCACTGTAGGGCTGCTGATCAGAATACTGCATGTGAGAACCATGGCCACCTAAAGCACCATGAGAAACCTAAAGTGCTGACTGAAAGGGCCTAGGATGATGACCTCTACCATACGAATCCCTGCCTCCAGACGAGGCACCACTGAATCTGCCTGAATGATAGGGCCTCTTGTCCAACCCATGACCATATCCCTACGACAGAACCATCTCCACTCTCCTGGCCACATTGGCCGCCACCTAGAAAGTAATCTCACTCCCAGTCTCCCTAGCCATCTGAAGACGAATCGGCTGAATAAGTCCATCAATGAACCTCCTCACCCTCTCTCTCTCTCGGTGGGAAGTATGACAAGAGCATGACGAGCCAAGTCGATCAATCTGTTCTTCTAATAGGTAACAGTCATGGAACCCTGCTGAAGACGCTCAAACTACCTCCGATAGGCCTCTCTCTGAGTGATGGGAAGAAACTTCTCCAAAAATAGCTGAGTAAACTACTCCCAAGTCAAAGCTGGCGATCCGGCTGGTCTAACCAAACAGAAATCCCTCCACCAAATCTTGGCGGATCCAAACAAGCGAAAAGGGGCAAAATCAACCCCATTGGTCTCTACTGTCCCCATGTTCCTGAGAACCTCATAACAGCTGTCTAGATAATCATAGGGATCCTCAGTAGATGCACCGCTAAAAGTAGTAGTAAAGAGCTTGGTGAACCTATCCAACCTCCACAAGGCATCGACAAACATAGCTGCTCCATCACCGGTCTGAGCTACCACACCCAGCTGAACTACTCCAACTAGCTGAACTACTGGAGTCTAAAACTAGAGAGCTACCTGCTCCGGGGTGCGAGTAGCAGGAGTCTAGGCTACTCCTCCGGCCTGAGAGATGGCTGGTGCTACAGGATGCAAGCCTGTCCGGATGACACTCTCCATAAGGCCCACTAGATGGACAAGAGCATCCTAAAATATTGGGGTAGCAATAAACCCCTATGGGACCTGAGCTGGGCCCACTAGAACTGTCTGGGTTGGAACCTCATCATCAAAGTCAACGTGAGGCTCCGCTGCTGGTGCTGCTGCTCTGGGCTGAGCTCTGCCCCGGCCTCGGCCTCTAGCACGACCTCGGCCTCGCCCTCTAGCACGACCTCGGCCTCGCCCTCTGCCCCTCGTGGGAGCTGCTGCTGGGGGTTCGGGCTGCTCGTCAGTGGATGAGGAAGCATGTGTTCTCACCATCTACGACAGAACGGAGTAGAATTTCAATTAGCATTGAGAAACCAATCTACATGACAGGAAAGAATAAATGTGGAATGTTTTCTAACTCTGTAGTCTCTGAGGGATAAATACAGACGTGTCCATACTGATCCCTCAGACTCTACTAAGCCTGTCCGTGAATTGTGAGACCTATGTAACCTATAGCTCTGATACCAACTTGCCACGACCCGGATTTCTCACCCTCGGGAGTCGTGATGACGCCTACTCGTAGAAGCTAGGCAAGCCACTAAACATACAAAAATTCTAACTCTTTCATTTTTAACCCTTTTTAACAATCTGAATTAACAGGTATCCAACATTTAGATATTAACGATAAATGAAATCAAGCGGAAGACTTAATCTAATATAATAACCAAGACCAGTACGATAATGACAACACACATCTCTACCCGAAATTCGTAATAACACGGATAGACTAAGATTAATACAACAAATGTCTGAAAGAAATACAATTTGTCTTGAAATCTAATGAAAGCAGAGTACATAATAAAGTAGAAGAGAACGTCGGTCCTGCGGATGCCTGTAGGACTACCACGGGATCTCTGGATGGACTGAAGGTAGGCTCCCCAAGTGCTACTATCCAAAAGCTGCTCCGGAATCTGCACATAGTGCAGAGTGTAGCATCAGCAAAACCGACCCCATGTGCTGGTAAGTGCCTGGCCTAACCCCGACGAGGCTAGGACCAGACTCCAGATAAACATGTGCAGATATATAATATACAGCAGAAAATAAACAAGAATAAACAATTAACATGGGAGGGGGTACATGCTACGGGGGTACAATCCAGAAGAAACTTAAGATAAATATGAGAGAACAATTCAAGATTTACAACAAAACCATAATAACATTGTTGCGGCGTGCAACTCGATACCTATCATTTAACACTGTTACGACGTGCAACCCGATCCATTTGTATCACTGTTGCGGCGTTCAACCCGATCCAATATAACATTGTTGTGGCATGCAACCCGATCCAATATAACATTGTTGCGGCGTGCAACCCGATCCAACATAACATTATTGTGGCGTGCAACCCATTCCATATATAGTATTGTTGCGGCGTGCAACCCGATCCATACATTTATATACCTTTAGCTACAACCATACCAAGAGTCCCGACAAGGGATCAACAATAAACTACACTATCCCGGCAAAGGATTTGACAGTAAAAGTAAATACGTCCCGACAAGGGAGAAACAACTATAACCAATCTTAACCCAACTTCTACTCATCTCAGCTAACACCAATACTCAACCATAAGTAATTTCCACGAAAACAAACTTAATCCTTGCTCAATATCAAGAATCATCAATCACAGCATCCGTAGTACTATTTAAGAACACAAAATAAATTGCAATATAAGACTCACGGTCATCCTCGACACCAACGTATAGATACTTGTCACCATCCCTATACGTCGTACTCAACAAGAAGCAAATAGCAAATAAGACACAACTCCTAATCCCTCAAGCTAAGGTTAGACCGAACACATACCTCGAACTTCCACGGCCAACTCATGCTTCAAACACTGCCTTTCCTTTCAAATTTGACTCCAAATCATTGTATCTAGACATACACAACTTAATAACATCAATAAATGCTAAACAATCCAATTCCAATGCTTAATTATAGCTTTCCCATCATTCTTCCCAAAAAATCAAAAATTGACCCCGGGCCCGCTTGGTCAAAACACGAGGTTCGGACTAAAATCTGATCACCCATTCACCCACGAGCCCGAATATATATTTTTGTTTTGAAATCCGACCCCAAAATGAGGTCAAATTCCCAAATATTCAAAAAGCCCTAACTCTACCCAAATCCCTAATTTTCTATTCTTAATCTCATGTTTTAGGCCTAGAAATCTAGTGGGTGTTGATAAAAATGGAAGAAAACGAGCTTAGGATTACATACCTATGAAGCTATGGTGAAGTTCCTCTTCAAAATCGCCCAAGAGGTGTGGAGAAGATGAAGTTTATGAAAAATGATGGAATTCCCACGAACGCAAAGAAGAAAATACCAGCACACTAGAAACTGAAAAAAACCTGCAACTTTTATGAGTTCAAAAACCTTCCGAAACACATCCGAAACAAACCCGAGCCCTCGGGCTCCAAACCAAACATACGTACTAACTCAAAAACAACATATGAACTTTGTAGACATGTGATTTTTGACCCTCCCCAAGATTTTATATGTTTTAGCGTGTAAATATTTAGTTTAAGCCTAATATAGTCATTTCAACTAATTTTGACTCTTTTTTACTTTATTTTATTACAAGAAATGAAAATTACAAAAAAATAGTTTCATTAATGTTTTGTAGTCAATTTTAATCTTAAAAAAATATACCAAAAATAGTTTTGTTTTAACGGTCAGTCTTATTTTAACAGTTGTTTTACTTAAGTAGGACTAATTAATAAATGAGATCGTATTTTTATCTCGTTCGCGGGGAAAGAATAAAACTTGGGCTCGAACAACCCATCTTTAGGCCTAATTTTGGACCTAACCCATAATTCACAAGCCCATAATTCCTAGGCTCATACCCCTAACCTAATCCCTACTCCTATATAATAGTACCCAACCCCTAAGACCTAAAAAAAAGCCAATCCGCCGTTTTCATAAAAAATACACAAAAAATGAAGACCAAAAGCTGAATAGAATGGACTCAAAAGCTGCCTCTCTGTGGTCTCTCTTTCTTCACAAGAAATTCATCTTCTTCCTCCATCATTTTCTCACCATAGAAAAACTACAAAGCTCCAAACGTCCAGCCATGTAAATCTCACGAAATCAACCACCAAAAGCCATGAAAACGACCTCAAAATCAGCTCATTTTCCAGCCAAAATCAACTGTAAGATCAGCTAAAAAATAGCAACAAAACAACCACCAAAATGCCTCCAAACCGTCTCTGAAAATCAGTCCAAATTTACCCAAAAATGTAGCTGAAAATCTGTCCTGAAATGCAGAAAAATCAGCTGTGCAGCTGCTGAAAATAGCTCAAAAAATTAACCCCGAAATCCAGATGAAAGCAGCCCCCAAAATCATGCCAAACCGCCCTGAAGGTCATCTGAAAATAATCCCAAAATAACTCCATCAAACCAGCAAAAAACGAGCTCCAAAACCCATGTAAAACCTCCATTGAAACATTCTTCTTTCCTCACAAAACAAAAACATTCTGTTTGGGTTCGAGTCGAATTTTCCGGTGAGTTTTGAGGTTCCGACGTGGTCTTTTGTTAGCGGGTCTGTTTGCTGTTAGTTTCTCCAGTGTGCCTTTCTTTTGTGTACTTCGAAAGCTAATAAAAGATTCGTTTTCTTGCACATAGTTTCCGCTATTTAATGCTTAGATTTCGTTGATATATGAATACCTTTTAAGATCTAGTTATTTGCTTAGTGTTTGTTGATTTGGTATTCTGAGGCATAGTTTGAATTAATTACATGAATTTTAGAATCATGTTTCAATTTGATTAAGTACTTTGGAGTTATATGAATAATTTGCCACTGTTTGATTTTTTAGCAATTGGTTGTGGGTTAAAGTTAACTCATTAAATTGTTGGGCCATTTAGTTAAATGTCACACAAATAAGTTTGTGTCGTTAGGTTTTGAATTGCTTCAGATTTGTCTGCTTAAGGACTTACGCTACTGTTTGCATCTAATTTGATCGTCAAATATTTTGAGGCATATCTTCATGGTTTGAGTTAACTGTGACACTAGCCTTTAATAGTCTTGAAACAATAATATGTGTTGAATAATTGTAAAAGGGCTTTATAGAAGTTCTTTTGTTGGAATTATTTGGGGTACCTTAAAATGCTTACATGAGTCTGCTTATGGATGGAAAGTTTTCTAAGGGTGTTGCCTCCCATCAGCATGCCTATGATATCTTTGTATTCTGCTACTAGAAAGCAGTGCCCCTTCTTCATGCTTGACCCGTGCTCTAATGCTTATTCACTATCTGCTATATTTCTCACACTATGTGCTTCTTCTTTCTTGGTCTGTATCTTTTCACTTTCACAAATTCACATTACCTCTTCCATAAAGGACTTTCATAATTCTTGGCCTTACAATAATCATGGACATTTGTAGTTTGCTTTAAATTGAATACAATCCTTTTAAAACAATTCGAGGCGTGCCACTTTCATTAAATAACCCATGGCCCTTATGTAATTAATACTAAGTCTTCGAAAATCGAGGTGTGCCATCAATTGAATTTTTCATAGCCCTCACAAACTTGAAAATGCGTAGTTTCTTTAGGCGCACTATTTAAACTAATTTTCTTAAACTCGGGTGTGCATTTCATGTGACCCAACTCCAATTCTCAACAACGTTAAATAAAATGTGTCGTAGATTGCGGGTGCATTTCATGTGGCGTGGTTCAAGGCATATTTTAAATAACGTTGAATCTTTCCTAAAATAATTTAAAAGTTGTTAATAAGTTAAAAATTGCACCATAGGTTTAAAACATGTATTAAAATCAGATAATAGGCCAATGGTAATAGTTTAAGCAATCGTGCTAGAACCACGGAATCCGAGGGTGCCTAACACTTTTCCCCGGGTTAACAGAATTCCTTATTCAAAATTTCTGGTTCGCAGACTTCAAAAGGAAAGTCAAAATTTTCCTTGATTTGGGATTTAAAATAAATCGGTGACTTGGGACACCAAATAAACTATCCCGAGTGGCGACTCTGAATTGAATAAAATAATCACATTTCGAATAATGTCACTTTAATTGGAAAAACACCCTTATATATACCTTCGGGGGTAGTAAAAAAGAGGTGTGACTGCTCTGGCGACTCTGCTGGAGACCATAACCCAGCACTTTGGTTCAGGGTTCAAGAATTCGAGCTTAGAATAGCTGTTCTAGTTGGATTTATTTATTATCTGATTTTTGTACCTGTTTGAGCCTGATGTGCTAAATGCCGCTTTTTACCGCTCTAATATTGTGTGAACTCTATATAAATTGTTACGAAACCCTCCTCTCTCGGAGTCTTCTAAATCATATGGGAAGTGTGCACTTCGTGTGACTTCTTTTCTGTTAGAGTCATATCCCAATTTTAGAACGAGGTTCGGACAAGTTGCAAAGCCGGTGAAGCTTCTGTATTCCCGGTACGCTGCCCTTCCTCGGCTCCAACTGTTCGCCCGGGTAAGCCAGGTATAGAATAATACAACTAGGTTTCTAAACCTAGAATAACATAGCCTCATGCCGGATCCATAGTAGGAATGCTTGTTTGCATCACACATTTGACTTTGGGGACTCAACACAGGGGTTGGGTCCGTCTAGGACAAGTGTACCCAAATTAAAAGACCATCTTGATGCATCCTACGTGCTACTTGTGTATCTGTTTGTTTTGGCTTGCATGTTGACTGACTTCTAGAATAGGGAAAGAAAATGCGAAAAAAAGAAAAAGAAAAGAGAGTGAGAAGTAGGTATTTGAATTATCCTGAAACTCTGTTGAAATTTTGAAAAAAGAAAAAGAAAAAGTCATTTCAAAATAAGTCATATTTTCCTGTTGCATCAAAACGGGCAGAACTATGAGGGTCTGATTCTCATCGGATGTGAGATACGTAAGCAAACCTCATCGGTTCCGGCCCCCAATTTTCAAAAATCCAAACAAAATCTTTTACTTCCTTCTTTAGAATTTTTTTCCTTTGAGACCCTAATATTTAAAAAATACAAAAAATATTTTCTTTTAGATGCTTCTCAAAATTAAAAAATACAAAAATATTTTCATTCTTCTTTTGAAAATTGAAAAGAAAATCCAAGATTCAAAAATACTTTCCTTTTCTTTAGAAGTACTTCTTTCCTAACTTCAGAATAAAAATCCATAAATGCAAAAATATTTTTCTTTCTTCTTTAGAAGTTTTTCTATCGAAATTCCAAAAAAAAAACCAATAAAAGCCGAAATTCAAAAAAAAAAAAAAAAAAAAAAATCTTTCTTCTTTAGAAGTCTTTCTTTGCAAGAATGCTGAAGAAAAATCAAAATCCAAAATATTCTCTTTCTTCTTTATAAGTCTTTCTTTTGAAAAAAAAAGTGAAAAAGAAAAGAAAATTCGAAATCCAGAAAAACATAAATTTAGTTTATTTCCTTTATTCCTAATCTTCTCGAACTACGCAAGATCTGATTCATGTTCCCACATGATACGTAGGCAACCCACATCAGGTTCGATCAACCGTTGAAAAGAAAGATGAGAAAAAAAGAAAAAAAAGAAAAAAAAATGAAAAAATATTTCTAATAATAAGGACCGACTGAGTCCATTCTAACATGTTTTGTTTTGAATTGTGAAGAAAGTTGAGGTGGTCGGTTTGTGGTAAGCTGGAAACATAAGATCCAAGGAAAATGATAATTGACATTGAAGCTGTTACAAGTGCTCAAGACACTCAGGGTCAACAAAAGGCTACTATGTTTGATAAAAATAGAATACTGAAACAGAAAATGACCGAAATGTGTCAAGCATGGGCCAGTGGTCAAGGACAGCCTCATTGTGAGTTACAATTTGCTACACAGAAAGAGCAGTACCCAAACATTGAGAAGCCTGTCTGAGCAGTACCACTCTCCTGAGTACCACTCGTACTCGTTTGATCTTCCTGCAAACATTGAGAAGCCTACAAGAAAGATGGTACATGAAGAAATGACCCAAAGAGTGAAAAGCTTAGAACAACGGTTAAAAACATGAAAGGGTTGGCAGGTCAAAAAAATGTTGCCTTCAAAGATCTATGCATGTTCCCCGATGTCCACTTGCCGCCTGGTTTCAAGACTCCCAAATTTGAAAGGTATGATAGACATGGAGAACCCATAGCCCACCTGAAAAGGTATTGCAATCAACTGCGAGGTGCGGGAAGAAACGAAGAATTGTTGATGGCTTATTTTGGGGAAAGCCTTACGGGAGTAGCATCCGAATGGTTTTTGGATCAAGACACATCTCGATGGTACATCTGGAATGACATGGCACAAGCCTTTGTCAATCAGTTCCAATACAATATCGACATTGCCCCAGACCGCATTTCCCTTTCAAACCTGAAGAAGAAACCAAGTGAAAGTTTCAGGGAATATGCCATTAAATGGAGAGAACAAGCAGCTCGAGTTAAGCCACCCATGAATGACCACGAGCTAATCAATGTCTTCCTTCAAGCGCAAGAGCAAAATTACTTTCAAAACATGATGTCCGCAGTTGACAAATCTTTCTCGGAAGCAATCAAAATGGGAGAAATGGTCTTAATACAGACAAAATTATAAGTCAAGCAATTTTTAAAGCCGCAACTCAAGTTGTCCGGGTTGAGTCTGATAATTTTAGCGACACAAATGAGAAGGTTGAAGAAATCATGATGACATCAGGGCTAATAAGAGGTCCTAGGAGAACATCTCAAAGGTATGAGCAGCCTCCTCAAGTTTTTCATGACTCCCCTGAGCAGTATTATCCACCTCAGAACCCTCAATACTCTGTCGCTCCACCTCAGTATGTTGTCCAGCCACCAAAACACCCTAAAAGGCGAGCAAGAGCATCACAAAATCTCCAACAGCCTCCACAAAATTTTCAGGTGCCCTATAACCCACATCCAAGCCAGAGGTATAAAGGGGAACAAAGGTTGAAAGATAATTTTACACCAATAGGAGAGTCTTATGCAAGCTTATTTGAGAAGTTAAAGCATTATGACATGATTGCACCAATTCCTCCAAATCATGTGGACCCACATGCGAGAAGCTTTGACCTTTCTAAAAAGTGTGAATACCATTCCAATGCCCAGGGGCACAATGTTGAAAGTTGTCGGGATTTGAAAAGAGAAATAGAAAGGATGATCCAGGAAAACCTAATTGTAATCCAAGGCAGTGACATCCAGAATATCGCGCAGAATCCTTTACCTGCATATCATGATGCACACTTTGTGGGGATGATTCCTGGTGACATAGAGTATGAGAATCCTCTCGGGAACTTGCAAACTGAAGTTAATGATGTTGAAATTGGAGAAGGCTCTGCTGATTCTGATGAGCAAATTTGTGGCTAAATGCCAAGCCTAGCAATTGAAAAGTCATTCCCTCCTTACTAGGAAGGAATATTGGTAGCTTATTTTGATGTTTTTTCTATTATCTGAGTTATTTCAAGGTTGTGATCCAGATTTTATTTGTTTTATTGAGTCAAACCCTTCCATCCCTCCATTTTATTTGTATGAGTCTTGTCTATCTGTTCTATTGCTATTTTCATTATTCGGGTTATTTTAGGGTTGTAACTCGTATTTTAGGTTGGTTGTTTAGTTTTAAAACCCTTTCATCCTTTACTCAATAAAATATAGTTTGTCCTTTTGTGTCATTCTGTTCCTAGTACTTTTCTCGCTAGTTCTAATGACATGACATGCATGCGGAAATTTTGGCCAGATCTTAGGAACTGATTTAATCTGGAATTGAATAACTAAAAAAATATAAAAAAATACATTTGAGGATGAATAAAGAGTTGGAATACTTTGGAACTAAGGTCGAGTAAAATTCACCTTCAAATCATTGTGAAGATCAGGCTTGAGGATGTTTAATCAATTGAAGTTTGTTGAAAAGTTTGTCACTAAGGGATGAAAAAATATCTTGTGACCACGACATACCAAGAAGACAGACATGTTCGTCAATGCTGTGATCGCGAAAAGATACCATGTTTTGACATTCTCGAGGTTGGGAGGCCCTTTTTTCTGCTACCCACACTTTATATCCTTCGCTACCCCTTTTGAGCATGTGTTATTTTTTTTGACTACCCTCTTTTGGAATCAAGTTTAGAGTCAAAAAAAAAATTCATGTCCCAAGAGTACAAACTGGGGCAATTCTTAGAAAGTTTTTTTTTTTTAAAAAAAGAAAAGATTTGTTAAAAGTCCATGCCCTAAAAAATAGGAGCTGGGGAAACTTGTTTTGAAAACAAAAGGAAAAGAAAAAAAAGAGAGAAAAGAAAAGAAAAGGAAAAACAACAAAAAGAAAAATGAAAAAAATTAGTTAGGTCAGATGTTTGAACTACGTTAGACCTGATTCCTTTAAAATAAGGATACATAGGCAGCCTCACGGTTCGGTCCAACCAAATAAGAATTCAAAAAAAAAAATCCAAAAATCCCCAATAGCTGAAACTGGGGCAAAAATTTTATTTCACTTTTGAAAGAGTCGATTCCAAGAGTTGTAAGTCTACAATACCCTTTACTTTGAGTTTATTTTGAGCCTTCATGACGTCCTTTCTTCCAACCCTATCCAAAATCCTTCCAAATAAAGACCTCATGATATGCCTTCAAGAATGCCAAGAGAAGCATGCAATGAGCAACGGTTGCCACACAACATAGAACACCGTCACGTTGCTCAAGAAAGCAACAGAAAAGTGAAAGAAAAAAAAAGAAAATGAGAGAGTCTTATTAGTGAAAACTCTCATGGGCACTGTAAGGCGACGGTAAGCAGAGATGAATAAATGAGAGAGACTTGTTGGTGAAAACCCCTCGGGCACTACTTGTCAAAAGTGAGTCGTGAAGCTGATGCGAAGAATTGGCATAAACAAGCCCGACTTCAAAGGTCATAAAAATGGTAAAAGGGAAGATTGGATTAGTTTGATAGATTAGGCCGTTGAGTCCAAAATGCATGTCATGATCATTAAGGCTAGTTATTGAAAAAAAAGAAAAAGAAAAAAAAAGAGAAAAAAAACTCTCCCTTCTGTCCTTTCGACAGGGACATTTCTTGTTAATATTATTTCTTTGCATCATTTGTGTCCTTCACTCTGAGTCAGTTCTTGTCAAAACAAGCAAGAAAAGATTTCAAAATCTGCTACCAACTTTTCAGTTGCACAAAGTGAATTTAGCCAGCACACTTAGTTTTTAATGTCAACATGTCTTGAGGATTCATGCAAAGGCTCCTTCTAAAAACTCTTGTCAGCCTACTTGGTGCAAGAAAAGATAACTGGTGATTCTCCCTGACAGACAAATTGCTCAAAAGTAGGAAGTCATTCAATATATCGGAAAAGGTCACCTAAGCAAAGATCTCCAGTTGGGATAATATTGATTGAGCCACAAATACAAATCGTACTGGTGTGAAACAATCAGAGTTGGTGCAGAACAAAAGTCTTTTGAGACCGACTCAAGCTGATTGAGCAGAAGCCAAGCTGCCCAAGACTCAAGGCCACAAACCGACCACCATTTTCAAA
Source organism: Nicotiana sylvestris (assembly GCF_000393655.2). NCBI lineage: Eukaryota > Viridiplantae > Streptophyta > Magnoliopsida > Solanales > Solanaceae > Nicotiana > Nicotiana sylvestris. The sequence goes on from NC_091059.1 coordinate 183,945,909, forward strand.
ACTAACAAATTTTTCTTTGTATGAAACAGGAACAAAGCGGTGCAGGGAAAGTGATTCAAAAAGAGAAAAAAAATGAAAAAAAAAAAAAAAAGAGAAGAAGGAGAAAAGACGAGAAGAGCCGACAAAGGGAAGCTTCTCAAATCTTGTCCTTTTATTTGTTTTGCTATTGTGCATAAAATTTTGCCATTGATCTTCACATTTTTCCTCCTAGGATAAATTCCTAGTCTGATGGATTTTCCTCCCAATATAAATCTTAGTCTGATGAATCTTTCTCCTAAGATAGAAAACCTAGTCTGATGAATTTTCTCCTAAGATATAAATCTTAGTCTGACGAATTTTTCTCCTAAGATAGAAGACCTAGTCTGATGAATTTTCTCATAGGATCAAAATCTTAGTCTGATGAATCTTTCTCCTAAGATAGAAGGCCTAGTCTGATGAACTTTCTCCTAAGATAGAAATCTTAGTCCGATGAACATTTCTCCTAAGATACCAAAAAAGAAGTATAAAAGAGGCCTAGTATGATGAACTTTCTCCTATGATCAAAATCTTAGTCTGATGAATCTTTCTCCTAAGATAGAAAATCTATTTCGATGAATTTTCTCCTAGGATAATAATTTTATTTTATTTTTTAAAAAAAGGAAGTCTGAATTTGAAAAAAGGGGAGTCATTTTTTAGTTTTTTAAGATTATCAATGTTTAGTTTTCCTGAAATCAGGGAGCCCCACCTGGAGAATAGGGTCAGTCTTTACTTTAGTCAAGCTTAGTTTATAGTTTTCCGTAAGCTCAATCATTTTTAGGAGACGTACATCCTAGTCTAGTCTTTAGTTTACTCATCATTGCATCAATAGTATAAGTGGTTTACAATATTGCTAACAACTCACAAATCTTCCTAGTGCAAACTGGGGTAGAAACTTTCGTTTGTTTTGATTGCAGGCACCCACATGGGAAACAAGGGAACACAGAAAGTTTCAACAATCATGCGTCCACCTGGAGAACAAGGGAAAACGGTTCAAGTTTCGAAGGAAGACAGGTCAAGTTCAGCAATCAGGCACCCACCTGGAGAACAAGGGAAGCCAACTCAAGTTTCAAGGGAAAGCAGTTTCAAAGGAAGACAACTCAAGTTTCTAGGGAAAGCAGTGTCGAAGGAAGACAACTCAAATTTCAAGGGAAAGCAGTTTCGAAGGAAGACAGTTCAAGTTTCAAGGGAAAATGGTTCAAGGTGCAAAGGAAAACAGTGTCAAGTAATAAGAGAACACGGTTCAAGTTCAGCAATCAGGCATCCACCTGGAAAAAAAAGGGAATTCAATTCAGAATGCAATTCAGGTCAGCAACAAAAGAAGCTCACGTCAAGAATGCGAGTCAGCAGTCCAAGATGATCAACAGAAGTTAGTCACAATCCAGAATAAAAAGAAAAAAACAAAAAGAAAGACAAGAAGTGAATCCAAATACAGAAGTTAATGAAAGATGTGAGCTGCTCAAGATAGGGCTGAGGTCACAAGCTCTACATGTCCCGTCTTGGTTTGAAAAGCCAAAGAAGGATGAACTAGCACCTGTAACTAGCAAGCGTCAAGGGTCAAATCTAAAGTCTGCATAAAGAATCACTCAAGACTCAAGATCAAGCTTCAGAAGACTTATAGATAGGAATCTTGTAACTCGTAGTTGACAGGCTTAACTAGTCTTTTTCATGTTTTGATTTTTGATGTAATAACAGGACCGCAGACCGAAACCTCGGTGGAACGGCACCTCGACCGGCTCTCCACCTAGGTATACTCCATCACTGTTCCTACTTCTGAACTACACGTGACCTAATTCCTTTATAGCCAAGGATATGTAGGCAGCTCAGATATCAGGGCTCGGTCACATTCTCCTCTCTCTTAGCTTTCGGTCTCTCTAAATAAGGGTCAGGTCAAAAACATGTCTAGTCGTTCTTTGTCTGAAAACTCTTCACGTTTCCAGTCAAAGAGGGGCAGTTGTAGACATGTGATTTTTGACCCTCCTCAAGATTTTATATGTTTTAGCGTGTAAATATTTAGTTTAGGCCTAATATAGTCATTTCAATTAATATTGACTCTTTTTTACTTTATTTTATTACAAGAAATAAAAATTAAAAAAATTAGTTTCATTAATGTTTTGTAGTCATTTTTAATCTTAAAAAAATATACCAAAAATAGTTTTGTTTTAACGGTCAGTCTTATTTTAATAGTTATTTTACTTAAGTAGGACTAATTAATAAATGAGATCGTATTTTTATCTCGTTCGCGGGGAAAGAATAAAACTTGGGCTCGAGCAACCCATCTTTATGCCTAATTTTGGACCTAATCCATAATTCCCAAGCCCATAATTACTAGGCCCATACCCCTAACCTAATCCCCACCCCTATATAATAGACCCCTAAGACCTAAAAGAAGCCAATCCGCCGTTTTCATCAAAAATACACAAAAAAATGAAGACCAAAAGCTGAATAGAAGGGACTGAAAAGCTGCCTCTCTGTGGTCTTTCTTTCTTCACAAGAAATTCATCTTCTTCTTCCATCATTTTCTCACCATATAAAAACTACAAAGCTCCAAATGTCCATCCATGTATATCTTACGAAATCAACCATTAAAAGCCATGAAAACGACCTCAAAATCAGCTCGTTTTTCATCCAAATTTAGTTGTAAGATCAGCTAAAAAAAACAGCAACAAAACAACCCCAATAACACCTCCTAACCGTCTCTGAAAATCAGTCCAAATTTAACCAAAAATGTAGCTGAAAATCTGTCCTGAAATGTAGCAAAATCAGCTGTGTAGCTACTGAAAATAGCTCAATAAATTAACTCCGAAATCCAGCTGAAAGCATCCCCCAAAATCACGCCAAACCGCCCTGAAGGTCAGGTAAAAAAAACCCCATATAACTCCATCAAACCAGCAAAAAACGAGCTCCAAAACCCATGTAAACCTCCATTGAAACATTCCTCTTTCCTCACAAAACAACAACATTCTGTTTGGGTTCGAGTCGAATTTTTCGGTGAGTTTTGAGGTTCCGACGTGGTCTTTTGTTAGCGGGTCTATTTGCTATTAGTTTCTGCAGTGTGCCTTTCTTTGTGTACTTCTAAAGCTAATAAAAGGTTCGTTTCTCTTGCACATAGTTTCAGCTATTTAATGCTTAGATTTCGTTGATATATGAATACCTTTTAAGATCTAGTTATTTGCTTAGTGTTTGTTGATTTGGTATTCTGAGGCATGGTTTGAATTAATTACATGAATTTTAGAATCATGTTTCAATTTGATTAAGTGCTTTGGAGTTATACGAATAATTTGCCACTGTTTGGTTTTTTTAGCAATTGGTTGTGAGTTTAAGTTAACTCATTAAATTATTGGGCCATTTAGTTAAATGTCACACAAATAAGTTTGTGTCGTTGGGTGTTGAATTGCTTCGAATTTGTCTGCTTAAAGACTTACGCTACTGTTTGCATCTAATTTGATAGTCAAATATTTTGAGGCATATCTTCATGATTTGAGTTAACTGTGACACTAGCCTTTAATGGTCTTGAAACAATAATATGTGTTGAATAATTGTAAAAGGTCTTTATACAAGTTCTTTTGTTGGAATTATTTGGGGCACCTTAAAATGCTTACATGAGTCTGCTTATGGATGGAAAGTTTTCTAAGGGTGTTGCCTCCCATCAGCATGCCTATGATATCTCTATATTCTGCTACTAGAAAGCAGTGCCCCTTCTTCAGGCTTGACCCGCGCTTTAATGCTTATTCACTATCTGCTATAGTTCTCACACTATGTGCGTCTTCTTTCTTGGTCTGTATCTTTTCACTTTCACAAATTCATATTACCTCTTCCATAAAGGACTTTCATAATTCATGGCCTTACAATAATCATGAATATTTGTAGTTTGCTTTAAATTGAATACAATCCTTTTAAAACAATTCGAGGCGTGCCATTTTCATTAAATAACCCATGGCCCTTATGTAATTAATACTAACTCTTCGAAAATCGAGGTGTGCCATCAATTGAATTTTTCATAGCCCTCGCAAACTTGAAAATGCGTAGTTTCTTTAGGCGCACTATTTAAACTAATTTTCTTAAACTCGGGTGTGCATTTCATGTGACCCAACTCCAATTCTCAACAACGTTAAATAAAATGTGTTGTAGATTGCGGGTGCATTTCATGTGGCGTGGTTCAAGGCGTATTTTAAATAATGTTGAATCTTTCCTAAAAATAATTTAGAAGCAGTTAATAAGTTAAAAATTGCACCATAGGTTTAAAACATGTATTAAAATAAGATAATAAGCCAATTGTAATAGTTTAAGCGACCGTGCTAGAACTACGGAATCCGGGGCTGCCTAACACCTTTCCCCAGATTAACAGAATTCCTTATTCAGAATTTCTGGTTCGCAGACTTCAAAAGGAAAGTCGAAATTTTCCTTGATTTGGGATTTAAAATAAATCGGTGACTTGGGACACCAAATAAACTATCCCGAGTGGTGACTCTGAATTGAATAAAATAATCCCATTTCGAATAATGCCACTTTAATTGGAAAAACTCCCTTATATATGCCTTCGGGGGTAGTAAAAAGGAGGTATGACAAACTTATCTGTGCGATCAAATTGCCAAATTAACCCCTTAAACAACGAATTAAACCTCAAAATCAATGAAATATTTCAAAACTTCTTAAAACATCAAATTTTGCATTTAAGGTCCGAATCACGTCAAACAGATTCCGTTTCTTATTAAACTTCAAAGAATTATCTTAAATCACATATAAGACCTGTACTGGGCGCCAGAATCAAAATACGGGTCTGATACCAACATGTTCTACTAAAAATTCATTTCCAAATCCTTTAAACAATTTCAGAAAATAATTTTCTTTAAAAAATTCATTTCTCGGGCTTGGGACCTCGGAATTCGATTCCGGGCATACGCCCAAGTCCCATATTTTCCTAAGGACCCTCTGGGACCGTCAAGTCATGGGTCCGGGTCTGTTTACCCAAAACATTAACCGAAGTCAAATTAATTTATTTTATAGTCAAAATTTATCATTTTTCACAGATTTTCACATATAAGCTTTCCGGCTACGCGCCCGGACTGCGCACGCAAATCAAGGTGATGCTAAAAGAGTTTTTTAAAGCCTCAAAATGCAAAATTTCATTTTAAAATAAGTGATGACCTTTTGGGTCATCGCACTTTAAGTGAAAGACTTAATTAGTCAAGTCTTGGAAATGGTATCTTTATGACACCTAGCAAGGAATGACTAAGTCATTCCTTGTATCATGGCAGGCTGCCATATGAGGTTTGGGGTGGGATAATTAATCTTTATTTACTTATTAGTTAACTGGGTAATGTTTTGTTATCCGATAATTAATTAATTACCCGCATAATTAATAAAATTTTCCAAATTACGTAAAATTCTACTTATTTTTAATATACTTTATACCTTATACTACCGTGGTCATATGGTACTAGTCCATAAATAACGAGTATTTTAGCTCGGGCCGTATTTTATCAAAAATGCCAAACTTTGACAAAATTCGTTTTCTTTGACTTGCTCCCCTTTCACCTTCATGAATTTATTAATCACTTGTGAAATTGCATAATCCTTATGATTCCCGAATAATATTTTCCTTGGACTGATGTCAATTACCTTACGGCAAATTCAATGTAAAATACTGCAGGGTGCAATATCATCGTAACATATTAATGTGAAGTGTAAGATCACCGTAATGTAATAATGCTAGGTGAAACACTGTCGTAACTTAATACTGCAAGACGTAATACCATCGTAATATATTACTGCAGAGGGTAACATCATCGTAATATAATACTGTGAAGTGTAAGATCACCGTAATGTAATAATGCTAGGTGAAACACTGTCGTAACTTAATACTGCAAGACGTAATACCATCGTAATATATTACTGCAGAGGGTAACATCATCGTAATATAATACGATAGAGTATAACATCGATGTAATACTGCGGGGCGTAACATCCAACCACCTTCTCTGCCTCAAATTGAGCTCCTTCTACTTCAACAAATACTGCAAACTCTTATGATCCGTGATGACCTCACACGACACGCCATATAAATAATGCCTCCAAATCTTCAGCGCGTGAACAATGGTTGTTGATACCCAATTTTTTTCTATATATTTTCAATATGCAAAATACCTTAAAAATAGCATATATAAGCATGTCCAAAGGTTTTATTACTTTTCCATAATTTTAAAAGTTTAAATTGATTTATTTTCTCCCTTTTTATCCATAAAATACCCAATAATTATTTTTAAAATTATTATTTTGATAATTAATCTATTGTATTTCTATATTTATGCCAAAATATGGCTAAAGTAATTTTTACATATTTTTATAATTATATTTGGTATTTTTAAAGCTAAATTGCACATAATTGCAATATTAGCCCTTTTAAGATTTAATTATGTTTTATACGCATAAAATTGGATCATATATTTTTAAATTGCTAATTATGTATTATAAATCATTTTAGCACTTCAAAATTATTTTTTAGAAAACTATTTACTATTTTCTTATAAATCAAATAGGAAAAAATGGCTATTTAAAATATAACCAAATTGGCTTTCAATTATAGCCCAAATCAGGACCCCAATTCCTAGCCCAAATTCAAATTAAAACCCGACCCACACCCTTTTAACCCATGCCCAAAATCGGAACCCCACCTACCCATTTAATCTCGACCGTTGATCTCCCATATCAATGGTCCTCATTATTCCCTTCCATTTTTAACCTGAATGACCCCCCTAACCTAATTCATTCTTACCAAACCACCGCCCTAGAATCCCCTTTCCTCTCCAATTCTCTCTGAGACCTAAACCTAACCCTAGTCGCCGCCACCAAACCAGCCCTAATCCCTTCGATCCTCACTCAATCCATGGATTCCCACGGCTGTTTGAGACGTATACTTGTCTCCTACGTCTCCTGGTTGCTCATTTTTGTGATTTTGTGGAAAGATCTCGATGAGATCTAGTCCAGATCTTGTTCAACTTCTATCCATGGTCTTTTGTGCCATTTTCCGACCATCCATGGTTGTTCGAGTCAGATCCATGATTTTTTCGGCCAAAATCGGTAACATTTTAAAGTCCTCTCATCTTCTTTGGGTTCTCTGAAACCCTAACTCTTGAGATTTTTCACTTTTCTTTAGATCTGTCTTAGATCTAGGTGTATCCATGAGTTTTTAACCGATTTTTTCTTCGTCTCTGCTATTTTCTGAAAAACCTAGCTATAAATCCTCCGATATTTTTAGATCTGTGATGGATCTGTGGTTTTTTTAAAGGTTTTCACTTGTTTTCCTCAAAATATTTCTCCGATTCCAAACGATTTCTTCATTTACTAGACTAGCGTTTCAAAACCCTTTTTGCAAAAACGATTTCTTTCTGATTTTAGCAATTACATTGATTTTTTGCATGTTTAAACATCACCTGAGTCTTTCCTTTTTGCTCGATTCATTTTTGTCAAGAAACCCTAATACTTCTGGGTTTGATTCGAAGTTTGAGTCTGTTTGCGATGTGTTTGCATGACTATCATGAACATTCTAGGCTTCATGTGTGTTCTATATGCTCTTGTGCTTCCTGCTCTAATTTGTTCTTAAGGTTTCTTTGATTTTTTCCAAACACGTGTTATTTATCGTTTAATAGGTCCGACTATTTATTTTATTGATTGTTCACATAATTTATGTTGATTTTGTGTAATCTCTTTAAACCTACATCTGTGATTTTGTGTATTTTCCTTGTAATTCTGTACTGATTTTTCGAAATTGCTTCCTTATTTTTTGTGACACTTTCCTTAGTTAGTGCTGATTCCCTGTGATTTTCCATCTTATCCGTGATTCTTTGAACTGACTTTCAAAATTGAAATTGTGCTCTACCTTATTTAGATGCCCAATATGTTTTTAATATACTTTCCTTACTTGAAAATATTCCGTACTTAGTCCTTATTACACGCTGCATGCTTTTACTACTCCTATTATGGTAAAATCAGTTCTTTTCCCTGTTTGATACAACTTGTACCCATTTGAACTATGACTCCCTAATTGAAGGGAGTCTAGGTCTTTAATTGATTCTAATTTGTATTATTTCTATAATTATGCTAAGTCAGTACCTATTACCTTATTTTTTTTTGCCTATTCTTAAACTATAAATACTTTACCCTCTCTTTAGCATAAGACACGAACAATTAGTTCAGAACACACACATACACACTTAAACTCTCTCTTCTTTCTCTACTACTTGTGCTACTGCTTGTCTAGCTGGCTGAAAGCCAAGGCTAGACTGTGGAACTCTACTTGCTTTACTTTTCTACACTTTGCTTCCTTAACTAGTATATTCCTAGTTCAATTCTGAAACTCAACTCTATGTGCTCCATTGTTTGTCAATCCCTGTCTCTTTCTGCACTGACCTAATGGCTCATGTTGTTTAATTGCACTTCTTGTTTACTGCTTTATTCAGCATGCTTAAGTTCTGCCCTCTTTTGTTCAAATGTAATCAGCATGTCTACTTGAGTTCCTGTTTATGTCCCTCAACTAGTATGCCTCCTAATATACTTGATTAACACTAAGTCATGACTAATTATGTGTAATAGGCCCCTGCATGACTACTCCCATACCATGTCCCTATGTCTTGTTACTATTCTAATTTCAAGCATGATTCCCCTGTTAACTCTTTGAAGTAGTAGTTTGTAGGCCAATCAGTTGCTACTTGTTTTTGTGCTTGATGGTCTAAATTCTTCTCTTCTCATCCATGTTTTATGTGTTTCTGATTTGGACCCTCTATATCCCCAACCCCTTACTCCCCTACTTGTGACTGTTGAAATTGTACTATCCTTCGAACTTGCTCTATGTGTGATGTCTTGTTCCAAGTTATTGTTGCTCCTATTCCCTTCTCCTCTTTTCAAAACTGTTCTGTTATTTTGCAAACTTATTTCAAACATGCTGTTTCAAAACTGTTTTCCAACTCAACTCTTTTAAATCTATGTCAAGCACTCTCACATATATTCCTAGACCACTAGGTTCTGCCCCTTTTGTGTGAGCCTTGCCTTGGGACCCTTGAGCTCCCCCTAAACTTGGACATATAAAAGTTGGCCTTTCCAGACTGCACTTACTCTGTCTTGGTTATACAATCTGGGTGTGAGCACTGCTCGGGATCCCTTGAGGTCCTTAGGGAACTCTGACACACCTAGATATGAGGAAAAGCTATGAAACAACCTTGGCACTTGAGGTGATTGATTACATAACTCAGAGAGGAAGTCCTATTCAGGCTTCCTATAGTGTAACTTCTTATTTTCATTTCTACTTATGTAATTCATTTCAAGGTTGGTCTGTAATAACTTGTTGTAAACAAGTATTGGGGTTGGCTAGTGAAAAGGGATGGGGTAAATATGCATGCTATAGTTGTTAAAGGGTAGAAAACATGTTGTTAGGTTTATATTCCTAATTGCGAAATAGAAATTATGCTTAGGGTTCATACATGCATTAGAAATCATGCTCTTAGGAACCATGTTTCTTGTTTCAACATCTCATCCATCACCAATCCATGTTTTATGTTTATCACTTAGAAATTCTGCTCCTAGGACAATAACAACATTGGCATAAAAGCTGTTACTCTTGTACTTTCAGAAGTCATATTTCAATAATTCTGCAACTCTTGTGCGCATTTAGAAATCATGCCTTAGGGGTTCTTTTTTTTGACAATCCTATCATTCGCATGTGCATATTAGATAGCATGTCCTAGGATCCTGTTTGCATTTCTGTTTAAGACACATAGTACTGATTCATGAAAAGGTAATAAAAATAATCTCATATCGTGATGTTCTCTGAATAAAATTGGTAATAATCTCTGCATTCGTATCAATTAGAACATCATGCTCTTAGGTAAAAACCATCTCCAAACTATTTTAATAGTTCTGGATAACTGCTGCATATTGCTTTACGCCTAGGCAAGCCTTAGTTAATTGCTTAAATAAAAATAGAATTGTCCTTGTTTAATTGCCAGCATGCTAAAACAGTAGGCAAGCCTGATTCAGACTTTTTTTCTGAGTCATGCAATAAATCTGGTTCTGCTGTTATCACTTAGATACCATGCTTTAGAATTCTGAATTCAGACCTTATCTGTGTATGAGTCATGTTGTTCATATGCACTGTATGTGGTGGTATATTCGAGCTTTTCATTTGTTTTCCATGCTCCCTTTAAATGCAGTCCTATGTGTTCTTGTTTATCGCCTAGCATTTTGCCTTTAAACCTGAGGGTCTGCCTAAAACCTCTAGAGGTCCTAAATTCCTTCGGGACTGATAGGAAGGGATGGGTAACAACATGCAATAGGGGTTGGGACCAACCCTCGCTTTAATTACCTTCACGGGGCAAGAAAGGGTAGATATGGATATGATGACCGGTGCGTTAATACCACGTGTAGCCCCTCTTTGAGGAGTGTCATACCAGGTATTGCATTGATATGATCCATATTACAAACACACCTAGGACACCCTTTACATTCATAAGCATGCTTTAAATTGTAATTCTTTCCAAAATTTCACCTTTCATTAATTGTTTTCAAACACTTGTGTATTTAAACATAAATCCCCTACGATTTGAGCCATACTTGTTTATTTGCTAATTTCACAAATTCACAAAAATTGTCTGGCCGGGAACCATACTAGTGGATCCTAAGGGGTGCCTAACACCTTCCCCTTAGAATAATTTCAAGCCCTTACCCTATGTCTGGTTACCAAACGTAGTTATGAATGAACCCTATAGGTGTCCTAACGCACCTTAAAATCGTTAGGTGGCAACTCTTAAAAATTGTAAAACCCCTTTCCCAAAAGGAAAGAGTTGTCCCAACCAAATGTCATGAACCCGATTTCGCGGAAGGAAAAAGGGGGCGTGATAATGGATGCTAGCTACAAATAATGAACTGGATAATTCTTATCGTGAATCTTCAACTGTCGCGAAGCATATCCAATAACCTTTCCATTCTACATCAACACCGTACCTAGTCCAATACGAGATGCATCATAATATACTGTATAGAGCCCTAAACCTGTGGGCAATACCAACATCGGTGTCGTAGTCAAAGCTGTCTTGAGCTTCTGAAAGCTCAACTCACACTCGTCCGACCACCTGAATGGGGCACCCTTTTGGGTCAACCTGTTCATAGGGGCTGCTATAGATGAAAACCCCTCCATAAATCGATGGTAATAACCCGCCAAACCCAAGAAACTCCAGATCTTCGTAGCTGATGTGTGTCTAGGCCAGTCCTTGACTGCCTCAATATTCTTAGGATCCACCTAAATACCCTCTGCCGATACAACGTGACCCAAGAATGAAACTAAACTTAACCAAACCTTGCATTTCAAAAACTTAGCATACAACTGGTTGTCTCTCAAAGTCTGGAGAACGACTCGAAGATGCTGCTCATGCTCCTCTCGGATGCAAGAGTAGATCAAGATATCATCAATGAAAACAATCACAAAGGAATCCAGATAGGGCTTGAACACTCGGTTCATCAAATCCATAAATGCTACTAAGGCATTTGTCAAACCAAATGACATCACTAGGAACTCATAATGCCTATATCGAGTCCGAAAAGCTGTATTATGGACATCGGATGCCCTAATCCTCAACTGATGGTAGCCAGATCTCAAATCAATCTTCGAAAACACGTTAGCACCATAAAGCTGATCAAATAAATCATCAATCCTCGGTAATGGATACTTATTCTTGATGGTGACTTTGTTCAACTGCTGATAGTCAATGCACATCCTTATCGATCCATCCTTCTTCTTAACAAACAACACCGACGCACCCCAAGGCGAGACACTAGGTCTAATAAAGCCCTTATCAAGAAAGTCTTGCAACTGCTCCTTCAATTCCTTCAACTCCGGCGGGGCCATGCAGTATGGCGGAATAGAAATGGGCTGAGTTCCAGAAGCCAAATCAACGCAAAAGTCGATATCCCTATTGGGTGGCATCCCCGATAGGTCTGCAGGAAAAACCTCTGGAAACTCCTGAACAACTGGCATAGAATCCATAGAAGTAATCTCAACACTAGAATCACGAACATAAGTCAAATAAGCCAAACACCCCTTCTCGACCATACGTCGAGCCTTTATATAAGAGATAATCTTGCTGGTAGAATGACCAGGAGTCACTTTCTACTCTACTCGAGGCAACCCTGACAATGCTAATGTCATGGTCTTGGCGTGATAGTCCAATATAACATGATAAGGTGACAGCCAATCCATCCCCAAAATGATATCGAAATCAACCATATCAAGAAGTAGGAGATCTACACTAGTTCAAAACCCCCAATAACAACCACATACGAGCGATAGAAATGATCCACAATAATAGAATCTCCCACTGGTGTGGACACATACACGAGAGTACTCAAAGAACCACGAGGAACAACCAAATATGAAGCAAAATAAGATGACACATAGGAGTACATAGATCTTGGATCAAATAGAACTGAAACATCTCTACTACAAACCAAAATAATACCTATGATAATTGCATCAGAGGACTCAAACTCATGCCTGGCTAGGAAACCATAACATCAGGGTTGGGCCCTACTGTTCTGATACCAACTTGTCATGATCCGAATTTCCCACCGTCGGGACCGTGATGGCGCCTAATATCGCACTCTCTAGGAAAGCCGACGTTAGAGAATTATTCACCTTTTTCCTTTAACTTTCATAATTAAAACATAACAAAATTAAATCAACGAAAATAAAAGCGGAAGTATATGATTTAACTGATTACCCTTATACTATTAACAAAAGTTGAAATAGATACCACCCAGAAACTGGTGTCACAACTCACGAATATTTTATGAATACTACAAGTAATGGTTTGAAAGAAAATACATTTGTCTCGAAGAAATTAAAATAGAAATGAAGTAAAGATAGGAGGGACGCCAAGGTCTGTAGACGCCTACATGACTACCTTGGGTCTTCTGAGTGAAGTATCAGCAACCGACCTCTCGATCAGCCACTACCAGCTCCGAAATCTGTACAGAAAGTGCAAAGTGCTGTATCAGTGCAACCGATCACATGTACTAGTAAGTGTCGAGCCTAACCTCGACGAGGTAGTGATGAGGCTACGGCGGGGCATAAACAATATATATCCTGAAATAGTTTATAATAAGGCAAAAAGAAGATACAGAATGAAATGTGACAGTAACTTGCATTAAATAAACATGGAACCAAGTCGTTCTACCATTACTCAGATATAACCAATCCTTAAAAGAGTTTCAACACCACAATAATGAATCTCAGCAGAAGAAGGATAAATGAACAACAAATGATGCGGCGCACATCCCGGTCCCACCATATTATCAATAACAATATGAGCATTTACCCTTATTACTCCTTATTGCAGCGTACAACCCGATCCTACCAGACAATCACATTCCACCCTTATTCCTCGTGTTGCAAAGTGTAATCCGATCTCATTATATCAGTACCAATCATAAAAATAAAACAAGTATTTCATAGTCTAACTCAAACCCCCCCGCAACATTTATACCCCAAATCATAACAACGGGAGATCTATACCATTATGAAACTTCAACAGTTAATACTACATATCGAGACCAACCAGAGTGTACCATGAAGCATCAATAAACCAACGTAAACCAACAATATAATATAATGAAACTACGAAACAATTAATACCTTCAATAGAGAAAATAACATTTAACAAGAAGTAATTAGACATTGAAGCATCAATAAGCAAGTAGCAGCTAAGATAGGAAGCAATATATTAGGAAACAGGGAAGGGAACAGGCTAAACAGATAATTTGGCGGTGTATAGGTACTCGTCACCACACCTATACGCCATACACATGGAATTTCACAGAGCAAATAAGTCGGGGATCCCTAATCCCTCAAGTCAAAGGTAGACCAAACACTTACCTCAAGCCAATGGGTATTTCAAAGCTCAATTACCGCTTTACCCTCTATTCCACCACCAATCCACTGGTATTTAGGCATAAGTAATTTAATAACATCAATAAAGGCTAAATAAATCAATTCCAATGCATAATTATAGGTTTTCCAATATTTTTCCAAAAAAAAACTCAAATATCGACCCCGGGCTCACTTGGTCCAAACTCGAAATTCGGACCAAAATCCGATTACCCATTCACCCCCAGCCCAGATATAAAATAGGTTTTGGAATCAGACCTTAAATTTAGGTCTAAATCCCCAAATTTTAAAATTCCTAAGTTCTACCCAAAAATACCCAATTCCACCATGAAAACCCTAGATTCTAGGATGAAATTTTGTAAAAAGATGAAATATATTGAATGAAATGAGCTAACAATCATTTACCTATGATTTGGGGAAGAACTTGCCCAAGGAAAATCGCCTCTTGAAGTTTAGGTTTTGAAAAATGGGAGAATGATGAAAAATCTCGTCTAAGTTTTGCTTTGAACAGCTGCAGATGTCGCATTTGCGACCTCAGCTTCGCAAATGCGAAGCTCGCAATTGCGAAGGGTTTATCGCAATTGCAAAGACTTCACAATTCCTGCTGCCTTCGCAAATGCGAGGAAAGTGTCGCAATTGTGACCACTGTCCTCACAAATGCGAACAAAAGATCACATTTGCGATCCATACCCCTCCCAAACTCCGTTCGCATTTGCGAAGGTTTGTTCGCATTTGTGAACTTTGCTGGCCCAGCCTTCTAATCACAATTTCCATGAAAGATTCACAAATATGGACCCTGCAGGGCTCGCAATTGCGATGCCTGATCTTGTATTTGCGAGATCGGTGGCGTGCAACAGCTGAAGCATACCGACAATATTTTCCTAAGTTCAAATCACTCTGTAGCCTATCCAAAACTCACCCGAGCCCTCGGGGCTACAAACCAAACATGCACACAAGTCTTAAAACATCATACAAACTTGCTCACGTGATCAAATCACCAAAATAACACCTAGAACTACGAATTCAACACCAAAACACATGAAATTTTCAAGATAGTTTCAAAACTTCTATTTTCTCAACCAAAGGTCCGAATCACGTCAAATAAACTCCGTTTTCACCAAATTTCACAGACATGATGTAATTATCATATTAAACCCGTATCGGGATCCATAACCAAAATACGAGCCTGATACTAACGGGATCAAGCATTTACTAATTTCTCAAAACCTTTGGATATCCAGTTTAACAATGTTTATCAAAAATTCATTTCTCGGGCTTGGGACCTCGGAATTCGATTTCGGGCATACACCCAGGTCCCATATTTTACTATAGACCCTCCGGAATTGTCAAAATACGGCTCCGGATCCGTTTACTCAAAATATTGACCGTTGTCAACGAAAATCAACTTTTAAATGCAAAAAATATTGTTTTCTCAAATTTCCACATAAAGTTTTTCCGAAAACGCACCCGGACTGTGCATGAAAATCGAAGATAGATAAAATAAGGTTTTAAAGGCCTCGAAATACGGATTCTAATTTTAAAACAAAAGATGACCTTTTGGGTCATCACACTCTCTATTTTCCTCACAGTCTATTTTCTTATGCCTTGTCTGTGAAGTCTCATTCTTTCTTTCTCTCTTTTTTGGTGTGTAGAAATGAGAGCCAAAGATCTCATTTTATAGCTGAAGCCTCACTCTCTAAAGCCTACTATATTTGATAATTTGCATACACGTTTCTTTCTTTTTCTTCAAATGTTGACAATTCAAAAAATGGTGGCTGCCAATTCAGAAAAAACTTAGAAGTTTTTATCAAAGGAAGAAAGAGATCTTCCTTAAATCATGGGATGGACCCATCAAGATTTTCCTATTGGGCTCCCTACTTGTCAACCAAGGACCAGGATAATTCTTAGATTTTTTATCTTTTCTTCTCTTTTCACCCAAAAAGGCATAGTTAATAAATCTTTTTGTTTTTCAATTTAGTTCTCTTCCTTTGTCTTTGCATTATCTAGTCTGCAAGCAGAGGTAAGTGTTTCAAGTGTAAGACAATAGTTTTGATGTCTTATTTCCATCAAGATATAAAGTAATACATAAGTGCGGGGTGGGACAAGACTCTAATTTTTCTCAATAATTCAAAGCCTTATTTCTTGGACTATTATATCATGACATAATTTTGATTTGTGTTTAGTTACTGATACTGTCCTCACTCCAAAGCTCTCATTTTATAGCCGAAGCCTCACTCTCTGAAGCCTAATATATTTTACAAATTGCACACATTTTTCCTTCTTTTTCTTCAATGTTGACATTTCAAAAAATGGTGGCTGCCAATTTAGAAAAAGACTTAGAAGTATTTATCAAAGGAATAAAGACATCTTCCTTAAATAATGGGATGGACCCATCAAATCTCCCCCTCCAGTCCTATTCACATGAAGGAGGTAACATCGGAGTTTCTAGTTTGAGTGCATGCCGACAAGTTCTTTGTATAGCTCGAACTTATCTCTTGATACCACTGTCAGCATATACGAAGGGTTCTCACTTGTATGGATCTTCTTGACCTGTATAGATCCATTCTCTATTCTTTCTTGAATCCAATGATATCTCACGTCGATATGCTTCGTCCTTGCGTGATACATGGTGTTTTTGCTTAGGTCTATAACACGTTAACTGTCACAATAGACAACATACTTATTTTGATGTAGTCCAAGCTCTCGAAGGAACCGTTTCAGCCAAACCATTTCCTTGCCAGCTTCAGTAGCAGCAATATACTCTACTTCAGTTGTAGAGAGTGCAATACACTTTTGCAGCTTCGACTGCTATGATATAGCTCCCCCCTGAAAATGTGAACAAGTATCTTCTAGTAGATTTATGATTATCAAGAGCACCTACTATATCAGCATCTGTGTAGCCCTTCAAGATTGGATTAGATCCTCCAAAACACAAGCAATCTCCTACAGTACCTCTTAGGTACCTGAGTATCCACTTGACTGCTTCCCAATGTTCCTTTCCTAAATTTTCAAGGAATCTGCTAACAACACCAACTACATGAGTAATATCAGGTCTGATGCATATCATTGCATACATCAAGCTTCCGACTACTCAAGAATAAGTAATCTAGCCATGTTCCCTTTCTCCTCCACTGTTGTAGTACATATCTTCTTGCTCAACTTTAGATGACTAGCAAGAGGTGTGCTGATTGGCTTAGAATTCTTCATGTTAAAACGTTCCAGTGCACGTTCAATGTACTTCTCTTGAGACAACCACAACTTTCTGCTTGTTCGCTCTCGAACTATCTTCATACCCAAAATTTGTTGTGCTGGGTCCAAGTCCTTCATATCAAATGACTTGGACAAATCTCCCTTCAACTTTGAGATCAACCCCTTGTCTTTTCCTACAATTAACATGTCATCCACATACAACAACAATATAATAAAGTTATTCTTAGAATTTTTTTTGAAGTATACACATGGATCAGAATAGGTCTTTATGTATATTTGAGTCAAACTTCATGTACCACTGCCTTGGTGCCTGCTTTAATCCTTAAAGACTCTTATTCAATTTGCACACCATGTTTTTCTTTCCAGCTACTTCAATTCCTTCTGGCTACTCCATATATATCTCCTCTTCCAAATCTTTATGAAGAAATGTAGTTTTCACATCCAACTGCCCCACTTCAAGATCTAGGCTAGCTATTAAGCTCAAAATTGTTCAAATAGAAGTTATTTTGACAATATATAAGAAAATTTTGTCCAAATCAATACCTTTTTTATGTTCGAAGCTTTTAAACACCATTCGAGCTTTGTATTTCACCAGCTTGCCATTTCCATCTTTCTTGAGTTTAAAGACTCACTAACATTTGAGTGGTCTTTTACCCTTTGGAAGTTCAACCAGCTTGTATGTGCCATTTTTCTACAGAGATTTCATCTCTTCTTGCATGGTTTTATCCCCTGGTTCTTTTCTGTATGGGACATCACCTCCTTAAGACTTTTTGGCTCCCCCTCATCACTGATGAGGACATATTGTGTGGAAGGGTACCTGCATGACTCTACCCTTGGCCTTCCTGATCTCCTTAGAGGTTGAGGTTGTTCTTCTTCCTGAGTATGGTGCTCCACTTGCTTGACACCATTATCAAGTTGCCCCTCCTACTGAATAACCTTATTAGGTTCCCCCCCTGCTCAGCAACCTCGTCGGTCCTACTTTCTGCACTTGTGGGATTGTTAGAAGTAGAAGAAATAGTAACAATATTTGGAATTATACCATTCTTAGCCTTCTCTGGCATATCATTAGCGGTTCCAACTTCACTTTAACAGTAGACTACATCTTTGCTTCTGATGACCTTCTTCTTTACAGGATCCCACAATCTGTACCCGAACTCTTCATCTCCATATCCGATGAATATGGAGGGAGCTGATTTATCATCTAGGTTTATTCTCTGCTCTTTTGGTACATGTGCAAAAGCTCTACAACCGAACATCTTCAAATGCGAGTAGGACACCTCCTTGTTGGTCCAAACTCTCTTTGGGATGTCAAACGCCAACAAAACTGATGGAATCCTATTGATCAGGTAGCATGCTATCTGAATTGCTTCACCCCAGAATGACTTAGGCAGTTTAGCCATTTTGAGCATGCTTCTCACCTTCTCCACAATGGTGCGGTTCATCCTTTCAGTTATGCTATTGTGTTGTGGGGTTACAGGAACTATTTTTTCATGTCTGATCCCATGGCTTGAATAGTACTCTTCAAATTCCCTTGAAATGTACTCACCTCTATTGTCACTTCGAAGACGCTTTAGCTTTTGGCCTGTCTCCCTTTCCACCAGAGCATGAAACTTCTAGAAAACTTGAAACACTTGATCTTTGGTTTTCAAAATATAAACCCATAATTTTCGTGAAGCATCATCAATAAAAGTAACAAAATATTGGTTACCGCCCATCATATCAATTTCCATTGGACAACAAATATTAGAATATACCAAATCAAGTATATTCGATTTTCTTTCAGACGTTATATGAAATGAGACTCTATGTTGCTTACCAAATAAATAGTAGTCACAAGGTTTTATCGTTATACCTTTGGCATAAGAAATGAGTGATTTCCTGGCAAGAATATGCAATCTCTTCTCGCTCATAAGACCCATTCTTTTGTGCCACAAATCTGCAGAAATCTCATCTTGTTCCGCGTTTAGTTCACCTTGGCATATTTCTGTATTTGTCTTGTACAACGTGCCATGAGCAACTCCCTTTGCAATCACCAATGATCCTTTGATGAATCTCCACTTTTGATTCGCAACATAGTTCTCGTATCCATCTCGGTCTAAAGCAATTTCCGAGATCAAGTTCATCCGCATATCAAGTACATGTCGCACGTCCTTTAGAACCAATGTGCATCCGACATTTGTCTTGATACAAATATCACCGATCCTCGCAATCTTTGAGTAACTCGTGTTACCCATTCTCATGGTTTCAAAATCGCCTGCTACATATTTGCAAAAAAAATTCTCTTACCGATGTGGCATGGTAAAATGTTGCTGTATCAACCACCCATTCCGACTCTAGATCTCACAAGTGTATGCATTCTTCTTCTTCATTTATAAAGAGGACAACATTATCATTGTTTTGCATCATGGCGGTTGTGTTGTCGTCATTCTTTTGGCCACTACTTTCACCTTTGCCCTTCCTTGGATTTGAGCAATCTCTTTTGAAGTGACCTGGTTGATCACAATTGTAGCAATTTCTGGATCTTGATTTGGATCGGTTCTTAGACTTCTCACGAGCTCCAGATCTACCATATTTTCTTAAACTTCTTTGATAACTCTTGCCTCTACCTTCTATGATGAGAGTCTGTCCTTGATTTTCTAGATTCTTTCTCATCTTCTCATTGAGTAGGAGAACCGATGTGATATCTTTCAACTCAATTGTATCTTACCGTGCAGGATGGTTGTTGCTATTATCGTACGAAGATGGCAACGAGTTCAATAATAAGATGACTTTATCTTCTTCCTCGATTTTCATTCTGAGGTTGGTGAGCTATGTGATTAGTCCGTTAAATACATTTAAATGTGAAAAAAATTCGTACCTTCACCCATGTGTAGGGCGTATAACTGCTTCTTCAGGTATAATTTATTTGTCAGCGTTTTGGACATGTATTGGCTTTCCAACCTTGTCTAAATTCCACATGCGGTGTTTTCATCAATGATGTTATGTACCACATCATTTGATAAGTGCAACCTGATTGCACTAGCAGCACTTTTATCCAAGTCAGCCCAATCTTCAGCTTTCATGGTATCAGGCTTTTTGGCATCAACATCTAGTACCTTGTGTAATTTTTGTTGGATGAGAAGATCCATCATCCTTCTTTGTCATGTTGAGAAATCACTATCTCTGTTGAATTTTGTTACCTCGTACTTTACTCTGGACCATTTTTTCACCGAGTATAGTACTACCGATAATGAATAGTACTTGTGTGAACGAACAGAACCTGTGCTCTGATACCAGTTGTTGGGAATAAACCCCCGCAGAAATAATATTCATGATAATAAAAGCAGAATAATAATATAGTACCGATATACGGTAATTAGCAAGAATAAGAGAGTGACAATGATACCAAAATTTTTATGTGAAAAATCCTTTTGAATAAGGGAAAACCCACGACCCCCAGGGGAGCAACTGACATCACTATAGCAAGGAATTTTACACTTTGTAGGTCCGAGTAAAATACTCCACGGACCATTACAACTCTCAAAAGAAATATCTCTTTTTTGATATTCTCACCTCACTACGATATCGCTCACTTTCTATTTTTCTCACAGACTATTTTCTTATACTCTGTGTGTGAAGCCTCACTCTTTCTTTCTCTCTTTTTTGGTGTGTAGAAATGAGAGCCGGAGCTCTCATTTTATAGCTGAAGCCTCACTATCTGAAGCCTACTATATTTGATAATTTGCACACACATTTTCTTCTTTTTCTTCAATGTTGACAATTCAAAAACGTTGACAATTCAAAAAACGGTGACTGCAAAAAACTTAGAAGTGAAGAAAGACATCTTCCTTAAATTATGGGATAGACCCATCAAGATTTTCCTCTTGGGCTCCCTACTTGTCTCCTGAGGACCAGAATAATTCTTAGATTTTTTTTTATCTTTTCTTCTCTTTTCAACCAAAAAGGCATAGTTATTAAATCTTTTTGTTTTTCAATTGAGTTCTCTTTCTTTGTCTTTGCATTCGTCTGCAACCAGAGGTAAGTGTTTCGAGTGTAAGACAACATATTTGATGTCTGATTTCCATCAAGATATAAAGTAATGCATAAGTGCGGGGTGGGACAAGACTCCATTTTTTCTCAATAATTCAAAGCCTTATTTCTTGGACTGTTATATCATTACATAATTTTGATTTGTGATCAGTTACTATACTGGAAAACTCATATTTTACTATGATGTTGTTAATACAAGGAACTTTGAGGGACCTTTCAAAGACAACACTCCAACTGGGGCAGAATCAATTCTGTTAATGCAGGGGATGAGGTAATTCACTCATAACTATTGTACGACTAATTTTGTGCACTCTTTCTGATATTTGTGCTATGCCGGAATGAAAATCTTGAGGCCTAACGGATGGTTTCTGGAGCCGCAGAAAATGGTAATATTTCATCATGATGAATTTGTGCCCGTAGCATCTTGCAGTTTGAACTCTCAACCGGATGGGTTTGATTTTGTTAGCAAAAGGGACAAATAATACAACTTCAGTTAACCATCACCCGTCAACAAAATGGCCATCCACATCCAATTTAAGAAAAATATGGCAATGGTATTGCCTTCATACTTTTCTTTTTTACTCCTAGGGGTTGTGGGGTGGGGTGGGGTTGGGGGGGGGGGCTGAGAGTCGATCAACTATGAAATATCAGTTTCTATTTCAAGGCTGTTATATAAAACACTATAATAGAATAATCAACTTTCTTGTGGACTTAGTATATCAATGTAGACCATCAATGGAATGGACTAAGACATTTTTTCTTTTTGCGTCATTTGAGAGTCTCAAATTGCGATAAACAATACCATTTTTGTGATTTGGACAATATGAAATATGAAGATTGTTGATACAAAACTTATACATTTGAGTATGAACCGCCTTATTATCGGGAAAAAGTACGTTAATATGAGGATTAAATAATACATAGAACGTCAACCGGTTCAATGAGTATATTTGGGCACAGCGTATTGTTGATACAAACACATACTATGTCAGTATCAAACGCCTTATTTTTTTAATATTATTCCATGGATAAAAATAATTTTAAGATTAAGAGGGTGTTTGGCTAAGCTTATAAGCTGGTCACACTAGCTTATAAGCACTTTTCGGCTTATCTACGCATTTGGTAAAGTTAAAATTGTTTATAAGCCAAGTGAATATAAGTCAAAAATAAGCTAAAAGCTATAAACTCGCCACCCACAACTTATGAATTTTTAGCTTATAAGCACTCTAAGTTTGACTAAAATTTTTACTATTTTATCCTTAAAATATTCTTTTTAGAACAAAACTCCTATATCGATAATCACTGCCTCAAGTTTTTTTTCAACCTAATCCCCCCCCCCTCCTCCCTTCCCCCCTTCAAGTATGCAATTCTCATTGACTATTTAAGATAAGCAAATTCTCTATTTCTTTACATATTTGTAGCAATGTAATTATGTATCAATCTTTGAACTGTATGTAATAAATGAGTACATATCAAATTTTTGGTGTATTGCTTTCTAAGTGCTGTAGTGATGAAAACAATATTTGTTTCTCTTCAAAAATTTTGTCCTATTTAGGTTTATTTTTGCTGAGTAACTTTTGTCAATTTATTAATTATTATAACTTATGATTATATACTTGTCATAAAATAAATTATATATCATAAAAATTATCTTATCTAAGCATAGTTGCATATAAAATAAAATGATAAATAGAATATTTTGTATTATAATAAATATGGAATCTAAAGTTTTGAAGAAATTATGTCCTTATAAGTGTAAAGAGTTCTAAGATTATTTAAATCATTTTAACAAATAAGAGCTTATCAACACTTTTTTTATCAAATACTGCAACAACTTATTATCAATTTAGCACTTGTATCCAAACTCATAACTGCTTATTTATTAAATTAATTTCAGCACTTAAAAGTGCTTTTTAGCATCTAATGCTTATCAGCTACTTCAATTCAGCTAATCCAAATGGGCTCTGCACATAGACGAGCTGCTTTGTCTTTTGGCGGCAATTTCTCGATCAATTTTCTCATTTATTTATCCTTCAGCTTCTTCCAACGTCTTCTTAAATGAAATTTAAGGTGCATTCGCAAAGCTATATTAAGGCTTTAATTACATGAATTGGTTTATTTTCTAGTTAATTGATTAATTGGTCATTATTGAATTGATTGCAATTGAAGGATTATCATTATTTTCTCCAACTCTATAGGGGGACAACAATGACCGGTAATTATGTATTATAGTTAAATTCAAAATGCGACTTTTAAATTTTTGTTTATATTTGTTGTCTATATAAATTCTTCGGAAAAGGTCCAAATATGTCCCTGAATTATTAAAAATAGAGCAATTATACCATCCGTTTGTATTTGGGTACAAAATTATCCTTGACGTTAATAAAGTGGTTCACTTTTACCTATCCCCACCATCAGACTCCCCATCAAGGATAATTTTGGACCCAAATACAAACAGAGGCCATAATTGCTCTATTTTCAATAATTCAAGAATATATTTGACCCTTTTCTATATAAAATAATACTTTTTGCTAAGTTGAAAATCCATGTCGGAGAAAAAGTTTTCTTTGTAAGTAAAAGGGGGAAAGGAATGTCGTGCCATATCTTTTACATAGTAATTACTACGATGACGAGAAATTTCACCGAAAAATCAACCTCCTGCTTCACTTATTATTTTCTTACCGGATCAAATTCGTGTGATTTGATTTTTATATTTTTTGTACTCCCAAGTCCTAGCATGTAAGTTAACCAAACAATACCACATTAGAGGGACCCGAATTCGGATCTTCTCAAAGGATACAATGCCATTGTTCGTCATTGATGTATTCGTAATAAAATGACCTTTTACATTGTAATATCAATTCTTAATGCAAAATCTTATTATTAGAGTACCAAGTAATTAATGGTGAAATTTTTTTCGTTTCGTCTTCCTGTTTTAATTTGCAACCGCATATCGATACATCTATAAGTTACTATCACAATTTCCACTTTTACATGTCTCTGATGTGCGTATTTGGGTACAAAATTGTGCCCTCCTTGTACCCAAATGCAAATAGAGGGCATAATTGCTCTATTTTTAATAGTTTAGGTTCATATTTGGACCTTTTCAACTCAGCAAAAAAGTATTCCCTCCATTTCAATTTATGTGAACTCATTTGACTGGGTGCAGTATTTAAGAAAAGAGAGAAGACTTTTGAACTTGTAGTGTAAAATGAAGCACATATATTGTTATATCCCGTACCTTAGCATTAGGATGTGTCGTAGTAAATCCACATGAGTACGAAAGGGATTGTGTCTATTAAGAGGTTATAGAGGGTTTAAGACATTGTTCTTGTAAGACCCTGTAAATTTAATAATATTGATACCATTATATACTTTTGATGTGGTATTTTGAGTGGAACATTTTTGTAAAAAGTTTGAAAAATATGATTTTATATAGTTATTAATATTACTACTTTCGAATATGCTCTAAATTATACACATATATAATATAAGAAAGTTTATGAGATTTTCTTTATTGTAAAGATAGAAATTATTTTCTCACAAGAAAAGAAGGTTATTTTTTACCATTTTAAGAATTAAGCGTACAAAATATTTTACTCTTTATATGAAATTGGGAAAAATTAGAAGTTGAGAAAATATATGAATTTTTACATGGATGTTTTAATAAAATAATAGTGTATGTATTAATTTTATATGGTACCATGATTTATTAATTATCAATACTTGCATGGTAGAGATTAGTCTTATCTTATGTTCACGTGGGACCTAGTTAAAGTAATAGATGATGAGTCATAAGTAAATTCCTAACGTGGAAAGATTTCATACAAAGTGAGACTTCTCTTTCATTATTCTGACCTTTATCTTGAAATTGGCCTCAAATTTTATGACCACTTGATAATTGTCTCATGTATTGAATGTATAGCCTAATTCTTTTGGTAGACTAAGATATAATGAGCAGTAAATCCACGCAAACGACAGTGTGTGTATTTCTTTTAGCAAAAATCATTTAGCTTGAAAGAAAATGGGTTTCCTTTTGTATTTCCTGTAAAGGTTGGTGTTGAATCTTCCATTGATAATGTTAGAACCCAAAAACATGAGGAATCTGTTATAGGAATCTTTTATCTAGCCATGTAAACAAGGACATCAAGTATATATTCTTGAAGGAATTAGCATAAGACAAGAATGTCACACAAAGATATAATTTCTCAGGACTTGCTTTTCTATATCTCTCTTATTTTCCTTGTGACTTTCTTCTAGTTATATGGTCCAGTCACAAAAATAAGGAATCTTTTCTACTAGTTCTATCAAGAATACCACACGATCTACAAGGTTAAATTTGGACAAGAATTGTGCTCAAAATATGGAAAAGAAAGTATTTACCAACTTATCCTCTTAGTATTGGATTTCTAACTGATTTTGCCCTCGTTTTAAGGCTCTTCTCGTTTACATGGAGATTAGCAGATTCAGTTAATCAGTAATATAGTGGACTTGGAAGAATTTTGGGGATAAATGACAGAAGAAGGACGAAAGGAATTATTTGATGATGTAGAGTATGGAGTGAATATTGGTCGGATAAGAAATAACGTGCTATGATATAAAGAATATCTTAAGAATTTTTCCCTACTTCGAGGGTTATGTGTTCTTCGCAAAAGATCTGTGGTAGAGGGATTGTCAAGAGAACCGGCTCAGGTATGTTAAGGCTAATCCTTCCTTCTTTTGGCATGATCCAAGTAACGAAACGTAAACGTAATATTGTTCCATAACTGGTTGTACTCTTGGCAGTTAAGGATGTCTATATTATTCACTCCCGTAAAGTGATATTCAAGCATGTCTAAGTACGTATCTAGTTCCCTATTGAGGTATATGATAGAGATATTAATGTTTATAATATAAAGATACATGCATCTTCATGCATTCACACCCGTGTTACGACCTGTCGGGCAGTTACCACCGGTTGGGTAGTCATGC
This sequence comes from Nicotiana sylvestris, assembly GCF_000393655.2. Classification (NCBI taxonomy): domain Eukaryota; kingdom Viridiplantae; phylum Streptophyta; class Magnoliopsida; order Solanales; family Solanaceae; genus Nicotiana; species Nicotiana sylvestris. The sequence goes on from NC_091059.1 coordinate 183,972,067, forward strand.
ATATTCATTTACCACTGAGCTATGGCCGGTTGGGCAGTTACATATTTACCACCGAGCTACGGCCGGTCGGACAGTCATGCATTTACCACTGCGCTACGGCCAGTCGGGCAGTTACCACTGATCAGTTGAGCAGTCATGCATCATACGATATGGATAATAGTTTCAAAGAGAAGCATTGTATATATATATATATATATGAGTATGCTAATTATGCAGATAAGGTGGCACTTCAGAGATTCAGGTTGACTCTTATATGTCGTTAATTAATGTTGACTTACTGTTATGTTTCAGTTCTGCCTTACATATTCAGTATTTTATTCGTACTGACGTCCTTTTGTTGGGGACGACTGCATTCATGCCTGCAAGTATAGATAATCAGTTTGGCGAGTCCTCATAGTAGACGGGATTGGCATTCAGCAAAGGATCAGTAAGACTCCACCTCATTCGGAGTGCAGCCGAGTTTATCAGTCATCGTATTAGAGTTTTGATAAAGACTTATGGGTAAGCCGGTACCCTGTCCCATTTGATGTCAAATAATCTTAGAGGCTTTGTAGACGAAGGTTCATTTTGTACAATATGTGAGAGGCCTTGACGGCCTATATGTATTCAGGTTTTACGAAAAATGATTCAGTGATACAGTGTTGTTTCCAATTACAGTTGTACATTTTGAGTTGTGGCCATGTTGGCCCATGATAGTTACAGAAGAAAAGCAAAAGAGTTACAGAGCGGTTCGTTCGGGCAAGTGCGGCATCGGGTGCCAGCCATGCCTCCCTAGGTTGGGGTGTGACATATATTTTGTGTGGCTATAAATCATTGCAAAAAGGTAAATTGTTTTCAAATAGGGAAAGTGGTCATTCTTTTTGGTACGGACTAAAAAGAAAATAGGTTCACATAAATTGAAACGGGTGTTAATACCCAATTTTTGCCTGTATATTTTTATATACAAAGTACTTTCAAAATAGCTTATATGTGCATGTATAAGTATGTCCAAATGTTTTATTGTTTTTTCCTATTTTTTTAAAGATTTTTAAACTAATTTATTCCCCTATTTTACTCATAAAAAAACCAATAATAATTCCCAAAATTATCATTTTTTGTGATTCATTTGTTGGATCCTCATATTTTTACTAAAATATAGCTAAGATAATTTTTGCATATTTTTACAAATTTATTTAGTATTTTTAAAACTAAATTACATGTAATTGCAATGTTAGCCTCTTTTAGATTTAATTACGTTTATATCCATAAAAAGTTAAGTCCAGTATTTTTAGTTTGATAATTATGTACTATAAATCATATTAGTACCTTTAATTTATTTACAGAAATTATTTTACTATTTTTTATAAATCAAATAAAAAAATGGCTATTTAAATGTTAGCCCCATTTTATTTTAATTATAGCCCGATTTTGAACCCCAATTTGAAGCCCAATTACCCTAACCCAATTCCCATTCAAACCGACCCACAACCCTAATTCGCTCTAATCCATGGCCTTCCAAGGTCATCGGAGACCTATATCAACCTCTCATGGCCCTACGTGTTCGTTCCTGTGGTCTCATGACTAGATCCTAAAAAGGTTTTGTCCAGTCTTTGCTCGATAACTGTTCTTCGGTCGTCTCTCGCTTATCTTCGGCAAGCCATGGCTATTCGAGTCAGACTTTTGACTCTCCTACTTAGATCAATGATTTTCAAGGCCTTTCTCATCACTTGGGGTCCTTCTGAAACCGTAACCTCTAAGTTCTTTCGATTTATCTTAGATCTGCTTCAGATCTATGTTTGCTTTGTACTTCTAAGCATTTTTCTTGAAGTTTCTTTTTAAAACTCTGCTTTCAAAACCCCTTATCTTTTCCGATTAGGGTTCTTGTTAAGTTATTTCAAAACTTTCCTCTGATTTCTGACATGTTTTGCTATGTTTGCTCATATCGTTCTTCTACCTGAGTTTGCATGTTAAAAGCCCTAATTTCTTTTGACTGTTTATTAGACGAATGCTTGTTTGCTTGAGTTTTGTCTGTTTTGTTTGTTTATCCTCTTTTAAAACTCTACTGTTTTTGAAAATCCCATGGCTTTGAGTCTGAGACTGTTCGTTTAAGTGCATGACTCGATTTGAAGTTCTTTATTTCAAAACCTTTTATTCCTTTGTGTGATTCTTCTGACTCTGGTTATCTATCATCTCTAAAACTCGATTATGCTCGAAACCCTAATTTTTAAAAGAGGGTTTTCCTCACCTGCTACTGTGAGATCTTCGCCTGCCTTTGATATTCTATGTTTTCTTCACTACTGGCTCAATGTGACTTGACCTACTAGACTATCATGCTTCAAATGTTGCTATCTATTGAATTTTGTGCTACTATTGTATGCTATTTCCTTTTGCCAACAGGCTTGGCCTGACATGTATAGTGTTTATGCACCTATTTATATGTTGAGTTTCCTTCTTTGACTGATCTTCAAACTTGTGACTGATTTCAAACAATTCCTTTGTGAAATTCTGATTTCACTCGCCTGTTAAGGTTAACTGATTTCTTTTCCTGTTTTGCTTTACTGAATCCTTTCCAAAACTAGAGTGTTTCTGTACCTAGACTCGATTGCTTACTTAATGTTTTACTACTTCTTTTATGGAAACTGTCAGCCTACTCACAAATTGATTTCCTTCCTTATTTTGAACTTGTCACTGCCCGTTAAGCAAGTGATCCCTTAATTAAAGGCAATCACTTGTATAATTGATTCTGAATCATGATTGTTTCCATGTTTGTAGCTTATTATCTCTCTCTTACTCGTTTTCAAAAACTATAAATACCCTGTACTTCTTTTCTTTCAAGGACACGAATACAAGTCATAAACACTTGAGTTCAAACACACACTCCACTAAATCTCTTTTTTTTCTCTATCACTACTATATTGCTGCCTTACCTAGCCGACTGAAAGCCAAGGCTAGATTGTGGGAAACTTGCTTATTTTTCTCCACATTTTCATTTCTTACTGGTATGTTCTAATTAAGCTTCTGCACCAACAACAACATGCTTATTTACTGTTACTTGCATCCTTGCTTGTCTATTGTTTGTATTTAACCCAGTACCTTTATTAAAGCATGTTGTAACTTCCCCTTTTTCCTGTTCTAAATTAATGTATCATGACTTGTGAATCCTAAATTTTTACCCCAATGTGTTTAATACTTGTGGGTGGTTTGGGGCATGACAGTGTCACACCTCCTTTTTGCGCGCCCTGCCCCGAAGGGTTAAATGCGCGGGTGGAGTTTTTCCAATTTAAGTGACAATATTCGAAATGGGATTATTTATTTAATTCAGAGTCACCACTTGGGAAAGGTTTGGCTTTTGGTGTCCCAAGTCACCGGTTTATCTTGAATCCCAAATCGAGGAAAAATATTCGACTATCCAAATGAAGTCTGCGAACCAGAAATTCTAAGTAAGGAATTCTGTTGACCCGAGGGAAGGTGTTAGGCACCCTCGAATCCCGTGGTTCTAGCACGGTCGCTTAAATTGTTATAATGGCTAAATATCTGATTTAAATACATGTTATGACTTACGTGCTTTTATTAAGTTTAAACCGCTTTTATCATTATCACTTATTTTTATAGAATTGCAACGTCGTGAAAATGCATCTCGAACCACGTCACAATCAATGCGCCCGTGATCGTCAACACATTTTGACTTTGTTGAGATTTGGATTTGGGTCACATCAATGTGCACCCGAATTTAAGAATATAATTTTAATTAAGCCGCGCCTAAAGAGTCTAACGCGTTATTATTTTTTGAGAAGGCCATGAGATTCACTAAACGGCCTAGCCTGAATTCTAAATATTATGATTAGTTGTTGAGGGCCCCGCAATTTGCATTTTTATTTGGCGAGGCTCGTCTCATTATTTTTTACAGGATATCCTAAAGCGACTACATTTCTAATGTGTTTGTTCCCAGAAATAGAAGAAAGAAAATGTATGCTAATTGAAGTATATGCCTTGGCCTAAACCGGACTCTTATCAATTTCTGATTAATTACTTACAAAGTGGAGTAAATATTATATTTCATGAAAGAATGCTTTAATTTGACAAAAATCACATATGAGCTAACGAAATACAACACTTGATCCGAACAAACATCCTTAAGTTGGATCTAAATTAACTTATTTAAACAGGACTGATAGAATTCCTTATTAAAGGATGTTACCGATGATGTTCAAAACTAGTCCTATAAACTGCCTCAAGAAATAGAAACTGGGTGATTCAAAACTGTATTATATTTGGCTAGATTTAACAGCCATTTGCCCCTATCTATTCAAAGCATGCTGAAAGGGTGAGTTTAATTTTAACAATCGTACTAAATAGTTTCACATTCCATGAGTTGTATTTACGTCCTGTATGCTACTAAACGAATCAAATACCGCAGTTTCAGATCAACATAAACTTTAATTAAGTACAAACTTACTAATGTGTTCTCTACTAGACTAACACACTAAAATTTACACAGCTTGACAGTAGTTATAAAATTTGTAAGCGAAGCAACAGATGGTTATAATCTCTTCAGATCTTTCGATTCAATCTTTCATTGCGACATCAGTTACATCAGACAAATTCGAAATGTGTACCTGAGGAGATGCTCACGATGAAATAAGCAGGGGAGTCAGTTGAGCAGCAATGTAAACGAAACACCAGCAGTAACAGATGAACAACAACAGGACAAATTCCAATGCAAGATGCAATTATAGACGAAGAAAGAGGCAGCAAAATGACAGCAACAAAGCCAGGGGAGTAGAATCAGAATTTAGACAAACCAATTCCAAGAGAATCAACCAATGCAAACCAAACCATAAACTCAGCTGACACTTGAAAGAAAAACAGAACTGACTGAACAGGTTGAACAAGCTGGGAATCGAACAAACAGCAGGAAGAAGAAAACAGTTTCTGCTTTCTGTATATCCCTCTCCCTATCTCCTTTCTTTCCAAAATCCAAATGTCAATCTTCAGTTTTGAAACTATACTTGAGTTATCAAAAGAAATCTTTTCCAGTTTTCTGTTTTTCAAAACTCAAAACTCTCAATATTCAATCTCAGTGTTTTATGTGTATCTCTCTTTCTGTATGTGTGTATCTCTTTCCCAGAACTTCAACTCTCAAATGTTCAATCCCAATCCCCTTCTCTCTCTGTGTTAACAATTTCCCTGTGTGTCTGTATCTCTAATCTCCCTCCTTTTCTCTCTCCATTCTTTCTCAATGTGCCTCCCTTTTATAAGCCTTAACATCACCGCTTTTACAACCTGATAGACTAATCAGATACCCCTCCCATGTGTTATCTTCTTTTCAGTTCCACTTAGCTATTTAAGTATTAGAACCCCCATCACACTCTCTGGCAAACTTACTTTTTAGTAAGGTTTATTATTTCTGAAACTAAAGCAGTGTATGGGCAGCAGAATATGATCTGACAGCATGTGCTGTCAACTATTTTATTCAAAAGCCCTTATGCAGGGCATAGGCTGTGCACAAATGCACCTGTGGTGCACAAGGGCACATGTTGTGCACAAGTGCACATGCCCTCCAATTCAGAACTTAAACAAATATTCCTTTTATATTTCTGATTCAAATTAACAACTATAAGTAAACAAACTTAGTTCTTAATTGATTCAGGCAATGTTTAACAGAAGCAAATCGATTTGTTATTGTTTGGACAACTGAAACTAATTGACGACATATGTCGACTCGACTATACTAGTTACAACTCATACAATCGAGACCAAAATCAGACATTTAACAGTATCGAACACATGATTCGAATTGTACTGACTAAGCAAAATTACATGGGAGGAATCAGTTGGTCAGTTCACATTTGAAATTCAATTAATTACACAACAAATACATACATACACATTATCAGAACAATTAGAAGAAGGACTCAATCAAACAACAGAGGTTCAGGCAAAGTGGACAGGAACAGTTGATAAAACTCAAAACACAGATTAAAACAAAACCTGAACAGACCTTTTAAACGAACATGGACTAACAGAAATAAGAAAAGGAAAGCAAAACTCACCTCAAATCTCGAAAAATCAAAAGCCTTAACTCGGATTCGGACAGACCTTTCTTAAGGCTGAACGGACTTTAATCGAAGTGTTTCTCAGATGAGAAACACTTCGATTAAGGTCCATTAGACCTTAATCTTTTGGTTTAAACGAGATACGGACCAGTGACAAGGAACCCTAAGGTTTCAAAGATTAGATCTGGGATTCATGCTTCCCTGGTCAGATTCGGACCAAACCAAGCATGGTTTGGCCACGAGGGGGGTCCGGGGACTGCCTGGTATGAATTTAGGGCAGATCGGGGTAGATCGAGTTTTGACTCGAATCTTCAAATGAAGATTCGAGAAGGTGGGATGGGATTCGAGGGGTGTGGTTGGTGGATTTGGGTTCAGGACGGTGAGGAGCATCTATGGTGTTAAGGGTAGGGTCACCGACGTCCATGCCGCCGGTTTTCATGGCGAATGTATGCAGGGGCGGCTAGGGTTTGGAGGGCTGGGGTCTGGTGAAGACGACCTAAGGCAGGGGGGGGGTTTGGATTAGGGCGCGGGGTAAAAGGGGTTAGGGTTTATATACGGGGTGGATGGCTTGATCTCAACCGTTAGATCAATCTAGATCTACGGTCTGGATCTGAGGGCTTAAGTGGAACGGTGTCGTTTGGCTTAGTAGGGGTCAAGGTTGGTTCGGGTGGAACGGGTCGGGTTCATTAGTGGGTTATGGGGTGTGAGATCTTGACCGTTGATCAATCTGAGATCAACGATCCAGATCATACTGGATTTAAACGGTGTCGTTTAGATGGCTAGGGGTAGGCTGGTCACGGATCGGGCAAGCTTGGTTTTGGGCTGAGTTTGTTTGGGCCAATTTGTTTAAAATTGGCCCAAGTCCGAAAAAGATTTTTTTTTATTATTTTATTTTCTTCTTTATTTTAAAAACAAAACCTAAGTAATTCAAATTAAAATTAAATAAATACTTAATACAATTATTTGCACACATATTAAAATTTTTTAAAACAGGTAAAATCAAACAAAAACAAAATCACGGACAAAGATGCCTATTTATGATTTTCTATTTAACAACCGGATTACGGTTCAAATTATGCATGACACATACATTTTTTTTGTATTTTGTTTTAATAAAATAAAAATGGGCAAAAATCATAAATAATTAACAAAGTGCCATGTAAAAATCCAAAAATTGTACAGCAGGACCAATTGTTATTATTTTTTATTTCTTTTGGAGCGATTGTCGCGCGAAACAAAAATCACGTGCTCACAGCTGCCCCTCTTTGTTCGGAAACACGAAGAGTTTTCGTGCAAAGATAAAGTGAGCGGATATGAGCGATTTTTGCCTATGGACTAACTCCGTGTGAAGCATGTTTTTGAAAGATCTGACCGAATCTTGCTTCAAAGATTTCCTACATATCCTGGGCTAAACAGGAATCAGGTCAATGTAGTTCAGGAAGCTTTGGTAGCTGGGACTACCATGGGATTGCAATGCTTGTTGTTACTGCTGTTGCTGTTGTCACTGCTGCGTCACTGACCGCCTTATTACAACCAAAGGAAAATTGGAACTGAACTAACTACTTATATGCATGTCAACTGCGAGTTACAAGATTCCTATCTATGATTCTTTTGCGACTTGATCTTGGGTCTTAGCTGATTGTGCTTGGAGACTTTGATCCGAATCTTGATGCTTGCGAGTTGCGGCGACTTGTTCAATCTTTGGGATACTGAGTGAAACGCGACTGGCAGAGTTCAGGACCTTAGTCAAATGTTGGAGTCGATCCACCTTCCATTTACTCTGATATTCTCGGGACATCTTCTTTTTTGTCTTTTTTCTTCTTTGATTCTGAGTTGAGACTCATCTCGTGGGTCATTTCGAATCGTGTGGCTCGAGGTTAGACCTGCGGGAGAAAACAAACAAACGAACGAAATTTTCTGCCCCAGTTTCACTAGGAAAATTTCGTGAATTATTCGCCAGTAAGTTCATAAAATTGATGAAGGAAGATAAAAATGCTCGGTTCAGGGTTGGAGCCCTAATACCGACTAGCTGGGGAGAAGTTCAGTTTTAGAGTTGAAACTCTAATACTGACCAACTGGGGAAAAGTTCAGCTTAGGGTTTAAAACCCTAATGCTGACTAAAGGAAAAGTTCAGTTTAGGGTTTAAAACCCTAATGCTGATTGCATGGAAAAGCTCAGTTTAGGGTTTAAAACCCTAATGCTGGCTGAATGGAAAAAGTTCAGTTTAGGGTTTAAAACCCTAATGCTGACTAAAGGAAAAATTCAGTTTAGGGTTTAAAACCCTAATGCTGACTGCATGGAAAAGCTCAGTTTAGGGTTTAAAACCCTAATGCTGGCTGAATGGAAAAAGTTCAGTTTAGGGTTTAAAACCCTAATGCTGACTAAAGGGAAAATTCAGTTTAGGGTTTAAAACCCTAATGCTGACTGCATGGAAAAGCTCAGTTTAGGGTTTAAAACCCTAATGCTGGCTGAATGGGAAAAGTTCAGTTTAGGGTTTAAAACCCTAATGCTGACTGCATGGAAAAGCTCAGTTTAGGGTTTAAAACCCTAATGCTGGTTGAATGGAAAAAGTTCACTTTAAGGTTTAAAACCCTAATGCTGACTAAAGTAAAAATTCAGTTTAGGGTTTAAAACCCTAATGCTGACTGCATGAAAAAGCTCAGTTTAGGGTTTAAAACCCTAATGCTGGCTGAATGGAAAAGATCAGTTTAGGGTTTAAAACCCTAATGCTGACTGAATGGAAAAAGTTCAGTTTAGGGTTTAAAACCCTAATGCTGACTGCATGGAAAAGCTCAGTTTAGGGTTTAAAACCCTAATGCTGGCTGAATGGAAAAGTTCTGTTTAGGGTTTAAAACCCTAATGCTGACTGAATGGAAAAAGTTCAGTTTAGGGTTTAAAACCCTAATGCTGACTGCATGGAAAAGCTCAGTTTAGGGTTTAAAACCCTAATGCTGGCTGAATGGAAAAAGTTCAGTTTAGGGTTTAAAACCCTAATGCTGACTGCATGGAAAAGCTCAGTTTAGGGTTTAAAACCCTAATGCTGGCTGAATGGAAAAAGTTCAGTTTAGGGTTTAAAACCCTAATGCTGACTGAATGGAAAAAGTTCAGTTTAGGGTTTAAAACCCTAATGCTGACTGCATGGAAAAGCTCAGTTTAGGGTTTAAAACCCTAATGCTGGCTGAATGGAAAAGTTCTGTTTAGGGTTTAAAACCCTAATGCTGACTGAATGGAAAAAGTTCAGTTTAGGGTTTAAAACCCTAATGCTGACTGCATGGAAAAGCTCAGTTTAGGGTTTAAAACCCTAATGCTGACTGAATGGAAAAAGTTCAGTTTAGGGTTTAAAACCCTAATGCTGACTGCATGGAAAAGCTCAGTTTAGGGTTTAAAACCCTAATGCTGGCTGAATGGAAAAGTTCAGTTTAGGGTTTAAAACCCTAATGCTGACTGAATGGAAAAAGTTCAGTTTAGGGTTTAAAACCCTAATGCTGACTGCATGGGAAAAGCTCAGTTTAGGGTTTAAAACCCTAATGCTGGCTGAATGGAAAAAGTTCAGTTTAGGGTTTAAAACCCTAATGCTGACTAAAGGAAAAATTCAGTTTAGGGTTTAAAACCCTAATGCTGACTGCATGGAAAAGCTCAGTTTAGGGTTTAAAACCCTAATGCTGGCTGAATGGAAAAGATCAGTTTAGGGTTTAAAACCCTAATGCTGACTGAATGGAAAAAGTTCAGTTTAGGGTTTAAAACCCTAATGGTGACTGCATGGAAAAGCTCAGTTTAGGGTTTAAAACCCTAATGCTGGCTGAATGGAAAAGTTCTGTTTAGGGTTTAAAACCCTAATGCTGACTGAATGGAAAAAGTTCAGTTTAGGGTTTAAAACCCTAATGCTGACTGCATGGAAAAGCTCAGTTTAGGGTTTAAAACCCTAATGCTGACTGAATGGAAAAAGTTCAGTTTAGGGTTTAAAACCCTAATGCTGACTGCATGGAAAAGCTCAGTTTAGGGTTTAAAACCCTAATGCTGACTGAATGGAAAAAGTTCAGTTTAGGGTTTAAAACCCTAATGCTGACTGAATGGAAAAAGTTCAGTTTAGGGTTTAAAACCCTAATGCTGACTGCATGGGAAAAGCTCAGTTTAGGGTTTAAAACCCTAATGCTGGCTGAATGGAAAAAGTTCAGTTTAGGGTTTAAAACCCTAATGCTGACTAAAGGAAAAATTCAGTTTAGGGTTTAAAACCCTAATGCTGACTGCATGGAAAAGCTCAGTTTAGGGTTTAAAACCCTAATGCTGGCTAAATGGAAAAAGTTCAGTTTAGGGTTTAAAACCCTAATGCTGACTAAAGGAAAAATTCAGTTTAGGGTTTAAAACCCTAATGCTGACTGCATGAAAAAGCTCAGTTTAGAGTGTAAAACCCTAATGCTGGCTGAATGGAAAAAGTTCAGTTTAGGGTTTAAAACTCTAATGCTGACTGAATGGAAAAATTCAGTTTAGGGTTTAAAACCCTAATGCTGACTGCATGGAAAAGCTCAGTCTAGGGTTTAAAACCCTAATGCTGGCTGAATGGAAAAAGTTCAGTTTAGGGTTTAAAACCCTAATGCTGACTGCATGGAAAAGCTCAGTTTAGGGTTTAAAACCCTAATGCTGGCTGAATGGAAAAAGTTCAGTTTAGGGTTTAAAACCCTAATGCTGACTAAAGGAAAAATTCAGTTTAGGGTTTAAAACCCTAATGCTGACTGCATGGAAAAGCTCAGTTTAGGGTTTAAAACCCTAATGCTGGCTGAATGGAAAAAGTTCAGTTTAGGGTTTAAAACCCTAATGCTGACTGAATGGAAAAATTCATTTTAGGGTTTAAAACCCTAATGTTGACTGCATGGAAAAGCTCAGTTTAGGGTTTAAAACCCTAATGCTGGCTGAATGGAAAAAGTTCAGTTTAGGGTTTAAAACCCTAATGCTGACTGAATGGAAAACATTCAGTTTAGGGTTTAAAACCCTAATGCTGACTGCATGGAAAAGCTCAGTTTAGGGTTTAAAACCCTAATGCTGGCTGAATGGAAAAAGTTCAGTTTAGGGTTTAAAACCCTAATGCTGACTAAAGGAAAAATTCAGTTTAGGGTTTAAAACCCTAATGCTGACTGCATGGAAAAGCTCAGTTTAGGGTTTAAAACCCTAATGCTGGCTGAATGGAAAAAGTTCAGTTTAGGGTTTAAAACCCTAATGCTGACTAAAGGAAAAATTCAGTTTAGGGTTTAAAACCCTAATGCTGACTGCATGAAAAAGCTCAGTTTAGGGTTTAAAACCCTAATGCTGGCTGAATGGAAAAAGTTCAGTTTAGGGTTTAAAACCCTAATGCTGACTGAATGGAAAAATTCAGTTTAGGGTTTAAAACCCTAATGCTGACTGAATGGAAAAATTCAGTTTAGGGTTTAAAACCCTAATGCTGACTAAAGGAAAAATTCAGTTTAGGGTTTAAAACCCTAATGCTGACTGCATGGAAAAGCTCAGTTTAGGGTTTAAAATCCTAATGCTGGCTGAATGAAAAAAGTTCAGTTTAGGGTTTAAAACCCTAATGCTGACTAAAGGAAAAATTCAGTTTAGGGTTTAAAACCCTAATGCTGACTGCATGAAAAAGCTCAGTTTAGGGTTTAAAACCCTAATGCTGGCTGAATGGAAAAAGTTCAGTTTAGGGTTTAAAACCCTAATGTTGACTGAATGGAAAAATTCAGTTTAGGGTTTAAAACCCTAATGCTGACTGAATGGAAAAATTCAGTTTAGGGTTTAAAACCCTAATGCTGACTAAAGGAAAAATTCAGTTTAGGGTTTAAAACCCTAATGCTGACTGCATGGAAAAGCTCAGTTTAGGGTTTAAAACACTAATGCTGGCTGAATGGAAAAAGTTCAGTTTAGGGTTTAAAACCCTAATGCTGACTGCATGGAAAAGCTCAGTTTAGGGTTTAAAACCCTAATGCTGGCTGAAAGGAAAAATTCAGTTTAGGGTTTAAAACCCTAATGCTGACTAGAGGAAAAATTCAGTTGAGGGTTTAAAACCCTAATGCTGATTAGCTGGGGACAAAATTCGAGAACAAACAACTGACCTCTTTTTTTGAATTTTCTTGTTTTAGTAAAAGACAAAAGGGAGTTTCGTGGAAACTTACCTTTCGAGTGAATCCTTATTGCCAAAATATTTCATGTACCCATGTACCTTCTCCTTTGGGCGACACCTGCTTCTTGCACGGTTGTCTTGGATTAAACCTGTTTCAACTTTTCAGACAAAGAACAATTGTTAGTTCGGAAATGACGGTCGGTTTGGTGACCTTGATCGTTCCCGGTTGCTTTGTTGCGTCTTCATTTCTGTTGCGAAGTCCCACCATTGATTTGATTCATATGTCGAAACCCTTTAGACCGCTCAAGCTTGCATTTCCAGGTTCTGTGATGATTTGCCTCGTAAGGCCCTTTTTTTTTTTTTTTTTTTTCTGTGTCCCGTTTTGCTTGGAGGTTCTCAACGGGGATTTTATTGGAGGTATTCTGTGGGGATTTGTACAAAAGGAAGTCCTATGGGGGAATATTTACAAAGTGTATTCTTTGTGTGGATCTTTGTACAATGGGGCATGCTGGGTAATTGTTTCGCAGCGGGCTTTCTAGGCTTGGTTGGGGTAAGATCTTTGGGGAATTTTTACAAAGGGACTCGCCGGGGATGTGCTGGGGAAATTCCAACGGGGATTTTTTTTTTTTAAATATATATTGGGGAGACTTTGTGGGAGGATTGTACAGGGAGAGACTCTGTGGGGATTCGTCTGAAGGCGGACTTGCTGGGGGAAATTTCTCTTTTTACTCTTTACTTCGAACGCCATCGAACATCATGATTTATCAAGTTCGGACAGATGTACCAACGAAACGGGGTGTTTTTCTTCATGAAACAAAATTCCGTGAAAACAAACCTGCCACCTGCCCTCTCCGGTGTATCCTGAACTTGGGGTTAAAACATAAAAAGGGATTCGAAGAGAAACAAAGAAAGGAGAAAACAAATTTCAGGAAGGGAATGTCTCTTTCGGGACGGGAAAGACTTATCTGAGGAAGATAACGCTGGCTTTAAATGACATGACATGCTCTTTGGACTGGACGCCTGACCTTCCATGAACTTGCGTTTCCCTGAACCCGAACGGATCTGTGATTTCAAACCGGTGGAACTTTGCCGAGACCTCTTTGGGGTGTAGTCATTCTTTTCGGCCAACAGCGCCCTTTGCGGGTTTTCGTTGGCTGACCTCTCTCATTTCTCTTCCTGTCCTCGCTTGATAGCACTCTTTGTGAGTTTTTACTAAACAAGCTCTCTCATTTTTGTTTCTCTACTCCCGTCGCCTCGTGGTGCCCGAAGGTTTTCACCGACGAGACTCTCTCATTTTATCTCTCTCAATTCAGAGTGTGCCGGTCTCCATTTGTGACGCTTATTGGTTCCCCACTATCTTTGGTAATTGATTTGAAGGCTTGTGCTTGGTAAAGAGAGGTAGATGATACTAACTTCTAAACTGCTCGACGTGCCCCGGTTTCAATTTCAGGGTGAATGGGATTTTATTGTTGGTGTGACTGAACCTCAGGGAGAGGCTGCCTACGTATCCTTTCGGAATCAAGTCAAACGTAGTTCAGGCCTCAATCAATGTTTTTTTTTAAGCGGCTCAAAGGTTTGTAGAGAGAATTGGGTAGTGTTTGGGGAGTAGTGGGGAATAAAACCTTTGTCATTTCGAATGCGTCAAGATTACTGGAGTATAATTCAGACGTAGTATCTCTTGACTGCATCCGCATTTACTGCTGTGTCGGGGTCATTTCCTTCGATATCACCTAAATACAATGCTCCTCTCGGCAATATCTTCCTTATGATGTATGGGCCTTTCCAATTTGGGGCAAACTTACCTTTTGCTTCCTCATGATGCGGCAGAATACGCCTCAGTACCAGCTGACCTACTTCGAAATTCCTGGGTCGGACTTTCTTGTTGTAAGCACGGGCCATCCTTCGTTGGTATAACTGTCCGTGACAAACTGCGGCCATTCGCTTTTCATCAATCAAAGTCAATTGCTCTAACCGAGTCTTGACCCACTCGCTGTCTTCGATTTCTGCTTCGACAATGATTCGAAGCGAAGGAATTTCTACCTCTGCCGGTATTACAGCCTCGGTCCCATAAACCAAAAGATAAGGAGTCGCTCCTACTGATGTGCGTACCGTAGTGCGATACCCCAACAATGCAAATGGTAACTGCTCATGCCACTGTCGGGAACTTTGGATCGTTTTCCTCAAAATCTTCTTGATGTTTTTGTTCGCCGCTTCCACAGCGCCATTGGCTTTCGGCCGATAAGGAGTAGAATTCCTATGCGTTATCTTGAATTGCTCGCATACATCTCCCATCAAGTGACTGTTCAAGTTTGCTGCGTTATCTGTAATGATAGTCGCAGGAATACCGAAACGACAGATAAGATTTGAGTGTACAAAATCCACTACAGCTTTTTTAGTGACCGACTTGAGAGTGACAGCTTCTACCCATTTTGTGAAGTAATCGATGGCAACCAGTATAAACCTGTGTCCATTCGAAGCCTTTGGTTCGATTGGTCCAATGACGTCCATGCCCCAGGCGACAAATGGCCAAGGTGCAGACATGGGATGCAGCTCCGTGGGAGGTGCATGAATCAAATCACCGTGCACCTGACACTGATGACACTTCCGAACGAAGCTAAAGCAATCCTTTTCCATGGTCATCCAGTAATAACCTGCTCGAAGGATTTTCTTCGCTAAGACATACCCGTTCATGTGAGGTCCGCACACACCTGCGTGTACTTCGTGCATGATCTTTCTCGCTTCCTCGATATCGACACATCTTAGGAGATTGAGGTCCGGGGTCCTCTTATATAACAATTCACCGCTCAGAAAGAAACCACTTGCATGTCGCCTAATGGTCCTCTTTTGATCTCCAGTAGCGTGCTCGGGGTATTCTTGTGTCTTCAGGAACCTCTTGATGTCATGGTACCAAGGCTGCGTATTTGATCCCGCCTCGATTACATTGCAGTAACCGTGTCTTTCCTTGATTTGGATTTCCAAAGGATCGACGTGGGCGTTGCCCGGGTAGGGTAGCATTGAAGCCAAAGTAGCAAGTGCATCTGCCAGTTCATTGTGACACCTCGGGATATACCTGAACTCTATTGATGTAAAGCGCTTGCTGAGGTCCTCCACATGCTGTCGGTAAGGGATAAGTTTGACATCCCGAGTTTCCCATTTGCCTTGAGCTTACCGGATAATCAGGTCAGAATCTCCCATAATCAGTAAGTCTTCGACATCCTGATCGATTGCCATATGCATGCCCATGATGAAGGCTTCATACTCAGCTGTATTATTTGTGAAAAAGAAACGAAGTCTAGCTGTGGCGGGATAATGCTGACCAGAAGGCGAGATCAAAATTGCCCCAATCCCTACACCCTTGGCGTTCACGGCTCCATCAAAGAACATCTTCCAGACATGAGCGTCCTCCGAGACCACTTCTACGGTGTTTACTTCTTCATCTGGAAAGTAGGTATCCAATGGCTGGTATTCCTCATCGATAGGATTTTTGGCCAAATGATCTGCTAGCGCCTGGGCTTTCATTGCCGTGCGAGTGACATAGACTATGTCGAATTCCGTAAGCAAGATTTGCCATTTAGCCAGTCTCCCAGTAGGCATTGGTTTCTGAAATATATACTTCAAAGGATCCAACCTGCTTATGAGGAACGTAGTGTGGGCTTGGAGATAATGTCTCAGCTTTTGAGCAACCCATGTGAGAGCGCAGCATGTCCTTTCCAGCAGAGTGTATTTGGCCTCGTAGCCGGTGAATTTCTTGCTCAAGTAGTAGATTGCTTGCTCCTTCTTTCCGGTTACGTCGTGTTGCCCGAGGACGCAACCGAAAGAGTTCTCCAAGACTGTCAGATACAAGAAAAGTGGCCTCCCCGGTTCTGGAGGGACCAAGACTGGGGGATTCGAAAGGTATTCTTTGACTTTATCAAAGGCTTTTTGACACTCAGTTGTCCATTTAATCGCCGCATCTTTCCTTAACAGCTTGAACATGGGCTCACACGTGCTTGTCAGCTGGGCAATAAACCGACTGATGTAGTTTAACCTGCCCAACAGACTCATCACGTCTTTCTTTGTTCTCGGGGGAGGCAGATCTATGATGGATTTTATCTTAGTTGGATCTAGCTCGATACCTCTCCTGCTTACTATGAAGCCCAAAAGTTTGCCCAACGGAACTCCGAAAGCGCATTTGGCTGGGTTTAGCTTCAAGTCATACTTCCTTAATCTCTCGAAGAATTTCCTCAAATCTTGGATGTGATTATCCTGTGTCCTGGACTTGACTATCACGTCGTCCACGTACACCTCTATTTCCTGATGCATCATGTCATGGAAAATGGCAGTCATGGCCCTCATGTAAGTAGCCCCAGCATTCTTCAAACCAAATGGCATGACCCGGTAACAGTAGGTGCCCCAAGGCGTGGTGAAGGCAGTTTTCTCGGCGTCCTCTTCATCCATCAATACCTGATGATACCCAGCGTAACAATCTACGAAAGACTGTATCTCGTGTTTGGCGCAATTATCAACGAGGATGTGGATGTTGGGCAGCGGGAAATTATCTTTAGGACTTGCTCTGTTCAGATCTCGGTAATCTACACATACCCGAGTTTTCCCGTCCTTTTTTGGTACTGGAACCACATTCGCCAACCATGTTGTATATTGGACTACCCGAATCACTCCCGTTTTCAGTTGTTTGGTGATCTCCTCTTTAATCTTGTCACTGACCTCAGTTTTGAACTTTCGTTGCTTTTGTTGAACTGGAGGACAATCAGGATGAATCGGCAATTTATGAACCACTAGATCAACACCTAGCCCCGGCATGTCATCATATGACCAAGCAAACACGTCTTTAAATTCAAAAAGAAGTTGAATTATCGCCTCTCGCGTTTTCTTGTCCGTGTGAATGCTTATCTTGGTCTCCCGGATTTCTTCCGGGGTTCCTAAATTTACCGGTTCAGTGTCATTCAGATTTGGCTTAGGTTTATTCTCGAAGTATTCCAACTCTCGGTTTATCTCCCTAAAAGCTTCTTCCATATCATATTCTGGTTCTGGGTTCATTAATCGCAGTTAAATAGCTCTTTGTGATCTGGGCGTGAAGTCCGCAAACATGTCATATTTAAAGCCGCATTATTATGACTGAAAAGAAAGATAAAAGGAAAAATAACAAAAATCAGAACAAAAGAAAGAATGGGAAAGCAATGATGATTTTTTTTTATTTTTCTTTGGAAAGTTGGAAGATAACAATGTTTACAACTTAGGAATTCAAAACAACAATTGGAAAGAAGAAAACGTTCAAGTTATGTCCTGGAGATAACTTGTGACACATGAAAGGTGGCAGGACAGGTCTACCCGGACTTCCGTCTAGTCGGGAATGGCGTAGCCTCCCAGTTTTGAAGTTTGGCGTTCGGCCCCATGTACATCATCTCAGCAATGCTTGTGCCTTCACCTGGTTGAACCATGTGGACCTCGTAGAGCATCTTTCTCATCGCCCCACATATCTCCTCGATTTCCTCAGCTGTGAAGACCTCATCATCTTCTTCTTCAACGTACCTTGGCCTGATGAAAGTTGCATATAAATCCGGCAGTGGTTGAGGTAACTTCCAACCCTCATTTTTCCTTTTCTTTGCCCACTCTTCGTCTGCTGGAGTAGGTTTGAAACCTAGTCCAAAAGGTTTCTTGATGACTGGCAAGGTAATGGGTTCTGTTATTCCCTGAAGGGTTCGTCCAAGCCCCTTCCCTGGCCTAAATCTGTGCCGGATCATCTCTTTGGCCACCATAACCGAGGCGTTAGACAAGAAAGGCTGGGGGCAGGGTATTCTCTCTTCGCGCTGCTCTGCCAGTACAATCTCGAAAGCTTGATAGACCGTATGTTCGCTCCCTCCTCTCGGTTCAAGATATGGGATGGATGGGTTCCGATAGATAGCATGCTCATCTTCTCCATGGACCACGATCTCTCGGTCTTCGTACTCGAACTTCACCATCTGGTGAAGAGTGGAAGGCACAGCTCCTGCCGCATGGATCCAAGGTCTGCCAAGGAGAAAATTGTAGGATGTATCCATGTCGAGCACCTGGAAGGTTACTTGAAATTCGACTGGGTCCTATGACCAACAACAGGTCTATTTCTCCCATGGTATCTCTCTTGATGCCGTCGAAAGCTCTTACGCAGACATTGTTGGGTCGGATTCTTCCGGTCCCAATTTCCATTCTTTGTAGCGTGGAGAGCGGGCAAATGTCAACGCCTGAGCCTCCATCCAACATTACCCGCTTGACATAAAAGTCTTCGCATTTAACTGTTAGATGCAAAGTTTTGTTGTGTGCCGCTCCTTCCGGGGGTAGATCGTTCTTGCTGAAAGAGATTTGGTTGACGACGAAGAATCTTTCCGTCATCCGCTCTAATTGTTCTACCGAGGTTTCAACTGGCACATATGCTTCATTCAGGGTCTTCAGTAAGATCTTTTGATGCTCGGTCGACCTCATTAACAATGACAGCATGGACACTTGCTCGGGGTACTTGCGCAGTTGATCTATCACTTCGTAATCTGGCATTTTCATTTGTTGGAAGAACACTTCCGCTTCTTCAACACTTACGGGCTTCTTTGGCGGGAATCGCCTTTGTGTGGCGTCGTTCAGTTCTTGGGTATTTGAATACCTTCCAATGAAAGTATTTTCTGGAAGTTCTCCCATGACCTCTTTGCCTTTGTACATTACCAAAGTCTTTTGATAATTCCACGGCACTGTGGACGGGTTGGTCATTGGCTTTTGTGGCACGCGTCCGATAACCACTGGCTCATTCAGCCGAGGTGGTTGAATCGTCCCCCGGACCACATAGGCCCCTTTCGGCACGTACATAGGTTTTGTCTTTTTGATTGCGAAGTTCTGCGTCTTCTCAGCTCGACCTCGTGGTACGTAAAGAACTCCATCCTTTACCGGCACCACTTTCTTCTCCACCTTCTTTTCAGGTTCTTTCTTTATAGCTTTGGCCTCCTCCCCCTTTTCTGGTTTCTGGTCTGTCTCAGGCCTCTTCCCCGTGTCGACAATGGCAATTATGGCTTTCAAAGCAGGGTTGAACTCTTTGTCTTCACAAATCATTCCGATCAACGGCCCATTATTGTGAGCAGGTAATGGATTGTTAGTTACATTCGGGATCTCCTCGTCCCTTAGCACTATTTTCCCTTGCTCTATCAAATTTTCGACCACTCTTTTCAATGACCAGCAGTCATTTGTATCATGTCCCTCGGCCCCTGAATGATAGGCGCATCTGACTCCAGCTTTGTAAGAAGGTGACGTCGGGTTTTGCCTTGTTTGAGGGATTGGTTGCAAGAAACCCAACTGGACCAGCTTTGAGAACAAAGTTGAGTATGGTTCACCGATAGGCGTAAAAGTCCGCCTTCTGGGTGGCTCCTGAGGGCGAAAGTTATTCTGCGGGGGTTGTGGGTTGTAGTGGTTGCGGTAAGGAGGCTGATTTCTGGGAGGTGGAGCTGGGCCACGGTTGGCTTGTTGTGGTGGATGGGCATAAGGCTGGGCATTCATGACCATATTATGTTCATGAGCATATGCCAAATTGGAGTGGGGGTAGTAGTGTTGTGGGGTTCTTTCCGGGAAACGGGGCCTGGGATGACGATATTCCCTTGCTTCCGAGGCTGCCATAGTCGTTTCTTCTTTCTTCTTCCTCTGGTCATTCCTCCAGACCCGCTTTGGACGGCCTGGGAGGTTGCCCTTATGGCTGCTTGACTCAGAATCCTACCTGTTTTCAGACCACTTTCCACCATCTCTCCAATCTTGATCGCTTCCGCGAATGGCTTACCCATGGCTGACATCATGTTTTGGAAATAGTCAGACTCTTGAGCCTGGAGAAAAGTAGTGACCATTTCCACTTCATCCATGGGAGGCTTCACTCTTGACGCCTGTTCACGCCACTTGATAGCATATTCCCTGAAGCTTTCTGAAGGTTTCTTCTTCAAATTCGACAACGAATTTCGGTCTGGCGCAATGTCGATGTTATACTGGAATTGTTTCACAAAATCTCTGGCGAGATCATCCCATATATGCCATCGAGACATTTCCTGGTCCATATACCATTCCGAGGCTATCCCTACTAGACTTTCCCCAAAATATGCCATTAGCAGTTCTTCTTTTCCGCCGGCTCCCCGCAATTGGTTGCAGTATTTCTTAAGATGTGCAATGGGGTCACCGTGCCCATCGTATTTCTCGAACTTCGGGGTCTTGAAACCCGCTGGCAGGTGCACGTGAGGGAACATGCATAGGTCGGCGTAAGAGACGCTCTTCTGTCCGCTCAATCCTTGCATATTCTTCAAACTTTGTTCAAGGCTTCTCATTCTCTTGGCAATCTCATTTTGTTCTGCAATTCTGGGGTTCTGATCTTGCCCGGGTGCAAGCTCGCACTGAGGCGGTAGAGGGTTAGTGCTGGTAGCGAACCTAGTTGGTTCCATTGAGAACGATGGTGCTTGGAATGTAAAAGAGGATGAGTCAAAACTTGGTTTGTACGTGGTAGGCTGTGCCGTAATCGGGCAAGGCGATGCAGTAAAGATGTTCATGCTTGCATCAGTGGATGACATTCGGGGATGAGGCTCAGAAGGCGATCCAGCAGAGAAGGCTGAGGTGGCTGGGTACCCGAATGGGGTAGCAGGATAATTTATGGGGACATTAGAAGTCCCACTTGACCTGGAGAATAATTCAGGGAATCCGGGGACGACACTTGGCGGCTCTTTCCCATTATTCCAATCGTCCAGCATTTCCAACATGCGGAGCCGTAGGATTCTATTTTCCTCCGCAGTTGCGGATTCAGGTGTGAGGACGGCTGAGATCGAGCTCTCCTCGGAAACAGGGATTGTTTGCAATGGAATTTCTGAAGACATTTCCACACTTCCTTTTGACCTGGTGAAGTAAGTGTGAGTACTGCTTCTGGTCCTAACAACAGGTAGTTGAACACTTCTCCTTGACCTCGTGAAGTATGAGTGCGAGGCTAGACTTTCACCAAACCAACCGTCTTTTCAAAAACCATGGAATACTCAATGACAAACGCACGGTTAATTTGCAGCGAATAACAGGTAGTTAATCTCACGTTGGTCATGATGCACCTATACAGTTAAGTGGATTACTACATGTTTGCTACGAGAGCATGCGTCATTCCGGCATTTTTCCTCTTTATTAGTTTTTCCCCTTTTTATTATATTTTTCTTTTTCTTCTTTTTTTTGTTTTTCTTTTATGTTTTTTTTATTTTGTAGTAAAAGAAATGCGACCGGATCCGATGAGGATTGCCTACGCATCACGATGCCTACGTGAATCAGATAATTACGTAGTTCGAAAAACACAAATGAGCGTCAAAGAAGCAACCTCTTTATTGTTGAAATGGTCTATTACAAACTACATTTTGCAAAAGAAAGAGCAAACTTTGAAAATAAACCTAGACTCAAAATAGACTAAAAATCACCCTGATGGGAAAAACAGGCAGAAGATGCTAAGATGCAGGCTTGACTTATGAGTGCATTATGGTTTTGAAAATTGGTGTCCGTGGGGCATCGTTCGGCCTCGCCGCGGTCCTAGGCGTGAGATCCCTCTCAAGTTGCTCCAGCTCGTGCATAGTCTGCTTGACATGACCCATTACTGCCGAGAGGATGGTAACGCTGGACATGTTCTCACATCGTAAACATCGTCTGGTGATGGCATGGGCAATGGCCTTGATCCTATCTCTGGCTTGCTTCTTCTCTACGAGTAGGCGTTTTATCTGATCGCTGCATATCTTGAAGACTTGAGCATCCTGTATATGCTGATGCTTCAGTCGCCGTACTTCCAACTTCATCTGGGCTATTGAGTCGTACCAGTATCTGCTCTCAATTTGGAAATCCTTAGCCTGATTAACTGCTTTGATCTCAAGTGCAGCCATCTCTCTCTTTATTTTAGCAACAGTTTTCTCGTGGTCGCCTTCCAATTTATTCAGGTATCGACGATGCTTATCTGTTCTTGTATCCCACTGTGCCCTGAGCTCCGCTATGACGTTTTCAGATTTCTCCAAACCATCTTGCCATTCCCTGATTTCACTTTTTAACCTTTTTATCAGCTGCTCGTCTGATCGACGCCTTGGCTGTTTATCTGCATCCACCCTTATCTGTTTGATCTGGGCTCTGAGCATTTCGTTTTCCTGAATTAACCTGTTCCGCTCTCCCAGATTGGTAGCAGCTTGCACGTTGTGCTCATATTTCAAGCCTTCTACTTGTTGCTTTAACCTGCTGATTTCGGCGCAATAGCCTCTTTCCTTTGCTAACCAATCCCACTGCCTTTGCGATGATTCGGTGAAATTCCGGATGTGGGGTCTCTTAGCCGGCCTTTCATGCTCAAATTCCCTTCTATACCATGCAAGGTAACCTGGCGCTGTCTCTCCTTTGGCTCGATCCCGCACGCAAGTATCTGATTTCAAATATTGACACTCACTCCAGATTTGGCGAATCTTTGCTTCTGGGAATTGTCCGTTAGGACTTATCTCAATTGCTTGAGTGCTAAGATCTTCCTCATGAGGTACTGTCTGGCATCTTCCGAACTGTCTCAAAACTCGGCAGGGTGCGTAAGGTTGAATGCTCTTAAGCCCCATCAGTAAGAAATAAGTTTTAGCTGCCGACATATATAGGATCTCATCAACAGGCAACCATCCTAGCGTCCATTGTATTTGGCTGGCAGTAAGAGCTTGAAAGAACGAGGTCCATGCCAGGACTCCTTTGGGCAAACTGATCTCTTTGGTTCTCGTGTAAGATTCTTCTATGCAAGTCTTTTCCGGGGAACCATGGCTCAAAATCTCGGAATGATGGCAGAGGTGCTCGGTCATCCATATCTGTAGGAGCAAGTTACAACCTTCGAAGAAATTTCCCCCAGCTTTACAAACTGTAAGAGCTCGAAAGATGTCAGATACCACCATAGGCGCGAGAGTACTGTCACTTTGCGTGAGTAAAGTGCTGACGACCCCGGATATCTTCAAATCAATGTTTCCGTCTTTCCTTGGAAATACCAGAAGTCCCAGGAACATCATTATGAACGCTACCCGTCTGTGCTTGTCCCACTTCTGACGAACACCTTTGCTGCACAGTTTGTTGATTGGATTGTTGAATCCCCCCTCATGACCGTACCTATCATATATGAAGCATGGAGTACAAAATCCGGCTGCCAGATCCGGGTTGTGGACTGTTCTGGGTATCTTCAATGAATCTAGGAACCGATGTACCGTGACGACTCTTGGGGCGACCAAGTATTTTTGCCTTAACGGAAGTTCAGCATTCCCGATGTACCCAGCCATTTCTTCCAAAGTCGGGGTGAGTTCAAAATCAGAGAAATGGAAAACATTGTGCGTCGGGTCCTAGTAGGTAATCAAAGCTCTTATGATATCTCCCCGAGGCTGGATTTCCAACAAACCCACGAGACCTTTCAGATATTTCTTGACCTCATTTTGTCCTTCAACACCTAAATCATTCCACCATAGCCATAACTTGACAGGGATTTTGGTCATTATTGAAAAATGTTCATTTTGCATCGTGCTCATCCTGCACATTTATTAAGGTGATTTTAACAAAAATGAATTGACTCAAAAAATATTTTACAAAGGGGATCAAGTTTTGAACACGGCCTTTAAACACTTTGGGGACGAAGATTTTAAGGCTGTGTGGGTCAACTGGACAAAAATGCTAAGCAAGACCCAAAGGTGGCTGTTTATGCAAAGTCAGCCTTCCGGCGTCCCTTTTTCGGAAACATTCGGCCATTTATGATAAAACAGCGTCACCAGACTTATTTATGACTCTTTTTATCGTTTTTTTTTCAAATTAGAAAACTCAATATTGCCAACACGACCTTTCAACGCCTCAGTGACGAAGATTTTAAGGTTGTGTGGGTCAACTGGACCAAACCTTAAAAAATGACCCAAAGGTGGCTGTTTATGCAAAGTCAGCCTTCCGGCGTCCCTTTCGGGAACATTCGGCTATTTATGACAAAACAGCATCACCTGACTTATTTATGACTCTTTTTATCGTTTTTCAAATTAGAAAACTCAATATTGCCAACACGGCCTTTCAACGCCTCGGTGACGAAGATTTTAAGGCTGTGTGGGTCAACTGGACCAAACCTTAAAAAATGACCCAAAGGTGGCTGTTTATGCAAAGTCAGCCTTCCGGCGTCCCTTTCGGGAACATTCGGCTATTTATGACAAAACAGCATCACCTGACTTATTTATGACTCTTTTTATCGTTTTTCAAATTAGAAAACTCAATATTGCCAACACGGCCTTTCAACGCCTCGGTGACGAAGATTTTAAGGCTGTGTGGGTCAACTGGACCAAACCTTAAAAAATGACCCGGTTTTTTTTACTTTAAATAAATACCTTCTCTTTTTTTTTGATTTTGAAAATGATAAAAGGAAAATTTTTATATTTTTTTTTAAAAATCAAACCAGAAGACAATCTCTTTTTTTTATATATATATTTTAGAAGAAATTCCGGCGAGGTTTCGACACTACTTGGACATTGGTTTTTCCAAAAGAAGTAATTATCTCCCTACGTTGCTATTTTTCCTTTTTAATTTTTTTTAAAAACCGGTCAGCATGCGTAACTGAAGCAAATAAATGCACAACACAGATAGGAATGCAGCATGATGGTCTTTTCCATTTCAGGTTGCCTGTCCTAGACGGACCCAACCCCTGTGTTGAGTCCCCTAAGTCAAATGCAATATGATGCAAATAAGCGTTCCTACTAGGGATCCGGCATGAAGTTTCGTTATACTAGGTTTAAACCTTGGTATTTGTTCTAGACTGTGTACCCGAGCGGACAACTCGAGTCGAGGAGGGGGCTACGTACCGGGGACCCGCGAGATCGTCCGGCTTTGTAACTTGTCCGACCTCTTTCTTATTTCAGGTATTGACACTAACAGAATAGGGAGTCTCGACCAGCGAGCTTCTCCCCGGAGGTAAGAAGAGAAGGGTTTCGGCACAGTTTATATACAGTTCAGATAATATCAAAGCGGTAAAAGACAACATTTAGCACGTTATGCAAAAACATGTAATAAAGATCAGATAATAAAGCCAAATATAACAATTATTCTAAGCTCGAATTCTTGAACCCTGAACCAGTGGTTCTGGGTTAATCATCCCCAGTAGAGTCGCCAGAGCTATCACACCTCCTTTTTGCGCACCCTGCCCCGAAGGGTTAAATGCGCGGGTGGAGTTTTTCCAATTTAAGTGACAATATTCGAAATGAGATTATTTATTTAATTCAGAGTCGCCACTTGGGAAAGGTTTGGCTTTTGGTGTCCCAAGTCACCGGTTTATCTTGAATCCCAAATCGAGGAAAAATATTCGACTATCCAAATGAAGTCTGCGAACCAGAAATTCTAAGTAAGGAATTCTGTTGACTCGAGGGAAGGTGTTAGGCACCCTCGAATCCCGTGGTTCTAGCACGGTCGCTTAAATTGTTATAATGGCTAAATATCTGATTTAAATACATGTTATGACTTACGTGCTTTTATTAAGTTTAAACCGCTTTTATCATTATCACTTATTTTTATAGAATTGCAACGTCGTGAAAATGCATCTCGAACCACGTCACAATCAATGCGCCCGTGATCGTCAACACATTTTGACTTCGTTGAGATTTGGATTTGGGTCACATCAATGTGCACCCGAATTTAAGAATATGATTTAATTAAGCCGCGCCTAAAGAGTCTAACGCGTTATTATTTTTTGAGAAGGCCATGAGATTCACTAAACGGCCTAGCCTGAATTCTAAATATTATGATTAGTTGTTGAGGGCCCCGCAATTTGCATTTTTTATTTAGCGAGGCTCGTCTCATTATTTTAGAAGAGGATATCCTAAAGTGACTACATTTCTATTATTTTGTTTCCAGAAATAGAAGAAAGAAAGATGTATGCTAATCGAAGTATATGCTTTGGCCTAAACCGGACTCTTATCAATTTCTGATTAATTACTTACATAGTGGAGTAAATATTATATTTCATGAAAGAATGCTTTAATTTGACAAAAATCACATATGAGCTAACGAAATACAACACTTGATCCGAACAAACATCCTTAAGTTGGATCTAAATTAACTTATTTAAACAGGACTGATAGAATTCCTTATTAAAGGATGTTACCGATGATGTTCAAAACTAGTCCTATAAACTGCCTCAAGAAATAAGAAACTGGGTGATTCAAAACTGTATTATATTTGGCTAGATTTAACAGCCATTTGCCCCTATCTATTCAAAGCATGCTGAAAGGGTGAGTTTAATTTTAACAATCGTACTAAATAGTTTCACATTCCATGAGTTGTATTTACGTCCTGTATGCTACTAAACGAATCAAATACCGCAGTTTCAGATCAACATAAACTTTAATTAAGTACAAACTTACTAATGTGTTCTCTACTAGACTAACACACTAAAATTTACACAGCTTGACAGTAGTTATAAAATTTGTAAGCGAAGCAACAGATGATTATAATCTCTTCAGATCTTTCGATTCAATCTTTCATTGCGACATCAATTACATCAGACAAATTCGAAATGTGTACCTGAGGAGATGCTCACAATGAAATAAGCAGGGGAGTCGGTTGAGCAGCAATGTAAACGAAACACCAGCAATAACAGATGAACAACAGCAGGACAAATTCCAATGCAAGATGCAATTATAGACGAAGAAAGAGGCAGCAAAATGACAGCAACAAAGCCAGGGGAGTAGAATCAGAATTTAGACAAACCAATTCCAAGAGAATCAACCAATGCAAACCAAACCATAAACTCAGCTGACACTTGAAAGAAAAACAGAACTGACTGAACAGGTTGAACAAGCTGGGAATCGAACAAACAGCAGGAAGAAGAAAATAGTTTCTGCTTTATGTATATCCCTCTCCCTATCTCCTTTCTTTCCAAAATCCAAATTTCAATCTTCAGTTTTGAAACTATACTTGAGTTATCAAAAGAAATCTTTTCCAGTTTTCTGTTTTTCAGAACTCAAAACTCTCAATATTCAATCTAAGTGTTTTATGTGTATCTCTCTTTCTGTATGTGTGTATCTCTTTCCCAGAACTTCAGCTCTCAAATGTTCAATCCCAATCCCCTTCTCTCTCTGTGTTAACAATTTCCCTGTGTGTCTGTATCTCTAATCTCCCTCCTTTTCTCTCTCCATTCTTTCTCAATGTGCCTCCCTTTTATAAGCCTTAACATCACCCCTTTTACAGCCTGATAGACTAATCAGATACCCCTCCCATGTGCTATCTTCTTTTCAGTTCCACTTAGCTATTTAAGTATTAGAACCCCCATCACACTCTCTGGCAAACTTACTTTTTAGTAAGGTTTATTATTTCTGAAACTAAAGCAGTGTATGGGCAGCAGAATGTGATCTGACAGCATGTGCTGTCAACTATTTTATTCAAAAGCCCTTATGCAGGGCATAGGCTGTGCACAAATGCACCTGTGGTGCACAAGGGCACATGTTGTGCACAAGTGCACATGCCCTCCAATTCAGAACTTAAACAAATATTCCTTTTATATTTCTGATTCAAATTAACAACTATAAGTAAACAAACTTAGTTCTTAATTGATTCAGGCAATGTTTAACAGAAGCAAATCGATTTGTTATTGTTTGGACAACTGAAACTAATTGACGACATATGTCGACTCGACTATACTAGTTACAACTCATACAATCGAGACCAAAATCAGACATTTAACAGTATCGAACACATGATTCGAATTGTACTGACTAAGCAAAATTACATGGGAGGAATCAGTTGGTCAGTTCACATTTGAAATTCAATTAATTGCACAACAAATACATACATACACATTATCAGAACAATTAGAAGAAGGACTCAATCAAACAATAGAGGTTCAGGCAAAGTGGACAGGAACAGTTGATAAAACTCAAAACACAGATTAAAACAAAACCTGAACAGACCTTTTAAACGAACATGGACTAACAGAAATAAGAAAAGGAAAGCAAAACTCACCTCAAATCTCGAAAAATCAAAAGCCTTAACTTGGATTCGGACAGACCTTTCTTAAGGCTGAACGGACTTTAATCGAAGTGTTTCTCAGATGAGAAACACTTCGATTAAGGTCCATTAGACCTTAATCTTTTGGTTTAAATGAGATACGGACCAGTGACAAGGAACCCTAAGGTTTCAAAGATTAGATCTGGGATTCATGCTTCCCTGGTCAGATTCGGACAAAACCAAGCATGGTTTGGCCACGAGGGGGGTCCGGGGACTGCCTGTTATGAATTTAGGGTAGATCGGGGTAGATCGAGTTTTGACTCGAATCTTCAAATGAATATTCGAGAAGGTGGGATGGGATTCGAGGGGTGTGGTTGGTGGATTTGGGTTCAGGACGGTGAGGAGCATCTATGGTGTTAAGGGTAGGGTCACCGGCGTCCATGCCGCCGGCTTTCATGGCGAAGGTATGCAGGGGCGGCTAGGGTTTGGAGGGCTGGGGTCTGGTGAAGATGACCTAAGGCAGGGGGGGTTTGGATTAGGGCGCGGGGTAAAAGGGGTTAGGGTTTATATACGGGGTGGATGGCTTGATCTCAACCGTTAGATCAATCTAGATCTACGGTCTGGATCTGAGGGCTTAAGTGGAACAGTGTCGTTTGGCTTAGTAGGGGTCAAGGTTGGTTCGGGTGGAACGAGTCGGGTTCATTAGTGGGTTATGGGGTGTGAGATCTTGACCGTTGATTAATTTGAGATTAACGGTCCAGATCATACTGGATTTAAACGGTGTCGTTTAGATGGCTAGGGGTAGGCTGGTCACGGACCGGGCAAGCCTGGTTTTTGGGCTGAGTTTGTTTGGGCCAATTTGTTTAAAATTGGCCCAAGTCCGAAAAAGATTTTTTTTTAATTATTATTTTATTTTCTTCTTTATTTTAAAAACAAAACCTAAGTAATTCAAATTAAAATTAAATAAACACTTAATACAATTATTTGCACACATATTAAAATATTTTAAAACAGGTAAAATCAAACAAAAACAAAATCACGGACAAAGATGCCTATTTATGATTTTCTATTTAACAACCGGATTACGGTTCAAATTATGCATGACACATACATTTTTTTTGTATTTTGTTTTAATAAAATAAAAATGGGCAAAAATCATAAATAATTAACAAAGTGCCATGTAAAAATCCAAAAATTGTACAGCAGGACCAATTGTTATTATTTTTTATTTCTTTTGGAGCGATTGTCGCGCGAAACAAAAATCACGTGCTCACAGACAGCATTGGACATTGTTGTGCATGACCCAAACCTGATTCCCCTGGGATCATAACCTTCATGTTTATCTCATATGTTGTGATTGGGTTATAGGCATGTCAGCACTTCCCATTGATGTGCATGCTCAATGCTAACCCATACCTAAGTGTATAGGCTCATTGCAATGGACTCCCGATCCCCTGACCCCTTTGTATGAAATTGTTAACTATGTAAAATGCTAATGGATGTCTCCCTATAATCCTTTCCTCTCCTTTATACCTTCAGTTTTTGTAAAACTTTGTTTCTGCACTTTCACTATCTTCTTAGACTTAAGTTCTGCCCCCCTTGTGTGAGCCTTGCCTTGGGATCCATGAGCTCCCTCTGAACTTGGACACATAAGGGCTGGCATTTTCACACTGCACTCATCCCTATTCTGGTTATGTAACTTGGGTGTGAGCACTGCCCGGGGTCCTATTGAGACCCTTAGGGTACTCTGACAATCAAGTCCGAGAAAGGCTTTGGATCAATGGCATTTTTGAGGTGGTTTATTCCATAACTCAGAGAGGAAGTCAAGAATCAGGCTTCCTCTGGTTGTAATTTTTCTTTGTACTTTTCTAGTGTAATTCATTATTTCTGGTTTGTAATAATTTGTAATAAACATTTGGGGGATGGCTAGTGAAAAGGGTTGGGTAACTATGTATGCTCAAGGGCAGAAAGCATGCCTATAGGACTATTTTAAATTCTTTGTGTTCAATTTTGCCTTTTTTAGACACCATGTCTGTGAGGTTTATCTCAATTTCTTCATGGTTAATGTCACACCTAGATAACCTGCCTATAGGACTTATTCACATACTGCATGCCACTTAGATATCATGCTTTAGGTTCTAAATGGCTATAAATAAGTGTCACGTTCATAATATCGAAATCAGTAATATATAGATATCATGAATATAGGGATTCCCAAGGAAATCTGGTTCGTTTCCATTCACATTCAATATTAGATATCATGTCCATAAGGTTTAAAATTAGCAATAGTAGATACCATCGCCTGCAGAATCTAAAACTAGTCTGTTTTAAAAATCAGTCTATTCTGAATTAGTTTTTAAATAATCTAATTCCCTTCTTTAACGAGGTTTAGCAAGCATGCCTATAGGATTTCAAATAATTCATTTTGAGTTATTACTTTTCGCCACATTCTGAATCAATTAGATATCATGCCTATAGGATCCCATCTAAACACATAGGCAAGCCTTAGAGTAATAACTATAATAACCTGAATCCGCCTTTGTTAATTGCTACAACCAGCAGGCAAGCCTGATTCAGACTTCTTATCTGAGTTATGTAATAAATAGATCTGCTTCAATAATCAAACTCACATCGTCTTTAGTAATTTAATCAGACCTAAAAAGTATGTGCAAGTCATGCTAGTTGTGTGCTTTTTTTGTTTAAGGAGGTGTATATGGGCCTTCATCTGTTTATATTCTTTCCACAACATGCAGTATGTATTTCGTATGTCGCCTTAGATTTTTACCCTTTGAAACCAATCAGCCTAATATCCCTCCCCTTTAGGAATAGTAGTCCTGAGCTCCTCCGGGACTGATAGGAATAGGACGGGTAATAGCATGCAATAATAATCGAGACCAATCCGCGCTTTAATACCTTAACGGGGTGGTAAGGGCAGATATGGATATGTTGTCCGATGCGCTAATACCACGTGTATCCCCTCTTTTGAGGAGTGTCATACCGGGTATCGCATTGATGTGATCCATATTAAATATAAACAAAGGACCCCCTTTCCCTTTATTTTCAAATTCCTTTTTAAAAGTCTTCTTTTAATTGTTCTTTCTTTTTATGCACTTAAATCTCCTAATATTTGAGCCCATACTTGTCTATTTGCTAAATTCACAATTAACTGTCTAGCCGGGAACCACACTAGTGGATCCCAAGGGTGCCTAACATCTTCCCCTTGGGTTAATTTCAAGCCCTTACCTTATCTCTAGTTATTCAAATGAAACTTAGAATTGAACCCCATTGGTGTCCTAATGCACCTTAAATCATTAGGTGGCGACTCTTCAAAATTTCAAAAACCCAGCTTCCAAAAGGAATGAGTTGTCCCATACCAAATGTCATAAACCCGATTTCACAAGAAAAAGGGGGCGCGACAGCGGAGGGAGTATTATTTTATACGGAAAAGGGTTAAATATGCCCATGAACTATTGAAAATAGAGCAATTACGCTATCCATTTGTATTTGGGTACAAAATTGTCCTTGATGTGTGTATGGGTCAAAATCTGATAAATGGGACCTTTCCTGATATAAGGAAATCAAGAATAAATTAGGCCGAGGTCATGCTTAAGAAGAAACACTGGTGAGTTGAGCAGCCAATGTCGAGGTCGAGCACTCAGATTGGCTGAAACAGCTAGTTTAGCAATAAGATATTTTAAAGGAATATTCTCTGTATTTGTACTTTTAGTAGGTAAGAGGTATGTCCCATATAAGTAGGAATAGAGAGAGAAAGAAGGGGCATGCAATATTCTATCTTGATAAGCTCTCTCTAGAAAAGTTAACTCTCAAGTAACTACAAATACTATCTTTACATAAGATTCGATTTGTTGTTTTATCAAAGCTTTCCCACATCAGATCCAATAACGTATTTGATATTCCCACGTTTGGTTATCTTATATCATTGTCAGAGAGAGAATCATCCATCTCGTTATACATTTTGGGTGAATTATTCTCTCTATTTACATTTATTGTCATTTATCATATTTATTGTTTGTCCTTGTCCCCCCATTCTTTCATAATAATATCATTAAATATCCTTTTGGCATTTAATAGCTTTACGTGCGGTTTCTAGACTATTACTATCCATCAATCTTGGATCTAAGATTTATTATGTTTAACTAGAATTTACCCATTATTATTTATTTAATTAGTTTGACAAAAAGGCTTAACACTTTTTGGTCAAATAATTTGGCGCCGACTGTGGGGGTTTTCTAGTTAAAAGTTTTAGTTTTTTCCTAGATCTAAAAAAAATGCACAAAACTTTTCAAAATCTCGTATCTTTGTTTGCACAAACCTGACATGACAGGCTATGGAGAGGAAAAGAGAAAGGCGATAGTCGATCTCACTGCCAATCTCCTAAACACCATCAATGAAACTCACGGAGAGGACGAGGAGAACGTGACACCAAGAGCCTCACCTAGGCGAAGTGATTCAACCCCACCTTATGGCAGTGTTACCGCTTCTCATGGAAAGGGAGCATCTACGTCCACCACGGAAGAAGCACCACCAGCGGTAAAAAAGCTACTAGAAGCATGGCTAACGAATATATTGAACAATATACTCAACAAACCCGCTCAGAGGGTGTGCAGAGAGGGTGTGCGAATCGACATGATCGGGTCCAAGCCTGTACTACTATTGAGTAGCAAGGATGGTCAATGCAGTTTTACCCAACAAGGTCGAGATCGAATCCACATGGAGTTAATTTGTTTGGAGTTATATTTATATCCAAGTCTAGATGTGGGTTTTGCTCTTAATTACACTTCCACACATGATTGATTTATTTTCTACTTCTAATTTGTTCTATAACATGCAATATTTGAAACTAAGTACAATATTTTTGTTGTTGATTTTCAAGAGTTTAAAGGAACTAGGGTAGTGACTTCCATGTAACGACCCGACCAGTCGTTTTGAGCATTTGCACTTTGTTCTCCAGTTCTCGAGCATGACTAGCCTTGTGTGATGTATTATGACTTATGTAAATCATTGGTTTTAGTTTTCAGGATAATCGGATTAGATTTGAAAGAACAATTCTCAGTTTGAAGCTTTAAATTTGAAAGGTTTGACCAAGTTTTGACTTTTTAGTATTCGATCTCGGATTTGGATTTTTATGATTTGGTTAGCTTTGTTAGGTGATTTTGGACTTGGGAGCGCATACAGAATATGATTTGGAGGTCCGTGGTAGTTTAGGCTTGAATTGACGAAATTAGAAATTTGGAGTTTTTGGTCGGCAGTGAAAATCTTGATATCGGCGTTGGAATAGAATTTCGAAAGTTGGAGTAGGTTCGTAGCGTCATTTGTGATATGTGTGCAAAATTTTAAGTCATTCGAACGAGGTTTGATAGGTTTCGGTGTTGTTTGTGGAATTTGAAAGTTTCTAAGTTCTTTGGCTTGAATCCGAGGTTGATTTGGTGTTTTGGTTTTGTTTAGAGTGATTCGAAGGCTCGACTAAGTTTGAATGATATTATGGGATGTGTTGGCATGTTTGGTTGACGTCCAGAGGGCCTCGGGTGTATTTCGGGTGGTTAACGGACCAATTCTTGGTTTTAGAAGTTGGCAGATTTTATGGTATTTTGTTGTAGAGGAATCCTTCTTCGCGTTTGCGAGAGGGATATCACGTTCGCGAAGGGTTAATGAGAGGGGCAGCCTAGTTATGCTTCGCATTCTCGATGTAGGTCCCGCGTTCGTGAAGGCGTGGGAGTTCAAGGCTACGCATTCGTGACCTTGGCCTCGCGTTCGCGTAGAGTCTATGGTCATGTGGAGTTCAGGCAATTAAGCCTATGCGTTCACGATGGGTGTTCTCCGTTCGCGTAGGGTCGAGCTGGATGGTCTTCGTATTCACGAGTGGGACCTCGCATTTGCGAAGAAGGGAATTTGGTCTGAGGAAGCTTGTTCTTCACGAACGCGAGGGAGCTGCCTTGTTCGCGAAGAAGAAAACACCTAGGCAGAATCTTTAAGTTCAAAATCGAGGGTTTTGGTCCATAATATCAAAATTCATTAGAGAGCTAGGGAGAAGGCGATTTTGGAGGGGATTTTCAGAGGATTGATTGGGATAAGTGTTCTTCACTCAAATTTGGTTAGATCCCATGATTATGTCTTGATTTGTTTGGGATGAAAATAGGGGAAAATGGAAGAAACTTTGGAGAGTTTAAATTGGGGATTTGAGGGGCTATTTGAGGTCCAATTTTGATGTTCTTGGTATGTATAGACTCGAGGGAGGATGAGGATTCTTGTGATATAATTTTATCGAATTTCGAGACATGGGCCCGGTGGTCGGGATTGAGAAAATTCGGAATTTTTGGTCTAAATTGATAATTTTCGTATGAGTTTCATTCCTTTAGTGTATAATGACGATAATATACTAATTTTGGTTAGAGTCGGAGCATTTGGAGGCCCAATCAAGAGGCAAGGGCATCGCGGGCTAGAGTTTATCTTGGCTTGAGGTAAGTAACGCTTCCAAACTTAGTTCTGAGGGTTTGAAACCCGGAACTGTGCTTTATGATTGCTATTGAGGTGACACAATGCCAAATGACGGGCGTGTAGGTGTGCACCGTGAGAATTGCGGCCTAGATCATTCCATGGCACCACTTAATGATTCTTTCTTGTTGATATCCATGTTTCTATCTTGTCATTAAGTAAATGGGCTATAAACATGCTAGGTATCCTGTTAGGGCTTCAAGCCGATACTGTTGAGACTCTAGTGGTCGTTTCTTACTATTATCTCATTACATTCATTGATATTTTGTACTCTGTCTTGGTCATGCATATCATATCATGTCTCTGTCTCAGTTATTATTATTTGGCATATCATATTATTATTTCGGGCTAGTTTCATGACATTGTGAGCCCGTATGTGTGAGACTAGAGAGTGATGACTGAGTGAGGCCGAGAGCCTGATTATGAGTGATAGTTCTGGGATCGGGCTGCACACCACAACGAATTATTAATATATGCCTATGTTGGCTTGTGATAGAGCTTGGGCTATAGGAGCCCCTTCGGAGTCTGTAACACACCCTCAGTGAGTGTAGTTGATTATATTTAGGGATGGATCTTCCCTTGGTATGGAGATGGATCTTCTCCATGAGGCTGGTGGGCCTGTTCTTTGGTACTAGAGACTGATGGTCTGTGATGTGTATATATATTCCGGGATGGATCTTCCCTGGGCCTTGTGAGCCATATGCAGTACCGAGTGGTTGTGAGGTTGTTACCATTGTTACTATCTGGAGATGGATCTTCTCCATAGGCTGGAATGGCCTTCCTCAGTATTGTGTGACTACTGTCAGAGATGTATATATTCCGAGATGGATCTTCCCTAGGCCATATGAGCCATATACAGTATTGAGTGGATGATCATTTGAGATTTGTGGGCACATGAGGCACGCATCATGGTGCATTTCATATAGCATGTGCATTGGCATGTAGACGTAGTAGAGTTACACTTCCTTATACTGTATTTACTTGCTCTATTTTACTATTCGAGCTATTTATTTAACTTAAAGCATGCCTACATTTCTGTACATTATTTTTGTTACCTTTGATGAGGTTGGTTCGTCACTACCTATCAGTCCAAAGGTTGTACTTCTTACTTACTGAGTTGGTGTACTCACGTTACCCCCTGCACCTCATGTGTAGATTCAGGCACTTTGGGTCCAGTGGTGATGGTTGATCGAGGCTTCTGACTTAGGAGATTATTGAGGTACCTGCATCGACGGCATTTGCATGCCTTGGCTCTCCACCTTACTTTCTAGTTGTATTTCAGTTGTTCCCTTAGACATTATATTAGACTGTGTATTTTCCTTAGACACTCATGCACTCAGTGACACCCCGGTTTTGGGCTGGATTGTATTTATTCTTGGAATTTCTTATGTTTCAAATAGTTCTTTAACTGTTAAAAGCTTTCGTAAATATTTTCAAACTTATTATTATCGTGTCGATTATTGAGTTGAGGCTGGCCTAGTTTCACGATAGGCGCCATCACAATGTGTTGGGTTTTAAGACGTGACAAGTTGGTATCAGAGCCTAGGTTACATAGGTCTCACGAGTCATGAGCGGGTTTAGTAGAGTCTCGCGGATTGGTATGGAGACGTTTGTGCTTATCTTCGAGAGGTTGCAGAACCTTTAGGAAATAAACTTCACATTCTTGAATTCTTATCGTGCGACATTGATTCAGCTTGAAGCTTAACTCCTTTAATTCCCCCCACACATTCGTGTGCGCGTAGGAACGCTCAGTATCAGCTGTTCATCGATGGTTCGTGATTCCATGTGATTTCTGTGTGTTGATATCAAGCCAGTCTAGAGGAGTTGAGGCCGGGTTTTGCCTATAGCTTGAGCGTTGATTATGCAGGAATGTGCTTCTGGATTTATATGTTCGGTAGTATCCCTATTAGTGGAAGTGATAACCGAATAGCTATGTGATGAGTATGATGTGACTGCGAGATGTGTTCATATGATTTGACTGTGACGAGAAGGATTTACTTGAGGGTAGAAAGAACTATTTGGTACTTGATTTCCATTATGATTTGATGTATAACCCGAGTTAGGGTGTATTGAAGGATCTTTTCCTGTGATTAGTTAAGGAGTGGGGTGGATTTTATGTCGCGATTTGAGTTCAGGAAGATTTGGTGATTGCGTGATGTTTATGGCAGTGGATGAGTATAAAGAGAAGTTAGTTTGAGGCGGAGCAGATGAGTTATCTCCTACGGAGTGTTCTGAAGTTGTGTGACCCCTATGTTGTTTGTTGAAAGTCCTCTTCTACCGGTGAATTATATATGCTGCAGCTTGAGTTTGGATCATGTATGAGAGTTATCTTGATTGTTACGAGGATGGATATGAGATTTGCAGATGATTTGAAGTACTAGATGGTTTGTGTTGCACGAGCTTATGAAGGATTAGTTTAACCTCACTATGGTATTATGGTAGTAGTAGAGTATGGGCATTATGAGTTCTGTATGTTTTGACCTATGGATTTGAGCCAAGTGGGGGAGTTTGCTATTGATTAGTTGATTGCACAGTTATGTGTTGTATTGGTTTCAGTTTGAGGTATATTAGTGAATCAATTGTGGCTTGCAGGGATTGAGATCGAGGATGGCTCAAGTAAAGGAAATTTTAATAAAGGTCATGTCATGCTTTATGGGTGAATTAGAATCACGGAATGACTTGAGTTGTTAATGGTGGAGGAACGTACGACACATAGAGTAGGAATTTATTTGGTTACATTAAGGTATGGTTACTTCCATAGGTGTTGCTGTTCTAATGGGGCACAGGTCATTCGGTTTGTTTGATCAGTGTAATTGAAACTTGAATAGAGTGGATGACTCCCAAGAAGGATTTTAATGGGTTCAAGACTTATATGTAACAATTGGAGACCTTTAGGATGTGTATTTGTCCAGAAACTAAGGTTTGCATTGGAGAGTGTCAAGACTTGTGGCATTTCTATATCATTATAGATTCTACACATCAGTATCAGGAAGTCTCATCAGGGTAAGTATTTTGAATGTGGTACTTTTGGGAATATTTAAGAGAGTATTCAATGGTTTATGAGCCTTAGACGGTGCAGTTTCATGCTTGAGTCTCGTGTAGTGAGTCTGGGCTAAGGATTGCGGTATTATGGCAAGGGGAAATATCAATTTGAAGGAATTTAGAAGTAACTTAGATAAATAGGATAGCTAGGTAGTAGGTCGGATCGGCATGGTAAGTGATATGATTAGTTATTTGGGTGCTTATGAGGTAATGAGTTTCTACAGGTGTTTTGTCGCAATGCTCTTACGTTTTTGGTGACCTGCATAGCTTGGTTGAGCTAGAAGGATTCAATACTGACGGTTTGGTTTTGTGCAAAAGGGATTCAGAGAATCTTGATGGTTTCTACCATGGTTAGAGATGTATATTTTCTATTGGCGTAAGGAACATGTGATGAATAGTGATTTTCTTCTAGATGGGATCAAATGGTAAGTTCTCGACTAGTTGAGTACGTAGTTGCTTGTAGCTCAGAATGGATATGAAGTTCTCATGTTTATCCTAGGATGGTATGGTATATGCGGTATGTTGTGTAGGGTTGAGATTTGAATATGTAAGGTCACAGTTCAGTTATGAAAGGAAGGTCATAAATTCTTAGGCAGCATGGGCAGATTCAGATAACTAGGCGAATGATATTACAAATTGGTGGAGCTTGATGAGGGTAAACATTTCAAAAAGGGTAATGTATTTGAATTAAGGATACATCCTTGGTATTGCGACACTCTCTTGTTTGATCGAATGATGATATTCGAGTCTGCTTGGTGGCACAGAAGGATTTTAGGAGTATCCCTCGTGGAGTTATTAGGTATTAGAGGTGTGTTATATGTTTAGATGGTGGAATTGGGATCAGATATGGTGATTCATGTGCTATATGGATTCAGGGACTGGGAGTTCTCATAAACAAGTTAGGTTGTGGTTGTAGGTCGCGTGTATCGGCCATTGGCTTCAAAGCTGAGGGTGTTTGTAGCTATTGGGACTCCAACTATGAGCCATGTTGGTGTCGTCCCTGGGGCTAATATCTCTGCTAGCCATGGACAGGCTACTTCATCTAATGACAGCTTCTCCAAGTATTGCACGGCTTCCACATCCTCAAAACCGGCATACTCGTTCAATGTGTGGCTATCAAACCAGATCTTCAAGTTCTGAACCTTTGTCACAATGGCGCCCTTTTTGATGTGGGCAACGTTTGCATAGAAATCTTTGACAAGATATTCATTTGCATCTGGAACTTTGCTGGTTAACAATTTCCACCCTTTTCTCTCCTCAAACTGCCTCTTGACATTTGGATTGTGGGGAAGGAGGTCTCTCTCTATGAACTCTCTCTCAAGGGTGAGCGACCTTTGGGCCACCATTCTCGGAACTTCAGATAAGCTATTTCGCTCACAAATCTATCGGCCCATACCTCGGGCTTCTGGACCTGGCCAACCCCCCAACATTGGTGTCACCCCCTCTTCCATCATCCGAGACCTTATCATCATCAACAGTAATAGGGGCAGCTGGTGAGGCCAAAGTTGTAGTAGGTGGGGAATATGGTGTCGAAGCCTCACTACCTTCCTCTGAGCCATCAGACGACTCAGAAGAGGAGGTAGGTTCATCAACTAGATGGAATTTCCCTTGGAATTGTGTGGGGACATGTGTTGGCACAGAGTCTCCTTTCGAAGCTTCCCGGGAAGGGACATACTCACTGTGTCTGAATGGTCTGCTGCTCTATCTGCAGCTTTGATGGAGGCTCTTAACTTTCCAATCAAGTTTTGCACTGCTAGGGGTATCTTAGTCTTTCCATTACCCCTGCCTCGGGAGGGTTCTGCCCTCCCTTTAGATGTATCATCTCTGCCTCTGGAACGGACCATTGTCTGCAACATACAAGTAGTGAAATATAGTCAGAAAAAGGGCTTCAAGCATGTGTTAAACAAAATACAGATGAAATTCAACACTGCTTCTCAGAATAGGGCACCACATACCTCGTAAAAGTGAGCACGACTATGAGATGCCCACCGTGATCCGCAGAAAAGTGAACGTGGCCGTGAAGAGGTCAAATTCAGACTACTGACTCTCTGATCTTGGACAAATGCGGACCGCGAAAAATTAGACGTGGCCGCAAATGATCAACCGCAGGTCGTGAAAAAGTGAGCGCGGCCGCAAAAGCAATTAATAGATTCTCTGAAGTTCAAAGGCGCGGACCGCAAGAACTTAAATGCGGCCACGAAGGACCAACCACGGACCACGTAAAAGTGATCGTGGCCGCGAACTTATATCAATGCTCAGTAATTAAAAACTAGGGTATCGCGGACTGCAAAAAATTGAAAGCGGCCGCATACCCTACCACGGTCTGCAGAAAATTGACCGTGTCCGCGAAATTCAAAAGAGACTGGTACTTACGAATGTTTTAGTCAAGGGTTTTCATTAATTACTTAAGTTGTAGAAATTGATCATGCAAGTTACTCATCCCAGCCCCCATTAAGCATACAAACACTACCCACGCCTATTTGAGCAACAATTAAGCATTAATTAGAGATTATGACATGTATCTAACCCTAACTAAAAAGAAAAATTAATACAAAGAGAAAAGAAAAGAAAAAGATAAAATCATATAATGGAATTGAGCATACCAGTTGTAAAATTGTAGTAGAAAATGATCTCTTGATGTGAATGAGATGAAAATTGAGAGCTAGAAGAGATGAACAGTGCTTTTAGGTGCTGTGAAAAGTCGGGGATCGTAAAATGTAAAATGTTCAAGGAACCTCTATTTATACTTAATCACTGTGGAACACACCACCTTACCTGAGTGCGGCCATGAAATTCTGTCGCGATCCGCGCATTGTTACCTTATGTAGAGCAGCTTCAAGCACCATGCTGCGGCCCGCGAAATATTGATCGCGACCGCCAAACTTCTGCGGTCCGCGAAAATGTGCACGCGGCCGCGAAGAATCAAGGGACTTTGACAAGGCAACTTCAGAGAGTTGGAATTTTTCATAAACCAGCTTCACGGTCCGCGTCAAAGTTGTGCGGACGTAAAATGCAAGCGCGGTCCGCATAATTTTAAGCGCAGTCCGCGAAATACCACTACTTAGCCAAATTTTTTCTTTGTCAATTTCCTGCACTGCACAACCAATTCCTTCATACACTTCACAACCAGTTAGTCCAAAATAATGTCTAATATAAGAAGAAAATCAAAAGAAAGAAAAATACATGGGTTGCCTCTCAAGAAGCGCATGATTTAACATCGCGGTACGACGCATGTTACCATTATTCACTTGAAATGGATCAACGCCACAATGTGGCCATCATCGACCTTACCAAGTTAGTGCTTCACTCGATGCTCATTGACTTTAAAGATCTCACAATTCTTGTTTTTCAAATCTAGAGCACCAAAAGGAGTTACATGCACCACTTCAAACGGACCGCTCCATTTTGACCGTAGCTTTCTCGGAAACATCCGTAACCGAGAGTTGAATAAGAGAACAAGGTCACCTTTTTGAATTCTTTGTTCCAGATATACTTATGATGTAGGTACTTCATCTTGTCCTTATACATGTACGAACTAGAGTAAGCATGAAACCAAAACTCATCAAGTTCATTCAATTGCTCCGCCCGATGATTGGCAGCTACATCCCACTCTAAGTTCAACTTCTTCAATGCCCACATGGCCTAATCCACCGGGAGGTGACATGCTTTCCCAAATACAAACCGATATGGAGACATACCAATTGGAGTCTTGTAAGCTATCCTATAGGCCCATAAAACATCGTCAAGTTTCCTTGACTAATCAGTCCGGTTTGCATTGATAGTCTTGGATAGAACACTCTTGATCTCCCTTTGGAGACCTCAACCTGTCCACTTGCCTGGGGTGATAGGGGGTTGGCACATTTCGAGTGACATCATAATTGGAGAGTAAAGTATCAAAGGCTTTGTTACATAAATAAGAACCCCCATCATTAATGATGGCCCTTGGGGTTTCGAACCTTGTGAATATATTTTTCTTCAAGAAAGCCACCACACTCCATGCTTCATTGTTAGGCAAAGCCACAGCTTCAACCCATTTGGAAACGTAATCCACAGCAACGAGAATATAGGTGTTCCCACACGAACTCACAATTGGACCCATAAAGTCGATGCCCCATACATCAAAAATATCAATCTCAAGGATGGTGGTGAGAGGCATCTCATTCTTATTGGAAATTCCACCGGCTCTTTGACAATCATCACACCACTTAACAAGCTTGGTAGCATCTTTTTACAAAGTAGGACAATAGAATCCACAACTTAGGACCTTTGTAGCAGTTCTCGCCCCACCTTGGTGACCACCATAGGGCGAAGAATGACAAGCTTCAAGAATACCCACTTGCTGTTCTTCTAGAACACATCTTCGGATAACACCATTGGTGCAAATTTCGAAAAGATATGGCTCGTCCCAATAATAATCCAAGCAGTCCCATTTGAGTTTGTTTCTTTGGTTTAAAGAGAACTCATTCGGGACAATTCCACTCACAAGATAGTTAGCCATATCGAAAACGAATCATTGATCTCAAGGCCATCATAGGGCCTCCCCTCCTCTTCCAAATGGGACAAGTGGTCCGCCAGTTGATTCTCACTCCCTTTTCAGTCTATGATTTCAAGATCAAAATCTTGTAGAAGAAGTACACACCTCATCAATCTAGCCTTTGAGTCCTTCTTACTCATCAAATAATGAAGCGCCGCATGATCGGTGTGAACAATCACTTTGGTACCTATGAGGTACAGGCGGAATTTTTCCATAGCAAAGACAATGGCTAAGAGTTATTTCTTGGTCACTGTATAGTTGACTTGGGCGTCGTTCATGGTCTTACTAGCATAGTAGACCGGATAGAACATCTTGTTGATTCTTTGCCCCAATACCGCTCCTACCGCCACATCGCTAGCATCACACATGAGCTCAAATGGTAAGCTCCAATTTGGTGCGGTAATGATGGGAGTGGTAGTCAACCTATACTTGAGTAGCTCAAAAGACTTCATGCAATCATCATTGAACACAAATTTTGCATATTTTTCCAAAAACTTGCACAAGGGGTTCACCACCTTTGAGAAATCCTTGATGAACCGACGGTAAAACCCCGCATGCCCTAGAAAGATCCTCACTCCTTTGACGGAAGTAGGAGGAGGGATTTTTTATATCACTTCAATTTTTGCTTTATCCACTTCAATACCATT
Organism: Nicotiana sylvestris; assembly: GCF_000393655.2. Lineage (NCBI taxonomy): Eukaryota > Viridiplantae > Streptophyta > Magnoliopsida > Solanales > Solanaceae > Nicotiana > Nicotiana sylvestris. Next base: position 184,014,898 of record NC_091059.1, read on the forward strand.
CTTGGAGATCTTATGGTCGAGGATAATGCCTTCCTCTACCATAAAGTGACATTTCTCCTAATTAAGCACTAAGTTAGTCTATTCACAACGTGCCAAGACTTTATCAAGATTACCCAAACACTCATCAAAAGAATCCCCCACAACAGAGAAATCATCCATGAAAACCTCGAGGAAGTCCTCCACCATATCCGTGAATATTGCCATCGTACACCACTGAAACGTAGTCGGTGCATTACACAAACCAAACAACATCCTTGAGAATGCAAATGTGCCATACGGATAAGTGAAGGTGGTCTTCTCTTGGTCTTCATGTGCAATAAGAATCTGATTATACCCGGAATACCCATCCAAGAAGCAATAAAAAGCACGTCCGGTTAACCTATTCAATATTTGATCAAGAAACGAAAACGGAAAATGGTCTTTTAGAGTCACTTTGTTGAGCTTCCTATAATCCATGCATACCCTACAACCGATGACAGTTCTTGTGGGGATCAACTAATTGTTGTCATTGTAATTACCTTCACGCCCCCTTCTTTGGGACTCATTGTACCGGTGAAGTCCATGAACTATCAGAAATGGGGTAGCTAACCCCAGCATCCAACCACTTGATAACCTCTTTCTTGACAACCTCTTGCATGGCCTCATTCAACCTTCTTTGATGTTTTAAGGAGGGTTTGGTATCTTCCTCCAATATGATTTTGTCCATGCAGAAGGCAGGGCTTATAAGCCAAGTATCTGCCAATGTCCAACCTATTGATTTCTTCCTTCTTTGGAGCACCACAAGGGTGGCATCTACCTGCACGTTAGTTAAGCACGAGGAAAGAATAACAGGTAAAGTGGAACAAGGGCTTAAAAACTCATACCTGAGGTGTCAAGGCAAAGGCTTCAAATCCAGTATAGGAGGCTCCTCGATTGAGGGCATTGTTGGTGGAGTTTTCCGGTTCTCAAGGTCTAAGGAAAGTTTCTGGGCTCATATGTATATGAACACATTCCTTGCAAAACATTGACATATTCAACCAAGCCTTCCTTCTCATCCACATCATAATTTAACAACACAGCTTCTAATGGGTCTTCCACATTAATCACAGCACTTGTGTCTTCAACAATCACTTTGGTCATAAGATCCACAAACGAACATATTTTGTTGCTATTAGGCTGCCTCCTTGACTTGCAAACATGGAACATAACATTTTCATCACCCACCCAGAAGGTGAGCTCCCCTGCTTCCATATCAACTAAGGCCTTCCATGTAGCTAGGAAAGGTCTCCCCAATATGATCGGCACCTCGTAGTCAACCTCACAGTCAAGTATCATAAAATTTGTGGGAAGTATGAACTTGTCGACCCGGACTAGCACATCATCAATTATCCCCAATGGCCTCTTCATTGTCCTATCTTCCATTTGCAACTTCATGGATGTAGGCCTTGGTTGCCCAATCCCTAATGTCTTGAACACAGAATATGGCATCAAGTTAATGCTTTCCCCCAAATCACACAAAGCTTTGGCAAAATCGGCACTGCCAATAGTGCATGGAATGGTAAAGGCACCGGGGTATTCTAATTTTGGAGCCATGGAGTGCACAATAGCACTCACTTGATGTGTCATTTTGATTGCTTCACAGTTCATTGATCTCTTCTTTATTCCCAAGTCCTTCATGAACTTGGCATATCCCGGCATTTGTTCTAGAGCTTCAACAAAAGGCACATTTATGGACAAACTTTTCATCATATCAATAAATTTCTTGAACTGGTTCTTATTGTTTTGTTTTGCGAGACTTTGAGGATATGGTGGAGGAGGCCTTGGCAAAGGAGCCTTGGCTTTGGGCACTACCATGTTCGGTATGTTTATCACGTGTTCCCTAGATGGGTTCACATCATTTTACGTCTCCTCCACGTTGTCATCAATGTCTATCCTCACTTTATCATTCACATTCTCATCACTCACTTGCATATCATTGCTTTGCTTATCATCATCTTGCACCAACACATCATCACTCACAATCTTTCTTGGATTAGAGGTATTAGCAACTCCACCTCTACCACTTCTTGTAGTCACCGCCACAGCATGGCCCGTATTGTTCCCACCCTTTGGGTTTACTACCGTGTCACTTGGTGGTGCCCCCTTAGGGCGAGTATTCAAAGCTTGAGAAATTTGTCCAAGTTGGACTTCCAAGCTGCGTATAGAAGTGTTGTGAGAGGCCAATTGGGCATCGAAGTTGGCATTTTTCTTCATCATTTGCTCAAACATTTTTCTCAATTCATCCTATCTCATTATTGGAAGAGCTAGGACCTTATGACGGATATGGAGGCGAGTTGTTTGGTTGTTGATACATCAGAGACCTTTGAAAGCTCAACCCCCGATTCCCTTGATTATTGTTGTTTCAACCCCCTTGATTGTTATTGCCTCCCCTATTACTATTATTGTTGCCACCCCAATTTTCTTGGTTGCCCCAATTTTGATTGTTTTTGTTCCCCCAATTGCTTTGGTTGTTGTTGTTGCCACTATTCCAATTTCCTTGTTGACCTTGACTTCCCCAATTTCCTTGTGATCTCTACTGTTGTTGATTCGAAGCATTGCCCCATTGACCCTGATAATTGTTCACATATTGGACCTATCTACTTTGATCATCATATAATCATCTTGATTATACCCTCTACCACTTTGCTCAAATTGGTCCGGATTGTTTTGAACGTGTTGACCTCGTTGCCTTCTCTTATTGATAATAATATCACTCCTTCCATGGCATTCATTTGTTTTGGCCCTTGAACTTGTTGCAACTAAGCTTTGGCCAATTGGTTCATGGTAGTAGTCAACTCGGCTATTGCTTGGCCGTGGTCATGGAGCTCCTTGTGTAGGTGAATAACATTGGGATCACATTGTGGCACGTTAGCTCGACTTTGCCATGCCGAAGAAGTATCTGCCATCTCATCAAGTATTTCACACCCTTCGGCATATGGCGTGTTCATGAAATTCCCCCGGAGAGTTAGTTAAGTACACACTGGTTTGTTGTATTGGTGCCACAGTAGAATGCTTGTTGGATCTTGGCTTCGGTCATATCGTTATTCGGACATTCTTTAACCATCGTCCGATACCTTTCCCAAATCTAATGAAGCGGTTCATTTGGCTCTTGTTTAAAAGCAATGATCTCATCTCTTAGCGTCGTTGTTGATACCCAATTTTCCCCTATATATTTTCAATATGCAAATATACCTTCAAAATAGTATATGTATGCATATATAAGCATGTCCAAGGGTTTTATTATTTTTCCATAATTTTAAAGGTTTTAAATTGATTTATTTTCCCCCTTTTTATCCATAAAATTCCCAATAATTATTTCCAAAGATTATTAGTTTGATAATTCCTCTATTGGATTTCTATATTTATGCCAAAATATTGCTAAAGTAATTTTTACATATTTTTATAATTATATTTAGTATTTTTAAAGCTAAATTGCACATAATTGCAATATTAGCTATTTTAAAGTTTAATTATGTTTTATATGCATAAAATTAGGTCATGTATTTTTAAATTGTTAATTATGTATTATAAATCATTTTAGCCTTTTAAATTAGTTTTTAGAAAATTATTTACTATTTTTTATAATTTAAATGGGGAAAAATGGCTATTTAACTTATAGCCAAAATTGGCTTTCGAATTTAGCCTAAATCACACAGACCCCAACCCCAATTAAAAGATCCATCGGACCCAGGCCCAAACCCAAGCCATGCCTGACCCACCTACCCCATTCAATCTGGATCGTTGATCATTCAGATCAACGATCCCCATTCCCCCTTCCTAAATTAAACCAAACGACCCCCTCAAATCCTCTCATTCCTTACTCAACCGGCTCTCCTCTCTCTCTCTCTCTCTATCTCTGGTTCTCTCTAGAACCTTCTCCCTCCCCTCCTCTCTGATGAACTTCACCCACCTTCTTCGGCCATCTCCTTGCCTGAACCCATGGTGGTCTCACTACCTACCAGCCTTATGGCTCCCTCTTGAACATGTGTCATCGTTTTGAGGCCCTCAAGTGAACCAGAGGCAGTTCACTCGCCTCCCATGGTTTCCAATTCCATTTTTCGGCCATCCATGGCCGTTCGAGTACGAACTGTACTTTTCCGGCTAGATCGGTAAGTTTTTCGAAGTTTTCTCACTTTTTCTGGGTTCTCCGAAACCCTAATTTTAAAGATTTTCCCATCATCTTTTAGATCTGCCTTAGATCTGCATATATTATGAACCTCTTGGTGTTTTTCTCAAAGGTTTTCCCGATTTTTTCAAAGTGACTCTCTATCTTTTAGGGTCTTCTTAACCTCTTTTAAAAGACTTCTCCTCTGATTTTCAGTAGTGTCATATGATTTTACTATGTTTAAACGATTTGTTTATGTTTTTCTTCTACCTGATTCATCGTGTTGAAAACCCTAAGTATTTTTGGTTTTGTCCGTGGTTCTGGAACTGTCTTTGTTTATTTTGTATTTATACTTGTTTCGATTGAGTTATTTATGGTTAGATCCTTTTCTTTGTTCATCTTGACTGATTTTGAGTTCTTACCACTTTTTAACTCAGCTCTGTTAAAACCCTAATTTCTTAAAGTTTTTCTTCACTTATTACTGTGAGTTTAAAGACTTTCTTTACTTGTTTTTGTGTGTTGGCATGGCCTTCTTTACCTGTTAGGTTAGTTTTTCACTCTGGTTCTATGTGTTAGCCATAACTACTGGACTTTGTTGATTACCATGCTTCGAGTAGTCCTTAGTCTACTCATATCACTTCTGCATGTTTGTGTTCATCTAGTCTGCTTCTTTTGTCAATATGGTTGACCTTGCATGTCTGATACGCCTGTTCATTCTTCTCTATTTATATGTCAAAGTACAGAATCATGACTCCCTCTTGATTGATCTTGATTTCCTTAAGTTACGGTTTGATTGGAAGGTTTTCTTATAAACCTTTAACATTTTACTTGTTTGTTTAAGTTGATTGATTCCATTCCTTTATTTGCTATGATGTTTCACCCCCGCTGAATCCTTTCCCCAAATTAGTGTATTTTGTACTTAAGACTCAATCATATGTCCTATACTTTTACTACCCCTTATATGGTAAAAATTAATCTTTCTCAAACTGATTTTCTTTCCTTAATTATCCCTGTTAGTATCCGTTTGAGTTGTAATTCCCTTATTAAAGGGAAGTACTTGCATTAATAGGATTCTAATTGTGATTACTTCCATATTTGTGTTAAACCTTTACTTGTTACCTTATTTTTCAAAGCTATAAATATCATAAGTCTTTCATTAACAAGACACGAACAATAGTTCAGAACACACACATACACATTCAAACTCTCTCTTCTTTTTCTACTACTTGTGCTACTATTTTTTCTAGCCGGCTAAAAGCCAAGGCTAGACTGTGGAACTCTGATTGCTTTGCTTTTTCTGCACTTTGCTCCTTCAACTGGTATGTTCCTAGTTCAAATTCTAAAACTCAAGTCTATGTGTTCCCTTGTCTGTCAATCCATGTCTCTTTCTGCACTGACTTAATGGCTCATGTTGTTTAATTGTACTTCTTGTTTACTGCTTTACTCAGCATGCTTAATGTTCTGATCTCCCTTGTTAAAATGTAATCAGCATGTCTACTTGTTCCTGTTTATGTCCCTTGACTTGTATGTCTCATAATGTACCTGATTAACATTAAGTCATTACTGATCATGTGTAATAGACCCCTGCATGATTACTCCCGTACCCTGTCCCTATTATAATTTCAAGCATGATTTCCATGTTAACTCTTTGAAGTGGCTGCTTGTGTTCTAAAGACCAATCAATCCCTACTTGCTTCTTGTACTTGCTGGTCTATATGCATCCTTTCTCAGCCATGATTATGTGTTTCTGATTTGGGTTCTTTATGTCCCCAACCCCTTACTTACTTGCCTGTGAATGGTAAGAATGATACTGTTCTTTGGATGTGTTCTATGTGTGCTGCTCCTATTCCCTTCTCCTTTTCAGAAAACTATTCTGTTGTCATTTGCAAACTCCCTTCAAACATGACTATTTTCAAAACTGTTTTTCCAACTCAATTCCTTTAAGTCTATGTCAAGCACTCTCACATACACTCTTAGATTAAGAGGTTCTGCCCCTTTTGTGTGAGCCTTGCCTTGGGACCCTTGAGCTCCCTCTGAACTTGGACACATAAAAGCTGGCCCTTCCATACTGCACTCACTCTATTTTAGTTGTGCAATCTGGGTGTGAGTACTGCACGGGATCCCTTAAGGTCCTTAGGGAACTCTGACACACCCAGATATGAGAAAAGCTATGGAACAATATTGGTACTTGAGGTGATTGATTATATAACTCAGAGAGGAAGTCCTAATCAGGCTTCCTATAGTGTAACTTCTTATTTTCATTACTACTTATGTAATTTGCTCACATGGTCTGTAATAATTTGTAAACAAGTATTGGGGTGGCTAGTGAAAAGGGGTGGAGTAAATATGTATGATATGGTTGTTAAAGAGTAGAAAACATGTTATTAGGTTTATGTTTCTAATTGCGCAATAGAAACCATGCTTAGGGCTCATGCATGCATTAGAAATCATGCCTTTAGGTCTCAGGTTTATTGTTTTAGCATGTGCACCCTTACAAAATCATGTGTTAAAATCCACTAGTAATTAGCACTTTACTATTATGTTCTATGCTACCATGTGCATTTAGAAATCCCGCTCTTAGGAAATTCTGCAATCCTGCCATATGCATTTAGAAATACTGCTCTAGGAATTCTGCCTCATGATTTTTATATATGAATCTTATATACCATGTTTTAGGATCTTATTCGTACTTGCATTCACACTTAGTGTAAACTGCTGATTATAAAACAGGTAAAACAGCTTCACACTTGACTATCCTAAATAAAAACTGGTAATAATCTCTATATTCGACTAGAATAGCATGCCCTTAGGTAAAAGCCATCTCCAAATTGTCTTAATAATTCTGCATAGCTGCTGCATGTTATTTTGAGCCTAGGAAAGACTTAGGTAATAACTTAAATAAAACTAGAAACGCCTTTGTTTAATTATAAACTGTTAAAACCAGTAGGCAAGCACGATTCGGACTTCTTATTTGAGTCATGTAATAAATCTGGGCCTGTTGCAACAATTTAGACCCCTGCTTTAGGATTCTGAATTCAGACTTTAGTAGTGCATGAGTCATGTTGTATATGTGCATTATTTGTGGAGGTATACCTGAGCCTTCTACTTGTTTCTATGTATTTCCCCTAAATGCAGTCCTATATGTTCTTGTTTGTCGCTTAGTATTTTGCCTTTAAACCTGAGTGTCAGCCTAGAACCCCTCCTCTTATAGGATCAGAGTCTTAAAATCCTCTGTGACCGATAGGGAGGGATGAGTAACAGCATGCAATAGGGGTCAATACCAACCTATGGTTTAATTACCTTCACGGGGTAGGAAAGAGTAGATATGGATATGATGACCGGTGCAGTAATACCACGTGTAACCCCTCTTTGAGGAGTCTCATACCGGGTATTGCATTGATATGATCCATATTATAAACAAACCTAGGACCCCCCCCCCTTCCTTTTTATGCTTAGATTGTAATTCCTTTTCAAAGTTTTGTTTTTCAAGCACTTGTGTACTTGAATTTAAATCCCCTACTATTTGAGCCAATACTTGCTTATTTGCTAATTGTACAAATTCATAAAAACTGTCTGGCCGGGAACCACACTAGTGGATCCTGAGGGGTGCCTAACACCTTCCCCTTGGGATAATTTCAAGCCCTTACCCTATCTCTGGTTACCAAACATAGTTAGAAATGAACCCTATAGGTGTCCTAATGCACCTTAAATCATTAGGTGGCGACTCTTCAAAATTGCAAAACCCTTTTCCCAAAAGGAAAATAGTTGTCCCAACCAAGAATGTCATTTTCAATTTCCGATTTGAGGGGAAAAAGGGGGCGCGATAGCGTGGCGACTTTGCTGGGGATTTTTAGGCTTTTACCATTTCAGATTGTCCTTATGAATTTTCACCTCCCTATGTGCAATTATTTATTTAATTTCTTTAAGCATTTAATTTCTTCTTCAACTGCAAAACTGACATATTTTTCTTGTTTCCTTCCTTTACTGCCGCTTTAAATTATAAAACTACTGTATTTATCGCTTTCTTAACGTGCAAATACATGTCAACATGCTTTTAATTATTGCACAATCATGCTCAACATCATACTCCACTCGTGCCAAACAAATACTATAGCAACGCTTGATGAGTGGTTGCGCCCTTCCTATATCATTACCACCTAAATTCGGAAAGACATATTTGCGGTAAAATTAGTCAATTAGTGGTGCAGTCGACGGTTCCGTGCCTTCCCCCTTGAGTTGTCCGCTCAATGGTACCAGTCTAAAACCCTATAGAAACCTTACTCTGTTAAATTGTGCATGCATCATGGTCAAACCTAGTCGGATCAGTTATGTTGTCCACGTATTGATCTTTTAAGATAGCCTTGTCCAAAAGTCCACTGGGTTTCCCTAAACCTAAATAAACATCATCACGTTCTATGTATTTATATGGAGAACTAAATCCGTCATGCTAATTGTTGATGATAAATAGTCGAGTCTGGTGGGGGTAGGGTCTAACCCTTTTGTTTTGTAGAAACTAAGGCATGAGGTCCCCAGTTTCGGTATGATTAGCACGCTCCCACTCTTGCTAGACTGGTGGAGGAGTCTTCCATCAAATGACCAAATCAATGAGTGGAAAGAGAGGGGCGTCAAAGCTAGCGAAAAGTTGGAATATCTGGAATACAGTCTGCTAGAATTGGAAGGAAAAGTGAGGAAGAGAGTCACTGACTACCAGAACGCTGAGGGAAACGAAGGAGAACACCTGACAAAGGCATTTTTACTGGTGAACCTATGCGAACTGGAGGATCTGATAAACAAGAGCATTCAACCTGAGGAAGGTCCTTTTGGGACCAAATAAATAGGAATTTACTTTTCCGCTTTATGAATGTAATAAGGCCAATGTCCATTAGTGACTTTTATTTCTTGCTTATTTAGTGTTGTTTTGAGATTCGCCTATCTTTATCAATAAAATGAGGCATTTAGCATTTGAAGTTATCCAAATCTATTTGTCGCTAGGCCTACCTCGGGGACAAAGAGGTTCCCAAATTAGGACGCGCTTTACATTCCCGCATTATGTGTTTAGATATTGCAATACTTTTTATAATCCTCACTGATTTGATTACCTTTTGTTTATTTTTTGTTTTTATTATTCCCCTCCCCAAATGTTAGTTCGTACACTCTGGCATCATCATCTTATTTTACAAGATCCAGAGGCCCTCCACCCACTCATCCTCTTAGTCCCATTAAAGGCAAGAACAAAGGCAAGATGGAAGATTTAAACAACATCAGGAAGGAGAACACAGCTGAACAGGTAGAGGCCACTGATGGCCAACATATTCGAGTTCCAAACGAGAATGTGTCACAACTCAAACAGAAACTGTTGAAATTCCAGGAAGAGCTCGATCAGGTTCGGAATCTGGCAAATCTGTCATTTTCCCTCAACAACCCAGATATCAACTTCCCCAACACTCAAAACCCTACACCTCCTCAAAATATCCCAAAACAACAGAATCATACCACACCTCACCATCATGCATCTCCACCAAATAACTAATACAACACCTGCCATACCCCAAACAACACTCCACTACTCATCCTAGAACCTCAAAACTCCACAAATGACCATTTCCACACCCATACACTAGGTCACCATAACAATCCCATCTATGTGGAGACCATGCCACACTCCACCCAACCTATCTCATGCCTGTCTGTTTACGAATCGGATGTGGGAATTTTACAAGTCCTATGGCAAGTTGAGAGGGAAGTAACAATAGCAAAAGGCATTCCTTTGAAAGCAATGCAGGGTTAGCCAGTTCAACCAAGCCAGCAGAAAAAGTAGACCTATATTCTCCCGCAGTCTTTCTTTCAGTTCCATTCCCCCACCTAACCTTAATGGGACAGGGATACTAGCAGGGAAGAGGGCGTTAAGTAATCGATATGAATCGCTTTACAAAGCTCTTTCTTTCCCTAAAAGGAGAAAAGAGTGGAGTAAGGGAAGCGAAAGACACTGTACCGACTGAAAGGTACATAGTTGCTTTACCGATAGCGAGAGGATTGAGAAAAGCTACAGCGCAGGAAGAGCATAGGGAGAGGATGAAGGCTTAGTTAGTGCTTGTGGAAAGGCTGAGGTACGATAGCGAGAGCAAGAAAACTCCTGCGCTTACGCTTGCTATTCCAAATTGGAATGGAGAATGACTTCGGGACAAAAATAAAAGAGAAAGAAAAAGCCTTCTTCTTCTCAATACCAATACCTAAAGCTCACTGAACTTGAGCTATCGTAATTCTGTTTTCGCAATCCCTCTCCCCTTTCCCTATCGGTGGAGCAACTGCGTACCTCTAACCGGCCAACGATCCTTCCCGTGCGCTGATCGTGGATAAGACACTCAAAAGAAGAAAAGATGAGACGAAGATGGTTAGCTGCAAGGTGACTGACAGAAAACGGGCGTTGAAGGAAGCAAAGGAATTGAGGGGATGAACTATGAGGATCTTTGCATACAACCTGATGTCGAACTGCCTGAGGGGTACAAACCTCCTAAGTTCCAAATGTTTGATGGTACGGGTGATCCAAGGGTCCATCTGAGAACATATTGTGACAAGCTGGCTGGAGAAGGGAAGGATGAAAGGATCCACATGAAGTTGTTCATGAGAAGTTTGAAAGGAGATGCATTATCTTGGTACATCAGTCAGGATCCCAAGAAGTGGTCAAACTGGGTAGGCATGGCGTCTGACTTTATAGACCGATTCAGGTTTAATATAGAGAACGCACCATACGTGTTCTATATTCAGAATTTGAAGAAGAAGCCCACAGAGATGTTTCGCGAGTATGCTACTCGCTGGAGGTCCGAAACTGCTAAGGTCAGACCCGCCTTAGAAGAGGAGAAAATGAACAGGTTCTTTGTCCGGGCTCAGGACATGCAGTACTATGAGTGGTTGATGATGATTGAGAACCACAAGTTCTCCAACATTATCAAATTAGGTGAAAGAATTGAAGAAGGTATTAAAAGTGGTATGGTTACAAATTCGAGGCCTTGCAAGCTACAAATAAGGCCTTACAGTCTGGTGGTGTGTCCAAGAAAAGAGACGTAGGGGCTGTGATGGTTGCACAAAGGACCAAGTCTCCCATTAAATACCAAGCTTACCTAACACCTCCACTCACATACCAGCCAACTCCAAATTACCAAGCACCCTCACCTTCGTACCAAGCTTTACTACCAACTTATCAATCATCTCCACCTCCTACATATCAACCTACTTCACCTAGATACTCCCAACCTGCTCATGTCTACCAAACCTATAATGCTCAACTATCCCATTATCAATCGCCCCCTGCACACCAAAATTTCCCTAGACCTTGACCTAATTTTGATCACAGACCTCCAAAACAATATACAATCATCGCTGAACCCATCGACCAGCTGTATGAGAGGCTCAAAGCTGCTGGTTATGTCGCCCCTATCCTTACTGCAACCCTTGAGAATCCTTCTTAGTGGGTTAACCCAAACAAGTCCTGTGCATACCACTTCGGCATGAAAGGGCATGCCATCGATGAATGTCGCTCCTTGAAAGACAAGATACAGTCTTTGATTGATAACAAGATCATTGTGGCAAAGGAACCCGCTCCAAACGTCCGCAACAACCCTCTGCCAGACCATAAGGGTGGAGGTATCCACATGATTAAAATAGAAGATGAATGGGATCCCGAGGGATCAATAGGGTTGATCGCAGAAGGTGATGACCCAAAGAAACCAACAATTACACTCAATCTAATCATAGTCCAGATCCAACCGTCTGAGGACACTAAGGTGAAGATGTTTATACCTCTTGAGTTTGAAGCAGTGCCATCCGCAAAGATACCGGTACCAATTGAGCTTGAGTTTGTGTCTCCGGCAAATGCACCAGCACCATTTGAGGTTGTAGTCTTGCCACCTAAGGCACATGTTCCATTCAAAGTAATGATAGTCGCGCCGATCCTAGTGGCGATGTCTACCATGCCACCATTCTATACAAATGTTGTACCCTGGGACTATACAGCCGAGACGAGAAGGAATGGCAAGGTCAAGATTGAAGAAACTATCGTAGCACAGGGTATGACAAGAACTGATAGAGTCTATACCCCTGAATATCTAGCTGAATCAAGCAAGCAGGCCTCCAATCGGCCGCCTCTCATTGAGATAGGTTTGGATGACCTTTGGAGGAAAATACAGGCCAAGGAATATTCGATCATCGACCAATTAAACAAGACGCCAACATAAATATCCATTCTCTCTCTGCTACAAAATTCTGAGATGCACAAAAATGCTTTGTTGAAGGTGCTAAATGAAGCGTACGTACCAAGTAACATCAATAGAGAGGAAATGGCTAATATGGTAGGACAAGTGCTGGAAAGCCATAAAATCACCTTTTATAAGGACAAGCTGCCACCTGAAGGGCTGGGGCACAACAAAGCACGGTACATCACCGTGCAATGCGAAGACTACTTCATTACCAGAATCCTGATCTATGGAGGTTCCAGTCTTAACATTTGTTCACTGGTACCACTCAAGAAGCTAGGTAAAGGACTACATGAGATAAGGGATGGAGAAATCAATGTGAAAGCCTTCGATGGTTTTCAGAGGTCCACCATTGGTGAGATTATTCTATGCCTGCAGATGGGACCAACTTGGTTTGAAGTCGATTTCCAGGTGATAGATGTACCAGCATCTTACAACTTGCTACTGGGACGGCCATGGATTCATGCTACTGGGGCCGTAGCATCAATGTTGCATCAGGCAGTAAAGTTCGAATGGAATCACCAGGAAGTGCTCATTCACGGCGACGGTAGCAACCCCATATACAGTCGCCAGACCATTCCGGCGATCGAGGGAAGAAGGAAACTGAGTAGAGAAACTTGCCACCACATTGAGTGAGTCAATGCTATCGACAAAGACAAATTATGGGATAGCAAAATCGAGAGTATACTGAGTTGGAGTGGGTACGAACCTGGCAAAGGGCTCGGCAAGAACCTCCAAGGAATCTCTAAACCCATAAAACTCAAGAAACATGGCACTACCTTCTGTGAGCACGTGATTTTCGCTCTACATGAAATACTCCCATAAATTCAAAGCAAAGTAATTTCGTTTCATTATTTGCAATTTTGTGGATTTTGTGGCATTTGCTGTTAATTATTTGCATTTTTTGTCTGTGCATTTCGTTTGTTAATTAATGAAAAATACAAAATATGCTGCATTTGCATTTAGGATTTAATTTTTTGCATGTTTTAATAATTAGTAATTTAGTGTTTATAAAACTGGAAAAATCACAAAATAGTTCATTTTTGCCTTTTAATTTTAATTTCTCGAATTTTGTTAGCTTTCTTTAATTTGGTATTTAATTAGTATGGTAATTATTTTTAGAGGTTAATTAGTTTAATTTGATAGGATAATATTAGTTTTAATAATTAATTTAGGATTTATTTCTAATTTTGGAAAGAAAAGAAATTTGGAAATTGAAAAAAGAAGAAGAAAAGATTCAAAAAAACAAAGGGAAATTCGATTTGGGCCATTTATTTAAACCCCCCTTCAGCCCAATTGCCTCCCCCTCGTACCCGCCCAATTCCAGCCCAAATTCGCCTCTACCCCGTCTGGATCCCCCTTCAGGCAAAACGACGCTGTTTCGACCAGTGTCAATCTGAGACGTTGATCCCCACTTAATCAAACGGCTCAGAACTAAAGTCTGGGGAGTATATATATGTCCAAACACACCCCCCCTCAGTTCATCGTCCCAACACCCCAACTTCAGAACCCTGCCCCCCAAACCCTAGCAGCCGCCCCATAATTCCCCACCATCTGGTGGTAGCGCCGGCGTCCAATCATTACCAAAATTACACCCCGGAGCCCCCAAATCCCCCTCATACCAAATCCCCACTTAGTTTCCCTCGAATATTTCTTGAACTCTTCAAATCTTAGATCTGAGATGAACCCTAGGAATCCCAGGTCGAGTTTTAGTGAAATTTCGTGTCTAATCCGATGTTATTTGTGTGTTCTTTGTAAGAGTACCCGATTAACATCAGATTTGGCCGGAAAATCAGAGGATTTGAAGACCCAGGGTACGTCCTTTGTTTTCCAAATATTTTTTTAGGTATGTCTTTTCTTCCTTCTGTTTAACCTTTTCTTCGTTTGCTTTCTTTTTTTATTGTTGTTTTCTGCTTCTTCTTCTTTTCTCGAACCCTTTTCATTTTGTTGTGGAGTTCGTGTGTTCATGCATGAGCAAATGTGAGTCTTCTTCTTAATTATTGTAGTTAGTCTATAATCAGATTAGTTAAAATTGGTAGTTAGTGAAACATTTAGGCTAATGTTTTAAATTATCTCATGTTATCTGGTGATTGGTTAATTTCTAGTCTGGGCCGAGTAGATTTCTGATCCTGTGAGTTGGGCTTTAGGTCCATTCCAACTCATTTGGGTCAGCATTGACCCATGACCCATTTTGGTTCAAGTAATTTCAGGGTTTGCAGGGGTTACTTTGGGAACTTTAGCTTAGGGAATCTTTGGTAACTGCCTAGAGAAACTTCTAAGAAGCTAGGGGAAGGGGGTATTCTGTAATTCTGATATGTGAACTGAGGTTATATGAGCAAAATCGAAAATTGAATAAGGGCCTAAGCTAAAATCAGAATCAAAGAAGGGGTTTCATTTGAAAATCTGATTTTGGAATAGGCTGCCCTAATGCCTTGCCTATAAAGGCATCAAGACTTGCCATTCAAGCCAGGGAGAAAAAGGGTTGAAAGATCAAAAATCAGAGACGGCTAAAAAATACAAAAAGTACTGTTCTATTGAAAATCTTTGGGAAATTCTTGTGGTACTGATTCTGTGACAAGTTCTGAGCAACTGAAGTTTTAAAGGAGCTGAATATGTTTGGTATACAAGTTTTGGGTTCACTATTGGGTAGATTTTGGTTCTGATCTATATGTGATATCACTATGGGTTCAAACTGGGCTAAAATGGTCTTTTCTCAATCATTTCTGGGCTGATTTTGTTGTTGATTCCTGTTCCTGCTACCGAGTCCATTACTGATTCCTCATTTCTCTGTTTTGCTTTTCAATTTTCAGGTATTTCCTTCAAACCTTGAATGGAAATGAAGCTTTGTATGGCAATTGTACTTGAATTATGTAGTTCGAGTTGAAGAAATTGATCGCTACCCTTTCCCTATTACCTTACCAGTTGTGATGTTTATTATATGTTGTCTTCATGTTCCTACTAGGTTTACATAAGTTATTTAGTTTATTGTCATACCTTTTAGATTCTTTATGGTGCTGTATAAAGGTTTCCCTTTCACTCGCTTAACTTGAATATTGAAGGATCTTGATCATGTGTAGGAGCAGTAGAAAATTATCGCAAAGAATTTTAGTGGTGTCAAGTGTATTTCAGGTCTGTTTTGGGTCTGTGGAGACCAGTGTTGTTGGCTTGAATGCATGCTGTCCAGTTTTCTTTAGTTCAGCTATACACTTGCAGATTGAGGCCTGTTTATTAGACATACATTGTTCGCTGCTGAGGAGACTCGATATCGAGTCTTAATGCTTCTAGCAGGTTACCTTGAAATCTGACTTGGGCTCGTTGGGCCCAAAGTTCATTTTCTTGCGAGATGGCCTTGTGAGTCCAAGGCAGATGTGGGCCTGAGGCGCAAACATGATTGAAATTATGAGTCTAGTTGCTCTATGTTTGAATAATTAAGGATAAAAGCAGTTGGTTTAATCACTTCTCAACATTGTTTTAGCTGATTGGTATTCAATAAAGTATGTACAATGCTGGGTTCCTAGGTATGATCTGCATTGGAGCTCGCAGTTGGGCCTTTAACGTTGGCCCCGCGCCTTAGACGTGCCATAAATTTCATTCCGGACTTCTATTGTATTTTGTAATTGGGTCTGTCTTATTTGGGCTCTCTTACTGATTGAATGAGTGTCATTTTGGTGACAGCCTTGTAGTCGAACGAGCTCGGATTAAGTTACTCATTCGGTAGTAAGGGTTCAAATTCCATTAGTGCTTAATTAACTGGGTTCCGCCAAATAGATTTAAGCAAGCCATAGTGAGACATTTGGTAACAAATGGCTCATGTGTTGATTTCACAATATAGAGGTAAAATAACAAATATTCGTAGAGAAACCTTTAGGGCCGTTTAAAATACAATTGTGATTGTGTACACGTTCGCGTGACATGATTACAATTCTAAAAACCAATTCGGAGTATGCGTTCGCGCTACTTCGAACAAACATTCTTAATAATAAAAACGGGTTTTCGTAAGTTATTAATTAAATTATACAAAAATGACAAATATTTGCAGTTTGCTTTAAACGCGCGCAACTTTAGCCAAACCTTTTTCTTTATAATAAAGTGTTATTAATTGTGGACACGTTCACGTGACATGATTTTTCACACGCCAAACAAATGGGTACACGTACGCGTAACCCGTTTCGAGATAATTTTCTTAATTTAAAAGCGGTAAGAGGTAAATGCACATAGGTTCTAAAACCAGTAATTAGACAATTTAATAAGCCAAGTATGATCAAAGTGACCGTGCTAGAACCACGGGACTCGGGAATGCCTAATACCTTCTCCCGGGTTAACAGAACTCCTTACTCGGATTTTTGGTTTGCGGACTGTTAAACAGAGTCAATCTTTCCTCGATTCGGGATTCTAAACCGGTGACTTGGGACACCATAAATCTCCCAAGTGGCGACTCTGAATATGTAAATGTAATAATCCCATTTCGATTGTACTTTAATTGGAAAAACTCCCTTGTATTTATACCCTTCCAAGGGTATAGGTAAAATGAGGTGTGACAGCTCTGGCGACTTTGCTGGGGATCAAACCCAGAATCTCTGGTTCAGGGTTCAAGAATTCGAGTTTGTTTCATGATTTTTACTTGGCTTTATTTATTGTTCATAATACTGCATTTTGTGAACATTTTATGTTAAATGCTATCTGTTTACTGCTTTATTATTGTTTGAATTGTATATAACTGTCTTCTTATGCCACCTCTCCGAGTCTTCTGAAAATGGTGCACACGCTCGCTTTGCCCGCTTTTTCTGTAGAAATTATACCAAATAGAACGAGGCTGGGCAAGCGACAAGGCCGGGTAGACTTCAGTGCTCCCGGTACGTCTCCCCCTCCTCGGCCCCAGTTGTCCGCTCGGGTACCCCAAGTCTAGACCAAAACCGCAGGATTTAAACCTAGAAAAACACAGCCTCATGCCGGATCCCTAGTAGGAACGTTTGTTTGCATCATGTGCATTTGACTTAGGGGACTCAACACAGGGGTTGGGTCCGTCTAGGATAGGTGTGCCCGAAATAACAGACTATCCTGATGCATCCTATGTGCTATGTGAACATTTATTTGTTTTGGCTTGCATGCTGACCGGCTAGGAAAAATAAAGGGAAAAAGGGAAGAGAGGAAAACCAAGAATGATATAGGGAAGGAAAAAAGACCTGGTTCTAAAACATCCCGGTATTTGAAAAGCGTCCCAAAACTCTGCCCAAAAATTATTCAAAAAAAAGGGTTATTTTTAAAAGAGTCAAACAATGTGTTCTTTCAAATGTGTCAAAACTGACCGAACTACGAATGTCTGATTCTCACCGGATGTGGGATACGTAGGCAACCTACATAAGGTTCGGCCTTATTTTTTGAAAATAAGAGAAAAAGAAAAAAGAAAAAAGAGAGTCGGTGGTCGAATGAATGCAATCTTTATTTTGGTCAGAATAAGCCGATCCAGCTTTAGCTATGTCTTAATCCATTCTTGCCGAGGTAGCCTCAGAGTATTTTTCAGTTGTCGAAAGGCTATTTTCGTAAAATAATGGACAAGATTGTGAGGGGTCATAAAATAATTCCCTCGGCCTCAAAATTCTCGTGAAATTGAGAAGGGGCCGCATTTGCGAAAACAACCATTTGGCTAAAGTTGGCATACAGGGGAAGAGATTATGGTTCTTTTCTTCTTTTATTTGTTCTTTTTATTTTCTTCTTCGAAAAACTTTTTACAAAAGGGTCAACTCAAGTCAAACCCTAACCTTAATCCTCCACAAGAACAATGAGTACCATCCAAGAACCGCCAGAAGTGGTCAGGGAACAGGCTCGGCTACACTTGCGTATGTGGTGGAATGATCTAGAGAAAGATGGTCAGAAATGAGTGAAAAAGCACTTGGGTGCTCTTATAAACATCTTTAAAATCAAACAACGGGAAGATCTGGTCAAAGCTTTGGTAACTTTCTGGGATCCTGTCCACAATGTCTTTCGTTTCTCAGATTTTGGGATCACCCCTACTTTGGAGGATTTAGCCGGGTACATTGAATTTGGACGGGACTTTAGGAAGCAACAACTCATATTTCCAAGGGCTCCATCGGTGCACAAGTTCTTTGACCTCCTGAATATTAGTAAACAGACAAATAAGAAACGTGTGGGCAACGGGTGTTGTGCTTTCCATTTCTTATACTTCAGGTTCGGGCATTCCTCTGGTTTTGAAACGCATGAAAAGGGCCTGAGCAACAAACAAAACAAGGGCCTTTGGCAAATTTATCGTCGGTTCGCATTTATTGTGGCATTCTTGGGGATCATGGTTTTTCCAAATGAGAAAGGAACGGTGGATATTCGTATGGCTAGAATTGCATAAATCCTCATTACCAAGGAAGATCATACACTTGACCCGTTGGTGCTAGCAGATATCTATCGCGCATTGACTGTATGCAAAGCAGAGGCTCAGGCTTTTGAGGGTTGAAGTATCATTCTGCAAATGTGGATGATCGATCATCTTCGCCATCATCCCAGATTCATGAGTTACGGTTCGAGCCCAAACAACTTCATCATTAGTTATGAGGAGAGGATAAAAGATTACAACACACCAGAAGGATTCGAAGCATGGGTTTCTCATTTGAAAGCTCTTGACGCAGGTCAGGTTGAGTGGACTATAGGATGGCTCCCGAGGATAGAAGCCATCTATATGATTGCTACCAAAGGATACCTGAGGATAATGGGCGTAAGGAGTATTTAGCCATATGCACCGCAGAGGGTCTTGAGGAAATTGGGGAGGTATCAGATTGTGCCTGAAGATGAAGATCAAAGCATACAGGTCATAAAGTTGCATCCAGAAGGCGCATTGCCTGAGGCTGTAGTTCAGCAGGATTGGAATAGCTACCGACATCTCAAAAATGGCACCCAGTTTCCAAACGTTGCCAAGGGGGAAGTAGATCCAAATTATGCTGCTTGGTTTGAGTAAATGTCTTATGTAAATAATGAGCCAAAGCCCGAGAGGCCTGCCAAAAGGCCTCATGTTCAAGCCTTTGATGATAAAATTCAAGAAAGGTTAGCTTGGGGGGGGGGGAAGGAGAAGGAATATAAGGCCATTATCCACGGTCTGCGAGAAGAATTGAGAAATGTCACCTTCAACAATGATTTGCATGCACAAGAGGCCGAAGGTGAAAGGAGGAGATTGGAGCGAGAAAACGAGGCCCTCAGAGCTCAAGTTCGACAGTTGAAAATTGAAGCCAAGAACCCAGGCCGAAGCAGGAAAGATGAGAGGCTCATTTACAACCTCACTCAAAAGGTATGTGACTACGAAGATGACCTGCAGAAAGCTGAGTCTGAACTAGCAAAAGCACGGGCAAGGTTGGCCAAAAGCACCGAGGGGCGTGCAGCTTTCGTTCAACAGATGAAAGAAAGATATGAAAGAGGGGTCACAGGTTGGGAAAAGGCGATCGGCAACCTCGAGGGGGAAATGGCTAAACAAGCCAAAAATTTTAAAGCTGAAAGAGAACATTGTTATGCCTTAATGGCACGGCTAGAAAGGGACCTGCAACAACTACAAGAGCAGAACCAGGTAGCCGAACGAACTTTTGAAGCCAGAACCGAACAAATTGGGAGTTTGTTGCAAGAGAAGGGCTTCATAAGAGAGAGAGTCAAAAGGGTTGCCAACTATATCGCAATGAAGTACAGTAGCTGTGAGGATATGACGAGATCCATGTTCTTCACCACTGTGATGATTTTTGTTCGCCGGGTAATGGAAGATCTCTACCACCTTCAGGAGGATTTAGCAAGTCGTCCAACATCAAGGCTGAATGCCGCCCCGCGGGTCCCAGGGACAATTGAGGCATTGATGTATTCATGATTTCTTGAGTCTGTGTTTTCTTTCCGTTAAAGTTTGTCAGTTGTTTTGGAGTCTGTATTTCTGTTATTAGAGCATGCGGGTTGTTTGTTTTTGAGTTTGTATCTCGAATCTACTAGTTTCTTTCGAGTTTGTTAGTTTCAGTCTTTGTAATAGCGTTTTTATATGAAAATTGAAAATCCCAAATGTTTTTACTTTATTATACACTTATCCACCAGAACTACGCTCGGTCTGATTCATGCGGGGTCATGATACGTAGGCAATCTCAATAGGATTCGACCATAACCAAAAGAAAGAAAAGAAAGAAAAAGAAAGAAAAAAGGGGGAAAGAAGTAAGAGGAAAAACAAGAGAGTAAAGAAAAGGAAAGAGCGGAAAAACAAGAAAGAAAATGAGAAAATAAGAGAGAGTAAAAACAAAGAGAGAACAGATGCCAGAATAAAAGGAAAGAAAAGGGGATGTTTGCAACTAAAAGAAAGAAAAGACCGGGATGATGCATGCAACAGATCGAATACATAATAGAGAGACGGTTAACTGTTTAGGTGCATTCATGCCCAATGTGCAGTTACCAATCTGTTAAAGCCTAATCGCTAACAAGGTTGTTTGTTTGATGTATTAAGTCCAGACAGGTGGTTAGTTGACTGGCATTCTGCAACTCACTCCTACAACACCCGATCGAAAGACAGGCTGAATATAGTCGACCAGGAACCAGAAACAAGTATTATTGACCCATCGAAAGAGGTGGAAGAAATGGACGTTAATGCAATGAGGGAGGAAATGTATAAGCTGAAACAACAGATGGCTGAAATGTACCAAGCTTGGGCGAAGGGGCATCCACCACCGGTTTATCCCGCCAATCCTGCTTATATCCCACCATCAGCACAACCTCAGGAACCTCCCACTGTGAACTCATCTCCAACCTTTCCCCTATACCAACAATGCCAAGGCACCACTTTCCATACTTCTCAAGCTCCACTACCCAAACAAGTCCCGTACCCTCCCACAACAATTACACCTGTTTTTGTGGCACCCCCACCTGCTACATTATACAGATCTTCAGGTGAACCCCTGTTCCAAACTTACGACAACCAGTACTATCCCCCTGAACCCACCTTCAAAGTTCCAGAACCATATCCTTACACTTCTCATCTTGATATCCCTGTAGGGACCGAGAAATTACCCAGAAATCCTAAGCATGAAGAGATGATCAAAAAGGTCAAAAGCTTAGAGCAATCGTTCCGAGATATGAGGGGGCTGGGAGGCCAAGTAAGTGTGGCCTATAAGGATTTATGCATATTTCTAGATGTTCAGTTGCCAACGGGGTTCAAAATGCCCAAGTTTGATCTGTACGATGGGCATGGCGACCCGGTAGCACACTTAAGAGGGTTCTGTAGCAAGATGAGAGGAGCAGGTGAAAGAGATGAATTGCTGATGGCGTATTTCAGCAAAAGTCTGAGTGGGTCAGCGCTAGAATGGTACACCAGACAAGATCATAGCAGGTGGTACACATGGGACGATTTGGCCCAAGCCTTCGCATGTCATTTTCAGTACAATCTCGAAATCATCCCAGATCGTCTGTCATTGACAAAGATTGAGAAGAAGCCCGATGAGAGTTTCCGAGAATATGAGTTCCGTTGGAGAGAGCAAGCAGCGAGGGTTGACCCCCCGATGAAAGAAAGCGAGATGGTTGATTATTTCTTACAAGCTTTGGAGCCCACTTATTTTGGTCATTTGGTGTCAGCAGTGGGCAAGTCCTTTAATGAAGTTATGAAAATGGGAGGCATGGTTGAGGAGGGACTCAAGTCCAATAAGATCATGAGTTACTCAGCAATCAAAGCGACCACCCAGGCCATTCAAAACGGTACTGGGGTGTACTCAGAAAGAAGAAGAAAGAGGATGTTGCAACGATCGAGTTGGTAGCTTGGGGTGGAGCCAAGAACCTTCCACCATTCTACAACCAGCCTCGACCCTATCCCCAAACATACCCCCACACCCCATATAGCCCACAACAACACTACTACCCACCGCCAGATCCCTATTTTTCTGTCTATCACGCATAAACCTATACCCAACCTCCCGCTCACGTGCAATGGCATGCTCCAGCTCCACAGAGTCCTTACCAAACTCCACAAAATACCCATCTACCCCCAAAAGCCTACAAACCCTGGAACAGGTTTTCGACCCAATCAAGCCTTTAAGAATGAAAGGGTGCAGAAGCAGAAGACTTTCACTCCATTGGGAAAATCATATACCAAGCCATTCCACAGATTGAGACAGTTGGGCATGTTGAATCCGATCGAGGCTAAAATGTTGAATCCCCTTCCCAGAAATCTTGATCACTCGGTAAATTGTGAGTATTGTTCAAGGGCCCTGGGCCATGACATAGAGAAATGCTAGAAACTAAAAACAGCTGTACAAGAGCTCATTGATACTCATCGGATCGAGGTTCAGGCCCCAGAAACACCAAACATCAACCAGAATCCGCTACTAGCTCAACACGAAGCCCATATGATTGAGTTGATACACAAGGGAGGGGAGGCTAAGAAACCCTCGTAGACAGTGATGATGATCCGCTCCAGTGAAACTAATTCAAAGGAAAAGGAAACTAGTGGGAAATCAGTGGTCCAACAGAAAGAGGTAGACAACAAGCCAGCTGTGGTAGCCGAGAAAGGGTCGTCAAGTACTGTTGCAGTGAAACCAGAGAAAGCTAAAGTGGCGGTACCAGGGGTTACAAGTAAACCTATCGTGGTCGTGAAGGGTGCTCGCACAGAGCCTGCTATTATAAAACCAGTAACTCAGCTGCCAGTGATCAGCAACAGGGCGGTCCCATGGAAATATGAACGAGTGATAGTAACTTACCAGGGGAAAGAGGTTAGAGAAGAAGTATGTGAGACCCATGGTTTGACTCGATCGGGGAGATGTTTTGCCCCCGAAGAGTTGAGAAAAGCTAAAACTTCCAAAAACAATCCAGTCTCGGTAAAGAAAGCTGTGTCCGAGGAAGAGGTAGAGGAATTTTTGAAAAAGATGAAAGTACAGGACTATTCCATTGTGGAGCAGTTGAGGAAAACACCGGCTCAGATCTCGCTCGTGTCATTATTGATCCATTTCGACGACCACCGTCGAGCTTTGATGAAGATCTTGAAATAAGCCCACGTTCCTGACAAAATCTTAGTAAACCACTTGGAAAAGATAGCTAACAAGATATTTGAGGTAAACAGAGTCACTTTTTCCGATGATGAGTTGCCTTTGGAGGGCACCGAGCACAATAGAGCCCTCTATCTGACGGTGAAATGCGAAGACTCCGTGGTTACTCGGGTACTGGTTGAGAATGGGTCTAGCGCGAACATTTGTCCTCTTGCCATGTTGAACAAGCTGCAAGTGGAAGATGAAAGAATTCACAAGAATAGCATTTGCGTTCGGGGATTCGACGGTGGAGGGAAGGATTCAGTCGGGGATATAGTGCTTGAGCTCACAATAGGGCCAGTTGAATTTACTATGGAATTCCATGTGCTCGATGTGGCTGTTTCATACAATCTATTGTTGGGATGACCCTGGATCCATGCTGCCAAAGCAGTCCCGTCTACTCTGCATCAAATGATCAAGTTTGAATGGGATCGACAGGAAATTGTGGTACATGGCGAAGATAATTTGTGTGTGCCCAATGGCGCCATTGTGCCGTTCATAGAGGTTGACGATGGTATGGGACCATGGGTTTATCAGGTTTCCGACACCGTATCGGTAGAGAAAATTCTGGAAGGAAAGTGCGTGCCAACTCCAAAGATGGTCGCGGCATCAGTCATGGTAGCTATCGAAATGTTGAAAAATGGTTTTGTATCGGGCAAGGGTTTGGGTGCGTCTCTGCAAGGTATTGTGCAGCCAGTTTCTCTTCCAAAGAATCTGGATACTTTTGGTCTGGGGTTCAAGCCTACCGTTGCATACACGATAAGATCTAGGCAAATGAAAAAGAAAGCATGGGCATTGCCAAAGCCAGTCCCGCGTCTGTCTAGGTCATTCGTCAGGTCGGGTACCAGGAAGCAACCGTTGTCAAGGGTCCCTGGACCATTGATTGGAGCCGATGGAGATTTGGAGAAGGGGTTCAAAAGGTTATTCACCGAGGTTAATATGGTTCAGGCTGGGGAAGGGTCCAGCAAGGCAGATGTGCAATTTGTGGGACCACGTGCAAAAGTCAACAACTGGGAAGCTACTTCTCTTACTATCCGGAAGGAGTCTTGGTAGTGGGTTTTGATTTTCTTTTAGTTGTCTGGATTATTCCAGGGTCTGTAATTCAGATATTATGTTCCGTCCAATTGGATGTGTTAAAACCCTGTTATCTTTATATTCAATGAAATGCAATTGTTCCTTTTCCCTTAAGTTCTTCTAATTTTATTTTGATTTCTTCTTTTGTACAGTTCTTTTTATGCTGATATCAATGACATGACATGCATAAGGAATCTTCGGCCCAGTTTTAAAAGCCAATCTAACTCTGAAATAATAATACAAGAAATTGAGTGTGATGACGAGTTGGAACTTGATGATGATGAGGACTATGAAGAAATCAGTAAGGAATTAAGTCATTTTGAGGAAAAGCCCAAACCCAATTTGAATGACACAGAAACAGTTAATCTAGGGGATTAAGAAAATGTCCGTGAAAGCAAAATAAGTGTCCATCTGGAACCCCAACTCAGGGAGGAGATCATTAAAGCACTGTTTGAATATAAAGACGTTTTTGCATGGTCCTATGACGACATGCCGGGTCTAAGCATTGATTTAGTGGTTCACAAATTTCCCACTGACCCGGCATTCCCTCCCGTCAAACAGAAGCTGATAAAGTTCAAAACGGATATGAGTGTAAAGATCAAAAAAGAGGTCACCAAGCATTTCGATGCGAAAGTTATTCGGTTCACGCGGTATCCCACCTGGTTAGCCAATGTTGTGCCTGTGCCAAAGAAGGATAGAAAGACCAGGGTGTGCGTTGATTATCGGGATCTCAACAAAGCAAGTCCGAAGGATAATTTTCCCCTGCCAAACATCCATATATTGATTGACAATTGTGCCAAACATGAGATTGGTTCTTTTGTGGATTGTTACGCGGGTTATCATCAGATCTTAATGGACGAGGAAGATGCTGAAAAGACGGCATTCATCACGCCGTGGGGAACGTACTGCTATCGGGTCATGCCATTCGGTTTGAAAAATGCTGGGGCAACCTACATGAGGGCAATGACAACAATATTCCATGATATGATACACCAGGAAATCGAGGTGTACGTGGATGATGTGATCGTGAAGTCTAGGAAGCAGTCTGACCATGTCAGGGATCTGAAGAATTTCTTCTGAAGTCTTCGCAGGTACAATCTCAAGCTTAATCCTGCAAAGTGTGCTTTTGGGGTGCCATCTGGAAAGTTGCTGGGGTCCGTAGTCAGCCGCCGGGGTATTGAATTGGATCCATCGAAATTCAAGGCCATCCAGGAATTGCCACCTCCAAGGAACAAGACCAAGGTGATGAGTTTGTTGGGGAGATTAAATTATATCAGCAGGTTTATCGTTCAGCT
Organism: Nicotiana sylvestris; assembly: GCF_000393655.2. NCBI lineage: Eukaryota > Viridiplantae > Streptophyta > Magnoliopsida > Solanales > Solanaceae > Nicotiana > Nicotiana sylvestris. The sequence continues at coordinate 184,040,666 of NC_091059.1, forward strand.
CACGACAATTTGTAAGCCTATCTTCAAACTGTTAAAGAAAGACGATGCGGTCAAGTGGACAGATGAATGTCAGGAGGCATTTGATAAGATAAAGGGGTATTTGTCAAATCCAGCTGTGTTGGTCCTGCTAGAACCAGGGCGACCTTTTATTCTATATTTGACGGTATTGGACAATTCATTCGGCGGTGTACTGGGTCAACATGATATCACTGGCAGGAAGTAGCAGGCCATATATTATATTAGCAAGAAATTCACACCGTATGAGGTTAAGTACACCCAGCTTGAGAGGACATGTTGCGCCCTAACTTGGGTGGCGCAGAAGTTGAAACATTATTTGTCATCTTATACTACTTACCTCATATCTCGCTTGGATCCATTGAAGTATATATTTCAAATGCCCATGCCCACAGGGAGGCTTGCAAAGTGGCAGATCCTGCTCACAGAGTTTGACATTGTCTACGTGACTCGAACAACAATGAAAGCACAGGCCTTGGCGGACCATTTGGCCGAGAACCCAGTTGATGAAGATTATGAACCTTTGAAAACTTATTTCCCTAATGAAGAGGTGATGTACATTGATGAGTTAGAACAAGGCGAGAAGCCTGGATGAAAACTTTTCTTTGACGGAGCCACAAACATGAAGGGCGTGGGGATAGGAGCAGTACTTATTTCTGAAACAGGGTAGCACTACCCTGTTATGGCTCAGCTTCGTTTTTACTGTACCAACAACATGGCTGAGTACGAGGCATGCATTCTGGGTTTCAGGTTAGCTGTGGATATGGGTGTCCAGGAAGTCTTGGTCTTGGGTGACTCAAACCTCCTGGTGCACCAGATTCAGGGAGAATAGGAAACACGGGATTTGAAACTCATATCGTACAGACAATGTTTGCATGATCTTTGCCAGCGGTTTCAGTCAATAGAGTTCAGGCATATCCCAATAATACATAATGAAGTCGCCGATGCTTTGGCCACTTTCGCGTCAATGTTACATCATCCAGATAAGGCTTATATGGACCCTTTGCAGATTCAGGTCCGTGATCAGCATGATTACTGTAATATGGTAGAAGAAGAACTTGATGGGGATCCATGGTTCCATGATATCAAAGAATACCTCCGGATAGGGGGTATATCCGTTACAGGCCACAGGTGATCAGAAAAGAACAATTCGACGATTGACAAGCGGATTTTTCTTCAGCGGAGGGGTGTTATACAAAAGAACTCCAGATCTTGGATTATTAAGATGAATAGATGCAAGACAGGCCATAGTAATCATGACTGAGGTACACTCCGGAGTTTGTGGACCGCATATGAGTGGGTACGTTCTGGCAAAGAAGATTCTCCGAGAAGGATATTATTGGCTCATTATGGAGCGAGATTGCATCAGTTTTGTGCGCAAGTGCCATCAATGCCAGGTGCATGGAGATTTGATTCATTCCCCACCATCTGAATTGCATACAATGTCGGCACCATGGCCCTTTGTTGCTTGGGGCATGGATGTCATTGGGCCAATCGAGCCAGCAACATCAAATGGACACAGGTTTATTCTGGTAGCCATTGTTTATTTCACCAAGTGGGTTGAAGAGAAAACTTTCAAATCTGTGACCAAGAAAGCAGTGGTCGATTTTGTGCATTCAAATATCATCCGTCGGTTTGGGATTCCTAAGGTGATCATCACGGACAATGGCGCTAACCTCAACAATCATCTGATGACAGAGACATGTCAGCAGTTTAAGATTATACATCGCAATTCCACCCCGTATCGCCCTAAGGCGAATGGAGCAGTCGAGGCAGCCAACAAGAATATAAAGAAGATACTTCGAAAAATGGTGGAAGGTTCTAGACAATGGCATGAAAAGCTGCCGTTTGCATTGCTGGGATATCGCACTACTATCCGCACTTCAGTAGGGGATACTCCTTATTTGTTGGTGTATGGCACAGAGGCAGTAATACCCGCAGAAATTTAAATCCCATCCATTCGGATTGTTGCTGAGGCAGAAATTGATGACGTTGAATGGGTCAAAACCCGCTTGGAACAATTAAGTCTGATTGATGAAAAGAGATTGGCAGCAGTGTGTCACGACCAATTGTACCAACAGAGAATGGCGAGGGCATATAACAAGAAGGTACGTCCACGAAAGTTTGAAGTGGGTCAGTTAGTGTTGAGACGTATCTTGCCTCATCAGGCTGAAGCAAAGGGAAAGTTCGCCCCAATCTGGCAGGGTCCATTTGTTGTAACTAGAGTGTTGTCCAATAGCGCGTTATATTTGACAGATGTAGAAGGGAAATGTAGAAATGACTATCAATTCTGATGCAGTCAAGAGATACTATGTACGATTTCCTTCTTTGATTGTACTTGTTTGTATTTGGCATATTTTGAAGATTGAAATGACGAAGGCGTTTTGTTCTGCTATCTAAACACTTTATCCCTTGTCACCCCTTTTGAGCCTTATTTATTTTCTTTCATACTCATCTTTCAGGATCAACGACACAATTCAGAAGCGCAAGTGCGGAGGGTAAGTAAGTAAAATGAAAAAGAAAGAACGAACAAAAGAGAAAAAAAAAGAAAAAGAAGAAAAGAGAAAAGAAGAAGAAAAATAATAAAAAAGAAAAGAGAAAAGCAAAAGAGAAAAAAAAAAGAGAAAAGAAAGAGAGAAAAGAAAAAACACAACAACAAAGTAATTTCTATGACATGATCTACATTTAACCTGATTCCTTTTAAGGATACGTAGGCAGCCTCACGGTTCGGTCCCATCAAAATAAAATCCAAAAGTCCCTAAACAAGAAACTGGGGTAGAAGCTGCGGTTGTTGTCAGAAATCTGATTCCGAAAGTTGTAATTTTTAACCCAGTTGAATTGTTTCGAGCCTTTGATATCCTTTATTCTTAACCCTGTCCAAAAGCCCACGTTACGGTCCAAAGAAGGACCTTCTGATCAGTCTTTGAGAAATGCCAAGTCAAGCAGGTAAAGGTAATTCATGTCAGGGGCAACACTCTGGTTCGAGCAGAAAAATAAAAATGAGAGAGTATTATTGGTGAAAACCTTCGCAAGGCACCGTAAGGCGATGGAAGTTGAGAGAAATAAAAATGAGAGAGTCTTATTGGTGAAAAACCTCGTGGGCACCGTAAGGCGACTGGAGTTGAGAAAAGTAAAAATGAGAGAGTCTTATCAGTGAAAACCCTCACGGGCACCTTGAGGCGAAAGTGAGTTGAAAAGTCAACAAGTGAGAAAGGTCTGCTGGTGGGAAAATTGTTTCAAGGCACCGCAAGACAAACAATGTCAAGGTTTGGGTGAAGTAACCAGGTCATGGAAATTCCGGGGCAACAAAGTACGGCAACTAAAAGTTAAGTGGTTGGACAGATTGGGCCGATTAATCCGAAATGCATGTCATGGTCATTGGTACTAGTTGTTCCACTCAGATAAGTTTCTTTTTTTCCCTTCGTAGCAGTCATCTGGTTTTGGATTCTTCTTATCCTTAACCCGCAAAGTCATTGCATTTCATTTTCTTTTGGGTATTTATCTAAAGATGTTTCAATGTCAGTCTTGTCCAAATCAAGTGAAAAGGATTTCAAAGCTCACTACCAACTTCCCAAAATTGCAAAGCACGAAATGGTCAAAGCATACTAAGGATAACATGATGTAAGAGATGGGTACAAGGAATCACCGGAAGTTTCATCGGTGGAATGGATTGGTAATGTCATAGGAGATGCAAAGGTTCAGATAAAAGGTCAGAGGTAAAACAACAGTAGGGGTATAGAACACTCGGTTCGTCAAAGGTCATGGGGTGTGAGAGTTAGTCAGAAAGTCAAAGCGATTCAGGGCCAGTTCGGAGAAGTCGGTCAGAACAAATATTGCAGCAGAAAGACCTTCAGTAAGAATGCCATCTGCTAACCACTACTTTAAGCTGACAAAATTTTCTTTGATTGAAACAGGGGTAGAAAATTCGTTTGATTCGGAGAAACTCTCAGTAGGGGAAAAGAGCAAGCACCAAAACAGGTTTGACTGCAAACTTTCAGGACCCTCCTGGAAAATGGGACCTAGTTTAAAGTTCAGAAATAGCATAATCTAGCATAAGTGTATCCCAAAGGAATATAATTTAGTTTAGAAGTGTGCATGTTCGAGGTAGGATTCAATTAGGAGTTTTCAGGACCCTCCTGAATAATGGGACTTAGTTTAAGAGTTCAATTAGATAATAACGTTTAGCATAAATTCTGCTGTAGGGTAGTATAATTCAGCCATAAAAGTTGTCACTCTTAAGATAAAATTGGACTTTTGATTTTCAGGACCCTCCTGGATAATGGGGAGTAGTTTAAAGATCCTCTTAGATAGCAAGATTTAGCAGAAGTCACACCTGTAGAAGATATAACTTAGATTCTAAATTGTCGTTTAGTCAAGAGTTATCAGGACCCCCTGAATAATGGGATTTAGCTTTCAATTCTTAGTAATACTTGGTAATATGATTTAGTTTCACAATCACATCTGTCCCCAGCCACCAAACTAGGGTAGAAAATTTTCTTTGTTTTTGTCAAGCTGAAGTCAGGAGCCCGCCTGGAACAAGGGAATACATTTCAAGTTGAAGTCAGGAGCCCGCCTGGAGAGCAGGAAATACTTTCAAGTGTAGTAGTCAGGAGCCCGCCTGGAAAACAAGGGAGTACAATTTAAAGTTTTAGTTTTCAAATTCTTTGTTTTGTTTATTCTGAAGTCAGGAGCCCACTTGGAGAGCAGGGAATACATTCAAGCGAAGCAGTCAGGAGCCCGCCTGGAGAACAAGGGAGTACAGTTTAAGTTTTAGCTTTCAAATTCTTTGTTTTGTTCATTTTGAAGTCAGGAGCCCGCCTGAAGAGCAGGGAATACATTTCAAGTTGAAGTCAGGAGCCCGCCTGGAAAGCAAGGAATACTTTCAATTCAGCAGTCAGGAGCTCGCCTGGAGAGCAGAGAATACATATCAAGTTCAGCAGTCAGGCATCTACCTGAAGAAGGGGAAAACATCTCAGTTTACAATTCAAGGTGGCAACAAACAGATGTCTCCGAAAGAATGGAGAACAACAAGGCAACAAGAAGCACAAGATCAAGTTTGAAGATAAAGATATGACTTTTGTAATCCATAGATCATAGTCTAGTATAGCTTCTTGTTCTATTTTGACATGGTGTAACAAGGATGTTCAGTAAGCAGTAGCAGCAACAGCAGCAGCAATAGTGAAATCACAGCTTCATGGTAGACCCAGCTACCAAAACTTCCCAAACTACACTGACCCGATTCTTTTTTAGCCAAGGATATGTAGGCAACCTCAGAGGCAGGGTGCGGTCAAATCTTTCAAAAATGCTTCCCACGGAGTATTCAAACGGGCAAAAATCGCTCGTATCCGCTCACTTATCTTTGCACGAAAACTCTTCGTGTTTTCTAGCAAAGAGGGGTAGTTGTGAGCACGTGATTTTTGCCCTACATGAAATACTCTCATAAATTCAAAGCAAAGTAATTTCGTTTCATTATTTGTAATTTTGTGGATTTTGTGGCATTTGCTGTTAATTATTTGTATTTTTTGTCTGTACATTTCGTTTGTTAATTAATGAAAAATACAAAATATGCTGCATTTGCATTTAGAATTTAATTTTTTTCATGTTTTAAATAATTAGTAATTTAGTGTTTATAAAACTGTAAAAATCACAAAAATAGTTCATTTTTTGCATTTTAATTTTAATTTCTCGAATTTTGTTAGCTTTCTTTAATTTGGTATTTAATTAGTAGGTAATTATTTTTGAGATTAATTAGTTTAATTTGATAGGATAATATTAGTTTTAATAATTAATTTAGGATTTATTTCTAATTTTTGAAAGAAAAGAAATTTGAAAATTGAAAAAAAGAAGAAGAAAAGATTCAAAAAAACAAAGGAAAATTCGATTTGGGCCATTTATTTAAACCCCCCTTCAGCCCAATTGTCTCCCCCTCGTACCCGCCCAATTCTAGCCCAAACCCGCCTCTACCCAGTCCGAATCCCCCTTCAGGCGAAACGACGCCGTTTCGACCAGTGTCAATCTGAGCCGTTGATCCCCACTTGATCGAACGGCTCAGAACTAAAGTATGGGGAGTATATATATGTCCGAACACACCTCCCCCCCTCAGTTCATCGTCCCAACACCCCAACTTCATAACCCTGCCCCCCAAACCCTAACAGCCGCCCCAGAATTCCCCACCGTCTGTTGGCGGCGTCGACGTCCAATCATTACCAAAATTACACCTCGGAGCCCCCAAATCCCCCTCATTCCAAATCCCCTCTTAGTTTCCCTCGAATATCCCATGAACTCTTCAAATCTTAGATCTGAGATGAACCCTAGGAATCCTAGGTCGAGTTTTAGTGAAATTTGGTGTCTAATCTGATGTTATTCGTGTGTTCTTTGCAAGAGCATCCGATTAACATCAGATTTGACCGGAAAATCAAAGGATATGAAGACCCAGACTACGTCCTTCATTTTCCGAATATTTTTTTAGGTATGTCTTTTCTTCCTTCAGTTTAACCTTTTCTTCGTTTGCTTTCTTTTTTTTGTTGTTGTTTTCTGCTTCTTCTCCTTTTCTCGAACCTTTTTCATTTTGTTCTGGAGTTCGTGTGTTCATGCATGAGCAAATGTGAGTTTTCTTCTTAATTATTGTAGTTAGTCTATAATCAGATTAGTTAAAATTGGTAGTTAGTGAAGCATTTAGGCTAAAGTTTTAAATTGTCTCATGTTATCTGCTGATTGGATAATTTCTAGTCTGGGCTGAGTAGATTTCTGATCCCGTGAGTTGGGCTTTAGGTCCATTCCAACTCATTTGGGTCTGAACAATTGTGTGAACATTGACCCATGACCAGTTTTGGTTCAGGTAATTTCAGGGGTTACAGGGGTTACTTTGGGAACTTCAGCTTAGGGAATCTTTGGTAACTGCCTAGGGAAGCTTCTAGGAAGCTAGGGGAAGGGGGTATTCTGTAATTCTGATATGTGAACTGAGGTTATGTGAGCAAAATCAAAAATTGAATAAGGGTCTAAGCTAAAATCAGAATCAAAGAAGGGGTTTCATTTGAAAATCTGATTTTGGAATAGGCTGCCCTAATGCCTTGCCTATAAAGGCATCAAGACTTACAATTCAAGCCAGGGAGAAAAAGGGCTGAAAGATCAAAAATCAGAGATGGCTAAAAAATACAAAAAGTACTGTTCCATTGAAAATCTTTGGGAAATTCTTGTGGTACTGATTCTGTGACAAGTTCTGAGCAACTAAAGTTTTAAAGGAGCTGAATGTGTTTGGTATACAAGTTTTTGGTTCACTATTGGGTAGATTTTGGTTCTGAGTTGTATATGATATCACTGTGAGTTCAAACTGGGCTAAAGTGGTCTTTTCTCAATCATTTCTGGGCTGATTGTGTTGCTGATTCCTGTTCCTACTACTGAGTCCATTACTGATTCCTCATTTCTCTATTTTGCTTTTCAATTTATAGGTATTTCCTTCAAACCTTGAACGAAAATGAAGCTTTGTATGGCAATTGTGCTTGAATTATGTAGTTCGAGTTGAAGAAATTGATCGCTGCCCTTTCCCTATTACCTTACCAGTTGTGATGTTTATTATATGTTGTCTTCATGTTCCTACAAGGTTCACATAAGTTATTTAGTTTATTGTCATACCTTTTAGATTCTTTATGGTGTTGTATAAAGGTTTCCCTTTCACTCGCTTAACTTGAATGTTGAAGGGTATTGATCATGTGTATGAGCAGTAGAAAATTATCGCAAAGAATTTTAGTGGTGTCAAGTGTATTTCAGGTCTGTTTTGGTTCTGTGGAGACCAGTGTTGTTGGCTTGAATGCATGTTGTCCAGTTTTCTTTAGTTCAGCTATACACTTGCAGATTGAGGCCTGTTTATTAGACATACATTGTTCGCTGCTGAGGAAACTCAATATCGAGTCTTAAAGCTTCTAGCAGATTACCTTGAAATCTGACTTGGGCTCGTTAGGCCCAAAGTTCATTTTCTTGCGAGATGGCCTTGTGAGTCCAAGGCAGATGTGGGCCTGAGGCACAGACATGATTGAAATTATGAGTCTAGTTGCTCTATGTTTGAATAATTAAGGGAAAAAGAAGTTGGTTTAATCACTGCTCAACATTGTTTTAGCTGATTGGTATTCAATAAAGTATGTACAATGCTGGGTTCCTGGGTATGATCTGCGTTGGAGCTCGTAGTTGGGCCTTTAACATTGGCCCCGCGCCTTTGATGTGCCATAAATTTCATTCTGGACTTCTATTGTATTTTGTAATTGGGCCTGTCTTATTTGGGATCTCTTACTGATTGAATGAGTGTCATTTTGGTGACAGCCTTGTAGTCGAACGAGCTCGGATTAAGTTACTCATTCGATAGTAAGGGTTCAAATTCCATTAGTGCTTAATTAACTGGGTTTCGCCAAATAGATTTAAGACAATCCATAGTCAGACATTTAGTAACAAATGGCTCATGTGTTGATTTCACAATATAGAGGTAAAATAACAAATATTCGTAGAGAACCCTTTAGGGCCGTTTAAAATACAACTGTGATTGTGTACACGTTCGCGTGACATGATTACAATTCTAAAAACCAATTCGGAGTATGCGTTCGCGTAACTTCGAACAAACATTCTTAATAATAAAAACGGGTTTTCGTAGGTTATTAATTAAATTATACAAAAATGACAAATGTTTGCAGCTTGCTTTAAACGCGCACAACTTTAGCCAAACCTTTTTCTTTATAATAAAGTGTTATTCATTGTGGACACGTTCACGTGACATGATTTTTCACACGCCAAACAAATGGGTACACGTACGCGTGGCCCGTTTCGAGATAATTTTCTTAATTTAAAAGCGGTAAGAGGTAAATGCACATAGGTTCTAAAACCAGTAATTAGAGTATGATCAAAGCAACCGTGCTAGAACCACGGGACTCGGGAATGCCTGATACCTTCTCCCGGGTTAACAGAATTCCTTACCCGGATTTTTGGTTCGCGGACTGTTAAACAGAGTCAATCTTTCCTCGATTCGGGATTCTAAACCGGCGACTTGGGACACCATAAATCTCCCAAGTGGCGACTCTGAATCTGTAAATGTAATAATCCTGTTTCGATTGTCCTTTAATTGGAAAAACTCCCTTGTATTTATACCCTTCCAAGGGTGTAGGTAAAAAGGAGGTGTGACACCTTCGGTTTGGGATATGAATACACCTGGGAAGAAATCAACAATTGGTCGCCACTATGGCGCGGTCCTTACTACCCACTAGAGCAGCCAATACCGCATCTGGAGCAGATCTTCCAACAGGCTGACATTATTTATGGGTCAGATGAAGAAGAAGCACTTGCAGCAGTGAAAAACTCATTTCTAAAGGACAATGATATGGACTGTTGCGTTATTCTCAAGGAGGAGGGGGAATAAGGCCCTTCCATACAGACTGTGAGCAGAGGGGCACATCTCAAGAATTGGACCGTCAGGACAACCAAAGCCCGACGAGACTCGGGGTAACAAGGCTAAAACAAGCATTATTCAATGTTTTATTTACTAAATGATTTTCTTTTTGCATTTTTCAATTCCCGCAATAAGATCTTCGATGTTCAAAATAGTTATTCAATTCATCAAAAGCATTTTTGATTTTTCTTATGAATCAATACTTATTGCTATTGTTTTCTCTCATTACTTTACATATACAACATTACTATTACTTGTCTTGATGAACTAATGACTATGACATGCAATGAGACAACGCAACAAACGAACATGGATTCAGAAGAAGATGACATACCTGACAAGATTGTCAACGAGATTGAGAACTTTGAGAATAGACCTAAGTCCAACCTGGACGAGACTAAAATTGTTAACCTGGGAGATGCAGAAAATGCCAAGGAAACGCGAATCAGCATTCACCTATCGCCATCGGAGAAGAAAGAATACACAGAATTTCTAAAGGAGTATGAGGACAGATTCGCTTGGTCGTATGACGATATGACTGTTCTGAGTACGTCTATTATGGCTCATAAACTACCAACCGATCCAATATGTCCAACAGTAAAGCAAAAGCTCAGAAAGTTCAAGCCTGATATGAGTTTGAAAATCAAGGAAGAAGTCACCAAGCAGATCAACGCTAAGGTTCTCAGGGTAGTAGAATACCCAACATGGTTAGCCAACATTGTGCCAGTGCTAAAGAAGGATAGGAATTTTATAGTCTGTGTCGACTACCGGAATCTCAACCGAGCCAGTCCGAAAGATGACTTCCCTTTGCAAATATACACATCCTGATTGACAATTGCGCCAAGCATGAGCTACAGTCATTCGTAGATTGCTTCGCTGGTTATCGTCAGATCTGGATGGATGAGTATAATGATAGAGAATCACAGACAGTGGCACAAGAAGTTACCATTTGCTCTTCTGGGGTGTCATACCACAGTCCGCACATCAACCAGGGCAACCCCCTGTATGCTGGTTTATGGTATAGAGGTTGTCATTCCCACTAAGGTAGAAATCCCTTCCCTAAGGATAATACAAGAAACTAAGCTCGACGATGCAGAGTGGGTAAAAGTTGTTATGAGTAACTAGCCCTTATAGACGAAAAGAGAATGAACGCAGTGTGCCATGGTCAACTTTACCAGAACAGAATGTCCAGAGCCTTCAACAAAAAAGTAAAGCCAAGACAGTTCACACCAGGATAGTTGGTGTTAAAGAAAGTTTTTCCACATCAGGATGAAGCCAAAGGGAAGTTCTCTCCCAACTGGCAGGGTCCATACATGGTTCACCGGGTTTTGACTAGAGGAGCTCTCATACTTGCAGAAATGGATGGAGAAGTCTAGCCAAAGCCGATCAATTCAGACGCAGTCAAGCGCTACTATGTGTAATCTTTATGATTTCCTTATATGATGTAAATTGAACTACGCCTGACCTGATTCCCGTTTAAGAGGGGATACGTAGGCAGCCTTATGAGTTTGGTCACAATTCAATAAAAATTTCATCCCCCCGCCCCGCAATTGGAAACTAGGGCAGAATTGTGAGGAGGATCCTCAAAATTCCGAAGTAATTCAGCAAATCGTCGCACGAGCAGCAGTCAGAAACGTCAACCCACTAAACTGGGGCAGAATTTTGAGGAGGACCCTTAAAATTCTGTAGCAGAAGAGGTTGCAATGTCCTGAACTACGTCACAGTCGTTGGTTCATCTAAAAGTTATTTTTAATTGTACATTTATGTCATACTTTTACAAAATCATGCATGTTTATTATGGAAACTGCTTGTTTAGCAACGCTACCCCAATGATACAGACAGTATTACCAGATCGAAGCCGAACGATTCAAGCAAAGCCAATGGGGATACGAACTAACCTCCCCCTTACAAAACTCATGATTTTTCTTTGGATGCAGGCAATAGGATTGCGAAATCATTAAACATACTGTACGCCCATGGAACAAACATTGTTCAAGAATATGATTCTCAGAACCAGTGCACTTGCCAACATCTGCTATCAGCACATACCAGTGATGTTCCGTATGTCACAATGCTCCTAGTAATCACAACGTCGCAATCTGCTATCAGTTAAGGAAACTCTACTGTCATTTGTTATTTTATTTCTTGCATAAGGCTACCATTCTGCCTTCCAAGACTAAATGTTGTCTCCATCTGCATTCCAACTTGCATAAGGCTACCATTATGCCTTTCGAGACTAAACGTTGTCTCCATCTACATTCGCATCTTTGCATAAGGCTACCATTCTGCCTTCCTAGACTAAATGTTGTCTCCATCTGTATTCTTGTATAAGGCTACTATTCTGCCTTCCAATTTGCATAAGGCTACCATTCTGCCTTCCAAGACTAAACGTTGTCTCCATCTGCATTCTTGTATAAGGCTACTATTCTGCCTTCCAATTTGCATAAGGCTACCATTCTGCCTTCCGAGACTAAATGTTGTCTCCACCTGCATACTTGCATAAGGCTACCATTCTGCCTTTCGAGGTTAAGCTCTACCTCCATCTGCATTCACATCTTTGAATAAGGCTACCATTCTACCTTTCGAGGCTAAGCTTTGACTTCTATTTTCATCGAAACTAAGCAATATCCCAAGCACTATTTATTTCACTTTTCTTACGGGCTAAGCTTCGCCCTTCAATTCGCAAGACTAAGCTCTATCTTGTCCGTATCATACTACTGCATCTTTCATGGGCTGAAATATCGCCAACTCATCCGAAGGCATCATCGTTCGGAGGCACCATCTTCATAGCCCGAGAACACCATGTCATGGCATGAAGATCTTTTTTAATCTTTTGCATATCATTATTCAAAGGCTTCATGGTTCGAAGGCACCATCCTCATAGCCCGAGAACATCATTTCATGGCCTGCGAATCCCTTATCATACGCTTCATGGCCCAGGATATCATGGTCTAAGGACATCATGGTCTAAGGACATCATCCTTACCGTCCAAAGACAACATTCATGGTCCGACAGGAATTTGCATCATGTTTAAATTTATGCACAATATATGCTTGTATTGTTTCTAATTGCAGGTAAACCTGCAAGCAACGGCCATCCCGGCAGGAGCGATCCCGCTCCAGTTCCCGCAGCCTTATCAAAACTTAACCATTCCCGTAAACCTATCACTCACCCAGCCCTAGATATTACGTCCGTTCTTGAAATATCTTCATCGGCATACTTCGCAAGTGAATCCCGATCTACATACAGCCTGATTCCTGTAAAACCAGGGATATGTAGACAACTCAAAAGCTAGGGTGCGGCCTAAATCCTCTTCAAACCATTTCGCTTGGTCAAAATTGGCCATCATTTCTTTACTTGGAAACTCTTTCATTTTTCCCGGGCAAAGAGAGGCAGCCGTTGATACCCAATTTTTCCCTACATATTTTCAATATGCAAATATACCTTCAAAATAGCATATGTATGCATATATAAGCATTTCCAATGGTTTTATTGTTTTTCCATAATTTTAAAGGTTTTAAATTGATTTATTTCTCCCTTTTTATCCATAAAATTCCCAATAATTATTTCCAAAGATTATTATTTTGATAATTCCTTGATTGGATTTCTATATTTATTCCAAAATATGGCTAAATTAATTTTTATATATTTTTATAATTACATTTAGTATTTTTAAAGCTAAATTGCACATAATTGCAATATTAGCCATTTTAAAGTTTAATTATGTTTTATATGCATAAAATTGGGTCATGTATTTTTAAATTGTTAATTATGTATTATAAATCATTTTAGCCTTTTAAATTAGTTTTTAAAAAACTATTTACTATTTTTTATAATTTAAATGGGGAAAATGGCTATTTACTTATAGCCAAAATTGGCTTTCAAATTTAGCCTAAATCAAACAGACCCCAACCCCAATTAAAAGACCCATCGGACCCAAGCCCAAACCCAAGCCATGCCTGACCCACCTACCCCATTCAATGTGGACCGTTGATCATTTAGATCAACGGTCCCCACCCCCCTTCCTAAATTAAACCAAACGACCCCCCCCAAACTCCCTCATTCCTCACTCAACCAACTCTCATCTCTCTCTCTCTCTCTATCTCTCGTTCTCTCTAGAACCTTCCCCCTCCCTCCTCTCCGATGAACTTCACCCACCTTCTCCGGCCATCTCCTTGCCTGAACCCATGGTGGTCTCACTACCTACCAGCCTTATGGCTCCCTCTTGAACATGTGTCATCATTTTGAGGCCCTCAAGTGAACCAGAGGCGGTTCACTCGCCTCCCATGGTTTCCCATGCCATTTTCCGGTCATCCATGGCCGTTTGAGTAAGATCTATGATTTTTCTGGCTAGATCGGTAACTTTTCAAAGTTTTCTCACTTTTTCTGGGTTCTCCGAAACCCTAACTTTAAAGATTTTCCCATCTTCTTTCAGATCTGCCTTAGATCTGTATATATTATGAACCTCTTTGTATTTTTCTCAAAGGTTTTCCCGACTTTTTCAAAGTGACTCTCCGTCTTCAAGATTAGGGTTTTCTTAACCTCTTTTAAAAGACTTCTCCTCTGATTTTCAGTATTGTCATATGATTTTACTATGTTTAAATGGTTTGTTTATGTTTTTCTTTTACCTGATTCATCGTGTTGAAAACCCTCAGTATTTTTTGGTTTTGTCCGGGGTTTTGGAATTGTCTTTGTTTATTTTGTATGTATACTTATTTTGATTGAGTTCTTTATGGTTAGATCCTTTTCTTTGTTCATCTTGACTGATTCTGAGTTCTTACTACTTTTAACTAAGCTCTGTTAAAACCCTAATTTCTTAAAAAATTTCTTCACTTATTACTGTGAGTTTAAAGACTTTCTTTACTTTTTTCTGTGTGTTGGCCTGAACTTCTTTACCTGTTAGGTTGGTTTTTCACTCTGGTTCTATGTGTTAGCCATAACTACTGGACTTTGTTGATTACCATGCTTTGAGTAGTCCTTAGTCTACTCATATCCCTTATGCCGTGTTCATCTAGTCTGCTTCTTTTGTCAATATAGTTGACATTGTATGTCTGATACGCCTGTTCATTCTTCTCTATTTATATGTCAAAGTGCAAAATCATGACTCCCTCTTGATTGATCTTGATTTCCTTAAGTTACGGTTTGATTGCAAGGTTTTCTTATAAACCCCAAAAATTTTACTCGTTTGTTTAAGTTGATTGATTCCATTCCTTTATTTGTTGTGATGTTTCAACCCCGCTGAATCCTTTCCCCAAATCAGTGTATTCTGTACTTAGACTCAATTATGTCTTATACTTTTACTACCCCTTATATGGTAAAAATCAATCTTTCTCAAACTGATTTTCTTTCTTTAATTATCCCTGTTAGTATCCGTTTGAGTTGTAATTCCCTGATTAAAGGGAAGTACTTGTATTAATGGGATTCTAATTGTGATAACTTTCATATTTGTGTTAAATCTTTACTTGTTACCTTATTTTCCACTTATTTTTCAAAGCTATAAATACACTAAGTCTTTCATTAACAAGACACGAACAATAGTTCAGAACACACACATACACATTCAAACTCTCTCTTATGTTTTCTACTACTTGTGCTACTGCTTTGTCTAGTCGACTGAAAGCCAAGGCTAGACTGTGGAACTCTGATTGCTTTGCTTTTTCTGCACTTTGCTCCTTCAATTGGTATGTTCCTAGTTCAAATTCTGAAACTCAAGTCTATTTATTCCCTTGTCTGTCAATCCCTGTCTCTTTCTACACTGACTTAACGACTCATGTTGTTTAATTGCACTTCTTGTTTACTGCTTTACTCAGCATGCTTAAAGTTCTGCTCTCCCTTGTTAAAGCGTAATCAACATGTCTACTTGTTCCTGTTTATGTGCCTCGACTAGTATGTCTCCTAATGTACCTGATTAATATTAAGTCATGACTGATCATGTGTAATAGACCCCTGCATGATTACTCCCATACCCTGTCCCTATTATAATTTCAAGCATGATTTCCCTGTTAACTCTTTGAAGTGGCTGTTTGTGTTCTGAAGACCAATCAACCCCTATTCGCTCCTTGTACTTGCTGGTCTATATGCATCTCTTCTCAGCCATGATTATGTGTTTTTGATTTGGGTTCTTTATGTCCCCAAACCCCTTACTTCCCTGCATGTGAATGGTAAGAATGATACTGTTCTTTGGATGTGTTGCTCCTATTCCCTTCTCCTTTTCAGAAAACTGTTGTGTTGTCTTTTGCAAACTCTCTTCAAACACGACTATTTTCAAAACTATTTTTTCCAACTCAATTCCTTTAAGTCTATGTCAAGCACTCTCACATACACTCTTATATTACTAGGTTCTGCCCTTTTTGTGTGAGCCTTTCCTTGGGACCCTTGAGCTCCCTTTGAATTGGACACATAAAAACTGGCCCTTCCACACTGCACTCACTCTCTTTTGGTTGTGCAATCTGGGTGTGAGTACTACTTGGGATCCCTTGAGGTCCTTAGGGAACTCTGGCACATCCAGATATGAGAAAGGCTATGGAACAATATTGGTACTTGAGGTGATTGATTATATAACTCAGAGAGGAAGTCCTAATCAGGCTTCATATAGTGTAACTTCTTATTTTCATTACTACTTATGTAATTTGCTCACATGGTCTGTAATAATTTGTAAACAAGTATTGGGGTGGCTAGTGAAAAGAGGTGGAGTAAATATGTATGATATGGTTGTTAAAGGGTAGAAAACATGTTATTAGGTTTATGTTCCTAATTGCACAATAGAAACCATGCTTAGGGCTCATGGATGCATTAGAAATCATGCATTTAGGTCTCATGTTTATTGTTTCAGCATGTGTACCCTTACAAAACCATGTGTTAAAATCCGCTAGTAATTAGCACTTTACTATTATGTTCTACGCTGCCATGTGCATTTAGAAATCCCGCTCTTAGGAAATTCTGCAATCCTGCCATATGCATTTAGAAATACTGCTCTAGGAATTCTGCCTCATGAGTTTTATATATGCATCTTAGATACCATGTTTTAGGATCTTATTCGTACTTGCATTCACACTTAGTGTAAATTGCTGATTATAAAAGAGGTAAAACAGCTTCACACTTGACTATCCTGAATAAAAACTGGTAATAATCTCTGCATTCCACTAGAATAGCATGCCCTTAGGTAAAAGCCATCTCCAAACTATGTTAATAATTCTGCATAGCTGCTGCATGTTATTTTGCGCCTAGGCAAGCCTTAGGTAATAACTTAAATAAAACTAGAACCGCCTTTGTTTAATTATCAACTGTTAAAACCAGTAGGCAAGCATGATTCAGACTTCTTATCTGAGTCATGTAATAAATCTGGTCCTGTTGCAACAATTTAGACCCCTGCTTTAGGATTATGAATTCAGACTTTAGTTGTGCATGAGTCATGCTATATATGTGCATTATTTGTGGAGGTATACCTGAGCATTCTACTTGTTTCTATGTATTTCCCCTAAATGCAGTCCTATATGTTCTTGTTTGTCTCTTAGTATTTTGCCTTTAAACCTGAGGGTCAGCCTAGAACCCCGCCTCTTATAGGATCAGAGTCTTAAATTCCTCTGTGACCGATAGGGAGGGATGGGTAACAGCATGCAATAGGGGTCAAGACCAACCTATGATTTAATTACCTTCACGGGGTGGGAAAGGGTAGATATGGATATGATGACCGGTGCAGTAATACCACGTGTAGCCCCTCTTTGAGGAGTCTCATACTGGGTATTGCATTGATGTGATCCATATTATAAACAAACCTAGGACCTCCCCCCTCCTTCCTTTTTATGCTTAGATTGTAATTCCTTTTCAAAATTTTGTTCACTTGTGTACTTGAATTTAAATCCCCTACTATTTGAGCCAATACTTGCTTATTTGCTAATTGTACAAATTCATAAAACTTGTCTGGCCGGGAACCACACTAGTGGATCCTGAGGGGTGCCTAACACCTTCCCCTTGGGATAATTTCAAGCCCTTACCCTATCTCTGGTTACCAAACATAGTTAGAAATGAACCCTATAGGTGTCCTAATGCAACTTAAATCATTAGGTGGCGACTCTTCAAAATTACAAAACCCCTTTCCCGAAAGGAAAAGAGTTGTCCCAACCAAGAATGTCATTTTTGATTTCCGATTTGAGGGGAAAAAGGGGGTGCGACAGTCGCCATATGTCCCGGAGAAAAGACTTCGCAATGAACTTCTCGGCCAACGCATCCCAAGTGGTGATGGAATGGTTGGGTAACCTTTCTAGCTAATCGAAAGCCTTTCCCCTTAGAGAAAATGGGAAAAGCCTTAACCGCAATACATCCTCAGAAACGTTAGTTTGCTTGCTTCCCCAGCACATACCAACAAAACCTTTGAGATGCTTGTAGGCATTTTGGTGTGGAGCTCCGGTGAAGAAACCCCTCTATACCAAAATTGTAAGCATGACATTGGTTATTTGAAAGTTGCTCGCCCTAATCTGGGGCAAGACTATTGCACTTGCATAGCCTTTGTTGGGCAACACCCGGTATGTTTCCCTTACTGGAGGTGGGGGATGGTTTGGAATATTATCATGAGGCAGTCGATCTCTCCTTTGTGCTTGAGGTTCATGTTGAATCTCATCCACGTGATCATCATCAACCTCCTTCCCCTATGGCAAATTTCCAAGAGCTACATTGTTAAGAGACATTTGGTACCTAAGAGCAATTCACACACAAATAGAAAAATGGAAGGAAAGAAAAATAAAACACACAAATACTCGGATATATAACTAAAACCGTCTAACTCCCCGGCAACGGTGCAAAAATTGATCGGGTTCAAGCCTGCACTACTATTGAGTAACAAGGATGGTCGATGCATTTTTACCCAACAAGATCGGGATCGAATCCACATGGAGTTAATTTATGGAGTTAGATTTATATCCAAGTCTAGATGCGGGTTTTGCTCTTAATTATACTTCCGCACATGATTGGTTTGTTTTCTGCTTCTAATTTTATTTTATAGCATGCAATATTTGAAACTAAGTACAATGTTTTTGTTGTTGATTTTCAAGGGTTTAAAGAGACTATGCTAGTGACTTCCATCTAGGTGGATATCTAACGGGTAGCAAGAATCTAGGACAATCATATGATTAATTGGGGTCGTAATATAGATATCACACCCTGGTACTCACTCTATACCTCTTGGTAGTTTGAGTGATTTTCCCAATTTGGCTTTCTCAAGTCCAAATGGGTATTCATGCAATTCAAGTAATTTTAGCTCAAGTCGGGTATTACTATCTCTAGGTTTAACCCTTTAATTAGGGCTATCAATTTCTAGAGTTTCACCCCAATTCCTTGTTAGTCTAGTTTTCCTAGACTTAGTCCCTCTTTCTCAAGTAGAGACTAAGTCATAGAGGCATGAATCAGTGTTTGCAACCACTAATTCCATAGTTCTAGCAAGAACTAGACTAAATACTACTAACCCATACACATTCAAGCCCTAAAATTCAAGACCCATTAGCTACTCATGGAAATAACAAAATTCAGAGATGAAATAAAGATAAAATCCATAATACTAGATTAAAAGATGAAAAACTAATGTTAAAAGATGAATTTAATACAAAATTGCCCAAAATGAAATTTTGCAACCGTCTCACGTGTTCAGCTAAAACAAAACTTAACTTAAAATGTCAAAAAGAACTATTTATACTAAGCTGAAATTTTTGGACAAAAATACCCCTGCAAAGGTTTCGTGGCCGAGTAATTCTTACCGCGGCCGCACTCTTGCTTTCGTGAACGCGTAAAACTAACCGCGGTTCGCATTTTTGACTTCTGGATTTGGGCTGAGGTGTCTCTCGCGGGCCGCATAATTTCCATTGCTGCCGCGTAGTGGATATTCGTGGTCGCATAATTCTACTGCGGACCACACTCATTATTGTTGCTTGAATTGTGAACTCTCTTAATCTCATCCACCGCGGTCCGCATAATTCCAACCGCGGTCGCGGTGAGACTTTCGCGGCCGCACATTTCTGGTGCGGACCTCGCTCAACATTTAGCCTTAAATTGCACTCTCTAATTCTTCACTTCGCGGACCGCGTATTTATGACCACAGTTGCGTTGTGGACCGCGGTTCAGGTCTCCTTGCCCAGTCTTGGTTTTTATTCTAGATTTGACTCCTTTATGAGTTGATTATGCCTCCTTTTGTTTATTTTGATAAATTCCTTCAAGCAAGCATATTACATTAGTTTTTGGGAATACCTTCACGCATTTTAGGCCCAAAACGCAAGTAAAAGAGAGCAAATAATAGGTTAAAATCCTCACTTATCAATCGGCACAACAACTAATGAGCAACACACCCAGCCCCCCTCGACAGGTATCACTCGCTC
Source organism: Nicotiana sylvestris (assembly GCF_000393655.2). Classification (NCBI taxonomy): domain Eukaryota; kingdom Viridiplantae; phylum Streptophyta; class Magnoliopsida; order Solanales; family Solanaceae; genus Nicotiana; species Nicotiana sylvestris. Next base: position 184,060,470 of record NC_091059.1, read on the forward strand.
TTTTAATGATGCAGGTAATGAAAATGCCGTCGCTGCCATGCTTAGAAAAATGGAGGAGATGGAGAACGAGAACAAAGCACTTCGCGACCAAATGAGAGAGAATCAAGAAAGGGTATATAAGATACCGGGCACCCCAAAACTCCTACCAAAGCGAGACGTCGTCCGATTTGTTGAACAACTGAATGGCGACGAGGCCGCACCACATGCTACACCAAAAAGTTTCAAAATGCCACCATACTTGAAAATATATAACGGTACGACGAATGTTAATACCCAATTTTTCCCTATATATTTTTAATATGCATAAATACTTTCAAAATAGCATATATATATATATATATATATGTGTGTGTGTGTGTGTGTGTGTGTGTGTGTGTGTGTATGTATGTATATATAAGCATGCACAAGGTTTTATAATTTTAAAGATTTTAAAATGATTTATTTCCTCCCCTTTTTACTCATAAAATTCCTAATAATTATCCCTCAAATTATTGTTGTGATGATTTAGTCATTTAAATCCTATATTTATTCCAAAATATTGTTAAAATATATTTAGTGCATTTTTATAATCGCATTTTGCATTTTTAAAGCTAAATTGCATATAATTGCAATATTAGCCCTGTTAATGTATAATTACATTTATATGTATAAAATTGATCTTCTATATTTTTAAAATGTTAAATATTTATTTTAAATTATTTTAGTACACAAAATTATTTTCTAAAAATTATCTATTATTTATTATAAATTATATGGGATTAAATTGGCTGTTTAAAACATAGCCAGATTGCATTTCAATTGTAGCCCCAATTTTAATCCAACCCCAGCCCAATTTCTAATCAAATTACCCAACCCAGGCCCTAATTACCCCTACCCAACCCAAAATCTATCGAATCCTGGCCGTTGATCTAAAAGATCAACGACCCCCATTCGTTCTTGCCTTTTTTGTTCCGAACAACCCCTCAACCCTAAATCATTTTCCAAATCCGCTGCCTCTGTATTCTCTCATCTCTTATCCTCTCTCAGTAACTCAATCAAACCCTAGCCCTTCAACCGCCGACCTCTCTTCTACGGTCCTCTCCGGTGATCTCTCATCGACTCCTAAGCCTCCAATGGCTTCTCTCATGCCATGCTTGCCTTCTGTAAGGTCTTCAAGGGACCAGGGCCACGCCAACTTACATCTAGGGTTCGTCACTTGTCTGTTCTTAGCTACTCCAGTGTGATTTCGAGCAAAATCATGTTGTATTTATTACGATCCTTGGATTCTAGACAAGTTCTTTCATCTCTATATGGATTTCTTCTGAAACCCTATTTTCTTCCTATATCTCTTAGATCTGTACAGATATATGATGATTTGAGTTTTTTTCTTTAATTTTTTACACTGTACTTGGAACTCTTTTACCAGAATTGTTGATTTCAAGTGTTTTTGCCTTTTTCTAAAATTAGGGTTTCGGAACTTCTTTTAAAATTTTGTTTAACTAATTCTCTATGTTTAAACTTCTACTTCTTGCATTATTTTAATTGATTCTATGAGTTTATCACATCTTTAACTCGTCTATGTTGAAAAGCCCTAATTTTTTCTAGGCTTCTTCATTTGATTTTTTGACTGGTCTGTTCTTGTTTGAGTTTCTGTGACTATCTCACCTCGAATATGTTTCTACTGAGTTTTCATGCCTAACTTACATCGGCTCTATGTGCTGGGATTCATCTTGACTGGTCAATACTTGCCTCTTTGCTTGCTATGTTTGGTTAGTCCTATCTCACTCTATTTATATGCTAAAACAATGACTCATGGCTCTCTCTCTCTCTCTCTCTCTCTCTCTCTCTCTCTCTGATTGACTCTGAGCTTCCTGTTTCTTGTCTTGATTTGAAAACTTCCCTTTAGACCTTCGATTCTCCTGTTTAAACTTGGTTTATTTTCTTATTCATGGGAACCCCTGTTACTCTCCTTAAATCATTAATTTCGAGTCCTTGATTCACTGATTTACTATATGCTGATTTTCGATTATTTCCATATTCTGCAACTTTATTTATTTTCTTACCTTATTTGGTTACTGAGTATTTTACTGATTCTTTACTAGCTGACTCTTGTCTATTTTGTACCTGATTCCCTACTTGATTTCTTTCCTTAAACATTTTTTGCCCATTACCGTTGGTTGATTACTCCTTAATTAAAGGAATACTTGCATTGATTTGATTCTGATTAGTACTTGGTTCCATAAATACTATGCTACTGTGATTCTTGCCTTATTTTCCCTAATTTCAAACCACTATATATACATGTTTACCGTAAAAATGGTAACAACAATTAAATTTGTAAATGAGATTCTAAAAATACGTGATCTATTCTTGAGCTAGTTGTTAGAGCAGATGATGCTAAGAATGTGAAGTTTAACGATGAAGTGCAAGCTAAAATGAGGCAGTAATCAAACCGAAGGGGCCTGTTCCCCGGATGCAGAACCGGTCGATGGGGACCTCGGGATCGAGATTTGAGTCAAGCTCGAGCTATCGGGGGCAGCCGGAAATGGGATAACAATTAAGGATACGATTAAGAAAGGCTCTTTACGACCAATATTGAGCAATATAATGAAGAACAAGTAAGAGAACGATAGATATTAAAGTGGCCTCGGGCCAGTGAGAACGAGCAAGTTAGAAAGAAAAGAGAGAGAGAGAAGTATTATTGCACTTGTGGGGAAATGGAGCAACATAAGTCCTTTACAAGGTAGGGTGAGTCCCTTTTATATAGGAGGGGGGGACTCAACTACAAGTATATGGAGATTAATTACAAAGTATAGAGATGGGATGGCTTGACGTGATGCCTCAGCATAGGCTCTGGATAGGCTGGCCCTGTCAGACTTAGCTTCCCCATCTGTCCTGGCTTCGGTCTCTGTTTTCTCTGAGTTGAACTCCGATGAGCCCCGAGGTCGGGAACTTGGTCATGGCCTCCCGTCCTCGGGGTCTCGAGGCATGCTTCCAAAATGACTTGACAATGAGAAATCAAGTCTTCTGATTTTGCCGTATATAGATAGTCTCCGTGTTTCCCATAATGAAGTGATGGGAAATGATTCTGATTCTTGACTCCTCGAGCTTCTTTCGGCGATGTCATATCGATGATGTGACTCATGGCATGAGCTTTGTGGTAACCAGACATCCTGGGGCTCATGCTATTCGACCTCATTCATTGCACTCCTGATTCTCGCTTCCCAAGGTGAAGGTACTGTCGTCGGTTCGGTTTTCCATGGATGTATTGACTACGCCCGTCAGCCAATCTTCCAAAGCCTAGATGAATGTGTCGTAACCCCCTATAATAGGGGGTGCCTTGGCTTTGCTTTTTCTATCCTAGTGCCTCTGTTGGCTTGCTTGCCTATTTCTTCTTATCATCTTCTTTCACCCTTGAACATCATGCTAGGGGCTCATGACCTTAAGGTAGTTTGGAGGAGTTTCCTTCGACTGTGTCGTGGCCTTATGCCGGGGCTTCCCTTCGTCGAGAATAATCGTGTTGTCCCACTATTGATGTGGCCGTTAACATGTTCATTGTGGCTGCAATTGTTGGCCCGAGGTGATGACGGACGGGAATCGGTTTCCCCGTTATGTAGACAGCTGTTCAGATTATGCATTGCTGCTCACTCTCCTACCCAGGCCTGGTGTGGTACTTCATCCCTAGGGTTTTTTATTTCCCAAGGGATAAAGTGGCACTACCGGCCGTTGAGGCTGGGGCCCATCGAATCTTCAACCTTTGGCTTCGGCGGGCCATGTCTCTTTTCTCTGCCTCCTCTGTGTCCCCTCCTTTTCCTCTTCTTCATCTTCTCCGGCAGGAATCCATCGGGGGATTGAGCTAGGAACCTATGGGAGGTGGAGGTCGAAGGAATCACCCTCGAGGATACGTGCTCGAGGGTGCGGTGGCCGAGGATGCTGATATCGGAGATGGATCTTCGAGGGCGGACCGGGTGCCCGGGTTTCATTACATGTACATCCTTCCATTCCTCCACTTTAGGTGTAGACTCCTGTAAGCTTTTGTAATTGTATGTAACGACCCCTCGACGGCTGCTTGTACACAAATTTTTATGAATAAGAATACACTTTACTGACTTCTGCTTTCCTCACTTCTGTATGCTCTCATACCCTTCGAGGCCCTTTGAGTGTCTTCTTTTATTTTATGACCGCCAATATCTGACTTGGGTGCGGGCTTCTTTTCGATCCTCTGCTGATCGACATGGCTCTCTTTCGAACCCGTCGTCGTACTTCGGACCATTCCCGGATTGATCTGATAGGCCCGAGCTACCAAGGTCCTCCGAGTTGTATGGGAACAATGTGTTGAATTCCGGATCCTTCAGGAATGTTATCCTGAACGAAGGTCAGCTTCGGGTCCCGGGGGTCCTTTTTTATCTTGATGTAGATAACCCTTTCTTAAAGATTATAGGATAGACTTCTGCTGAGGAGTTGCCTGTATTTAGGCGCTGCCTCGGACCTTAGTGGAGCTTTTGTGATCGGAGATTCCCGTGCTAATTCCTCTCTTTCAGAAGAGGGGAACCATGAGACCAGGTACCTGCCTCGCATCGAGTGATGGCGTCGAAAGCTTCCCGAAGTCCGACTTCTTCGGGTCGAGGGTCCTCGAGATAGAATGATATCTCGAGCTTGGAGATAATATGGACGGCTCCTCAAGTCTTGACTTCTCGTTGAAAGATGCTATCTAGATCGGGTATCGACCCATCGATCTGTATCGAGGTTGTCGGCTTCTCGGGGCTTGCCTCGGGTAGGCGAGTCGTTGATGCCTCTCGTATATATGTGGGGCAGCTTCGGCTTCTTTGCAAGACCTCACTATTTTAGGTAGCTACCTTTCCGCTTTGGCATAGGGTTCTCCATTTCTTTAGGCGCAAAAAACATTGGCACACGCCCTTGCTCTGATCTTTTAGTTTTACCACAGTAATGGTGAGCACTTTGGGGCCGACCTGTCAGGAAGTAGGGGGTGCTGCTCCCGACGCCCAGGATCTACCGGGGTTCATTCCGAAGACTGTTTCTTCGATAAAGGAGGAACATCTAGAGATGGTGAGGAGATACTGTGGGTGGAGCGAGGGGATAATACTGCAGGTGTTTTCCCCAGACGAGAGTATTACGGACTCCACTAATGGATTCTTGAGCGTATACCTATACCTTTTCGCATTTGGCCCCCCTGATAGGGTTGTGCTATATCTTTTCTTAAAGTATCGGGTTACTCTGGCGTAGATACATCCATCGTTTTGGTGAGTGGTGCTGATGATGAGGTTATTTGCATCAAAAGCTGGGCTCGAATTCACGCTTGATCACCTTGTTAGGCTATACTGGCCCTTCCATCATCGAGGCCTGCTAACTCTGAGGTGTCGTTTATCCACATACTTTTTTGTTAACGATAAAGAAGACGGGGATCGATAGTGGGACAGTTGGTTTATCCGGGTCCGGACGGCTGACATTAACCCTGCGGGGATTTTGCCATTTCTCGAAAGGTGGAATCATGCACGTGAGTGGGGCGTCTGGCGCTTTTTTAGATTTTGCCTATAACGAAAATCAGTTCAGTAATAATGTTGGCTCCCTTGTTGCAACAACTTTGTGGACACCGGGCGAAGTCCTTGACCTGCCCGGCTAGGTCCAGAGGCTGGTGACCCATTCGACCTGTGACGAGCGCAGGTGGTGAGCTGTATTTCGTACCAGATGGGGAGTGAAATACCAAGGTATGTGCGTATGTCGCCTTTGCCTTGGCCTTCGTATATTCGAGGTAACATTTTCCCCTTTCATTTGTACTGGATTCGCCATTTGCAGACATTGGGCGGTTCCTTGGTATGCGGTAGTGCTCTTCCGAAGAGGAGAAGGAGTCGTCGGCCTCCGAGCCGAGGGACGATGGCGATAAGGGGGATCGGTACCCGAGGTGTGATGGAGCTTTTAGTGGCGTTGGGTGGGCTCGTATCTTTGAGGAGAAGGCATCGTCCGAGCCTGATGTTCCTGGAGTATCAAATTCCAGGTGGCGGTTCCTTTGAGTGAATATGCCCCGCCTGAGGTTAGTTCTCCTAGGGCTAGAGAGGCAGGATCAACAGGAGTGTGTTCTGACTTAGAGGAAGTCCATCGGCTTCTCTTCGAGGTGAGTTTGGCCGCATTTTTTCCTGTATGTCGCGCCCTCCTTTCTTTATTGAGTTTTCCTAATGCAAGCCTGTGATAGGCTTATGTCTGAGCTGCTCTATCAGGGGCCAGGCTCCAGAAAATCTTGAACGAGGGAGAGTCCCTTAGGCTCCTTAGCGAGGAGAAGGAGGCTGAGTTGGTACTTTGGCAATATGAGGCGTATCGGAGCTCAAACTATGAGAGTTATTTGATGGAGCAGGTAACTTCCTGTAGTATGCGCTTCGCTCCTTTCTAACCTTAGGGCTAACCACTTTTGTTATATCAGCTGCAAAAAAAGGGCGAAGGCCTTGGAGTACCTCAAAGGTGATGTCAATTGCGTCAGAGTTGCTTGTGGGGAGCTAAGGGCTCAAGTGCAGGCTCGAGCTTTGGAGGAGATAAGTGCCTTGGCCAAGGTCCCTGCCTTCGAGGTCCAACTCCGCTTGACTCGTGACAACGCTAAAATTCAAGTGGATATGATTGGGAAACTTGAATCTGATCTCTCGAAGGTCACAGCTAAGATAATTGATGCCCGGGCTAAAGCAGCACTAAGACGAACCAAGGCTGATCAGGAGATGACGATTCGTATGAAGGATGTTGTTGATGCCCAAGCTGAGCTGAAGTGAGCCCTCGACCGGGAGAAGAGGATCGAGGAATATGTTCGTTACAGATACCGAAGAGAGGTACTCGAGGAGGTCGGTGCAAGGGGCTTCATTCTCTCGGAGGAATTGGCTCGAGAAAGGCCGGACAAGCGTGACGCTCGATCACTTTTCGCTGATATCACGGAGGGAAAATTTGACAAGTTGTAGCCCTTTAGTGCGGAGTGTAGATTTTGCTGTTTTGTTGCCTTGTTTCTGATATATGTAGAGCATGCATGTAGATAGAGAATGCGCCTTTTTCGTGCATGTAATATATAGGAAGAAACTTGAAGCTTTATTTCTTTTGTACCTCTTTTCTGTTATTGCTTTCGACCGGGCAAACTAGTTTTGGTGTTTGGCGGGATCCTCGTAGGTTTGAAACTGATTGCACAGGCCCGGGGGCTCTTAAGTGTGATCCTTGTCATGCGCAAGTGTTGGGGCCTCCGTGCTCGGCCCGGCTGTTTAGGCTTAGTCTCCAAGTCGGGTTTCGACTCGAGCCTTCTTGCCCTTGAATCTTTATGATCGTGTGAGCGGGTAGTAATTGTTCTTATCTCTTGCCCTTGGGCATTTTCTGTTTCAACTATTTTGGGTCCAGTCTCCGAGTCGCATTGTGACTCAAGCTTCAGTTGACCCTCAAGCTCTTTCCTGCCTGCATGGGCGGATGATGATGGCCTTTTGTGTTTTGGGTCGAAGTGACCTTACAGGCGCGTGGCCCGGAGACTCGCTCGGCTGGCGATGGTGGCATTTATGTCATGCCCTTAGGCATACTACGGTTTAGCTATTTCGGGCCTAGTCTCTGAGTCACGTTGCGACTTGAGCTTTAAATGACCCTCAAGTACCTTTAGTTTTCAGACTGGCTATAGTGTCTCTTATGCTGTTTCGGTCATTGATACCTTTCAATATGTGGCCCAGAGGTTTGCATAGTTAACTATTCTGGATCTGGTCTCCGTATCGGGTTATGATTCGAGCTTATTTTAATCCTCAAGTTGTCAATTTTTTAGCCGGTGACAATGGCTCTTACGTTGCTTGGTCGTAGAGGCCTTTTAATATGTGGCCCGGAGGCTTGCTTAGCTGGCAATAATGGCTTTTACGCTGTTTTTTCCCGTGGGCTTTTTTGTAGGCTTTGTTTTTCGCTCGTTAAGGTCTTTTGAGATATTTTTGCCTGACCCGTCATCGGTTCTAGAAGAACCTCGATTTCAAGTCGTTGTCGACGATGTTTTGAGCATCTAGGAAGGTTCATAGCTCGTAGGTCGAGTAGATCGACGCTCTTGCAATTTGGAGCCGACATGGTCGGAGCTTATTTTTTGCCTGTTGAGGGAAGCCTATTTTAACTAGTTCTTTCCGAAGTATATTCAAAGTAGTGGCCTGCATTTTTAGCGATAGTCGGGCGTCCCCGAGTTGTGTTATTTTGGCTATATCAGCCATTTTGATCGTAGTCATGTGCGTTTGGCCGTAGCCATTTTTGATCCCGAGTGATAGTTTAAGCATCTACACCAAGGGTGTGCCCTTTAGGGATTCTTACAAATGCGACGTATAGCCTAAACTTCGGGATTTTTATACCTGTTGAGGTCTTACAGTTTGTCATGCCTGTTGAGGTCTTACAGTTTGTCATGCCTATTGAGGTCTTACAATTTGTCATGCCTGTTGAGGTCTTACAGTTTGTCATTCCTGTTGAGGTTTTACAATTTGTATAATGTAGAATAGATCTGGTTACACCGAGGCTGCCCGCTAGGGGTCTTACAGTTTCGGGTTTTCTAGCGTATGGCGATTAATGGCAGTCTCCGAGTCATCGAGTTTGTTTAAGCTTGAAGACCGCTTCTCGTGAGCTCGAATTTGCCTTGTAGGGGCTTCATGAGCCTGGAGTTCCGACCTTGGGATCGTGCGGGTGTTGAATTGCTAATGCTAAGTCTTCGAGTATCTCGGGATACATTCGGCGGAGAGGCCCTTGCCGTGAGTATGCGGAAATCCTCTTTTCCGAAGTATGAAATGCCGAAAAGATATTCTTTATTTCTTGGCATAAATATATGCTGTAAATACATGTTGTCTCGTTGTTGTGAGCTCGGCCCGCGTAGGTACGACTCTTTGGACCATCTGATTCATTACAAGGTTCCCTTTTGAAACTCAGTCTGCTATTTTCGGTCCTTCCGAGGGAATGGTGCCCTTAAGAGAAGATCATCGCTCGTTGTCCAATTGTAGAAGAGAGCCTGTGATCTTGTCGGATCCTACTGGCGGGACCCTCTTTGGGTCTGAAGTCTGATTGAGGGAAGAGAGCATGGCGGGCCTTGCTAAGGCCTTGGATCTCCGGGTGGAGTTAGAACTTCCGAATGCCCCGGCTGATTGCTTGCATACAGGTTAGTAAAAAATAATAATAAAGGAGCGAAGTAGTTCTTCCTCACCGCGGGATATGTAGGTGACATTTTGAGATTTGGTATGTTTCTGCCATTCTGAGGCGCGAGCCCTAATACAGCCTTCTGTTGTATTCAACCAGGCTTGGCCGAAGATGTGGTTTGGCGTACCCTCTGATCCCTTTGAGGGCGGAGGCATTGACGTCGTCGATGCGTTATGTGGTGAGGAATTTTCTCTCGTGGCGTGTTACCCCTTACCGCCTTATTTTAATCCCGCCATTTGCGTGGGATTTCATCTTTTCGGCAAAGTGGGTTGATGCTGTCTCTAGGCAGTGTCTCGGTGGCCTTCTGAATAGGATGCATGTGCCTTCTCTGATGGTGCGGAGCTCGGCGTCTCAGCCTGAGCTCAGATAGGCTGTATCAAGAGAATGGTTTTTGTGGCGATCGTCATCTGGAATCTGTTGGGGATTCGAGATGCGAAAGCGATTTAGTCCGTTGGTCCGAACCGCTCAATTGATTTTGGTCCGACATTTTTGGTGTACTTGATCGAATCTCCTAAACTCATGAACATACATTTTATTGAAAATAGATTAAACGAGGGGGAGGGTTACCAATGTGTCAGTGTGAGACCGAGGCGAGGTCTTGGTGTCCTTTTCTCTGGATGTAAGGGTACCCTCTGGAATATTTCCTGGACCCATCTTTCCCCGGCGACGAGCACTTTCACTCTACATTTTATGGATCTTTGAAGGGTGCCACCGCGCCTTTACTATTGTGGCAATACGTCGTGGCTTGTCAGCTTCATTCTTCCTGGTCTCCTTCCTCCCTTGGAGCTGGATACGAGCCTGACTGCTTGATGGTACTCGGTGGTGATTTTTATTGAATATCACGGTTGTCGTTCTTTTGAGCCGGTGCTCATTTTTGACTCCGTGGCCGCGCGCGCCCTGCGGTTCCTGCGCCGGGCTATGGTTCTTTTGAAGGGTTCTTGGCCGAATAAGTCTTAATCACCTGGCGTTCTTGGTTTCGGTTAAGGTGATCACGATGTTCGGTAAAGCAATGCTGAAATCGAACTCAGTTGGGCAGGGTTCCCCTGCTGGCAGTGCCTTGTCGAATCTAGTTCCACTGGAGATTTCATGTTGCCCTCGAGCTATTTCGCTATCGTTGCGAGGTAGGTTGCATCTCACGTCGTTCCTTCCATTCGCGGCGCATGGATGGTACCTCCATCTGTTTGGCATTAGCTTCTTTGTCAGGAGTCTACTTGGATACACCAAAATCGAGGAGGTTCCTGGACGGTTGTCCACGACCCTGATTCGTGGCTAGTGCCAGGTATGGGCATCCAACCAGATCTCAGCTGGGTATCTGATCAAGCTTTGTTTGAAATGTCCTGGAGTCGCCGGGCATGCTTCGATTAAACTTCGGGTGAAGGCCTGTGTTGCCCAATCATCTGAAACCTGGAGCGATCTCATTCGTTTTATCAGAGAATGAGGTGCGGCTTCTCGTGGTGCTTCATTTTTTCTTCGTTCGGCCTCAAGTGTATCGGGCCCTCTCGCTACTAATTTGATACCATCACCGCGTGCTTATGTGGAGGAACACACTGGTATGGTAAGCGAGTTTGTAAGATCAGGTGACAGGTAATGGTGCTACGTTATGGTTTCTTTCAAGAGAGTTTCCTCGAACTTCCTCAACGAGACAGTCTCGAACTCATTATCTTGGAGGTTGTTGCCTTTGAATGAGCACGTGTAAGCAGTGGTGTGCTTGTAGGGATCCGAGGTCCTGACGCATCAAGGGAGTTTTGGTGTTCCAAATTTCCTTGAAGCGGGTTTTAGGACCACTTCCTCGGAGGACGATTGCCGTATGAACTTCCATGAACCTGAATCGATCCTTTCAAAGAGATCCCCAAGCATCCTTGCTGCGGAGGGGTCGGTTACCGATCCGTTGTTGTTTGATCTCTCGGGTACTCATTCGGCATAGGGAGATGTTTCCGGCGCTACTGTGCTAGGAGTTTCCGGGTGACTTTGCAGCTAAGCGAAAGCCAACTGCTGTGCCTGCAATATATTAAAAATACTGCAAAGACTCACTTCATGTTCTTTCCGTACTGGGGTTTTTTGAGCTTCCTGTTGGTCGATATGTCGTATGCTACCATTGGTGCGCGAGGTTTCGTCGACTTGTTGTATGCCTTGCGAGCCCGTGTCCTCTTAATTGATCCAGATGCATTATCGCTGTTCTGCGACGTCGAGCCAGCCACTAGAATAACCACACCATTTTCGTCATGATTTTCGGGGTAGTCGTTCTCGACTTTGCTTACCGAGCCGGACATTTTAACCTGAAATCAAAGGATCTTGGACAAGAAAAAGTGTGAAAGATAATGTGCGTTTGTGCAATGAAACCAACAAGAAAATAATCACTATTATTTTTAGCCCCACGGTGGGTGCCAAACTGTTTACCGTGAAAATGGTAACAACAATTAAATTTGTAAATGTGATTCTAAAAATATGTGATCTATTCTCGAGATAGTTGTTAGAGCAGATGATGCTAAGAACGTGAAGTTTAACGATGAAGTGCATGCTAAAACGAGGCAGTAATTAAACCGAAGGGGCCTGTTGCCCAGATGCAGAATTGGTCGATGGGGACCTCGGGGTCGAGATTTGAGTCGAGCTCGAGCTATCGGGGGAAGACGGGAATGGGATAACAATTAAGGATACGATTAATCAAGGCTCTTTACGACCGATATTGAGCAATATAGTGAAGAACAAGTAAGAGAACGATAGATATTAACCTCGGACCAGTGAGAACGAGCAAGTTAGGAAGAAAAGAGAGAGAGAAGTATTATTGCACTTGTGGAGACATGGAGCAACATCAGCCCTTTACAAGGTAGGGTGAGTCCCATTTATATAGGAGGGGGGACTTGGCTACAAGTATGTGGAGATTAATTACAAAATATGGAGATGGGATGGCTTGACATGATGCCTCAGCATAGACTCTGGATAGGCCGGCCTTGTCAGACTTAGTTGTGTGCCTTGGGAGCTCCCCCCTCTGTCCTGGCTTCGGTCTCCATTTTCTCTGAGTCGGGCTCCGACGAGCCCCGAGATCAGGAACTCGGTTGTGGTTTCCAGTCCTCAGGGTCCCGAGGCATGCTTCTGAAATGAATTGACAGTGAGAAATCAAGTCTTCTGATTTTGCCGCATACAATACACACCCTCTCATTAACACAAAGACACGAACACATTGGTTCAAAACTCTCTCTTACCCTAAAAGCTTTCTGCTTTCTTTCTTTGTTACTTGCTACCATTTTTTAGTCGGCTGTAAGCCAAGGCTAATTATTGTGCTCTCCTATTCTTCACCTTGTGTTTACTATCTCTATACTGGTTTGCTCTGATTTCAATTCAAGCCCCAAAAATAATATGTTTCTTTTAATGTTTCAGTTCATCATGTTTCTTATTTGTTTTTACCTATGGTTTTGCTGTTCAACATGTGATTAATCTATTTGCTTCAACATGCTCTCATGAACTAGTAACTTGACTATACTCTGTTTAATGCATGTCTACTAGTTCTAGCATGCACTTGTTGGGCTATTGCTCAAGTTGTTTTAATATTATGCTTAGCCATGTTTAGTATAAAATCCTATACTCTACTATCTCCCAACTCCCATAAATCCCCCTAGGCATCTATGGTTCTGTAACTGTGTTCTAATTAACACTCCCGAATCTATGTCTTACTACCTGCACTAAGGGCAAATGACTTCTGCTTGTTATGTGTTCATCACACCTGCCGCATTTATCCCTAAACCCCAATTGACCCTGTGTGGAGACTTGCTCCCTGAGTGTTTGCTGAACTTGCTTAATTGACCTGTTGTTTGTTGAGTTATATGACTATTCTCCAAAAATTGTTTACTTAACAACCCTCTTATTTACAAAACTATTTCAAGAAAATCTCTTTAACATTGTTTTCCCACTAAAACCTTTCAAACGGTGTCAAGAACTCTCACTCTACTCCTAAGTCACTAGGTTCTGCCCCCTCCAGTGTGTGTACTGCCTTGGGATCCTCTTAAGAACCCTCCGAACTCTGGCACACTGAGGCTGGCCCTTCCACACTGCACTTACTCAATTTGGTTACCAAGTCTAGGTGTGAGCACTTCCCAGGATCCTTGAGATCCTTAGGGAACTCTGGCGCACCTAGACAATGATATTGTCTATGAAACTGGCATTTGAGGCTATTGGAGGTCTTGGGAAATTACTTGGGCGTGCTTCAGGCTCCCTATAGTGTAAATTCTTCTTTTCCTTTTATCTATTTATGTAATTTATTCATATGATCTGTAATAATTTGTAAACAAATATTGGGGTAACTAGTGAAAAGGGTGGGTAGTTACATATTTGTGGGGTAATATGGGTAGAATACATGCCTATAGGACTTTATATTTTGCTATGTTTGCCTTATTATGTTAGAAATCATGCCTATAGGTCTCAAGTGGTTCCAATAATAGAAGTCATATTTGTAGGTCTTAAAATCAACTTCACAAGTAGATACCATACCTATGGGATATGATCCAATCCAACTTCTATTATAACGGATATTTATATGTGCTTTCATTTGTTATCAAGCCTACCAGTTTCTAACATCAGTTCTTAAATGACTAGATGTCATGCCTATAGGGGACAACACTACAAACTCTACCTAGATCTAAAATCAGTCAATCCAGTTCACGATTAGTTCACTTCGAAATTAGTTTAATTAGTGGTTTATTTCCCCTAAAACGAATTCTTTCAAAATCTGCTTTAATCTATCATTAGACAGCATGCCTATAAGGATTCAAAAGTCTATTTTAAAATCTGCCCTATTTTACTATATAAAACGTAGTTATCATTATTCCGCGTGTAGGCAAGCCTGTAGGGCATTTTCAAATCCTATAACTCTAAAATGTTTCTGTTAATTAATGTCATTCTGATTTTAACCGGCTTAAAAATTAGTAGGCAAACTGATAGCGCCGTTATTTCTGAGTTTATAAAATAAATAAACTGCCTATCTTCTGTGTCTTGATATTCACTTAGACATCATGCCTTAGGATATTGTTTAACAAAAGGCCCTTATCTGTGTTTGAGTCATGCTGCCTATGTGCATTGTTTGTGGAGGTAAACTTGAGCCTCTAAATGCTCCTTTTTTGTCTTATGTGCTAAGGTCCTAACTGTTCTTGCCTGTCGCCTTAGTATTTTCTCCTTTAAAATCTTAGGGATCTGTCTAGAACTACCTATAGGTAGGGGTCCTAAATTTCCTCCAGGACCATTAAGAAAGGACGGGTAACAACACGCAATAGAGATCACTGACCAACACGTGCTTTAATGACCACTAAGGGGGTGAGAAGGGTAGATGTGGGATATGATGACTACATGCTAATGTCACGTGTAGCCCCTCATTGAGGAGTGTTTACCGGACATTGTGTGGGGTGATCCTATAGGCTAACCAACCTAGAACTCCTCCTTTCCCAAAATTCCTTTTGTTTAAAGCTTTGTTTTATGTGCATACAACTTGTCCAAAATCTTTGCCTTATTATTTGAAGTTATATAAGGTGCTTTACTTGCAAATTATTTGATTCAACTATTTATTTGTCAATGGACTAATTCATGAATATAAGTTCGGCCGGGACCCATAGTTGTGGACCAAGAGGGGTGCCTAACACCTTTCTCTCGAGATCATTTTGAGCCCTTACCCTAATCTCTGGTAATGCAAACCAATTCAAGAGTTAATTGCTCTAGGTGACCTAACGCACCTTAATCTGTTAGGTGGCGACTCTTCAAACACCCAATTCCCAAAAAGGAAATAAGTCATTACCCCCATGAATGTCGAAACCCGGACTTTCTCCATGAAGGGAAAAAGGGGGACGCGATAACGGACCTGGAGGATCATGTGACCCACTATGTCACTGCAGTGAAAGGCAATGACCTCGAAAAAGAATAAGTATCATCCATATTGCTGAACAAGTTTGGAGAGACCCTAACATGTGGGGCCCTAACTTAGAACTAGCAGTTACCTACGCGCTCCATATAAACGTTCGAGGAAATGGCCGACAAGTTTGTCACCGCCCATGCCGGGGCCAAAAAAGCGGAGGCAAGGGTGAACAACATATTCACCATTAAGCAATCACCTGGCGAAGGACTCAGGGACTTCCTCGCGCGGTTCAACCGTGTAAGAATGACCCTTTTGAATGTTTCTGAAGGAA
Organism: Nicotiana sylvestris; assembly: GCF_000393655.2. Taxonomy (NCBI): domain Eukaryota; kingdom Viridiplantae; phylum Streptophyta; class Magnoliopsida; order Solanales; family Solanaceae; genus Nicotiana; species Nicotiana sylvestris. The sequence goes on from NC_091059.1 coordinate 184,075,784, forward strand.
TGACGGTGGCTGCTTTCTAGAATGGGCTGAGTAGAAGTGGTCGCGGGTGACCAAAAAGTTCCTAAGCCGACTCATGAAATACCCTCCAACCATTTGGGATGAGATACACAATGCCTACTGTGCTGAGGTAAGAGCTGACGATGATGATCTCAACGAACCTACTCAACGTCAAACTTCAGTCCAACTGGAGTCTAGGAAAGACCAAAGAAACGACAGCAGAAGAGATATAGCAGGGTCATGACCTAATCGAGAAAGACATCAACCTTACATTAGAGACACCCTCATGCCACCTCCACGTCACGACGAAGGTTCATCCAGGCCGCGAACGGGAATCCACCGAAATGAAAGAGGTATTCCCCCTTTATTATTAGCTCACAATTTTTGCGTTTTCCCCTCAGAAATAGTCTATGCATTGGAAAAGCTCGACCCAAAGGTAAAATGGCCACAAAAGATGAAGTCCAATCCAAACACCAGAAAGTCAAACGCCTTTTGCGAATTCCACCAAGAATGGGGTCACAAGACCAAGGACTGCATCGCCCTTAGATAGTAGGTTGTGAACATGTTTCACCAAGGGCACCTAAAAGAGTTGATGAGTGATTGAGAGAGGTCCAACTTCGCCCGAGAGTGAGAACAACATCAGGGGCCGCATAAACCACCCTCCCCAGTTCTGACCATTCAAATGATCATCAAAAGAGGCGATGATGCATCTATCAACAACGTGAAGTTCACCACCACTCACAATCTCAAGCGGTCAATCACCCACGAACGGTATGAAAAACTCAAAGAAAGTATCATCTTTGATAAGTCGGATACCCACGGTTTGGTCTTTCCTTACTATGACGCCCTTGTCATTGCTTTTCGTGTTTTTGATACTGATGTAAGACGTATCATGGTCGATGATGGAAGCGGTGCATGCATCATCCATCCTCGAGTTCTCACCCAAATGAAGCTCGAGGATAGGATAGTGACGCGATACATAACGCTAACAGGTTTTAACAATGTAGTTGAGTGGACATCTGGAGAAATCATGTTGCCCGTCTTGGCCGGCGGCATTACCTTAGAGACCACGTTCCATATCATGGACCAGGATATGGAATACAACACCATCATAGACGGACCATGGATACACGCCATGAAAGTTGTCCCCTCCAGTTTGAACCAAGTCATTAAATTTCCCACCCTCTTGGGAGTATTCTGCATCTGGGGAAATTAACGCACTCCCAAAAATGCTACAAAATTGCCCAAGACTGCACATACACCCAATATTTGAAAGGAAAAGACGAGGAAATATAGCAATTAGTGAAGCCGGTGTTGGATGGCGATGAAAAGAAAGACATCATCAGCGACCCCGAAATCATAGAAGCCACGGGGTTAACAGTAGAAGACCTCGACCCCGTCCAATTAGATGACGATGATCACAGCAAGAAAGCTTTCATCGGCCATAAACTCCAAGATCCAGGTAAAATTTCACCAATTCTTAGAAAGTAACGTAGACCTATTTGCTTTTTTCCATGCAGACATGCCAGGTATATATAACACCCCGTAAATTTGAATCAGTTGTGGATGTATTAAATGAGTATTAATGTGATGGTTATCAATAGGTTATGATAATAAGTGTAAGAGGCATATCATAAGTGATTTGGGGTCCAAGGAAAGACCTAAGTCTAAGCCAAGTTGGAAACTTACATGATAGACTAAAATTCTAAATGAGCACGCACAAGACTGTAATTTGGACAAGCATATCTACATTTATATAAGGTGTTATGTGATGTAAAACCTATAAAATGAAATATCTTCAAGTCTAGTTTCTAACTCTTCAAACCGTTAGGTATTTGGACACTCCTACCAGAAGTTATGACCAAATTACCAAATGCTGGCAGAATTGTACACTACTGCGTTGCCCCATGCGGCGCGGCTGTGTAGATTATTAGAGCACCTCAAAATTTCGTTCTTAGACACATATTGCATTACCACGCTGCCCCAAGTGTCGCCCCATGTGCCGCGGCTGTGCAAATCTTCGTTTCTTTTCAACCCGACCCCATTTTTATATAAAACCTTCGGGGGTTATTTTTCCCACTTCATTTGAACGAATTTTAGGGTTTTCCTCTACTATATCAAGACTTCCAACCCTTCCCATATTCAAGGTAAGCAATCCCCATTATCTTGGTGTGAATTCCATCATTTATACACTAGTATTGATGAAATCTACACATAAAATACTTGGATCTTCAAGGGATTTCTTCGAGAACTCAAAGGAGAGTTTTGCAAGATTTCTTCCAAAAAGGTAATCCTACACCCTTATACTTACATGTATGGATTTATTAAGAAAATATGAGTATGAATAAGTATTGGAACTCTTGGTATGGTGATTGGAAATTATAAGTTCCCAATTTAATTACACAACTATTATAGAGATTGAAAAATGTTTATTTAATGGAACTTTGATGGTAGGGTGTGGATGGATGGTCATATATGTGATGTTGGAAGTTATAAATTGGTTAATCATGATGGTAGAATAAATTGTTGATTAATGGTGGTAATTAGATGAACTAACTATATGGTGATGAGATTTAGAGATATATGCCTACAAGGTGTTTGATAATATGCCTAAATGGCTTAAGTTATAGAATTTGTTACTAATATTGGTACCATTGGATGTTCTATTGTAGATTGAAAGTTCTTAGTGCTGTGGATCATTGTAGTATCACTAAGGGATGAAATTGAGGTATGTGAGGCTAACTCTTTATGTTTGGGAACGTTAATGATTCTCCCTACACTACGTTTCTTTTACGATGTAACTAACTGCCTCAAAAATAGAGTTTAGCCTAGCTCCTTGGATAATTGTAGAACTTCTATTCTCTAGCTTCATAACTCGCTCATGACTTTCATTCTAAACGTTGTGGGCTCAGTGCGTATTCAATATAGACTTGGGTTTGATTGCCCCGAGTCTTAGTATAGATTACTCAGTATGCCATAAACAATTGAAGTTTCAGTGTTCATAATCAGTTCAAGAATACATGTCTCAGTCTAGTCCTATTCAGTATTCCAGTATTATATAACTCAGTGTGATCCAGTATTCCAGTATCATGTAACTCAGTGTGATTCAGTATTTCATTATCATATATTGCGGTATGATTCTCAGTTCCTGATTTTAAATCCTTGAATGTTGAACACTTGTATTTGGGCCTGAGGCCGCAGTTTATGCTTTATGAATCTTTGGGCCTGACGCCGCAGTTTATGCTTTATACATTTTGGACCTGAGGTGGCAGTTATGTATACATATACTTGGGCCAAAGGCCGCATTTTGTGTACATATATATATTGGGCCTGAGGCTGCAAGTTAATATTTAGATAAACAGGTTGTTCATCATTTAGAAGAGGGAGTATTCATATCCTTACTTCCTTTTAGTTCAACTATTAGTTACTATTCAGTTATCATATCAGTTACCAGTTATCAGTTCAATTACTAGTTATTAGTTATCATTTCAGTTTCAGTTTCAATAGTTATCAGTGCAGTTATCAATTATAAATTCTCAATTATTAGTTTAGTTTCAGTTTCAGCATTTATAATTCTTTCTTTCAGTTGCTTTACATACTAGTACAATTCAAATGTACTGATGTCCCTTTTGCCCGGGGCTTGCATCTCACAATGCAGGTAATGATTTACAGGTTGATGATTCCGAGTCTAGGATTCTCGTACCAGCTATTGGGTGATCCATAGTTCTTTCGGGGCATTATCATTACCTTATGGTCTTTCGATATTTACAGATAGACAGTGTTTTCAGTACTTCAATAGCGGCTTCATAGACTAGAGTAACAGTTAGACAGAGTCTTAGGCTTTTCATGTTAAGCTATGTTGGCTACAAATATGTTTCAAAATTGTATTAGTATTTCCGCACTTTGATTGATATCATCCAGACTTTCAGTATATCATCATGTGTTAGTTTATCTTCCGCATTCAGTATGTTATGATGTCACATGTTATTTCAGCCAGCCAGTTGGTTCGCTCGGTCACATGTAGTCAGGCACCGAGTGTCGTGTTACGTCCAGGCCCAAGTTCGGGGCGTGACAAAGCTTGGTATCAGAGCACTAGGTTCAAGAGTCCTAGGGAGTCTATGAAGCCGTGTCCAATGGAGTTTCCTTTATATGTGTGTGTTGTCCACTCATATAAATGGTTAACTACCAAGATATCACGGATTGTCTCATTTCTTTCTACTCTAGATCGTGCCATGAAGCTTAGAGCAATAGTTAACCTTCTCTTCCTATTGAATTCCATACATATCGAATGCGCAAGCGGCAGGCAAGAAAAGTCTAAGGTTTTAGAAAGGATGATTTGCATATTGTGGTATTACTATGGAGTACATGTTGGTAACAAATGAGATGTGTGAAGATGTTGAAAGTGGGATGTAATGGATAATAGTACAGATTACAGCATAACCGTATTAGAAAGTACAAAAGCAGTCATTATATTTTATGGTTATCAGTTTAACTTAGTTACCAGTTATACAGTCTTTCAGTTAGCAGGTTTATAGTTATTCAGTATGCCAGCTGTTTGTTATTTAGTTACCAGACCTTCAATTTTTAGTGTATCAAAATTTCTGGAGACTTGTGAGTATACAGTGATGCATATGGATGCACAAAGAAAATGTAAGTAATAGTGATTATAGTGAAATCTTCACATGTTTTAGGGATTAAGACCCAAGACTCATCGGATGGTGCATGAAGTGATTTATTAGATGTGTATGGCATTGAATCTGTATGTCAGACCCCATGGTGTAACAGGTTAAGAATTCAACCGCATCGGGCATAGAATTGATCACTATAGTTTTGGACAGGAAAGAGCCTAAGGGAAATATAGCTAAGAATAATATGTTGTACGAAATTAGAAACAAGGACAGGCGACATTGAATTTTAGGGAATGATTTTAAGTTGTTTAGAAATCAGAACTAGAAAGTACCATGTTAGTAAATTTGTATACGAAGTGGCTATTATTGTGAGATAAAAGATATGGCAGTTCCCCTTCACATGATGTGACTATGTGTTTAGGACAGAGGTTTATAGTCTGAAGTGATTTTGAAGTGTATAGAAAGTTTGGGGTTAGATATTCCAATCTTGTTTAAGATAGATGAAATTTCCCTAAGTATGATCCATGTGCATAGTTCAAAAGAATGATAGTTTACAGCAAAAGAATATGGTCAGATAATGAGGGAAGTTAGGATAAACCTTATACTTCACTTTATTTATTCAAAGCAGAGCAAGAAAACATGATGCTAGCAGGTGGTTAGTAAAAGAATAGTAAATAAGTTTTGAGTAAATATAGTAAATTAGCAATTTCAGCAGAGCTAGTAGAGGTAAGATTTGATTCACTTAGTCAGGTTTACTCTAGTGAGTGGATGATAGTTTGAAATATCGAACATGTGTTAGAATCCAAAGAGTTTAAGTTAAACCCAAAGTACAGTGATAGTGCGAAAAAAATCAGCTAGCAGTGAGAGAGCAAGCAATAGAAGAATAGCCTTTAGGAGTTATCGAAATGTGGTTACTCCAAGATTGACAGCGTGAACAGAGTTAAATTATTAAGATTGTGTATGATAGGTGTGAATACATTAGCTTTTCGTTATATGAATAATTTAGTTTTTCCTAGCTGAGAAGTAAGTTGGGAGATGAGTCGCCATTGACGTAGAGTGCAAAGAATTGCAGAAAATAAGGAAGGTTATTTGGATCCCAACAAAAATAGAAGGATGCGCAAGTATAAGACCTTTGGTCTAAGGGGTGAAGCAAAACTTTTCAGTAAGTCAAGTTAGAGATTTGAAACCCGAATATTTAGCATGGATATGGAAACGAAAATCAGTTCGGTAATGAGGGAAAATTGTATAATTACTACAAAGAATATGTCTAGCATGTGTAAGAAACACAACGTGAGTAGAATGACCACTGAGCTTAGTTAATGATGATAAAGTGATCATAGAAAAGCTATAAAATCATGCCCAGTTATGTATTACGAGGGCAGTGCCATTGTACAAGACTCTAATATTCCGAGTAGTGGTCAGTGACTTAGCTCACAACAATACTATAAGTGTTTTCATGAAGTGCTTAAAAAGATAATCAAGTGTGGGAAGTATAGCTCATGAAAAAGGTAGACAAGAGAACTATGTTGAAAGAAGTCCGCTGCTTAGACAAGGTAAGAGTTCGACTTTCGGACACCAAAGATAGCAGAGTTGTTGTGTAGAACAAGAACTGTTCCTCCTTAGAAGCCGAAGTGAAGGAGAAATTGATGATCCCTACTTGGTGTAGCTGAAAGAGGGGATTCACATGCATAAGACGATGGCTTTTGAAAAAGGGGGAGATGATGGTACTTTGAGATACAAAAGCAGACTATGCGTTCCAGATGTAGACGGGCTCAGAGTGCGGATTATGTCAGAAGCCCACAACTACATGTATTCTATCCACCTGGGTTTCCCAAAGATGTATCATAATCTTAAGGAGATTTATTGGTGGAACGACATGAAAAAGAAAGTTTCAGACTTTGTGGCCAAGTGTCTGAATAGTCAGTAAGTGAAAGTCGAGCAGCAGAAAATCAAGTGTTTATCTCAGAACACAAACATCCTTTAGTGGAGATTGTGAGCATGTGATTTTTGCCCTATATGAATTACTCCCATAAATTCAAAACAAAATAATTTCTTTCAGTGTTCGCAATTTTGTGGATTTTCGTAACATGTTCTGTTATTTGTTTACATTTTGTGTGTGCATTTTAGTTAATGAAAAATACAAAATATGTTGCATTAGCATTTAGAGTTTAACTTTGCATTTTTTTAAAAAAAAAAAAATTATTAATTTAATTGTTTTATAAAAATGGAAAAATCAAGAAAAATATAATAATAACGTATTTTTGCATTTTTAATTTTAGTTTCGAATTTTGGTAGCTTTTCGTTAATTTGGTATTTAATTAATGGTGGTGGTAATTATTATTTAGAATTAATTAATTCAATTTGATAAGATAATTTGATTAGGAATTAATTTAGGTTTTATTTTTAATTTTAATTTTATTTAAAAGAAATAAAAGGAAAAATTGAAAAAAAAAAGAGAAAAGAAGAAAAACAAAAAATGAGATCAGATTTTTGGGCCAAATCTGATTTTTCAGCCCAAAATAACCCGTTTAACCCAGGCCCAGACCAGCCAAAACCCGGTCCGGTCACCCTTTTCCCCGAACGACACCGTTTCATGGGCAATAGATCAGGACCGTCGAGGTTTCTTGATCGGACGGTCCTGAAGCTGGGATCATCTAATATTTAAATGTCCGAACCACTTAGACCCCCCCTCCTCGTCGTCTCCAACACTCCCAAAGACCCCAACTCAACCCCACCGTGCACCGCCGCCGGAAATCGCCCTATGGCGGCGGTAGGTCTCCGATGGCCACCAAATTTACACCCTAGCTCCCTCTCCTTCTCCTCATTCCAAATCCACCATTTTCCCTCGAATCACACCCGAATTTCTCAAATCTGGCTCAGAAGGTCCAAACCCTAATCCGCCGCCCTATTTTCCACCGCCTCAACCGGCGGAGCCACTTCCAACCACTCCAAAATAACACCCCATGACCTCCACGACCCCCTCCTCCCAAATCTGGTACTCGTTTTCCTCGAATCTTTCTAGAACCCGTCGAATCTTGATTTGAAGAGAAACCCTAACATCCAAAAGTCATTTTCTACGGAATTTGGTAGCATGCATGGTCATAGGGTGGTGTTTCGTCGAGTTTTGAAGCTTGGACTCATCAAGACTGATGTTGCTCAGTCTGTTCTTAACAAAGAACGACTGATCGACATTAGTTTTATTGGGTCCTTTGTTTCCGTCTGGCGTCGAGGTTGATTTGGTAAGTTCTTTTTCCCTTTTGTGTTTTCTTTCTCTCGTTGTCTTGTTATCATCCTCTTCCCCTTTCTTTAGTTTAGTTGTCTTATAGTAATGTGGCTGAAAGTTTAATTCGCCTTCTGAGTTCACCCTGCTTTTTCAGCCTTCTAGGTTAATTTAATTAGGTTTATTGGACAGCTTCATTCAATTCTGCATATTAGTTTAGGTCTTAGTCTTGTGAAGTCGTTTAGTCGTCAGCCTGGTTCAACCCATTTTGCTGTTTGGGCTCTGAATCTATTTCACAATTCATTCCAAGGGATTTGGTTTAGGGTATTGGGTCAGAATTGAGCCCAAATGTTGGTTTAAATATCGGGTCAATCTGACCCATATGGGTTCCTTGAGTAAAAACAAGGAACTTGAAGGGTAATTTAGGAAATTGGGTTAAGGAATTTTGTTCTAACTAACTAGGAAGCTTCTAGGAAGCTGGGGAGGGGGCTAGTTTGAAGTTTTGAGATTTAAAAGAAGGATACCTAAGCAAAAACAAAAATTTCTGAAGGTTTGAAATGCAATTGTGAATTTATTAAAGCTGCCCTAGTGGCTTGCCTATAAAGTCATAAGTTACTTGCAGCTCAAGGGAGATTTTTTCGAGAGCTAAAAATCCAGAAAAAATACAGAAGCTGCATAAATTTACACTTTCATAGACTTTAAGAGCTAAAAAAAGGTGTTCTGAGCAGCTGGAGGTTTTAAAAAGAAGTCGAATCTGTTTGGTATTCAAGTTTTTGGTTCACTCTTGAATGGATTTTAGTTCTGAGCTTTATGTGATATCATTGTGAATACAAAACTGGGCTAAAGTGGTCTTTTCTTAATCATTTCATGGGCTGATTTTGTTGTTGATTCCTGTTCCTGCTACTGATTCTTCATTTCTCTGTTTTGTTTTTCGACTTCCAGGTATTTCCTTCAAACCTTGAATGGAAATGAAGCTTGTTATGGCAATTGTGCTTGAATTATGTAATGCGAGTCGAAGAAATTGATCGTTGCCTTTTCCCTGTTACTTTACCAGCTTTGATGTTTATTATAAGTTGTCTTCACGTTCCTCCTAGGCTCATATAAGTTATTTAGTTTATGGTCATTATCTTTTGGATTTTTATGTTAATGTATAAATGTTTCCCTTTCACTCGCTTAGCTTGAATGTTTTAAGGTTCTTGATCATGTGTAGGAGTAACAGAGAATTATTGCAAAGAAATTTTAGTAGTATTCAGTATATTTCAGGTCTGTTTGGGATCTGTTGAGACCTACGTTGTTTGATTGAATGCATGTAGCTCAGTTTTCTTTAGTTTACCTTTACGCTTGCAGATTGAGGCTTGTTTATTAGACATACATTGTTTGCTGCTGAGGAGACTCGATATCGAGTCTTAAGGCTCCCGGAGGGTTACCTTGAAATCTGGCTTAGGCTCGCTTGGGCCCAAAGTTCATTTTTCTTGTGATGTGGCCTTGTGAATCCAAGGCAAATATGGGCCTGAGGTGCAGATAGTATTAGAATTATAATTTTAGTTGCTCTATATTTGAATAACTAAGAAAGCAAAGATGTTGGTTTAATAGCTGCTCAACATAGCTTTAGCTGATTGGTATTCAATAAAAATATATACAATGCTGAGTTCTTGGGTATGATCTAATGTTGGAGCGGGCAATTTGGCCTTTAACGTTGGCCCGTGCCTTCGACGCGCTGCAAAGTTCGTTCCAGACTTCTGTTATCTTTTTGTGATTTGGCTCGTGACTGATTTGGGCCGGCTGTTGGTTGGGTTCTATATTGATGAAACGTCGTTCCATTTCGTTAAGTCACTTGTTTGCTTTAGACGGAATTCAAATTACCTTAGACCTTTAGCTAGCTAATTAGACCTTTTAAAAATGGGTCGAGGCCCACTCGATTAGTCAAATGTATAACTTATGGCCTTCAAAAGCTCAATTTTGAACTTCCTTTAAAAATTGGGAACGAGGTGCACCGTGTCAAATAAAATCTTAAAATACATGGCCCTCTACTAATTTCTTATGATTTAGATATAAAATAACAAATGTTCGTAGTTTGCTTTAGGCCCGTTTAATATACCACCGTGATCGTGGACACGTTCGCGTGACATGATTACGGTTTCTAAAAACAAAATCGGAGTATGCGTTCGCGCAACTTTGGCTAAACTTTCTTAATAATAATAATGCGTTATTAATTGTGGGCACGTTCGCGTGACATGATTTTGACACGCCAAACAGACAGGTACACGTACGCGTGACCCGTTTCAAGATAATTTTCTTAATTAAAAAGCGGTAAATGGTAAATGCACATAGGATCGAAAGTTAGTAATTAAACAATTTTAATAAGCCAATCATGATCAAAGCGATCGTGCTAGAACCACGAAACATGGGAGTGCCTAACACCTTCTTCCGGGTTAACAAAATTCCTTACTCGAATTTCTGGTTCGCGGACTATAATACAGAGTCAACTTTTCGTCGATTCGGGATTTGAACTGGTGACTTGGGACACCATAAATCTCCCAAGTTGCGACTCTGAATCTTTAAATAAACAAATCCCATTTCGATTGTCCTTTAATTGAAAAAACTCCCTTATATATACCCTTTCCGGAGGTGTAGGTAAAAAAGGATGTGTGACAGCTCTGGTGACTCTGCTGGGGATCGAACCCAAAATCTCTGGTTCAGGGTTCAAGAATTCGAGCTTGTTAATATGATTTTGTTTGGCTTTATTTATTGTTAATATTATTGTATTCTGTGAATCTTTTGTGCTAAATGCTATCTGTTTACCGCTTTAATATTATTTGAATTATATATAATTGTCTTCTTACGCCACTCATCTGAGTCTTATGGAAATGGTGCATACGTTCGCGTAGCCTGCTTTTTCTGTAGAAATTATACCAAATAGAACGAGGCTGGGCAAGAGACAAGGCCGGGTAGACTTCAGTGCTCCTGGTACGTCGCCCCCTCTTCGGCCCCAGTTGTCCGCTCGGGTACCCCAAGTCTAGAACAAAACCCCAGGATTTAAACCTAGAAAAACACAGCCTCATGTCGGATCCCTAGTAGGAACGTTTGTTTGCATCGTGTGCATTTGGCTTAGGGGACTCAACATAAGGGTTGGGTTCGTCTAGGACAGGTGTGCCCGAAATAATAGACCATCCTGATGCATTCTACGTGTTGTGTGAACATTTATTTGTTTTGGCATGCATGCTGACCGGCCAGGGAAAATAAAGGGGAAAAAAACAAGAGTGATATAGGGAAGGAAATAAAGCCTGGTTCTAAAAATCATGGTATTTGAAAACGTCCTGAAACTCTGCCCAAAATTTTTCAAAAAGAGTTATTTCAAAAGAGTCAAACACTATGTTCTTTCAAATGTGTCAAAACTGACCGAACTACGCTGGTCTGATTCTCACCGAATGTGGGATACGTAGGAAACCTACATAAGGTTCGGCATTATTTTTGAAAAAAAGAGAAAGAAAAACAAGAAAGGAAAGTCGGTGGCCGAGTGAATGCAATCTATTTTTGGTCAAAATAAGCCGATCCAGCTTTGGCAATGTCTTAAACCGTTCTTGCCGAGATAGCCTCAGAGTATTCTTCAGTTGTCTAAAGGCTATTTTCGTAAAAGAATGGACAAGTTTGTGAAGGGTCATAAAATAGTTCCCCCCAGCCTCAAAATTCGCGTGAAATTGGGAAGGGGCCGCATTTGCAAAAACAGCCACTTGGCTAAAGTTGGCATATAGGGGAAGAAATTATGGTTCTTTTCTTCTTTTCTTTTCCCTTTCTTTTTCTTTTCTTCTTCAAAAAACTATTTACAAAAGGGTCCACTCGAGTCAACCCTAACTTTAATCTTCCACAGGAACAAATGAATACCATCTAGGAACCGCCAGAAGTGGTCAGGGAACAGGCTCAGCTACACTTGCGTATGTGGTGGAATGATCTAGACGAAGATGGTCAGAAATGGGTGAAAAAGCACTTGGGTTCTCTTATAAACATCTTTGAGATCAAACCATGGGAAGATCTGATCAAAGCTTTGGTAACTTTCTGGGATCCTGTCCACAATGTCTTTCGTTTCTCGGATTTTGAGATCACCCCTACTTTGGAGGAGATGGCCGGGTACATTGAATTCAGACGGGATTTGAGGAAACAATAACTTATATTTCCAAGGGCTCCATCGGTGTACAAGTTCTTTGACCTCCTGAATATCAGTAAACAGACGAATAAAGAACGTGTGAGCAATGGGTATTGTGCTTTCCATTTCTAATACTCCAGGTTCAGGCACTCTGTTGGTTTTGAAACACATGAAAAAGGTCTGAGCAACAAACAAGACAAGGGCCTTTGGCAAATTCATCGTCGGTTCGCATTTATTGTGGCATTCTTGGGGATCATGGTTTTTTCAAATTAGAAAGGGACGGTGGATATTTGTATGGATAGAATTGCACAAATCCTCACTACCAAGGAAGATCATACACTTGCCCTGTTGGTGCTGGCAGATATTTATCGAGCATTAACTTTATGCAAAGCAGGGGCTCAATTTTTTGAAGGTTGCAGCATCCTTCTACAAATGTGGTTGACTGAGCACCTTCGCCATCATCCCAAATTCATGAGTTATGGTTCGAGTCCGAATAACTTCATCACTAGTTACAAGGAGAGGGTAAAATATTACAACGTACCAGAAGGGTTTGAAGCATGGGTCTCTCACTTGAAAGTTCTTAATGCATGTCAGGTCGAGTGGACTATAGGATGGCTCCCGAGGACAGAAGCCATCTATATGACTGCTACCAAAGGTTACTTGAGGTTAATAGGCGTAAGAAGTATTCAGCCATATGCACCGCAGAGGGTCTTGAGGCAATTGGGAAGGTATTAGATTGTGCCTGAAGATGAAGATCTAAGCACCCAGGTCATAGAGTTACATCCAGAAGTTGCATTACCTAAGGCTGTAGTTCAGCAGGATTGGAATTGTTGCTGGTATCTAAAGAATGGCACCCAGGTACCAGATATCGCAAAGGGGGAAGTAGCTCCAAATTATGTCGCCTGGTTTGAGAAAATGTCTTGTGTAAATAACGAGCCAGAGCCCGAGAGGCCCGCCAAAAGGCCTCATATTCAAACCTTTGATGATAAAATTCAGGAGAGGTTAGCCTGGGGGGAGAAGAAAAAGGAATATAAGGCTACGAGAAGAGTTGAAAAATGTCACCTTCAACAATGATTTATAGGCACAAGAGGCCGAGGGTGAGAGGAGAAGATTGGTGCAAGAAAATGAAGCTCTCAGAGCTTAGGTTCGACAATTGAAAATTGAAGCCGAGAACCTAGGCCGAAGTAGGAAAGATGAAAGGCTCATTTATAACCTTACTCAAAAGGTACGTGACTATGAAGATGACCTGCAGAAAGTTGAGTCTGAACTAGCAAAAGCACGGGCGAGGTTGGCTAAAAGTGCCGAAGGGCGTGCAGCTTTCGTTCAACAGATGAAAGAAAGATATAAAAAAGGGGTCACAGGTAGGGAAAAGGCAATTGGCAACCTCGAGGGTGAAATGGCTAAACAAAGCAAAAATTTTAAGGCTGAAAGAGAACATTGTTATGCCTTAATGGCACGGCTAGAAACAGACTTGCAACAACTCCAAGAGCAGAACCAGGTAGCTGAGTGAACTTTGGAAGCTAGAACCGAGCAGATTGGGGATTTGTTGCAAGAGAAGGGCGTCATAAGAGAGCGAGTCAAAAGGGTCGCTAACTACATCGCGATGAAGTGCAGTAGCTGTGAGGATATGACTAGATCTATGTTCTTCGCTACTGTGATGATTTTCGTTCGCTGGGTATTGGAAGATCTCTACCATCTCCAATGGAATTTAGTGAGTCGGCCCGCGGCAAGGCCGAATGATGCCCCGCGGGTCCCGGGGGCAATTGAGGCACTGATGTATTCGTGATTTATTGAATCTGTATTTTCTTTCCGTTAAAGTCTGCCAGTTGTTTTGGAGTCTGTATTTATTTTATCAGAGTATGTGGGCTGTCTGTTTTTTGAGTCTGTATTTCGTCTTTCATCAGAGTCTATTAGTTTCTGTTTAAGTTTATTTCCGAGTCTTATTATGAAAATTTGAAAATTCCAAAAATGTTTTATTATTTTTATCTCCAAGAACTATGCTTGGTCTGATTCATGCGGGGTCATGATACGTAGGAAATCTCCATAAGATTCGACCATAACCAAATAAAAAAGAGAGAAAGAAAATAAGAGGAAAAATAAGAGAGTAGCGAAAAGAAAAGAGCAGAAAAACAGGAAAAAAAAGAGAGAAAATAAGAAATCAAGAGAGAATAAAAACAAAGAGAGAATAGAGGCAAGAGTGAAAGGAAGGAAACGAAAAAGAAGGAAAAGGGGGAATTTTGTAATTAAAAGGCCGGGATGACGCATGCAACCGATCCACATAATAGAGACAGTTAACTATTTAGATGCATTCATGCCCAATGTGCGGTTACCAATCTGTTAAAACCTAATCGCTAACAATGTTGTTGTTGATGCATTGAGTCCAGGCAGGTGGTTAGTTGATTGGAATTCTGGCAACTCACTCATACAACACCCGATCGAAAGACAGACTGAATATGGCCAACCAGTAACCGGAAACAAGTATCGTCAATCCATCGAAAGAAGTGGAAGAATTGGACATTAATGCAATGAGGGAAGAAATGTATAAACTAAAGCAATAGATGGCTGAAATGTACCAAGCCTGGGCAAAGGGGCATCCACCACCGGTTTATCCCGCCAACCCTGCTTATATCCCACCATCAGCCCAACCTCCAGAGACTCCCACTGTGAACTCATCTCCAGCTTTTCCCCTCTACCAACAATGCCATGGAGCCACTTCCCATGCATCACAAGCTCCTCCACCCAAACAAGTCCTATACCCTCCTCCATCAGTCACTCCCGTTTTTGTGGCACCTCCACCTGCTACATTACATCGATCTTCCAGTGAACCCCTGTTCCAAACTCACGACAACTAGTACTATTCCCTTGAACCCACCTTCAAAGTTCCAGAACCATATTCTTACACCCCTCATCTTGATCTCCCGACAGAGACCGAGAAGCCACCCAAAAATCCCAAGCATGAAGAGATGATCAGAAAGGTCAAAAGCTTAAAACAGTCGTTCCGAGATATGAGGGGGTTGGGAGGTCAAGTAAGTGTGGCCTATAAGGATTTATGTCTGTTCCCAGATGTTCAGTTGCCAGCGGGGTTCAAAATTCCCAAGTTTGATCTGTACGATAGGCAAGGTGACCCAGTAGCATACTTAAGAGGATTTTGTAGCAAAATGAGAGGAGCAGGTGGAAGAGATGAATTGCTGATGGCATATTTCAGCCAAAGTTTAAGTGGATCGGCCTTAGAATGGTATACCAGACAAGATCTCAACAGGTGGTACACATGGGACGATTTGGCCCAAGCCTTTGCCTGCCATTTTCAGTACAACCTCAAAATTATCCCAAACCGTCTGTCGTTGACAAAGCTTGAGAAGAAGCCCGGTGAGAGCTTCAGGGAATATGGATTCCGTTTGAGAGAGAAAGCAGCGAGGGTTGACCCTCCGATGAAAGAGAGCGAGATGGTTGATTATTTCTTGCAGGCTTTGGAACCCACTTATTTCGGTCACTTGGTGTCAGCAGTAGGTAAGTCCTTTAATGAAGTCGTAAAAATGGGAGGCATGGTTGAAGAGGGACTCAAGTCCAACAAGATCATGAGTTATTCAGCAATCAAAGCGACCACTCAGGCCATTCAAAATGGTACTAGGGGTGTGCTCGGGAAGAAGAAGAAGGAGGATGTTGCGACAATTGAGTTAGGAGCTTGGGTTGGATCCAGGAACCTTCCCCGTTACTACAACCAGCCGCGACCCTATCCCCAAACTTACCCCCACACTCCATATAACCCACCACAACATTATTACCTACCACCAGATCCCCATTTTTCTGTCCTTCACGCACAAACCTATACCCAACCTCCCGCTCACTCACAATGGCGTGCGCCAGCTCCACAAAATCTGTACCAAGCTCCACAAAATAACTATCCACCCCCAAAAGCCTACAGAAATCCTCCTGGAACGGGTTTTCGACCCAACCAAGCCTTTAAGAATGAGTGGTTGCAGAAGCAAAAGACTTTCACTCCATTGAGAGAATCATATGCTAGTCTATTCCACAGACTAAGACAGTTGGGTATGTTGAATCCGATCGAGGCTAAATTGCCGAATCCCCCTCCTAGAAATCTTGACCGCTCGGTGAGTTGTGAGTATTGTTTAGGGGCCCCGGGACATGACACAGAGAAATGCTGGAAATTGAAAATAGCCATTCAAGAACTCATTGACACCAATCGGATTGAGGTCCAAGCTCCGGAGGCGCCCAATATCAATCAGAATCCCTTGCCAGCCCATCATGAAACAAATATGATTGAGATAGTACATAAGGGAGGGGATCCTAAGAAGCCTTCGCAAACTGTCATGATGATTCGGGCTAGTGAAGCCAGGCCATTTGAAAAGTCAACAAGTGAGAAGTCTATGATCAAGTTGAACAGGGCAAATAATGAACCATTTGTGGAGGTCAAGAAGGGTTCCTCAAGTGACGTTGCAGGAAAACATGCAAGAGCAAAAGTAGTTGTGCTAGGAGTGACGAACAAACCTGTGGTAATTGTGAAGGGCACCGCCACAGATCCTGTCATTATCAAACCGGTAACTCAATTACCGATAGTCAACAGCAAGGCAGTCCCATGGAATTATGAACGAGTGACCGTGACTTACAAAGGGAAAGAGGTTAAAGAAGAAGTGTGTGAGACTCATAGTTTGACTCGATCGGGGAGATGTTTTGCCCCCGAAGAATTGAGAAAAGCTAAGACCTCAAAAGATAATCCAGTGTTGGTAAAGAAAGCGGTGACTGAGGAAGAAGCAGAAGAATTTCTAAGAAAGATGAAAGTGCAAGACTATTCCATTGTGGAGCAGTTAAGGAAGACACCAGCTCAGATCTCGCTCTTGTCATCATTGATCCACTCAGACGAACACCGTCTTGCTTTGATGAAGATCTTGAACGAAGCCCATGTTCCTGACAAAATCTCAGTAAACCACTTGGAAAAAATAGCTAACAAGATATTTGAGGTAAACAGAGTCACTTTTTCTGATGATGAGTTGCCCGTGGAGGGTACCGAGCACAATAGAGCCCTCTATCTGACGGTGAAATGCGAAGATTCTGTGGTTACTCGGGTACTGGTTGACAATGGGAGCCCTCTATAGAGCTGTTTCCTATAATCTGCTATTCAGACGACCTTGGATTCATGCTGCCAAAGCGGTCCCGTCTACTTTGCATCAAATTGTCAAGTTTTAATGGGATCGACAGGAATTTGTCGTACACGGCAAGGATAATTTGTATGTGCCCAATGATGCCATTGTTCCACTTGTAAGCACGTGATTTTTGCCCAATATGAGAATTACTCCCAAAAAATTCAAAAATAAAATGATTTTTCTTTGATGTGCAATTTTGTGATATTTTGTGATATTTTGAATAATTATTTGTATTTGTCTGTGCATGTTTATTTGCTAAATTAATAAAAAATACAAAAATATGTCGCATTTTGCATGTAGGATTTAATTCTACAATTGTTAGTAATTAAATTTGTTTTACAAAAATTAAAAATTACAAAAATAGGCATCGTTTGCATTTTTAGCATTTAATGTCCAAATATACAATTTTATGCTTAATTATTACTTAATTGTGCGTTAATTGTTATTTGGAGTTAATTTGCGCTTTTATAACTTAATTTAGTTCTTAATAATAGTTTAAGTATTTTTATAATTTAGTTTTAGAGAAATAAAAGAAGAAAAGAGAGCGAAAATATAAAGAAAGTCGGAATTGGGCCTCTTCTTCGATTTCAAGCCATAGGCCCAAAAAATGGCCCAATCTTCCCTATGACCCAGTCCATTTCGAACTGGGTCGACCCAGTCCATAACCCAACATCCTATTATCTTACAAACAACACAAAACAAAAAAAAGAGAAGAAAACCCTAAAAAGACCTAACCAATCCGCCACCCCCCTTTCCTATCTTCTTCTTCTTCTCCAAGTTTCTCAAGCTCCCATGGCTGCCCCCCCACAAACCCCAGCCTGCAACGTCGACCAGCCTCCCCCACGAACGCCCCCTCACCCCGTCACTCACGCACACACGCACCAACAACTCCATAGTTGCCCTCCTCCGTCAAGCTTTGTCATCGTCGAGTTTGAGCTCATCCATGGCTTCCCCTACTGCGTTCAGCTGCTTCTCCTTCTTGCTGCGTTTAGCTGCTTCTTCTTCTTCGTGTTTTCGTCGTCATCCATGTCGCTGCTGCTTCTGTTTCAACCAAACATGACCGAACTGCTGCTGCTCGCGCAGCTGCGTTTCAGCAAACACGGCGTCATCCAAACACGCCTATCGCCGTTGCTTCTCCTCCTTCCTCCGTCGTTGCTTCTGCTTCCTACGTAGTGCTGCTGCTGCTCGTTACAGCAGGTGTTGGACGGACTGCTGCTGCTGCTCGTCGCGGCAGTAGTTGCATGACTGCTTCTACTTCTTCTTCGTCTTCGTCGTCCTTCGTTCGAGCTTTGGTCGAGGCTTGGACAGATTTGTTTACAATTGAAGTTCGTCGTTGATTCATTTCCGGTTAGTTGGTTTTTGAATCTCATTTATTGTCCGTAATTTTTGTTCGTTATTTTCGGATCCAAAATCGTTAAATGATTTAATCCTTGTTTTGTTCGTTGTTCATCGTTGAAATAATTTTCTAGTGTGTTCATGTTGTTTGTTAAATTAATTTTCAGATTTCAAAATAGAAGTTTAATTAGTTGTTTTCATATTCATTTCATGTTTGTATTATTGTTTAAATGAATATTTGTTAGTTTGATGTTTGTTAGATTCAAATTGAAATTTAATTAACTATTTCTTCAATTTGTTTCATGTGTTTATGTATTGTTAGAAATTGTTAATATTGTTAAGTTCAAGCTTAAGTTCATAATTGTTTATTCGTCGATCTTGTTATTTGTCTAAAAAGAATTTAGTTGTGTTAAAGGAATATATTGATTTAATCGTTTAATCCGTCATGTTTGTTGTGTTAAAATAGATTCATTCATGTTCATACTTTGTTTGGATGATCTTGAATCCGAATTTTGTATAGTTTGATTTCTTGTTTACCATTTATGATTATTTTTTGAATTGTTCTCATAATCTTGTTTAAAGTTTAATATAAGAATTGTTTGTTGTAATGTTGTTAGAGTTGATTTTAAGTTCAATATGATTGAATTTAGAAATCTTCATACTTTGTTTGTTGTTGTTGTTGAATCCGAAAATAGGATTGTTTGTTGCTAAAATATTGTTCAATCAAATTTTAGTTGTTCTTTGTTGTTCAATTTGTGTTCATGTGATTTGTTGTTGAAATGTTGTTAAAATCGTGTTCATGTGATATTGTTGTTATGATGTTCATCCGTGTTCATATTGTTGTTTGAACATTGTTAGAAATTGATCATATTGTCTATATTTTGGTTAAGTTTGATTAATTGATGTGTTATAGCTGATGGGTAGTTTGGTAAATTTGTAGTACGTTCAGGGGTAGTTTGGTAATTTCAGTAAGGTCGTGAGGGGTAGTTTAGGAATTGTACATTTTGAAATTGTTTATTTGAAGCATGGGGGACAAAATGAAATGGGGTGGGTTGTGATATAGTTGTTTAATATAAAGGGGGGACAAGATTTAATTTAAAGGGGGAATCTTGCATTATTTTAAATGAAGCATGGGGGACAAAATATAATGGGGTGGTGTGATATGTTTATTTAATGTAATGGGGATGAGTGGAAAGATAATGGGTTGGGTAGAGAAAAAGTATGGATTTTAATTAATTGAAAGGTTTATGGGATGGGTTATAAGAAGAAGTCTTGAACACAAGACATGGAGAATACAGAGAGAGAAAGATACGAAAAAAATACACACACAGATAGAGAGAAAAAACGGACAGAGAATAGAAGAGAGAAAAATTCCGAAAAATATTTAAGCTTTCAAAATAAAAATAAAAGCTAAAAAATCTACTGCTTTCTTTCTTTGTTTGAAATTAGTATTAATGGTTGTTGTTTCATTTAAAGCTTAAAGCTTTTGTTTTTGGGATTACTACTCCACCGGTCTGTACTGGGTTGTTACTGTTGCTGGGCAGTTGTTGATGTTGTACTGTTATTACTGCCGCTGATTTCTCATCTTCATTTTCTTGCTTCCAATATCAGGTACATATCTGTAAATTCATGTCATGAAAAGCTTCAACATGGCAAGTAAATGAAGTTTGGAATTATAAGGATGTCTTCTACTCATTTAAATTTTATTAGTTTAAGTTTCAGTTTTGTTTTAGTTGGTTAATATAGTATTATACTTGACATGATAAATTGTTAACTAATTAACCTTCTGGAGTAGTAAATTCCACGATAATCTTATATGTTTTGAGGACTAGTGATGATATTTACTGTTTGAATTGTTGAGATAGGGAACATTGCAGAAAATTGGCCATTAATTAAATCATGTGATATTGTTAGCTAAGTAAAGAATAGTACGGAAATACCCAGAAATTACATTACTAGCTTATTTTGTCAAATATCCAATTTTGTTTAAGGCTAGATGATGTCGTCTTATTAAATCAATTGGTAGATTAGTTCTCTTTCTTAATAACAAATGGCATAGTTATTTTAGGAACGCGATCAACTCATTTCTTTTAATGTATGAAATAATGTCGATGATTTTTTACAAAATATAGAGTTAGTGTTTTTAAATATTCGCGTAGGCAGAGAATAAGAATTGGTTTATTTATCTCAAACTCAATCTTCGTAATCAAAAATTAACTAAATAATTATAACTTTGGACTAAAAACAAGTATATGAAAAGGATATGGGATTTATAAGCACGAATTGCAACATTTTATGTCAAGGATATGTAGAAATAGAGTTCGCATTAAATATAACAATGAAAATTCTTCAGAAACTATTAATTTGTCTATCAAGTTAATTCTTTTTCCAGTTTTATATGCGATTCGATTTTTGGATATATTAATGTTGTATCCACGATAAAAATGGTAGTATTTTTAGTTACATGTTGTTTGTTTCTTTTTCATATCATTAATTCTTTAAAATTTGAATAGTTTTGAGGTATATAATTCATACGCGTAAAATAAGACTTGTAGCAACGCCTAATAAATTTTGAATTCTTTGTCAAAGAAATTTGTTGGCATCCCAATCGGTGATTCTCTCATGACTCTTACATTTAAAAATAGATGGATGCAATAAACATTTGTAGAGAATTTATATTACTGTCAAGAATATTTGCATAATTAAGGATGCGTTCGCGTGACTTGATTATACTTCTAAAGGCGATTCGGATTATGCGTTCGCGCAACTTCGAGCAAATTTTTACTAAAAAGAGATTTCTCGGAGAATATCATTATTAATTTCATAAAAACCCGAGATGTGATGGTTCACTATTTAAGAAAGGCGAATGTTCTTAATTTTATTTTTAAACACAATTTCGAAAAAAAATGATTATTTTTATAATTAATATATTATCCATATCATTGTGTACACGTACGCGTGACACGATTTCTCACGTAAAAGAAATAATAATATATAAAACGAATACACGTACGCGTGATTCGATTCGAAGAAGGGTCTTTAATTATAAACAATCTAAACAGAAGCGGTAACAAAATCATGCAATAAAAATGTAAAATCGAGATAATTAAGCCAAGAATAAAAACAGTTAAGCGACCGTGCTAGAACCACGGAATTCGGAAATGCCTAACACCTTCTTCCGGATTAACAGAATTCCTTACTCAGGATTTCTGGTTCGCAGAATAATAAACAGAGTCATATTCTCCTCGATTCAGGGATTAAAATTGGTGACTTGGGACGCCTTAAAATTCCCAAGTGGCGACTCTGAAACAAACAAACAAATCCCGTTTCGACTGTCCTTCAATTGGAGAAAACTCCCTACGCACCCACGCGGGGCGGAAAAAGGAGGTGTGACAGCTCTGGCGACTCTGCTGGGGAAGAAACCCAGAACCACTGGTTCAGGGTTAGAAATTCGAGCTTAAAATAACTGTTATAGTTGGCTTTATTTATTATCTGATTTTTACATGTTTATGCTAAATATGCTAAATGATGATTTTACCGCTTTAATATTATCTGAATTGTGTATAAAACTGCTACGAAACTCTTCTTCTTTCTGAGTCTTCTAAAATTATGGTGTACACGTGCGCGTGACCCACCTTTCTGTTAGAAGTCATACCAAATAAGACGAAGTTGGGACAAGTAACTAGGCCGGGCAGACTTTCATGCTCCTGGTACGTTGCCCCCATTTCGGCTCAAGCTGTCCACTTGGGTAAGCAAGGGCTAGAACAATATGCCTCAGGTTTTTTCACTTAGAATAACTCAGCTTCATGCCGGATCCCTAGTAGGAACGTTTGTTTGCATCACGTGCATTTGACTTTGGAGGCTCAACACAGGGGTTGGGTCTGTCTAGGACAGGTGTACCAAAAAATGAAAATGACCATCCTGATGCATCTTACTTGCTACTATTTGCGCATTTATTTGATTCGGACTTTTGTGTTGACTGACTTTTGAATATCAGGAATAATATTTTGAAATTGAAAAAAAACGGTTAGGGAATTAATTATTTATTTTTGGAAAAAAAAACCAATGCCCAAATAACGGTCAAAACTCTGCCGAAATTTTGAGAAAATGAAAAAAAAATATTTTATTAGTTTGTTTTATTAAAAGCAAAGGAAAAATAGAAAGAAAGAAAAAAGAGTCGTTGTTTTGTCTTGTTTTAAAAAAAACAAATTAGAAAAAAAAATAGTTTGTCTTGCCATAAAAAAAATGAAAATGAAAAAGAGTCTTGTTTTAAAATGAGTTTTTATTTATTTATTTGTTTAGATACCAAAATAAAAATAACTAATAAAATAAAAAGAGTCGCGTCGAAAGTGGTTTTATTATTTGTTGCAAATATGTATATATATAAAAATCCAAAAAGTTGTTCTTTATTTCCAAAAAATGTATATATATCTTTATTTGTTGCAAAAATATTTGTCGTGCCAAAAGTCTAGAAAAGTTTTATTTTAGACTCTCAATTTTCAAAACAAAAAAAAAAATCCAAAAAAAAAATTTTCCGTTATTGACTTCTTTAGAAAGTCTTTTTAATTATTAAAAAAAAAATATATATATATATAATAAAATAAAACAAATTCGAAAATATTTTCCTTCTTCTTTAAAAATTGAAAAGAAAATTCAAAATTCAAAAAAATATTTTTTTTAGAAAGCGTTTCTTTTATTAAAGGTAAAATTCCAAAAAAAAATATTTTCTTTCTTCTTAGAATAAGAAAAAAAATATCTTCCTTTTACTTTTGAAATTCTCAAAGTTCAAATCAAAAGAAAAGGAATTCTTAGAAGTCTTTCTTTCAAAAAGAAAATCAATCAAAAATCCAAAAAAAAATATATATACTTCCTTTTTTTAAGGCAGTTCTTTTACAAAACAAAAAAAAATCATAATTTAAAATCAGTTTATTTACTTTATTCATGACCGGCCCGAACTACGCGGGTTTGATTCTCACCGGATGTGAGATACGTAGGCAACCCTCATCGGGTCCAACCCCCATTTTTGCTAAAATAGCCAAAAACCAATAAATAAATAAAAAACATGTCAAAATTTTAATTTTTTTCATAAATAAGTCGGGCAGTGTCCAGCCTCCACTTTTTGCTAAAACAAAATAGCCAAAAAAAATATGTCAAATTTTAAGAGTCATAAAGAAGTCGGGTGACGTTGTTTTATCAAGACATAGCCGAATGTTCCCGAATGGGACGCCAGAAGGCCGACTTTGCATAAACAACCACCTTTTGGGTCATGTTTAGGATTTTGGTCTAGTTGACCCACACAGCCTTAAAAATCTTCGTCCCCGAGGCGCTGAAGGGCCGTGTTTGCAACACCAGGTTTTTATTGTAATTTGAAAAAAAAATAAAAAAAATAGTCGGCGGTCAGGTGAATACCGTTTGGATTTTTGGTCAAAATAAGCCGAGCCAGCTTTGACCACGTCTTAAACCGTTCTTGCTGAAATAGCCCTAGAGTATCTTTCAATTGTTGAAAGGCTATTTTCGTAAAAGAATGAACAAGTTTGTAAAGTGTCGTAAAATAATCCTCTCCGGCCTCAAAATTTGGAAGGGGCCACATTTGAAAAATAACCGTTTGGTTGTCTTTGTCAAACGGGAAAAGAAGTTGGTCGTTTGTTTTTGGAGTTTGTAAATCTTTTAATTAGAATACGTGGGTTGTTTGATTTTCGAGTTTGTAGGTCATCTTCAAACCTTTGAAACCCAGTTTTGTTTAATATGAAAATTGAAAAAAAAATGATTAGTATTGTTTATCTTTTATTGGTCCGAACTACGCAAGGTCTGATTCATGTGGGGTCATGATACGTAGGCAATCTCCATAAGATTCGACCACAACAAAAAATGAAAAAGAAAATGAAAAAAAGGGAAAAAGATGTTGCTAGTAATAAGAACCGGCTGAGTCCATTCTAATATGTTTTGTTTTGAATTGTGAAGAAAGTTGAGTTGGTCGGTTTGTTCAGAGGGTTCAACAAGAGTCTACTGTGCCGGAAAAATAGAATACTGAAACAGCAAATGACCGGAGTGTGTCAAGCATGGGCCAGTGGGCAAGGACAGCCTCGTCATGAGTCACAATTTGCGACACAACAAGAGCAGTACCACTCTCCTAAGTACCACCCGTACTCGTTAGATCTTCCTTCAAAGATTGAAGAGCCTGCCCGAAAGATGGTACAAGAAAAAATGACCCAAAGAGTGAAAAACTTAGAACAATGGTTGAAAAACAGGCAAGGGTTGTCTGGTCAAAAGAGTGTTGCCTTCAAAGATCTATGTATGTTCCCCGATGTCCACTTGCCGCCTGGTTTCAAGACTCCCAAATTTGAAAAGTACGATGGACATGGAGATCCCATTGCCCACCTGAAAAGGTATTGCAATCAACTGAGAGGTGCGGGAAGAAATGAAGAATTATTGATGGCTTATTTTGTGGAAAGCCTTACGGGAGTAGCTTCCGAATGGTTTATGGATCAAGACACGTCTCGCTGGTATGTCTGGGACGACATGGCACAAGCATTTGTCAAACAGTTCCAATACAGCATCGACATTGCCCCAGACCGCATTTCCCTTTCAAACCTGAAGAAGAAACCAAGTGAAAGTTTCAGGGAATATGCCATTAAATGGAGAGAGCAAGCAGCTCGAGTTAAGCCACCCATGGATGACCACGAGCTAATAACTGTCTTCCTTCAAGCGCAAGAGCCAGATTACTTTCAGAACATGATGTCCGCAGTTGGCAAATCCTTTTCAGAAGCAATCAAAATGGGAGAAATAATAGAGAATGGTCTTAAGACAGGAAAAATTATAAGTCAAGCAGTTTTTAAAGCTGCAACTCACGCTGTCCGGGTTGAGTCTGATAATTTTTGCGACACAAATGAGAAGATTGAAGAAATCATGATGACATCAGGGTCAAGAAGAGGTCCTAGGAGAACATCTCGAAGGTATGAGCAGCCTCCTAAAGTTATCTATGAATCCCCTGAGCAATATTATCCCCCTCAGAACCCACAACACTCTATTGTTTCACCTTAGTATGTTGCCCGGCCACCAAAACGCCCCAGAAGGTGAGCACGAGCATCACAAAATCTCCAGAAGCCTCCACATAACTTTCAGGTGCCCTATAACCCACATCCAAGCCAGAAGTATAAAGGGGAACGAAGGTTGAAAGATAATTTTACACCAATAGGAGAGTCCTATGAAAGCTTATTTGAGAGGTTAAAGCATCACGACATGATTGCATCTATTCCTCCAAATCATCTGGACACACGTGCAAGAAGCTTTGACCCTTCTAAAAGGTGTGAATACCATTCCAATGCCCAGGGGCACAATGTTGAAAGTTGTCGGGATTTGAAAAAAGAAATAGAAAGGATGATCCAGGAAAATCTGATTGTGATCCAAGGTAATGACACCCAGAATATCGCACAGAATCCTTTACCTGCACATCATGATGCACACTTTATGGGGAGGATGCCTGGTAACATGGGATTTTAGAGTCATCCCGGAAAGCCACTAACTGATGATAATGATATCGAAGTTGGAAATGGTCTGGACAATACTGCAAAGCTCAGTGGCTAAAGATGCCAACTTTGATAAAATGGGAGGACACTCCGTTCCTTGGTTAGCAAGAGAGAAGCTTGTGGTGGCTTATTTTGTTGTCATTTCTGTTGTCCGGATTATTCTTAGGGTTGTAATCCGAATATTGTCTTGTGTCAAACCTTCTTATCTTTCCATTTTGTCATATCAGTTTGTTTAAGTTTTGTCAAGGCTGTGTTAGGATTTTATTCTGCTTGTTTTGTTTGTTTTATTATTCAAACCATTTCGCCAGTAGTCTAATACAAAAGCCGGTCTTTTATTATTTCCAGTTTTCTTTTGATTAGTCCTTTTATCATTTTTATTCAAGCGCCGATTCTAGTGACATGACATGCGCACACAGTTTGGGCCTAGTCTATAAAGTTAATCATAAAACCCTGGGAAGGTGATCAAAGCATTTAAAGGAAATAAGAACGGTTTGAGATTATTTGAAGCCCGAGTCATGTGGAACTGGGGCAAGTAAAACATAAAGAAAACCGTTAAATGCAAGATTCGCCAAATTGGCATGAGGGTCGTGCATGAGAGTGAGAGTGTCGCCCAGCAGTGCTTTAGAAATGACAAATGAAAAAGCAAGTGTTTAACATAATTGTCAAGTCCAGCACCATCGGAAGAGACTATAAATCTATGTTCAATTGTGTTGTTTGCACTTGGCATGTTTTGAAGACTAGAATGACGAAGGCATTTTATTCTGCTACCTAAACACTTTATCCTTCGTTACCCCTTTTGAGCCTTATTTATTTTCTTTCATACCCCTCGTTCGGAATCAATAGCAACGACTAGGAAATACGAGCCTAGAAGGTAAAAAAAATCAAAAAAAACGAAAAAGAAAAAAAAGAAAATTGATAACAAAAAAAAACAAAAGAAAGTCAGAAGAAAAAAGAGGAATTGGGAACTACGTTTGACCTGATTCCTCAAAGAGGATACGTAGGCGCCTCACGGCTCGGTCATAGGGTGCATAGTGTGCATGGTGTGCATAGTGTAACAAAAAAAAATTTAAAAATATAAATAATAAATAAATAATCCCCAAGCAAGAAACTGGGGCAAGAGTTGTACTCGTTGTAAGCAAAATTGGTTCCGAAGGTTGTAATTTTAAAACCCCAAATTTATTTTGTTTTTGAGCCTTTTAATACCCTTTCTTTCTAGCCTATCCAAAACCCGCATTACGGTCCAAAGAAAGACCTTCTGATCAGTCTTCAAAAGATGTCAAGTCAGACAAATGAGAGTCTTACCGGTGAACATAACACTCTGTTCCACAACAGAAAGGACTCTAATCTCCAGCAGAGAGAGTCATACCGGCAACACTCCAAATCCCCAGCTGGAAAGTGATATAAATGAGAGAGTCTTATCGGTGAAAATCTTCACGGACACCATAAGGCGATGAAAGATGAGAGAAAAACCAAAATGAGAGAGACTTGATGGTGAAAACCTTTTGGGCACTACAAGTCGAATAAGATTGGGAATCAGATGGAGGATAGTCAAGGGAAGATCTTGAAAGACGATTGACGACGGAGGATAGGCCACATATGCATGTCATGACCATTAGAGTCGGTGTCTGCGTTTGATAGGTTTTTATTTATAATTTCTTTTGTTAAAGAGTCATCTTTTTCCTTTGTCTTTTATTCTGTTCCTTTTTATCTTTCTCCTTTCATAGAAAATTCCCCAGTAGAGTCTGTTTGGTCAGAACCAGTGGGAAATGACTTCAAAATAGGCCATCAGCTTTCCAATTATGCAAGATGAGATATGGCTAGTACATCCAAGTGGTATAGTCAGCAAGGAACGAGCACAAGGCCAGTGTCAAGAAAGATATCCCCAGCAAAAGGGAATTGACAAAAGGATTGACGAGTGTCAAGAGGGATATCCTTGCCAAAATCAGAGGTTATTAAAACCTCAAGGCCAAGGCCCGTGGACAAACAAGGAGAGCAATAAGCATGACTTGGAAAATTCATGCGAGACTAAAAGGTCGGAAAAATGCAAGTCTCCGAGCCATGCCACGAAAGAAGAGGGATATCCCTAGCAGAAAAGGATTATCCTCAGCAAATAATATCGTCCCTTGTGGAATGCAGAGCAAGGAAGGAGAAAGGGGAAAGCCATCCCAAGTAGGAGTATCACAACCAACCACCGCGTTTTAAACTAACAAATTTTGTTTAAAACAGGTAAAGGAAATGGCATTGATGTCGGAAATGCATGCCACAAGAAAGATTGTCAAACTGGGGCAGAAAATTTTCTTTTCAGTTAGAAAATTTTCTGGAAAATCAGGTACCCATTTGGGGAAGAATAAAAATAGCACCAAGGAAGTGGTCTTTGAACCAGGGTTGCCCCCAACATAATAAGTTTCCAATGGAGGAAGTTATCCCCAGCAGACAGAATAAAGGGATGACACTTGTGCTCAGAAAAGCAAAGAGCCATTATCATCCCCAGCAGCTTCCAAAAGAATGAAGCATCGATTTGAAGGGATAAAATTCCCCAGCAGCGTTATCCTCAACAACGTTATCCCAAGAAGATAACACTTTTATCCCCAGCAGTGTTGAAAAAAAAACCAAAAACAAATTTGAAGGAGGGGAAGAAAGAAGGCTCCCGCAGTGGTATTATCCCCAGCAAGCAAGAATAAAGCAGCGCAAAGGAAGGAGAAAAGAAAAGAAGAAATTACGAAGGTAAGTTTCTCAAATCATTGATCTTTACTACATTTTCCTCCTAGGATAAAAAGTCCTAGTCTGATGAATTTACATCCTGATACAATCTTGGTCCGATGAAATTTTTCTCCCAAGATAAGATATCAAATCTTAGTCGGATGAATCTTTCTCCTAAGATCACAACAAATGGACCTAGTCTGACGATTTATCTCCTAGAGTCAAAATCTTGGTCTGATGAAATTGTTCTCCCAAGATAAAATCTTAGTCGGATGAATCTTTCTCCTAAGATCACAACAAATGGACCTAGTCTGACGATTTATCTCCTAGAGTCAAAATCTTGGTCTGATGAAATTGTTCTCCCAAGATAAAATCTTAGTCGGATGAATCTTTCTCCTAAGATCACAACAAAATGGACCTAGTCTGACGATTTATCTCCTAGAGTCAAAATCTTGGTCTGATGAAATTGTTCTCCCAAGATAAAATCTTAGTCGGATGAATCTTTCTCCTAAGATCACAACAAAATGGACCTAGTCTGACGATTTATCTCCTAGAGTCACAATCTTGGTCTGATGAAATTTTTCTCCCAAGATAAGATATCAAATCTTAGTCCGATGAATCTTTCTCCTAAGATAAGATATCAAATCCTAGTTTGATGAATTTTCTCCTAGGATAATTTGAAAAAAAAAGAAGTTTGAATTTGAAAAAATTTTCAAAGTTGTTGTCAGGAGCCCGCCTGAAGAGAGGAAAGGCGTTTTCAAAAGTTGTTGAAATCTTGCCAACCTAAAGAAAGGAATGGCGATGTATGGTTTGAAGTCAAGAGCCCGCCTGAAGAGAGGAATGGCGATTATTTTCAAAGTTGTTGTCAGGAGCCCGCCTGAAGAGAGGAAAGGCATTTTAAAAAAAAAATTGTTGAAATCTTGCCAACCTAAAGAAAGGAATGGCGATGTATTGATTGAAGTCAGGAGCCCGCCTGAAGAGAGGAATGGCGATTATTTTCAAAGTTGTTGTTGAAGTCAGGAGCCCGTCTGAAGAGAGGAATGACGATTTATTTTCAAAATTGTTGTTGAAGTCAGGAGCCTGCCTGAAGAAAGGAAAGGCATTTATTTTAAAAGTTGTGTATTTGAAGTCAGGAGCCCGCCTGAAGAGAGGAATGGCGCTTATTTTTAAAGTTGTTGTTGATGTTGGGAGCCCGCCCAGATAACAGAGGCATACATTTCAAGATCAAGTCAGAGGACAATAAAACAGAGGGTTACAATAGGAATCCCCAGCAGGAAACAATAAAAATCCCCAGCACCGGGAAACAGAAGGTTGCAACAAGAGGTCACAGTACAAACTCAAGTACATGTGTCAAAAGAAGAAAAGCACCGGAATAAATGCAAGCAGACAAGGAAGCAAGGCAACAAAAACAAATTGTACTCTAGCCTAGCTTCTTGTTCTTTTTAAGCACGGTGTAACAAGGAGATCGGTAAGCAGTAGTAATAGCATGCAACAACAGTGACAATGCAGTCCCACGGTAGTCCCAGCTACCAAAATTTTCCGAACTACATTGACCTGATTCCTGTTTAGCCCAGGATATGTAGGAAACCTTTGAAGCAAAGGTTCGGTCAAATCTTTTTCAAAAAATGCTTCAACGGAGTACTCGGATGGGCAAAAAATCGCTCGCTTTATCTTTGCACGAAAACCCTTCGTGTCTTCGGGCAAAGAGGGGCAGCTGTAAGCACGTGATTTTTGCCCAATATGAGAATTACTCCCAAAAAATTCAAAAATAAAATGATTTTTCTTTGGTGTGCAATTTTGTGATATTTTGAATAATTATTTGTATTTGTCTGTGCATGTTTATTTGCTAAATTAATAAAAAATACAAAAATATGTCGCATTTTGCATGTAGGATTTAATTCTACAATTGTTAGTAATTAAATTTGTTTTACAAAAAATAAAAATTTACAAAAATAGGCATCGTTTGCATTTTTAGCATTTAATGTCCAAATATACAATTTTATGCTTAATTATTACTTAATTGTGCGTTAATTGTTATTTGGAGTTAATTTGCGCTTTTATAACTTAATTTAGTTCTTAATAATAGTTTAAGTATTTTTATAATTTAGTTTTAGAGAAATAAAAGAAGAAAAGAGAGCGAAAATATAAAGAAAGTCGGAATTGGGCCTCTTCTTCGATTTCAAGCCATAGGCCCAAAAAATGGCCCAATCTTCCCTACGACCCAGTCCATTTCGAACTGGGTCGACCCAGTCCATAACCCAACATCCTATTATCTTACAAACAACACAAAACAAAAAAAAAGAGAAGAAAACCCTAAAAAGACCTAACCAATCCGCCACCCCCCCTTTCCTATCTTCTTCTTCTTTTTCTCCAAGTTTCTCAAGCTCCCATGGCTGCCCCCCCCCCACAAACCCCAGCCTGCAACGTCGACCAGCCTCCCCCACGAACGCCCCCTCAACCCGTCACTCACGCACACACGCACCAACAACTCCATAGTTGCCCTCCTCCATCAAGCTTCGTCATCGTCGAGTTTGAGCTCATCCATGGCTTCCCCTACTGCGTTCAGCTGCTTCTCCTTCTTGCTGCGTTCAGCTGCTACTTCTTCTTCGTGTTTTCGTCGTCAACCATGTCGCTGCTGCTTCTGTTTCAACCAAACATGACCGAACTGTTGCTGCTCGCGCAGCTGCGTTTCAGCAAACACGCCGTCATCCAAACACGCCTATCGCCGTTGCTTCTCCTCCTTCCTCCGCCGTTGCTTCTGCTTCCTACGTAGTGCTGCTGCTGCTCGTTACAGCAGGTGTTGGACGGACTGCTGCTGCTGCTCGTCGCGGCAGTAGTTGCATGACTGCTTCTACTTCTTCTTCGTCTTCGTCGTCCTTCGTTCGAGCTTTGGTCGAGGCTTGGACAGATTTGTTTACAATCGAAGTTCGTCGTTGATTCATTTCCGGTTAGTTGGTTTTTGAATCTCATTTATTGTCCGTAATTTTTGTTCGTTATTTTCGGATCCAAAATTGTTAAATGATTTAATCCTTGTTTTGTTCGTTGTTCATCGTTGAAATAATTTTCTAGTGTGTTCATGTTGTTTGTTAAATTAATTTTCAGATTTCAAAATAGAAGTTTAATTAGTTGTTTTCATATTCATTTCATGTTTGTATTATTGTTTAAATGAATATTTGTTAGTTTGATGTTTGTTAGATTCAAATTGAAATTTAATTAACTATTTCTTCAATTTGTTTCATGTGTTTATGTATTGTTAGAAATTGTTAATATTGTTAAGTTCAAGCTTAAGTTCATAATTGTTTATTCGTCGATCTTGTTATTTGTCTAAAAAGAATTTAGTTGTGTTAAAGGAATATATTGATTTAATCGTTTAATCCGTCATGTTTGTTGTGTTAAAATAGATTCATTCATGTTCATACTTTGTTTGGATGATCTTGAATCCGAATTTTGTATAGTTTGATTTCTTGTTTACCATTTATGATTATTTTTTGAATTGTTCTCATAATCTTGTTTAAAGTTTAATATAAGAATTGTTTGTTGTAATGTTGTTAGAGTTGATTTTAAGTTCAATATGATTGAATTTAGAAATCTTCATACTTTGTTTGTTGTTGTTGTTGAATCCGAAAATAGGATTGTTTGTTGCTAAAATATTGTTCAATCAAATTTTAGTTGTTCTTTGTTGTTCAATTTGTGTTCATGTGATTTGTTGTTGAAATGTTGTTAAAATCGTGTTCATGTGATATTGTTGTTATGATGTTCATCCGTGTTCATATTGTTGTTTGAACATTGTTAGAAATTGATCATATTGTCTATATTTTGGTTAAGTTTGATTAATTGATGTGTTAAAGCTGATGGGTAGTTTGGTAAATTTGTAGTACGTTCAGGGGTAGTTTGGTAATTTCAGTAAGGTCGTGAGGGGTAGTTTAGGAATTGTACATTTTGAAATTGTTTATTTGAAGCATGGGGGACAAAATGAAATGGGGTGGGTTGTGATATAGTTGTTTAATATAAAGGGGGGACAAGATTTAATTTAAAGGGGGAATCTTGCATTATTTTAAATGAAGCATGGGGGACAAAATATAATGGGGTGGTGTGATATGTTTATTTAATGTAATGGGGATGAGTGGAAAGATAATGGGTTGGGTAGAGAAAAAGTATGGATTTTAATTAATTGAAAGGTTTATGGGAT
This sequence comes from Nicotiana sylvestris, assembly GCF_000393655.2. Classification (NCBI taxonomy): domain Eukaryota; kingdom Viridiplantae; phylum Streptophyta; class Magnoliopsida; order Solanales; family Solanaceae; genus Nicotiana; species Nicotiana sylvestris. The sequence continues at coordinate 184,108,679 of NC_091059.1, forward strand.
GGGTTATAAGAAGAAGTCTTGAACACAAGACATGGAGAATACAGAGAGAGAAAGATACGAAAAAAATACACACACAGATAGAGAGAAAAAACGGACAGAGAATAGAAGAGAGAAAAATTCCGAAAAATATTTAAGCTTTCAAAATAAAAATAAAAGCTAAAAAATCTACTGCTTTCTTTCTTTGTTTGAAATTAGTATTAATGGTTGTTGTTTCATTTAAAGCTTAAAGCTTTTGTTTTTGGGATTACTACTCCACCGGTCTGTACTGGGTTGTTACTGTTGCTGGGCAGTTGTTGATGTTGTACTGTTATTACTGCCGCTGATTCTCATCTTCATTTTCTTGCTTCCAATATCAGGTACATATCTGTAAATTCATGTCATGAAAAGCTTCAACATGGCAAGTAAATGAAGTTTGGAATTATAAGGATGTCTTCTACTCATTTAAATTTTATTAGTTTAAGTTTCAGTTTTGTTTTAGTTGGTTAATATAGTATTATACTTGACATGATAAATTGTTAACTAATTAACCTTCTGGAGTAGTAAATTCCACGATAATCTTATATGTTTTGAGGACTAGTGATGATATTTACTGTTTGAATTGTTGAGATAGGGAACATTGCAGAAAATTGGCCATTAATTAAATCATGTGATATTGTTAGCTAAGTAAAGAATAGTACGGAAATACCCAGAAATTACATTACTAGCTTATTTTGTCAAATATCCAATTTTGTTTAAGGCTAGATGATGTCGTCTTATTAAATCAATTGGTAGATTAGTTCTCTTTCTTAATAACAAATGGCATAGTTATTTTAGGAACGCGATCAACTCATTTCTTTTAATGTATGAAATAATGTCGATGATTTTTTACAAAATATAGAGTTAGTGTTTGCAAATATTCGCGTAGGCAGAGAATAAGAATTGGTTTATTTATCTCAAACTCAATCTTCGTAATCAAAAATTAACTAAATAATTATAACTTTGGACTAAAAACAAGTATATGAAAAGGATATGGGATTTATAAGCACGAATTGCAACATTTTATGTCAAGGATATGTAGAAATAGAGTTCGCATTAAATATAACAATGAAAATTCTTCAGAAACTATTAATTTGTCTATCAAGTTAATTCTTTTTCCAGTTTTATATGCGATTCGATTTTTGGATATATTAATGTTGTATCCACGATAAAAATGGTAGTATTTTTAGTTACATGTTGTTTGTTTCTTTTTCATATCATTAATTCTTTAAAATTTGAATAGTTTTGAGGTATATAATTCATACGCGTAAAATAAGACTTGTAGCAACGCCTAATAAATTTTGAATTCTTTGTCAAAGAAATTTGTTGGCATCCCAATCGGTGATTCTCCATGACTCTTACATTTAAAAATAGATGGATGCAATAAACATTTGTAGAGAATTTATATTACTGTCAAGAATATTTGCATAATTAAGGATGCGTTCGCGTGACTTGATTATACTTCTAAAGGCAATTCGGATTATGCGTTCGCGCAATTTCGAGCAAATTTTTATTAAAAAGAGATTCGTCGGGGAATATTAAATTAATTTTATAAAACCCGAGATGTGTGGTTCACTATTTAAGAAAGGCGAATGTTCTTAATTTTATTTTTAAACACAATTTCGAAAAAAAATGATTATTTTTATAATAAATATATTATCAATATCATTGTGTACACGTGACACGATTTCTCACGTAAAAAAAATAATATATAAAACGAATACACGTACGCGTGATTCGATTCGAAGAAGGGTCTTTAATTATAAACAATCTAAACAGAAGCGGTAACAAAATTATGCAATAAAAATGTAAAATTGAGATAATTAAGCCAAGAATAAAAACAGTTAAGCGACCGTGCTAGAACCACGAAATTCGGAAATGCCTAACACCTTCTTCCGGATTAACAGAATTCCTTACTCAGGATTTCTGGTTCGCAGAATAATAAACAGAGTCATATTCTCCTCGATTCAGGGATTAAAATTGGTGACTTGGGATGCCTTAAAATTCCCAAGTGGAGACTCTGAAACAAACAAACAAATCCCGTTTCGACTGTCCTTCAATTGGAGAAAACTCCCTACGCACCCACGCGGGGCGGAAAAAGGAGGTGTGACACCGCTCATAGAGGTTGAAGACGACAAGGGGCCATGGGTTTATCAAGTTTTCGACACAATATCGGTAGAGAAAATTCCAAAAGGGAAGTGCGTTCCAACTCCAAAGGTAGCTACTGCATCAGTCATGGTAGCCGTTGAAATGTTGAAAAATGGTTTTGTACCGGGCAAGGGTTTGGGTGCATCTCTACAAGGTATTGTGCAGCCAGTTTCTCTTCCAAAGAATCTGGACACTTTTGGTCTAGGGTTCAAGCCTACAACTGCAGATGTGAGATGAGCCCGCAAAATGAAACAGAAAGCACGGGCATTGCCAAGGCCAATCCCGCGCTTGTCCAAATTATTCGTCAGGCCGGGTATCAAAAAGCAATTGTTGTCAAAAGTTCCTGGATCATTGATTGGTGCTGATGGAGACTTGGAAAAGGGGTTCGAAATGTTATTCGCCGAGGTTAACATGGTTGAGACTGGGGAAGGGTCCAGCAAGGCAGATGTGCAATTCGTGGGACCACATGCAAAAGTCAACAACTGGGAAGCTACTCCTCTTCCTACCCGGAGGGAGTCTTGGTAGTGGGTTTTGATTTTCTTTTAGTTGTCTAGATTATTCCAGGGTCTGTAATTCAGATATTATGTTCCGTCCAGTTGGATGTGTTAAAACCCTGTTATCTTTAAATTCGATGAAATGCAATTGTTCCTGTCCCTTCATTTCTTCTAATTTTATTTTTGTTTTCTTCTTTTGTACAGTTCTTTTTATGCTGATATCAATGACATGACATACATGAGGAATCTTTGGCCCAGTTTTAAAAGTCAATCTAACTCTGAAATAATAATACAAGAAATTGAGTGTGATGACGAGTTGGAATTTGATGATGATGAGGCCTATGAATAAATTAGTAAGGAACTAAGTCATTTTGAGGAAAAACCCAAACCTAATTTGAACGATACAGAAGCAGTTAATCTAGGGGACCAAGATAATGTCCGTGAAACTAAAATAAGTGTCTATCTGGAACCTCAACTCAGGGAGGAGATAATTAAAGCATTGTTCGAATACAAAGATGTTTTTGCATGGTCCTATGACGACATGCCGGGTCTAAGCACTGATTTAGTGGTTCACAAGTTTCCCACTAACCTGGCATTCCCTCTTGTCAAACAGAAGCTGAGAAAGTTCAAAACGGATATGAGTGTAAAGATCAAAGAAGAGGTCACCAAGCAGTTCGATGCCAAAGTCATTCGGGTTACCCAGTATCCCACCTGCTTAGCCAATGTTGTGCATGTGCCGAAGAAGGATGGCAAGACCAGGGTGTGTGTTGACTATCAGGATCTCAACAAGGAGAGTCCAAAAGACAATTTCCCATTGCCGAACATCCATATCTTGATTGATAATTGTGCCAAACATGAGATTGGTTCTTTTGTGGATTGTTACGCGGGTTATCATCAGATTTTAATGGACGAGGAAGATGTAGAAAAAATGGTATTCATCACTCCATGGGGAACGTACTGCTATCGGGTCATTCCATTTGGCTTGAAGAATGCTGGGGAAACCTACATGAGGGCAATGACAATAATATTCCATGATATGATACACCAGGAAATCGAGGTGTACGTGGATGATATGATCGTGAAGTCTAGAAAGCAGTCTGACCATGTAAGGGATCTGAGGAAGTTCTTCCAAAGGCTTCACAGGTACAATCTCAAGCTTAATCCTGCAAAATGTGCTTTTGGGGTGCCGTCTGGAAAGTTGTTGGGGTCCGTAGTCAACCGTCGGGGCATTGAACTGGATCCATAGAAAGTCAAGGCCATCCAGGAATTGCCACCTCCGAGGAACAAGACCGAGGAGATGAGTCTGTTAGGAAGATTGAATTACATCAACCGGTTTATTGCTCAGCTCACAACAACCTGTGAGCCAATCTTCAAACTGTTAAAGAAAGATGTTGCGGTCAAGTGGACAGATGAATGTCAGGAAGCCTTTGATAAGATAAAGGGGTACTTATCAAGTCCACCTGTGTTGGTCCCTCCAGAACCAGGGCAACCTTTGATTCTATATTTGACGGTTTTGGACAATTCATTCGGCTGTGTATTGGGTCAACATGACATCACTGGCAGGAAGGAGCAGGCCATATATTATCTTAGCAAGAAGTTCACATCTTACGAGGTTAAGTACACTCAGCTTGAGAGGACGTGTTGCACCTTAACTTGGGTAGACCAGAAGTTGAAACATTATTTGTCCTCTTATACTACTTACCTCATCTCTCACTTGGATCCGTTGAAGTATATCTTCCAGAAGCCTATGCCCACGGGAAGGCTCGCAAAGTGGCAGTTCTTGCTCATAGAATTTGACATTGTCTACGTGACTCGGACCGCGATGAAAGCACAAGCATTGGCTGACCACTTGGCTGAGAATCCTGTGAATGAAGAATACGAACCTTTGAAGACTTAATTCCCTGATGAAGAGGTAATGCACATTGATGAGTTGGAACAGATTGAAAGGCCAGGATGGAAACTTTTCTTTGATGGGGCTGCTAACATGAAAGGCGTTGGGATAGGAGCGGTACTTGTCTCTGAAACAGGGCATCATTACCCTGTTACGGCTCAGCTTCGGTTCTACTATACTAACAATATGGCGGAATACGAGGCATGCATTTTAGGTTTGAGGATGGCTGTGGATATGAGTGTCCAGGAAGTCTTGGTCTTGGGTGACTCGGACCTACTGGTACACCAGATTCAGGGAGAATGGGAAACGCGGGATTTAAAACTCATACCGTACTGGCAATGCTTGCATGATCTTTGCCAGCGGTTTCAGTCAATAGAATTCAAGCATATCCCAACGATCCATAATGAAGTTGTCGATGCTTTGGCTACTCTAGCGTCAATGTTACATCATCCAGATAAGGCTTATGTGGACCCTTTGCAGATTCAGGTCCGTGATCAGCATGCTTACTGTAATATGGTGTAAGAAGAACTTGATGGGGAGCCATGGTTCCATGATATCAAAGAATACATCAGGATGGGGGTATATCCGGTACAGGCCACAGGTGATTAGAAAAGAACAATTCGACGATTGGCAAGTGGATTTTTCTTCAGTGGAGGGGTGTTATACAAAAGAACTCCAGATCTTGGATTGCTAAGATGCATAGATGCCAGACAGTCCACAGCTATCATGACTGAGGTACACTCCGGAGTTTGTGGACCGCATATGAGTGGGTACGTTCTAGCAAAGAAGATTCTCCGAGCAGGTTATTACTGGCTCACTATGGAGCGAGATTGCATCAATTTTGTGCGCAAGTGTCATTAGTGCCAGATGCACGGAGATTTGATTCATTCCCCACCATCTGAATTGCATACAATGTCGGCACCATGGCCCTTTGTTGCTTGGGGCATGGATGTCATTGGGCCAATCGAGCTAGCAGCATCAAACAAATACAGATATATTCTGGTAGCCATTGATTATTTTACCAAGTGGGTTGAAGAGAAAACTTTTAAATCTGTGACCAAGAAAGCAGTGGTCGATTTTGTACATTCAAATATCATCTATCGGTTTGGGATTCCGAAGGTAATCATCACGGACAATGGCGCTAATCTCAATAGTCACCTGATGACGGAGACATGTCAGCAGTTTAAGATTATACATCGCAATTCCACCCCGTACCGCCCTAAGGCGAATGGAGCAGTCGAGGCAGCCAACAAGAATATAAAGAAGATACTTCGAAAAATGGTGGAAGGTTTTAGACAGTGGCATGAAAAGCTGTCGTTTGCATTGTTGGGTTATCGCACTACTGTCCGTACTTCAGTAGGGGCCACTCCTTATTTGTTGGTGTATGGCACGGAGGCAGTAATACCCGCAGAAACTGAAATCCTATCGGATCGTCGCTGAGGCAGAAATTGATGATGTTGAGTGGGTCAAAACCCGCTTGGAGCAATTAAGTCTGATTGATGAAAAAAGATTGGCAGCAGTATGTCACGACCAATTGTACCAACAGAGAATGGCGAGAGCATATAACAAGGAGGTATGTCCACGGAAGTTCGAGATGGGCCAATTAGTGCTGAGACATATCTTGCCTCATCAGGCTGAAGCAAAAGGAAAGTTCGCCCCGAACTGGCAGGGGCCATTTGTTGAAACTAGAGTGTTGTCCAATGGCACGTTATATTTGATAGATGTAGAAGGGAAATGTGTAGAAATGGCTATCAATTCTGATGCAGTCAAGAGATACTATGTATGATTTCTTTGTTTGATTGTACTTGTTTGTATTTGGCATATTTTGAAGATTGAAATGACGAAGGTGTTTTGTTCTGCTATCTAAACACTTTATCCTTCGTTACCCCTTTGAGCCTTGTTTATTTTCTTTCATACCCCACTTTCGGAATCAACAGTAAGGATCATAAACACAAGCGTGAAAGAAAAGAAAAGTAAAAGGAGAAAAGAAAAGAACGAAAAGGAAAAAAAAGGAAAAAATGAAAAAAAAAAGGGAAGAAAAAAAAAAGAAAAAGAAGAAAGAAAAAACAACAAAACAACAAAAAGAGAAAAGGAAGAAAAAAAAGAAAAGAAAAGAGAAAGAGAAAAGAAAATCACAACGATAGAGCAATTCCTATCTCATGAACTACGTTTGACCTGATTACTTTTAAGGATACGTAGGCAGCCTCACGGTTCGGTCCCGTCAAAATAAAAATCCAAAAGCCCCCAAGCAAGAAACTGGGGAAGAAGTCGTGGTTGTTGTGAGAAATCTGATTCTGAAAGTTGTAATTTTAACCCATTTGAATTGTTTTGAGCCTTTTATGCCTTTTCTTTCTAACCCTGTCCAAAAGCCCACATTACGGTCCAAAGAAAGACCTTCTGACCAGTCTTTGAGAAATGCCAAGTCGAGCAGGTAAAGGTAATTCATGTCAGGGGCAGCACTCTGGTTCAAGCAGGAAAAATAAAAATGAGAGAGTCTTATTGGTGAAAACCTTCACATGCACCGTAAGGCGACGGGAGTTGAGAGAAATAAAATGAGAGAATCTTATTGGTGAAAACCTTCACAGGCACCGTAAGGCGGCGAGAGTTGAGAGAAATTAAAATGAGAGAGTCTTATTGGTGAAAACTCTCACGGGCACATTGAGGCGAAAGTGAGTTGAAAAGTCAACAAGTGAGAAAGGTCTGTTGGTGGAAAACTGTTTCAAGGCACCGCAGGATGAACAAGGTCAAGGTTTGGGTAAAGTAATCAGGTCATAGAAATTCTGAGGCGACAAAGTACGGCAACTAAAAGTTAATCGGTTGGACAGATTGGGCCAATTATCCGAAATGCATGTCATGATCATTGGTACCAGCTATTCCACTCAGATAAGTTTATTTTTCTTTTTCCCTTTGTAGCAGTCATATAGTTTTGGATTCTTCTTATCCTTAACCCGCAAAGTCATTGCATTTCATTTTCTTTTGGGTTTATTTGTCTAAGATGTTTTAATGTCAGTCTTGTCCCAAGTAAGTAGAAAAGAATTTCAAAGCTCACTACCAACTTCAAAAATTGCAAATCACAACATGGTCAGAGCATATTAAAGACAGCATGATGTAAGATGAGATACAGGGGATCACCAGAAGTTTCACCGGTGAAATGATTTGGTAATGTCATGGGAGATGCAAAGGTTCAAATAAAGGGGTCAGAGGTGTGAAACAACAACATGGGTATAGAACACTCGGTTCGTCAAAGGTCATGGGATTTGAAAATCAGTCAGAAAGTCAAAGTGGTTCAGGGCTAGTTCGGGAAAGCCATTCAGAACAAAACAATGCAGTGGAAAGATCTTCAGCAAGAATGCCATCAGCTAACCACCACTATAAACTGACAAAATTTTCTTTGATTGAAACAGGGGCAGAAAATTTGTTTGTTTCGGAGAAACTCTCCGTAGGGGAAAGAGCAACATCAAAACAGGTTTGACCGTAAACTTTCAGGACCCTCCTGGAAAATGGGACCTAGTTTAAAGTTCATAACTAGCATAATCTAGCATAAATGTATCCCAAAAGAATATAAGTTAGCTGAGAAGTTTGCATGTTCGAGATAGGATTCAATTAGGAGTTTCCAGGACCCTCCTAAATAATGGGACTTAACTTTAAGATTTCGATTAGATAATAACATTTAGTGTAAGTTCTGTTGTAGGGTAGTATAATTCAGCCATGAAAGTTGTCACTCTTAAGATAAAACTTGACTTTTGATTTTCAGGACCCTCCTGGATAATGGGGGGTAGTTTAAGACCCTCTTAGATAACAAGATTTAGCAGAAATCATACCTGTAGAAGAGATAACTTAGATTTTAAAAATTGTCGTTTAGTTAAGAGTTGTTAGGACCCCCTGAATAATGGGATCTAGCTTTCAATTCTTAGTAATACTTGGTAATATTATTTAGTTTTACACTCACATCTGCGCCCAGCCACCAAACTGGGGCATAAAAATTTTCTTTGTTTTGTCTATTTTGAAGTCAGGAGCCCGCCTGGAGAGCAGGGAATACATTTCAAGTTGAAGTCAGGAGCCCGTCGAGAGAGCAAGGATCACATCTCAAGAGGAAGTCAAGAGCCCGCCTGGAAAGCAGGGAATACTTTCAAGTTCAGCAGTCAGGAGCCCGCCTGGAGAACAAGGGAGTACAATTTAAGTTTTAGCTTTCAAATTCTTTGTTTTGTCTATTTTTGAAGTCAGGAGCCCGCCTGGAGAGCATGGAATACATTTCAAGTTGAATTCAGGAGCCCGCTTGGAGAGCAGGTAATACTTTCAAGTTGAAGTCAGGAGCCCGCCTGGAGAGCAGGGAATACTTTCAAGTGCAGCAGTCAGGAGCCCGCCTGGAGAACAAGGGAGTACAATTCAAGTTTTAACTTTCAAATTCTTTGTTTTATTTATGTGGAAGTTAGGAGCCCGCCTGGAGAGAAGGGAATACATTTCAAGTTAGAAGTCAGGAGCCCGCCTGGAGAGCAGGGAATAATATTAAATGCAGCAGTCAGGAGCCCGCCTGGAGAGCAGGGAATACTTTCAAATGCAGCAGTCAGGATCCCGCCTAGAGAGCAGGGAATACTTTCAAATGCAGCAGTCAGGAGCCCGCCTGGAGAAAGGGAAGCATCTCAGTTTACAATTCCAGGTGGCAACAAAGGATTTTTACCAAGAGAACACAAGACAACAAGGCAACAAGAAACACAGGAGCAAGTTTGAAGATCTAGATAGGATTTTGTAAAGCATAGATCATAGTCTAGTCTAGCTTCTTTTATTTTTGACATGGTGTAATAAGGGGTTCAGTAAGCAGTAGCAGCAACAGCAACAACAGTGAAATCACAGCTTCATGGTAGTCCCAGCTAACAAAAATTCCTGATCTACACTGATCTGATTCCTTTTTAGCCAAGGATATGTAGGCAACCTCGAAAGCAGGGTGCGGTCAAATCTTTCAAAAATGTTTCCCACGGAGTATTCAAACGGGCAAAAATCGCTCGTATCCGCTCACTTTATCTTTGCACGAAAACTCTTCGTGTTTCTGGGCAAAGGGAGGCAGCTGTGAGCACGTGATTTTTGCCCTATATGAATTACTCCCATAAATTCAAAACAAAATAATTTCTTTCTGTGTTCGCAATTTTGTGGATTTTCGTGACATGTTCTGTTATTTGTTTGCATTTTGTGTGTGCATTTTAGTTAATGAAAAATACAAAATATGTTGCATTAGCATTTAGAGTTTAACTTTGCATTTTCTTTAAAAAAAATTATTAATTTAATTGTTTTATAAAAATGGAAAAATCAAAAAAAATATAATAATAACGTATTTTTGCATTTTTAATTTTAGTTTCGAATTTTGGTTGCCTTCCGTTAATTTGGTATTTAATTAATGGTGGTGGTAATTATTATTTAGAATTAATTAATTTAATTTGATAAGATAATTTGATTAGGAATTAATTTAGGTTTTATTTTAAATTTTAATTTTATTTAAAAGAAATTAAAGGGAAAATTGGAAAAATAAAAGAGAAAAGAAGAAAAACAAAAAATGAGATCAGATTTTTGGGCCAAATCTGATTTTCCAACCCAAATTACACGTTTAACCCAGGCCCAGACCAGCCAAAACCCGGTCCGGTCACCCTTTTCCCCGAACGACACTGTTTCATGGGTAACAGATCAGGACCGTCAAGGTTTCTTGATCGGACGGTCCTGAAATCGGGATCATCTGATATTTAAATGTCCGAACCACTCAGACCCCCCTCATCGTCTCCAACACTCCCAAAGACCCCAACTCAACCCCACCGTGCACCGCCGCCGGAAATCGCCCTACGGTGGTGGTAGGTCTCCGATGGCAACCAAATTTACACCCTAGCTCCCTCTCCTTCTCCTCATTCCAAATCCATACCCCATTTTCCTCGAATCACACCCGAATTTCTTAAATCTGGCTCAGAAGGTCCAAACCCTAATCCGCCGCCCTATTTTCCACCGCCTCAACCGGCGGCGCCACCTCCAACCACTCCCAAAATAACACCCCATAACCTCCATGACCCCCTCCTCCCAAATCTGGTACTCGTTTCCCTCGAATCTTTTCAGAACCCGTCGAATCTTGATTTGAAGAGAAACCCTAAAATCAAAAGTCATTTTCTACGGAATTTGGTAGCATGCATGGCCATAGGGTGGTGTTTCGTCGAGTTTTGAAGCTTGAACTCATCAAGAGTGATGTTGCTCAGTCTGTTCTTAACAAAGAACGACTGATCGACATTAGTTTTATTGGGTCCTTTGTTTTCGTCTGGCGTCGAGGTTGATTTGGTAAGTTCTTTTTCCCTTTTGTGTTTTCTTTCTCTCATTGTCTTATTATCATCTTCTTCCCCTTTCTTTAGTTTAGTTGTCTTATAGTAATGTGGCTGAAAGTTTAATTCGCCTTCTAAGTTCACCCGGCTTTTTCAGCCTTCTAGGTTAATTTAATTAGGTTTATTGGACAGCTTCATTCAATTCCGCATGTTAGTTTAGGTCTTAGTCTTGTGAGTCGTTTAGTCGTCAGCCTGGTTCAACCCATTTTGCTGTTTGGGCTCTGAATCTGTTTCAGAATTCATTCCAAGGGATTTGGTTTAGGGTATTGGGTCAGAATTGAGCCCAAATGTTGGTTTAAATATCGGGTAAATCTGACCCATATGGGTTCCTAGAGTAAATACAAGGAACTTGAAGGGTAATTTAGGAAATTGGGGTAAGGAATCTTGTTCTAAGTAACTAGAAGCTTCTAGGAAGCTGGGGAGGGGGACTAGTTTGAAGTTCTGAGATTTAAAAGAAGGATACCTAAGCAAAAACGAAAATTTCTGAAGGTTTGAAATGCAATTGTGAATTTATTAAAGCTGCCCTAGTGGCTTGCCTATAAAGGCATAAATTACTTGCAGCTCAAGGGATATTTTTTCGAGAGCTAAAAATCCAGAAAAAATACAGAAGCTGCATAAATTTACACTTTCATAGACTTCAAGAGCTAAAAAGGGGGTTTTGAGCAGCTGAAGGTTTAAAAAGAAGCCGAATCTGTTTGGTATTTAAGTTTTTGGTTCACTCTTGAGTGGATTTTAGTTCTGAGTTTTATGTGATATCATTGTGAATACAAAACTGGGCTAAAGTGGTCTTTTCTTAATCATTTCATGGGCTGATTTTGTTGTTGATTCCTGTTCCTGCTACTGATTCTTCATTTCTCTGTTTTGCTTTTCGACTTCCAGGTATTTCCTTCAAACCTTGAATGGAAATGAAGCTTGTTATGGCAATTGTGCTTGAATTATGTAATGTGAGTCGAAGAAATTGATCGTTGCCTTTTCCCTGTTACCTTACCAGCTTTGATGTTTATTATAAGTCGTCTTCACGTTCCTCCTAGGCTCATATAAGTTATTTAGTTTATGGTCATTATCTTTTGGATTTTTATGGTAATGTATAAATGTTTCCCTTTCACTCGCTTAGCTTGAATGTTTTAAGGTTCTTGATCATATGTAGGAGTAACAGAGAATTATTGCAAAGAAATTTTAGTAGTATTCAGTATATTTCAGGTCTGTTTGGGATCTGTTGAGACCCATGTTGTTTGATTGAATGCATGTAGCTCAGCTTTCTTTAGTTTAGCTATACGTTTGCAGATTGAGGCTTGTTTATTAGACATACATTGTTTGCTGCTGAGGAGACTCGATATCGAGTCTTAAGGCTCCCGGAGGGTTACCTTGAAATATGGCTTGGGCTCGCTTGGGCCCAAAGTTCATTTTTCTTGTGATGTGGCCTTGTGAATCCAAGGCAAATATGGGCCTGAGGTGCAGATAGTATTAGAATTTTAATTTTAGTTGCTCTATGTTTGAATAACTAAAAAAGCAAAGATGTTGGTTTAATCACTTCTCAACATAGCTTTAGCTGATTGGTATTCAATAAAAATATGTACAATGCTGAGTTCTTGGGTATGATCTGGCATTAGAGCATGCAATTGGGCCTTTAACGTTGGCCATGTGCCTTCGACGCGCTGCAAATTTCGTTCCAGACTTCTGTTATCTTTTGTGATTTGGGCTCGTGACTGATTTGGGCCGGCTGTTGGTTGGGTTCTATATTGATGAAACGTTGTTCCATTTCGTTAAGTCACTTGTTTTCTTTAGACGGAATTCAAATTACCTTAGACCTTTACCTAGCTAATTAGACCTTTTAAAAATGGGTCGAGGCCCACTCGATTAGTCAAATGTATAACTTATGGCCTTCAAAAGCTCAATTTTGAACTTCCTTTAAAAATTGGGAACGAGGTACGTCGTGTCAAATAAAATCTTAAAATGCATGGCCGTCTACTAATTTCTTATGATTTAGATATAAAATAACAAATGTTCGTAGTTTGCTTTAGGCCCATTTAATATACCACCGTGACCGTGGACACGTTCGCGTGACATGATTACGGTTTCTAAAAACAAAATCGGAGTATGCGTTCACGCAACTTCGGCTAAACTTTCTTAATAATAATAATGTGTTATTAATTGTGGGCACATTCGTGTGACATGATTTTGACACGCCAAACAGATAGGTACACGTACGCGTGACCCGTTTCAAGATAATATTCTTAATTAAAAAGCGGCAAAGGGTAAATGCACATAGGATCGAAAGTCAATAATTAAACAATTTTAATAAGCCAAGCATGATCAAAGCGATCGTGCTAGAACCACGGAACTTGGGAGTGCCTAACACCTTCTTCCGGGTTAACGAAATTCCTTACTCGTATTTCTTGTCCGAGGACTATAATACAGAGTAACTTTTTCTCGATTCGGGATTTGAACCGGTGACTTGGGACACCATAAATCTCCCAAGTTGCGACTCTGAATCTTTAAATAAACAAATCCCGTTTCGATTGTCCTTTAATTGAATAAACTCCCTTATATATACCCTTTCCGGGGGTGTAGGTAAAAAAGGAGGTGTGACAGCTCTGGCGACTCTGCTGGGGGTCGAACCCAGAATCTCTGGTTCAGGGTTCAAGAATTCGAGCTTGTTAATATGATTTTGTTTGTCTTTATTTATTGTTAATATTACTGTATTCTGTGAATCTTTTGTGCTAAATGCTATCTATTTACCGCTTTAATATTATTTGAATTATATATAATTGTCTTCTTACGCCACCCATCTGAGTCTTCTGGAAATGGTGCATACGTTCGCGTAGCCCGCTTTTTCTGTAGAAATTATACCAAATAGAATGAGGCTGGGCAAGAGACAAGGCCGGGTAGACTTCAGTGCTCCCGGTACATCGCCCCCTCTTCGGCCCCAGTTGTCCGCTCGGGTACCCCAAGTCTAGAACAAAACTCCAGGATTTAAACCTAGAAAAACATAACCTCATATTGGATCTCTAGTAGAAACGTTTGTTTGCATCATGTGCATTTGACTTAGGGGACTCAACACAAGGGTTGGGTCCGTCTAGGACAGGTGTGCCCAAAATAACAGACCATCCTGATGCATTCTACGTGCTATGTGAACATTTATTTGTTTTGGCATGCATGCTGACCGGCCAGGGAAAATAAAGAAAAAAAACAAGAGTGATATAGGGAAGGAAATAAAGCCCGGTTCTAAAAATCCCGGTATTTGAAAACGTCCTGAAACTCTGCCCAAAAATTATCAAAAAGAGTTATTTCAAAAGAGTCAAACATTGTGTTCTTTCAAATGTGTCAAAACTGACCGAACTACGCAGGTCTGATTCTCACCGGATGTGGGATACGTAGGCAACCTACATAAGGTTCGGCCTTATTTTTGAAAAAAAGAGAGAAAAACAAGAAAAGAGAGTCGGTGGTCGAGTGAATGCAATCTTGATTTTTGGCTAAAATAAGCCGATCCAGCTTCGGCATTGTCTTAAACCGTTCTTGCCGAGATAGCCTCAGAGTATTCTTCAGTTGTCGAAAGGCTATTTTTGTAAAAGAATGGACAAGTTTGTGAAGGGTCATAAAATAGTTCCCCCCCCCCCCGACCTCAAAATTCGCGTGAAATTCGGAAGGGGCCGCATTTGCAAAAACAGCCACTTGGCTAAAGTTGGCATATAGGGGAAGAAATTATGGTTCTTTTCTTCTTTTCTTTTCCATTTATTTTTCTTTTCTTCTTCAAAAACCTATTTACAAAAGGGTCCACTCGAGTCAACCCTAACCTTAATCTTCCACAGGAACAAATGAATACCATCTAGGAACCGCCAGAAGTGGTCAGGGAACAGGCTAAGCTACACTTGCGTATGTGGTGGAATGATCTAGACGAAGATGGTCAGAAATGGGTGAAAAAGCACTTGGGTGCTCTTATAGACATCTTTGAGATCAAACCACGGGAAGATCTGATCAAAGCTTTGGTAACTTTCTGGGATCCTGTCCACAATATCTTTCGTTTCTCGGATTTCGAGATCACCCCTACTTTGAAGGAGATGGCCGGGTACATTGAATTCGGACGGGATTTGAGGAAGCAATAACTTATATTTCCAAGGGCTCCATCGGTGCACAAGTTCTTTGACCTCCTGAATATCAGTAAACAGACGAATAAAGAACGTGTGAGCAATGGGTGTTGTGCTTTCCATTTCATATACTTCAGGTTTGGGCACTCTACTAGTTTTGAAACGCATGAAAAAGGTCTGAGCAACAAACAAGACAAGGGCCTTTGGCAAATTCATCGCCAGTTCGCATTTATTGTGGCATTCTTGGGGATCATGGTTTTTTCAAATGATAAAAGGACGGTGGATATTCGTATGGCTAGAATTGCACAAATCCTCACTACCAAGGAAGATCATACACTTGCCCTGTTGGTGCTGGCGGATATTTATCGAGCATTAACTTTATGCAAAGCAGGGGCTCAATTTTTTGAAGGTTGCAGCATCCTTCTGCAAATGTGGTTGACTGAGCACCTTCGCCGTCATCCCATATTCATGAGTTATGGTTCGAGTCCGAATAACTTCATCACTAGTTACGAGGAGAGGGTAAAAGATTACAACGCACCATAAGGGTTTGAAGCATGGATCTCTCACTTGAAAGTTCTTAACGCAGGTCAGGTCGAGTGGACTATAGGATGGCTCCCAAGGACAGAAGCCATCTATATGACTGCTACCAAAGGTTACTTGAGGTTAATGGGCGTAAGGAGTATTCAGCCATATGCACCGCAGAGGGTCTTGAGGCAATTGGGAAGGTATCAGATTGTGCCTGAAGATGAAGATCTAAGCACCCAGGTCATAGAGTTACATCCAGAAGCTGCATTACCTGAGGCTGTAGTTCAGCAGGATTGGAATAGCTGCTGGTATCTAAAGAATGGCACCCAGGTACCAGACATCGCCAAGGGGGAAGTAGCTCCAAATTATGCTGCCTGGTTTGAGAAAATGTCTTGTGTAAATAACGAGTCACAGCCCGAGAGGCCCGCCAAAAGGCCTCATATTCAAGCCTTTGTTGATAAAATTCAGGAGAGGTTAGCCTGGGGGGAGAAGGACAAGGAATATAAGGCCACCATCCATGGTCTACGAGAAGAGTTGAGAAATGTCACCTTCAACAATGATTTACAGGCACAAGAGGCCGAGGGTTAGAGGAGAAGATTGGTGCAAGAAAATAAAGCTCTAAGAGCTCAGGTTCGACAATTGAAAATTGAAGCCGAGAACCCATACCGAGGCAGGAAAGATGAAAGGCTCATTTATAACCTTACTCAAAAGGTACGTGACTATGAAGATGACCGGCAGAAAGCTGAGTCTGAACTAGCAAAAGCACGGGAGAGGTTGGCTAAAAGTGTCGAAGGGCGTGCAGTTTTCGTTCAACAGATGAAAGAAAGATATGAAAAAGGGGTCACATGTTGGGAAAAGGCAATTGGCAACCTCGAGGGTGAAATGGCCAAACAAACCAAAAATTTTAAGGCTGAAAGAGAACATTATTACGCCTTAATGGCACGGCTAGAAACAGACTTGCAACAACTCCAAGAGCAGAACCAGGTAGCCGAGCGAACTTTGGAAGCTAGAACCGAGCAGATTGGGCATTTGTTGCAAGAGAAGGGTGACATAAGAGAGCGAGTCAAAAGGGTCGTTAACTACATCGCGACGAAGTGTAGTAGCTGTGAGGATATGACTAGATCTATGTTCTTCGCTACTGTGATAATTTTCGTTCGCCGGGTAATGGAAGATCTCTACCACCTCCAAGGGGATTTAGCGAGTCGGCCCGCGGCAAGGCCGAATGATGCCCCGTGGGTCCCGGGGGCAATTGAGGCACTGATGTATTCGTGATTTCTTGAGTCTGTATTTTCTTTCCGTTAAAGTCTGCCAGTTATTTTGGAGTTTGTATTTCTTTTATCAGAGTATGTGGGTTGTCTGTCTTTTGAGTCTGTATTTCGTCTTTCATCAGAGTTTGTTAGTTTCTGTTTAAGTTTATTTCCGAGTCTTATTATGAAAATTTGAAAATTCCAAAAATGTTTTATTATTTTTATCTCCAAGAACTACGCTTGGTCTGATTCATGCGGGGTCATGATACATAGGCAATCTCCATAGGATTCGACCATAACCAAATAAAAAAGAGAGAAAGAAAATAAGAGGAAAAACAAGAAAGTAACGAAAAGAAAAGAGCAGAAAAACAGGAAAGAAAAGAGAGAAAATAAGAAATCAAGAGAGAATAAAAACAAAGAGAGAACAGAGGCAAGAGTGAAAGGAAGGAAACAAAAAAGAAGGAAAAGGGGGAAGTTTGTAGTTAAAAGGCCAGGATGACGTATGCAACCGATCAAATACATAATAAAGACGGTTAACTGTTTAGATGCATTCATGCCCAATGTGTGGTTACCAATCTGTTAAAACCTAATCGCTAATAATGTTGTTATTGATGCATTGAGTCCAGGCAGGTGGCTAGTTGATTGGCATTCTGGCAACTCACTCATACAACACCCGATCGAAAGACAGGCTGAATATGGCCAACTAGGAACCGGAAACAAGTATTGTCGATCCATCGAAAGAAGTGGAAGAATTGGACGTTAATGCAATAAGGGAAGAAATGTATAAACTAAAGCAAAAGATGGCTGAAATGTACCAAGCCTGGGCGAAGGGGCATCTACCACCGGTTTATCTCGCCAACCCTGCTTATATCCCACCATCAGCCCAACCTCCGGAGCCTCCCACTGTGAACTCATCTCCAACCTTTCCCCTCTACCAACAATGCCATGGAGCCACTTCCCATACATCACAAGCTCCTCCACCCAAACAAGTCCCATACCCTCCTCCATCAGTCACTCCCGTTTTTGTGGCACCTCCACTTGCTACATTACATCGATTTTCCAGTGAACCCATGTTCCAAACTCACGAAAACCAGTACTATCCCCTTGAACCCACCTTCAAAGTTCCAGAACCATATTCTTACACCCCTCATCTTGATCTCCCGGCAGAGACCGAGAAGCCACCCAAAAATCCAGAGTATGAAGAGATGATCAGAAAGGTCAAAAGCTTAGAACAGTCGTTCCGAGATATGAGGGGGTTGGGAGGTCAAGTAAGTGTGGCCTATAAGGATTTATGTCTGTTCCCAGATGTTCAATTGCCAACGGGGTTCAAAATGCCCAAGTTTGATCTGTACGATAGGCATGGTGACCCAGTAGCACACATAAGAGGATTTTGTAGCAAAATGAGAGGAACAGGTGGAAGAGATGAATTGCTTATGGCATATTTCAGCCAAATTTTAAGTGGATCGGCCTTAGAATGGTATACTAGACAAGATCACAACAGGTGGTACACATGGGATGATTTGGCCCAAGCCTTTGCCTGCCATTTTCAGTACAACCTCAAAATTATCCCAGACCGTCTGTCATTGACAAAGCTTGAAAAGAAGCCCGGTGAGAGCTTCAGGGAATATGGATTCCGTTGGAGAGAGCAAGCAGCGAGGGTTGACCCTCCGATGAAAGAAAGCGAGATGGTTGATTATTTCTTGCAGGCTTTGGAACCCACTTATTTCGGTCACTTGGTGTCAGCAGTAGGTAAGTCCTTTAATGAAGTCCTAAAAATGGGAGGCATGGTTGAAGAGGGACTCAAGTCCAACAAGATCATGAGTTATTCAGCGATCAAAGTGACCACTCAGGCCATTCAAAACGGTACTGGGGGTGTGCTCGGGAAGAAGAAGAAGGAGGATGTTGCGACAATTGAGTTAGGAGCTTGGGTTGGATCCAGGAACCTTCCCCGTTACTACAACCAGCCGTGACCCTATCCCCAAACTTACCCCCACACTCCATATAACCCACCACAACACTATTACCCACCACCAGATCCCCATTTTTCTATCCATCATGCACAAACCTATACCCAACCTCCCACTCACTCACAATGGCGTGCGCCAGCTCTACAAAATCCGTACCAAGCTCCACAAAATAACTATCCACCCCCAAAAGCCTACAGAAATCCTCCTGGAATGGGTTTTCGACCCAACCAAGCCTTTAAGAATGAGAGGTTGCAGAAGCAAAAGACTTTCACTCCATTGGGAGAATCATATGCTAGTCTATTCCACAGACTGAGATAGTTGGGTATGTTGAATCCGATCGAGGCTAAATTGCTGAATCCCCCTCCCAGAAATCTTAACCACTCGGTGAGTTGTGATTATTGTTTAGGGGCCCCGGGACATGACACAGAGAAATGCTGGAAATTGAAAACAACATTCAAGAACTCATTGACACCAATCGGATTGAGGTCCAAGCTCCGGAGGCACCCAATATCAATCAGAATTCCTTGCCAGCCCATCATGAAACAAATATGATTGAGATAGTGCATAAGGGAAGGGAGCCTAAGAAGCCTTCGCAAACCATCATGATGATTCGGGATAGTGAAGCCATGCCATTTGAAAACTCAACAAGTGAGAAGTCTGTGATCAAGTTGAACAGTGCAAATAATGAACCATCTGTGGAGGTCAAGAAGGGGTCCTCAAGTGACGTTGCAGGAAAACATGAAAGAGCAAAAGTGGTTGTGCCAGGAGTGACAAACAAGCCTGTGGTAATTGTGAAGGGCGCCCCCATATATCCTGTTATTATCAAACCAGTAACTCAATTACCGATAGTCAACAGCAAGGCAGTCCCATGGAATTATGAACGAGTGACCGTGACTTACAAAGGGAAAGAGGTTAAAGAAGAAGTGTGTGAGACTCATGGTTTGACTCGATCGGGGAGATGCTTTGCCCCCGAAGAGTTGAGAAAAGCTAAGACCTCAAAAGATAATCCAGTGTTGGTGAAGAAAGCGGTGACTGAGGAAGAAGCAGAAGAATTTCTGAGAAAGATGAAAGTGCAAGACTATTCCATTGTGGAGCAGTTAAGGAAGACACCAGCTCAGATCTCGCTCTTGTCATTATTGATCCATTTAGACGAACATTGTCATGCTTTGATGAAGATATTGAACGAAGCCCACGTTCCTGACAAAATCTCAGTAAACCACTTGGAAAAAATAGCTAACAAGATATTTGAGGTGAACAAAGTCACTTTTTCTGATGATGAGTTGCCCGTGGAGTGTACCGAGCACAATAGAGCCCTCTATCTGATGGTGAAATGCGAAGATTCCATAGTTATTCGGGTACTGGTTGACAATAGGTCTAGCGCGAACATTTGTCCTCTCTCCACATTGAACAAGCTAAAAGTGGAGGATGAAAGAATTCACAGGAACAGTATTTGCATTCGGGGATTCGACGGTGGAAGGAAAGATTCAGTCGGGGACATAGTGCTTAAGCTCACAATAGGGCCAGTTGAATTTACTATGGTATTCCAGGTGCTCGATGTGGCTGTTTCCTATAATCTGCTGTTCGAACGACCTTGGATTCATGCTGACAAAGCGGTCCCGTCTACTCTGCATCAAATTGTTAAGTTTTAATGGGATCGACAGGAAATTGTCGTACACGGCGAGGATAATTTGTGTGTGCCCAATGATGCCATTGTTCCGCTCATAGAGGTTGAAGACGACAAGGGGCCATGGGTTTATCAACTTTTCGACACAATATCGGTAGAGAAAATTCTAGAAGGGAAGTGCGTTCCAACTCCAAAGGTAGCTACTGCATCATGTCATGGTAGCCGTTAAAATGTTGAAAAATGGTTTTGTACCGGGCAAGGGTTTGGGTGCATCTCTGCAAGGTATTGTGCAGCCAGTTTCTCTTCCAAAGAATTTCTACACTTTTGGTCTGGGGTTCAAGCCTACAACTGCAGATGTGAGATGATCCCACAAAATGAAATAGAAAGCACGGGCATTGCCAAGGCCAATCCCGCGCTTGTCCAAATCATTCGTTAGGCCGGGTATCAGAAAACAATTGTTGTCAAAAGTTCCTGGATCACTGATTGGTGCTGATGGAGACTTGGAAAAGGGGTTCGAAAGGTTATTCGCCGAGGTTAACATGGTTGAGGCTGGGGAAGGGTCCAGCAAGGCAGATGTGCAATTCGTGGGACCACGTGCAAAAGTCAACAACTGGGAAGCTACTCCTCTTCCTACCCGGAGGGAGTCTTGGTAGTGGGTTTTGATTTTCTTTTAGTTGTCTGGATTATTCCAGGGTCTGTAATTCAGATATTATGTTTCATCCAGTTGGATGTGTTAAAACCCTGTTATCTTTAAATTCAATGAAATGTAATTGTTCCTTTCCCTTTATTTCTTCTAATCTTATTTTTGTTTTCTTCTTTTGTACAGTTCTTTTTATGCCGATATCAATGACATGACATGCATGAGGAATCTTTGGCCCAGTTTTAAAAGCCAATCTAACTCTGAAATAATAATACAAGAAATTGAGTGTGATGACGAGTTGGAATTTGATGATGATGAGGCCTATGAAGAAATTAGTAAGGAACTAAGTCATTTTGAGGAAAAACCCAAACATAATTTGAACGATACAGAAGCAGTTAATCTAGAGGACCAAGATAATATCCGTGAAACTAA
The DNA here is from genome assembly GCF_000393655.2 of Nicotiana sylvestris. NCBI lineage: Eukaryota > Viridiplantae > Streptophyta > Magnoliopsida > Solanales > Solanaceae > Nicotiana > Nicotiana sylvestris. Next base: position 184,130,094 of record NC_091059.1, read on the forward strand.
AATAAGTGTCTATCTGGAACCTCAACTCAGGGAGGAGATAATTAAAGCACTATTCGAATACAAAGATGTTTTTGCATGGTCTTATGACGACATGCCGGGTCTAAGCATTGATTTAGTGGTTCACAAGTTGCCCACTAACCTGGCATTCCCTCTTGTCAAACAGAAACTGAGAAAGTTCAAAACGGATATGAGTGTAAAGATCAAAGAAGAGGTCACCAAGCAGTTCGATGCCAAAGTCATTCGGGTCACCCGGTATCCCACCTGGTTAGCCAATGTTGTGCATGTGCCGAAGAAGGATGGCAAGACCAGGGTGTGTGTTGACTATCGGGATCTCAACAAGGAGAGTCCAAAAGACAATTTCCCATTGCCGAACATCCATATCTTGATTGATAATTGTGCCAAACATGAGATTGGTTCTTTTGTGGATTGTTACGCGGGTTATCATCAGATTTTAATGGACGAGGAAGATGCAGAAAAGATGGTATTCATCACGCCGTGGGGAACGTACTGCTATCGGGTCATGCCATTTGGCTTGAAGAATGCTGGGGCAACCTACATGAGGTCAATGACAATAATATTCCATAATATGATACACCAGGAAATCGAGGTGTACGTGGATGATGTGATCGTGAAGTCTAGAAAGCAGTCTGACCATGTAAGGGATCTGAGGAAGTTCTTCCAAAGGCTTCGCAGGTACAATCTCAAGTTTAATCCTGCAAAGTGTGCTTTTGGGGTGCCTTCTGGAAAGTTGTTGGGGTCCGCAGTCAACTGTCAGGGCATTGAACTGGATCCATCGAAAGTCAAGGCCATCCAGGAATTGCCACCTCCGAGGAACAAGACCGAGGTGATGAGTCTGTTGGGAAGATTGAATTACATCAGCCGGTTTATTGCTTAGCTCACGACAACCTGTGAGCCAATCTTCAAACTTTTCAAGTGGACAGATGAATGTCAGGAAGCCTTTGATAAGATAAAGGGGTATTTGTCAAGTCCACCCGTGTTGGTCCCGCCAGATCTAGGGCGACCTTTGATTCTATATTTGACGGTTTTGGACAATTCATTCGGCTGTGTATTGGGTCAACATGAAATCTTTGGAAGGAAGGAGCAGGCCATATATTATCTCAAGAAGAAGTTCACATCTTACGAGGTTAAGTACACTCAGCTTGAGAGGACGTGTTGCGCCTTAACTTGGGTAGCCCAGAAGTTGAAACATTATTTGTCCTCTTATACTACTTACCTCATCTCTCGCTTGGATCCGTTGAAGTATATCTTCCAGAAGCCTAATCCCACAGGAAGGCTTGCAAAGTGGCAGATCTTGCTCACATAATTTGACATTGTCTACGTGACTCGGATCGCGATGAAAGCACAAGCATTGGTCGACCACTTGGCTGAGAATCTTGTGGATGAAAAATACGAACCTTTGAAGACTTACTTCCCTGATGAAGAGGTAATGCACATTGATAAGTGGGAACAGATTGAAAGGCCAGGATGGAAACTTTTCTTTGATGGGGCTGCTAACATGAAAGGTGTTGGGATAGGAGCGGTACTTGTCTCTGAAACAGGGCATCATTACCCTGTTACGGCTCAGCTTCGGTTCTACTGTACTAACAACATGGCGGAATACGAGGCATGCATTTTAAGTTTGAGGATGGCTGTAGATATGGGTGTCCAGGAAGTCTTGGTCTTGGGTGACTCGGACCTACTGGTACACCAGATTCAGGGAGAATGGGAAACGCGGGATTTAAAACTCATACCGTACCGGCAATGCTTGCATGATCTTTGACAGCGGTTTCAGTCAATAGAATTCAGGCATATCCCAAGGATCCATAATGAAGTTATCGATGCTTTGGCTACTCTGGCGTCAATGTTACATCATCCAGATAAGGCTTATGTGGACCCTTTGCAGATTCAGGTCCGTGATCAGCATGTTTACTGTAATATGGTGTAAGAAGAACTTGATGGGGAGCCATGGTTCCATGATATCAAAGAATACATCAGGATGGGGGTATATCCGGTACAGGCCACAGGTGATCAGAAAAGAACAATTTGACGATTGGCAAGTGGATTTTTCTTCAGTGGAGAGGTGTTATACAAAAGAACTCCAGATCTTGGATTGCTAAGATGCATAGATGCCAGATAGGCCACAGCTATTATGACTGAGGTACACTCTGGAGTTTGTGGACCGCATATGAGTGGGTACGTTCTGGCAAAGAAGATTCTCCGAGCAGGTTATTACTGGCTCACTATGGAGCGAGATTGCATCAATTTTGTGCGCAAGTGTCATCAGTGCCAGGTGCACGGAGATTTGATTCATTCCCCACCATCTGAATTGCATACAATGTTGGCACCATGGCCCTTTGTTGCTTGGGGCATGGATGTCATTGGGCCAATCGAGCCAGCAGCATCAAACGAACACAGATTTATTCTGGTAGCCATTGATTATTTTACCAAGTGGGTTAAAGCGAAAACTTTTAAATCTGTGACCAAGAAAGCAGTGGTCGATTTTGTGCATTCAAATATCATCTTTCGGTTTGGGATTCTGAAGGTAATCATCACGGACAATGGCGCTAATCTCAACAGTCACCTGATGACGGAGACATATCAGTAGTTTAAGATTATACATCACAATTCCACCCCGTACTGCCCTAAGGCGAATGGAGCAGTCGAGGCAGCCAACAAGAATATAAAGAAGATACTTCGAAAAATGGTGGAAGGTTCTAGACAGTGGCATGAAAAGTTGTTGTTTGCATTGCTGGGTTATCGCACTACTGTCCGTACTTTAGTAGGAGTCACTCCTTATTTGTTGGTGTAAGGCATTGAGGTAGTAATACCCGCAGAAATTGAAATTCCATCCCATCGGATCGTCGCTGAGGCGAAAATTGATGATGTTGAGTGGGTCAAAACCCGCTTGGAGCAATTAAGTCTGATTGATGAAAAGAGATTGGCAGCAGTATGTCACGGCCAATTGTACCAACAGAGAATGGCAAGAGCATATAACAAGAAGGTACGTCCGCGGAGGTTCGAGGTAGGCCAATTAGTGTTGAGACGTATCTTGCCTCATCAGACTGAAGCAAAAGGAAAGTTCGCCCCGAACTGGTAGGGGCCATTTGTTGTAACTAGAGTGTTGTCCAATGGCGCGTTATATTTGACAGATGTAGAAGGGAAATGTGTAGAAATGGCTATCAATTCCGATGCAGTCAAGAGATACTATGTATGATTTCTTTGTTTGATTGTACTTGTTTGTATTTGGCATATTTTGAAGATTGAAATGATGAAGGTGTTTTTGTTCTGCTATCTAAACACTTTATCCTTCGTTACCCCTTTGAGCCTTGTTTATTTTCTTTCATACCCCTCTTTCGGAATCAGCAGTAAGGATCATAAACACAAGCGTGAAAGAAAAGTAAAGGAAAAGGAGAAAAGAAAAGAACAAAAAGGAAAAAAAGAAAAAATGAAAAAAAAAGAGAAAAAGGGAAGAAAAAAAAAGAAAGAAAAAACAACAAAACAACAAAAAGAGAAAAGGAAGAAAGAAAAGAAAAGAAAAGAGAAAGAGAAAAGAAATCACAACGATAGAGCAATTCCTATCTCATGAACTACGTTCGACCTGATTCCTTTTAAGGATACGTAGGTAGCCTCACGGTTCGGTCCCGTCAAAATAAAAATCCAAAAGCCCCCAAGCAAGAAACTGGGGTAGAAGTCGTGGTTGTTGTGAGAAATCTGATTCCGAAAGTTGTAATTTTAACCCATTTGAATTGTTTTGAGCCTTTTATGCCCTTTCTTTCTAACTCTGTCCAAAAGCCCACATTACGGTCCAAAGAAAGAACTTCTGATCAGTCTTTGAGAAATGCCAAGTCGAGCTGGTAAAGGTAATTTATGTCAGGGGCAGCACTCTGGTTCAAGCAGGAAAAATAAAAATGAGAGAGTCTTATTGGTGAAAACCTTCACAGGCACCGTAAGGTGACGGGAGTTGAGAGAAATAAAATGAGAGAATCTTATTGGTGAAAACCTTCACAGGCACCGTAAGGCGACGAGAGTTGAGAGAAATTAAAATGAGAGAGTCTTATTGGTGAAAACCCTCACGGGCACCTTGAGGCGAAAGTGAGTTGAAAAGTCAACAAGTGAGAAAGGTCTGTTGGTGGAAAACTGTTTCAAGGCACCGCAGGATGAACAAGGTCAAGGTTTGGGTAAAGTAATCAGGTCATGGAAATTCTGAGGCGACAAAGTACGGCAACTGAAAGTTGATCGGTTGGACAGATTGGGCCGATTAATCCGAAATGCATGTCATGATCATTGGTACCAGCTGTTCCACTCAAATAAGTTTCTTTTTCTTTTTCCCTTTGTAGCAGTCATCTGGTTTTGGATTCTTCTTATCCTTAACCCGCAAAGTCATTGCATTTCATTTTCTTTTGGGTTTATTTGTCTAAGATGTTTTAATGTCAGTCTTGTCCCAAGTAAGTAGAAAAGAATTTCAAAGCTCACTACCAATTTCCAAAATTGCAAAGCATAACGTGGTTAGAGCATATTAAAGACAGCGTGATGTAAGATGGGATACAAGGGATCACCAAAAGTTTCACCGGTGGAGTGATTTGGTAATGTCATGGGAGATGCAAAGGTTCAGATAAAGGGGTCAGAGGTGTGAAACAACAACATGGGTATAGAACACTCGGTTCGTCAAAGGTCATGGGATTTGAAAGTCAGTCAGAAAGTCAAAGCGGTTCTGGGCTAGTTCGGGAAAGCCATTCAGAACAAAATAATGCAGTGGAAAGATCTTCAGCAAGAATGTCATCAGCTAACCACCACTTTAAACTGACAAAATTTTCTTTGATTGAAACACGGGCAGAAAATTCATTTGTTTCGGAGAAACTCTCCATAGGGGAAAGAGCAAACATCAAAACAGGTTTGACCGTAAACTTTCAGGACCCTCCTGGAAAATGGGACCTAGTTTAAAGTTTAGAACTAGCATAATCTAGCATAAATGTATCCCAAAAGAATATAAGTTAGCTGAGAAGTTTGCATGTTCGAGATAGGATTCAATTAGGAGTTTCCAGGACCCTCCTGAATAATGGGACTTAGCTTTATGATTTCGATTAGATAATAACATTTAGCGTAAGTTCTGCTGTAGGGTAGTATAATTCAACCATGAAAGTTGTCACTCTTAAGATAAAACTTGACTTTTGATTTTCAGGACCCTCCTGGATAATGGGGAGTAGTTTAAGACTCTCTTAGATAACAAGATTTAGTAGAAATCACACCTGTAGAAGACATAACTTAGATTTTAAAAATTGTCGTTTAGTTAAGAGTTGTCAGGACCCCCTAAATAATGGGATCTAGCTTTCAATTCTTAGTAATACTTGGTAATATGATTTAGTTTTACACTCACATCTGTGCCCAGCCACCAAACTGGGGCAGAAAAATTTTCTTTGTTTTATCTATTTTGAAGTCAGGAGCCCGCCTGGAGAGCAGGGAATACAATTCAAGTTGAAGTCAGGAGCCCGCCTGGAGAGCAGGGAATACATTTCGAGTTGAAGTCAAGAGCTAGCCTGGAGAGCAGGGAGCACATCTCAAGATTAAGTCAGGAGCCCGCCTGGAAAGCAGGGAATACTTTCAAGTTCAGCAGTCAAGAGCCAGCCTGAAGAACAAGGGATTACAATTTAAGATTTAGCTTTCAAATTCTTTGTTTTGTCTATTTTTGAAGTCAGGAGCCCGCCTGGAGAGCAGGGAATACATTTCAAGTTGAAGTCAGGAGCCCGCCTGGAGAGCAGGGAATACTTTCAAGCGCAGCAGTCAGGAGCCCGCCTGGAGAACAAGGGAGTACAATTCAAGTTTTAACTTTCAAATTCTTTGTTTTATTTATGTGAAAGTCAGGAGCCCGCTTGGAGATCAGGGAATACATTTCAAGTTAGAAGTAAGGAGCCCGCCTGAAGAGCATGGAATATTTCAAATGCAGCAGTCAGGAGCCCGCCTGGAGAGTAGGGAATACTTTCAAATGCAGCAGTCAGGAGCCCGCCTGGAGAGCAGGGAATACTTTCAAATGCAGCAGTCAGGAGCCCGCCTGGAGAAAGGGAAGCATCTCAGTTTACAATTCAAGGCGACAACAAAGGAATTTTACCAAGAGAACACAAGACAACAAGAAACACAAGAGCAAGTTTGAAGATCTAGATAGGATTTTGTAAAGCATAGATCATAGTCTAGTCTAGCTTCTTTTATTTTTGGCATGGTGTAATAAGGGGTTCAGTAAGCAGTAGCAGCAACAGCAACAACAGTGAAATCACAGCTTCCTGGTAGTCCCAGCTACCAAAAATTCCCGAAATACACTGACCTGGTTCCTTTTTAGCCAAGGATATGTAGGCAACCTCGAAAGCAGGGTGCGGTCAAATATTTCAAAAATGCTTCCCACGGAGTATTCAAACGGGCAAAAATCGCTCGTATCCGCTCACTTTATCTTTGCACGAAAACTCTTCGTGTTTCCGGGCAAAGGGAGGCAGCTGTGAGCACGTGATTTTTGCCCTATATGAATTACTCCCATAAATTCAAAACAAAATAATTTCTTTCAGTGTTCGCAATTTTGTGGATTTTTGTGACATGTTCTGTTATTTGTTTGCATTTTGTGTGTGCATTTTAGTTAATGAAAAATACAAAATATGTTGCATTAGCATTTAGAGTTTAACTTTGCATTTTTTTCAAAAAAAAAATTATTAATTTAATTGTTTTATAAAAATGGAAAAATCAAAAAAATATATTTATAATAATAACGTATTTTTGCATTTTTAATTTTAGTTTCGAATTTTGGTAGCTTTTCGTTAATTTGGTATTTAATTAATGGTGGTGGTAATTATTATTTAGAATTAATTAATTCAATTTGATAAGATAATTTGATTAGGAATTAATTTAGGTTTTATTTTTAATTTTAATTTTATTTAAAAGAAATTAAAGGGAAAATTGAAGAAAAAAAAACAAAACAAAAAATGAGATCAGATTTTTGGGCCAAATCTGATTTTCCAGCCCAAAATACCCGTTTAACCCAGGCCCAGACCAGCCAAAACCCGGTCCGATCACCCTTTTCCCCGAACGACACCGTTTCATGGGCAACAGATCAGGACCGTTGAGGTTTCTTGATCGGACGGTCCTGAAACTGGGATCATCTGATATTTAAATGTCCGAACCACACAGACCCCCCCCCCTCGTCGTCTCCAACACTCCCAATGACCCCAACTCAACCCCACTGCACCGTGCACCGCCACCGAAAGTCGCCCTACGGTGGCGGTAGGTCTCTGATGGCCACCAAATTTACACCCTAGCTCCCTCTCCTTCTCCTCATTCCAAATCCATATCCCTTTTCCCTCGAATCACACCCGAATTTCTCAAATCTGGCTCAGAAGGTCCAAACCCTTATCCGCCGCCCTATTTTCCACCGCCTCAACCGGCGGCGCCACCTCCAACCACTCCCAAAATAACACCCCATGACCTCCATGACCCCCTCCTCCCAAATCTGGTACTCATTTCCCTCGAATCTTTCGATCAATACGGCTTGCTCCAGCTCATCAATAGTCGACTTTGTTGCATCCGATTCTTGAGGAAATCCTCTTCATTATCCTTTGGGGTTTGTTGGCTTTCCAACTCTTCCGAGGTGGAGTGTGCAGAATTCGATACCTCTTCATGGACCGCGAACATTTCCTTTGCCGCCTGTTGCTCCCCATATACCATTTTTATTCCATCCTTTATTGGAAACTTCATCATTTGATGCAACCCGTCGAATCTTGATTTGAAGAGAAACCCTAAAATCCAAAAGTCATTTTCTACGGAATTTGGTAGCATGCATGGTCATAGGGTGGTGTTTCGTCGAGTTTTGAAGCTTGGACTCATCAAGACTGATGTTGCTCAGTCTATTCTTAACAAAGAACGACTGATCGATGTTAGTTTTATTGGGTCCTTTGTTTCCGTCTGGCGTCGAGGTTGATTTGGTAAGTTCTTTTTCCCTTTTGTGTTTTCTTTCTCTCATTGTCTTATTATCATCCTCTTCCCCTTTCTTTAGTTTAGTTGTCTTATAGTAATGTGGTTGAAAGTTTAATTCACCTTCTGAGTTCACCCTGCTTTTTCAGCCTTCTAGGTTAATTTAATTAGGTTTATTGGACAGCTTCATTCAATTCCGCATGTTAGTTTAGGTCTTAGTCTTGTGAAGTCGTTTAGTCGTCAGCCTGGTTCAACCCATTTTGTTGTTTGGGCTCTGAATCTGTTTCAGAATTCATTCCAAGGGATTTGGGTTAGGGTATTGGGTCAGAATTGAGCCCAAATGTTGGTTTAAATATCGGGTCAATCTGACCCATATGGGTTCCTAGTGTAAAAACAAGTAACTTGAAGGGTAATTTAGGAAATTGGGGTAAGGAATCTTGTTCTAACTAACTAGGAAGCTTCTAGGAAGCTGGGGAGGGGGACTAGTTTGAAGTTCTGAGATTTAAAAGAAGGATACCTAAGTAAAAACAAAAATTTCTGAAGGTTTGAAATGCAATTGTGAATTTATTAAAGCTGCCCTAGTGGCTTGCCTATAAAGGCATAAGTTACTTGCATCTCAAGGGAGATTTTTTCGAGAGCTAAAAATCCAGAAAAAATACAAAAGCTGCATAAATTTACACTTTCATAGACTTCAAGAGCTAAAAAAAGGGGTTCTGAGCAGCTGAAGGTTTTAAAAAGAAGCCGAATCTGTTTGGTATTCAAGTTTTTGGTTCACTCTTGAGTGGATTTTAGTTCTGAGCTTTATGTGATATCATTGTGAATACAAAACTGGGCTAAAGTAGTCTTTTCTCAATCATTTCATGGGCTGATTCCTGTTACTAATTCTTTATTTCTCTGTTTTGCTTTTCAACTTCCAGGTATTGGCAATTGTGCTTGAATTATGTAATGTGAGTCGAAGAAATTGATCATTGCTTTTTCCCTGTTACCTTACCAGCTTTGATGTTTATTATAAGTCGTCTTCACGTTCCTCCTAGGCTCATATAAGTTATTTAGTTTATGGTCATTATCTTTTGGATTTTTATGGTAATGTATAAATGTTTCCCTTTCACTCGCTTAGCTTGAATGTTTTAAGGTTCTTGATCATGTGTAGGAGCAACAGAGAATTATTGCAAAGAAATTTTAGTTGTATTCAGTATATTGCAGGTCTGTTTGGGATCTGTTGAGACCCATGTTGTTTGATTGAATGCATGTAGCTCAGCTTTCTTTAGTTTAGCTATACGCTTGTAGATTGAGGCTTGTTTATTAGACATACATTGTTTGCTGCTGAGGAGACTCGATATCGAGTCTTAAGGCTCCCGGAGGGTTACCTTGAAATATGGCTTGGGCTCGCTTGGGCCCAAAGTTCATTTTTCTTGTGATGTGGCCTTGTGAATCCAAGGCAAATATGGGCCTGAGGTGCAGATAGTATTAGAATTTTAATTTTAGTTGCTCTATGTTTGAATAACTAAGAAAGCAAAGATGTTGGTTTAATCGCTGCTCAACATAGCTTTAGCTGACTGGTATTCAATAAAAATATGTACAATGCTGAGTTCTTGGGTATGATCTGGCGTTGGAGCGTGCAATTGGGCCTTTAACGTTGGCCCTGTGCCTTCGACGCGCTGCAAATTTCGTTCCAGACTTCTGTTATCTTTTGTGATTTGGGCCCGTGATTGATTTGGGCCGGCTGTTGGTTGGGTTCTATATTGATGAAACGTTGTTCCATTTCGTTAAGTCACTTGTTTACTTTAGACGGAATTCAAATTACCTTAGACCTTTAGCTAGCGAATTAGACCTTTTAAAAATGGGTCGAGGCCCGCCCGATTAGTCAAATGTATAACTTATGGCCTTCAAAATCTCAATTTCAAACTTCCTTTAAAAATTGGGAACGAGGTGCGCCGTGTCAAATAAAATCTTAAAATGCATGGCCCTCTACTAATTTCTTATGATTTAGATATAAAATAACAAATTTTTGTAGTTTTCTTTAAGCCCGTCTAATATACCACCGTGATCGTGGACACGTTCGCGTGACATGATTACTATTTCTAAAAACAAAATCGGAGTATGCGTTTGCGCAACTTCAGCTAAACTTTCTTAATAATAATAATGCGTTATTAATTGTGGGAACGTTTGCATGACATAATTTTGACACGCCAAACAGACAGGTACACGTACGTGTGACCCGTTTCAAGATTATTTTCTTAATTAAAAAGCGGTAAAGGGTAAATGCACATAGGATCTAAAGTCAGTAAGTAAACAATTTTAATAAGCCAAGCATGATCAAAGTGATCGTGCTAGAACCACGGAACTCGGGAGTGCCTAGCACCTTCTTCCGGGTGAACAGAATTCATTACTCGGATTTCTGGTTCGCGAACTATAATACAGAGTCAACTTTTCCTCGATTCGGGATTTGAACCGGTGACTTGGGACACCATAAATCTCCCAAGTGGTGACTCTGAATCTTTAAATAAAAAAATTTCGTTTCGATTGTCCTTTAATTGGAAAAAACTCTCTTATATATACCCTTTCCGGGGGTGTAGGTAAAAAAGGAGGTGTGACAGAGATGATAAATATCGACCTTATAATAGGATTATGTCGCTCATTTTGAAAGCATGATTTTTATGGGCGAAGGTGCAGATTGCCAATTAGTTGGTTTGAAGTTGGCAAAGCGGAGTTGCTGGGACCAGATTTGGTCAATCAGTCTATGGAGAAAGTCAAGTTGATTCAAGAGCATTTAAAGACAGCTCAGAGTCGCCAAAAGTCCTATTCAAACATGCAACATAGAGACCTAGAGTTTCAAGTTGAAGATTGGGTGTTTCTAAACATTTCGCTTGAGAAAGGTGTTATAAGATTTGGAAGAAAGTATAGCTCAATCCCAGATACAACGACCCATATAGGATCCTATGAAGGATCGGGTAAGTAGCTTATGAGTTAGAATTTCCACCATAATTAGCGGTTGTACACCAATATTTCATATGTCATGTTATAACATTCAAGTTTCCAGTATTCAAATCTCATGTCATGACATTTGTGTTTCCAGTATTCAGATCTCATGATTAGAACATTCAAGTCAGTTCAGTACTCAGATACTCATGTCAGTCCAATACTCAGATATTCATGCCAGCTTAATACTCAAATATTGATGTGAGTTGAGTGATCAGATATTCACGTCACTTCAACACTCGATTATTCGTGCCAGTTCAGTATTCATATATCCACGTTAGTTCAGAATTCATGTATCCATAACAGACAAGTGTTCATGTATATGTATCATGTTATGCATATTATTATGCACTATGGAGCTAGTGTTATGCTCGGTAAGGTGATAGGTATTTTGGAGAAATGTCGAAGGTATCTAACCTTCTCATTCAAGCCTTATATTATAATCTCCATGCATTTCATTATTTAGTCAGTTTAGTAGCCATTCAGTCTAGTACCTCATTAATTCAGTAATCGTGTATTCATTCAGTTTAATATGCAAGTGTTAATGAAAGTTCATGTTCCCACCAGACCCATTTAAGGTCCGGAGTTAGTCGAAGATACAGCCAGGACAATCATTCGAGGACGAATGATCCTAAGGGGGAGATAATGTAACACCCCGTAAATTTGAATCAGTTGTGGATGCATTAAATGTGTATTAATATGATGGTTATCAATTGGTTATGATAATAAGTGTAATAGGCATATCATAAGTGATTTGGGGTCTAAGGAAAGACCTAAGTCTAAGCCAAGTTGGAAAATTACATGATAGATTAAAATTCTAAATGAGCACGCACAAGACTATAATTTGGACGAGCATATCTGTCACACATCCTTTTTACTATACCCCGTAAAGGGTGTAAATACAAGGGAGTTTTTCCGATTTAAGTGATATTATTCGAAATGAGATTATTTTATTTATTTCAGAGTCGCCAGTTGGGATATTTTAATGGTGTCCCAAGTCACTGGTTTCAAATCCCGAATCGAGGAAAGATTGACTCTGTTATACAGTCCGCGAACATAGAAATCCAGGTAAGGAATTCTGTTAACCAGGGAGAAGGTGTTAGGCATTCCCGAGTTCTGTGGTTCTAGCATGGTCGCTCAACTGTTATATTTAGCCTATTATTTGATTTTAAAACAAATTTGAACCTATGTGCATTTTTACTTTAAACCGCTTTTAGTTCATTTTAGGAATATTTCAACGTTACACAAAACACGGCTTTGGATCACGCCACATGAAATGCACCCGCGATCCACGACATATTTATTTAACGTTGTTAGGATTTGGATTTGGGTCACATGAAATGCACACTCGAGTTTAGGAAAGAAATATTATTAAAATAACGCGCCTAAAGCAACTACGCGTTTTTAACTTTACGAGGGCCATGAAAATTTGTTAAATGGCACGCCTCGATTTCTAAGGATTAAAATATTAATTAAGCGAGGGCCACACATTTTAAGGTTTTATTTGACACGGCATGTCTCAATTCCAATTTTAAAAGGAAATTCAAATTGAACTTTGGAGGGCCATAAGCTATTTATGTTATCTAATATGGCTCACCTCCACTAATTAAAAGCCTAATTAATTGATTAAGAAAAGCTTCTAGGAATTCTAGTTGATTTCAAGCTAAAGCTCAAGCTAATCTAGTGATCATTAAAATTGACAAGAAATGAAAAGAGTCAATATTTAGTTGTGAAAGGAACCCAGATGGGCTATAGGCCCAATAACCAATTGCCGCACTCAAGCACGAGCCTGGAGCTCAGCTGGGCTTATTCATGAGGCCCATGTCGTGAATTTGCCATCCCAAGGGTAGTTTGACACAATGGACTAGTACTGGCAGCCCTAAATCAAAATCCCCACGCCAATACTTAAAGTAAATTATACTCTTAGGGGCATTTTCAAATATGAATCAATGCTTGTGTGAGATCAATACCAATCAACCAAAATTATATGAGAATATGAGATGAAGCTAGCATTTAATTCTGATTTTTATCACCAACTTGGTTTTCAATTTTATAGGATATGCACTTTAGTCAGGCCACGATGTGAAAAACCCAGCAGCAATGAACAACTTATTGGGCTCACTGGACAAGCCCAAGTAACCATGGCATACTACCCTCTTTACCAAAAACCTCAAAGCCCAGACTCAAGAGCCCAGATCTGACCAAGGTCAGAACTAAGGGTCAAGACTCCATTTCGAGTCCTTACAGCAGCAAAAATACTAATTGCATTTAACACTATCATGATAAGCTTCCTCACTTCACAGAATTGGACTATACAAAAATAAAATCATGCTCAACTTCACTATACTGATTTTGTAATTAACGAAATATTTATGTAATCTGAGTTTACAAACATAACCTGAAACCTAAAATCAATTTACTCTTCCAACAATAATAAAGCCCATGTAATTAAAACAAATGGAAATCAACAAATACTGAATAACAGTCCGATTATAGATTCAACGTAGGTCTCAATGTTCACAGCACAACCTTTCTTTAAACATGCTAAGACAAGGAAATTGAATCCACAGGTTGAATGAGAAAGAAGATAAGAAAGGAAACATCTGATAAAAACAGAAATCTTCATTTTTCTTCAAAACATCAGATGAGTCAGTCTTACATGTTTATGATCAAGAGTATGTACCTGGTAACAAACAACAACACAAAAGGAGAAAAACTGAGTTGAGATCAGAACATAAACAGCAGAAATCGACAGTAGCAACAACACAGCCCAAATTCAGCAAATGAAACCAGAAAAATTGATTTAGAATCCAGTGGAACAGGAACCAGCAACAGAACTCAACCCAGAACTTTCAAAAATCCAGATTTAAACCATTTCTTTAATACCAAAGAAAACATCAGAAACTGTTTCGAAATGCCAAAAACCTCTAGATTCAAAGGAAGATCGATGGAACAGTAGTTCCTTTGTAGTATACTGTATTTTCTGGGAATTTTTAACTCTCTCAAAATCTCTTTAGTATTTCTTTTAGTATTTTTCTGAAAATGTTCTTCTTCATTTCCAGTATTTTCAGAATCTCTCTTGTCCTCTCTGTATCCTTTTTTTGTTGTCTCTCAGAATGTTCTCCCTTCTATTTCTTAAGCTCTATGTCTCTTAGAATGTTTTTTTTCCAGTATTTCAGAATCTCTCCTGTCTGTTTTTTCTTTTTAGTTTCTCTATATCCCTCAGCCTTTTATAGGTATTCAATTAATGCAATCCCCATTACTAATGTCCCCTCCCTTACCTTAGTTTATCTAAATTAATCAGTTAGTGCAGCTTCCATTACCAATCTCCTTTTCCATTTTTTAATCCCCACTTAACTTAATGCTTTTAATTTAATTCAGTAGTACCCTTTCTAACCCTTATCACTTATTAGCAGCCACCTAATTCAATTATTGAGGTTCCCTTAGGTTAGACTACCCAAATTACCCCCATGACCCTGTTATTATTTCAGAAAATCACAATGGTCAAGTTGACCCAAGTAGGTGAACAAATTCTTTGGGCCTTCGTTGAAACTGGGTTAGAAATGAATCCCCAAATTAAGTTAACCAATCGATCCATGATAAAACAGAACAGAAAACCAACTTGAATGGTTTCAAATCAAAACCTAATTAAATTACTGACTTTAAAGCTAAACTAATGAACTAGAATTAACTAAAATATCAAGTCGAGACAAGACTAATTAACAATGAGATAAAAAAATCAGAAAATTCAAAAATCATGAATGACAATTAAGCAAGGTGAACAAATAATATAACAAAATCAGAGATTAACGTTCTAAAAACTAGAAGACGAAACTGAAAGGCCAAAGAAACGATTACAAATGCAGAACTAATCGTAAAAAAAAACTAGGTTCAGAAATTAAAACCAATCAACAATACTAAAAATATATAAAAAAATGGGGTAAACGGATGGTAAAAACAAACACAGATAGCAAAAGAGAAACGAATACTTACCAATATTAGCTTGAAACCAAACGCCGGATGTCCTGATTTTACGAAACTAATGATGACGGCTTGTTCTTTGTCAAGAACAAACGAAAACCATCAATTTCGCATGAATCAGCTTTTTAAATCATAAAAATGGAAATCTCGATCATGCATGCCATGGATTCAACGGAAATTAACTTTGGGGTTTAGGGATTTGAACTTTAGATCTAAAATTCGAGAGGTTTGGGCAAGATTCGAGGGAAACGAGTCAGATTTGGAAAGAAAGGCTCGGGGTGGTTCTGGGGTGTAAATTTGGGAGTGATTGAGCCACCAGAACTACCGTGAGGCGATTTCCGGTGGGCGGAGGGCGGTGATGTGAGGCGGTGGAAGACAGGGGTCTCTCTAGGGTTAGTGAGACAAATGAGAGGGCGTGGCTTCTAAGGGGGTAGGGGTCTGATGGGCTTGATATATTAAAATTATTGATTCAATCAGGGTCGTTGGATGATTGAAATCTAACGGTTCTGATTGAATCAATAATTAAAACAGGGTCGTTTTAATCGAGTGGGGTTGGACCAGGTCAGGGATCGGGTCGGGTTCGGGTTGTGGGTGAAGCTCTGGACCGTTCGATCAAATTAATTCAACGGCCCAGATTAAAGCATGCCCAAACGACGTCGTTTGGTTTAGTCTGGTGATGGACCAGGTTGGGACGGGTCTGGGCCGGACTGGGGGGGGGGGATTTCAGGTGTATTTGATTTGGGCCTCTTGAATTAAATTGAATTTGGCCCAACTTTGACTTCCTTCTCTTTCATTAATTCTTTTTCTTTTCTTTTCTTCCTTTTTCTTTCAAAAATTAAAACTTAAAAATCCTAAATTAAATTATAAAAGACCTAAATTAGCTTTAAAATATTAATTACCTTTAAATAATACCTATCACAAATAATTAAACACTAAATTAAAAGAAAATCACATAATTTAACCAAAATACAAAATATGTTATTTTTTTGAATTTTCATTTTTGTAAAACACCTAATTATTAATTAATTCCAAAAATATAAAAATCAAATATTAAATGCAAATGCTATATTTTTTTGTATTTTTAATGCATTAATAAAATTAAACATGCACACAAACATATCCAAACAATCAGGAAAATCGCACAATAATTCCTAAAAATAACACATAATTAAAGAAAAGACCTAATTTTGGGAATTCTTTTGGAGTAATTCGTATGAGGCAAAAATCACGTGCTCATAACTGCCCCTTTTGTCCGGAAACACAAAGAGTTTTCGTGCAAAGATAAAGTGAGCGGATACGAGCGATTTTTGCCTGTTTGAATACTCCGTGGGAAGCATTTTTTGAAAGATTTGACCGAACCTCTGCTCAAAGGTTTCCTACATATCCTTGGCTATAAAGGAATCAGGTCAATGTAGTTCGAGAAGTTTTGGTAGCTGGGACTACCATGAAGCTGTGGTTTTACTGTTACTGCTGTTGCTGCTGCTGATACTGCCTACTGACCTCCTTATTACACCATGCCAAAAATGAAGAAGCTAGACTAAGCTATAATATATGCTTTACAAAGATTTATTTTCAAATTTGATCTTGTGACTGATGTTTCCTCGTTGACTTGTATTTTCCTTAGAAGTTCCTTTGTGGCTGACTTGAATGGTATTTTTTGAAATGCTTTCCCTTTTTCTCCAAGCGGGTGTCTGATTGCTGTACTTTTTAAACGTCTTCCTTTGACTATTGTTTCCTTTCCTCTGTTCTCCAGGCGGGCTCCTGATTACTTGAAATTTGAATTGTATTCCCTTGTTCTCCAGGTGGACTCCTGATTGCTGAGACTCGAAATGTATTCCTTTGTTCTCCAAGTGGGCTCCTGATTGCTGAAACTTAAAATGTATTCCCTTGTTCTCCAGGTAGGCTCCTGACAACTCTTAATAGACAAAACAAAGGAAAATTTCTGCTCCAGTTTGGTAGCTGGGCATATATATGAGTGTAAACTAAATCATGTTACCAAATATCAGTAAGAACTTGAAAGCTGAAACTTGAATTGTACTCTCTTGCTCTCCAGATGGGCGCCTGATTGCTGAAACTTGAATTGTTGTTCCTTGTTCTCCAGGTGGACGCCTGATTACTAAATCTTCAACTGCTTTTCCTTGTTCTCCAGGTGGGACGCCTGATTGCTGATACTTCAATTGTTGTTCCTTGTTCTCCAGGTGGACGCCTGATTGCTGATACTTCAACTGTTCTTCCTTGTTCTCCAAGTGGACGCCTGATTGCTAGTACTTGGTCATGCTCTTATCTTTAACATCCGTGTTGTTCTCCCTGTTCTTCAGATGGGCACCTGACTTCAACAAAAATAGACAAAACAAAAGAAAATTTTCTGCCCCAGTTTGGTAGCTGGGAGCATCTGTGAGTGTTAAACTGAATCATATTACCAAACATTACTAAGAATTTGAAAGCTAAGTCCCATTATCCAGGGGGTCCTGACAACTTTTAACTAAACGACAATTTTAAATCTAAGCTATATCTTTTAAAGGTATGACTTCTGCTAAATCTTGTTATCTAAGAAGGTCTTAAACTACTCCCCATTATCCGGGAGGGTCCTGACAATTCTTAATTAATGACAATTTTAAAGCTAAATTATATCTACTGAAGGTATGTCTTATGCTAAATCTTGTTATCCAAACCAGTTTTAAACTACGTCCCATTATTCAGGAGGGTCCTAACAACTCTTATGCGAACTTTGAAGCCAACTTATATTCCTTTTGGTGCACATTTGTCCTATATTTACTACTTATGATTGTTTTAGGGTTTAACCTAGGTCCCATTTTCCAGGAGGGTCCTGAAAACTTCAAATTAAATCCTATCCTAGCAATAAAAACTTTAAAGCCAACTTATATTCTTTTGGGGTACATTTATACTAGGCCTTGCTACTCATGGTTGTTTTGAATGTTAAACTAGGTCCCATTTTCCAGGAGGGTCCTGAGAATTCTGTGATCAAACCTGCATGGTACTTGTTTTCCTTACAGGATGCTTCCTGAAGCCAATGTCATCTTTGCCCCTGTTTCAAATCAAAGAAAATCTTGTCAGTTTAAAATGTGGTGGTTAGTTGTGGTATTCTTGCTGGGGAGGGTTTTCTCTTTGCCATGCTTTGCTTCAACAGACTGCCTTAACTGCAGGATCCCCAACTGTTGTTTTTCACTTCTGACCCTTTTATTCATAACCATACATCTCTTATGACATTACTGAACCATTCCACCGATTTAACCTTTGCTTACACCCTAGGTCCCACTTTTCATCATACTATCTCCAGCATGTCCTAGCCGTATTTTGCTTTGTGCAATTTTGAATTTGGTAGTACACTTTGACATTCCTTCTTATTTGTTGGAACAAGGCTAACCTTGGAAGAGCTTTAGAGGAGTAAAAATTAACAGCAATGAAATGTGATGATTTTGAGAATTAAGAATAAAGAAGAAAATCCAGATTTGGATGACTATTGGAGATAGGAAAAAGGAACTTATCTGAGTGGAGTCACTAGCACCAATGATCATAGTATGCATTTTGGATTAATCAGCCCAGTCTATTTAACTAATCTCCTTTCCAATTGTTTTACTTTGTTCTCCAAGATTTCCACAACCCAATTTTACTTTCTGCCAACTTACGAACCTTGTTCGACTTGCAGTGCCCTGAAGGGTTTTCACCGACAAACCTCTCTCATTCGTTTATTCCTCAATTCCTTGCCGCCTTATGGTGCCCGCGAAGGCTTTCACCGATAAGACTCTCTCATTTTTACTTTTCCTCAGCTTTCGTCGCCTCATGGTGCCCGTGAAGGTTTTCACCGATAAGACTCTCTCATTTTACTTTCTCTCAGCTTTCGTTGCCTCATGGTGCCCATGAGGGTTTTCACCAATAAGATTTTCTCATTTTCATTACTTTTCCTGCATGGACTAGAGTGTTATCCTGATATAAATCACTTCTATTTTCTCAACTTGGCATCTCTCGAAGACTGATCGGAAGGTCTTTCTTTGGACCGTAATGTGGGCTTTTGGATGGGATTAGAAAGAAAGGGTATCAAAGGCTCAAAACAATTTGACATGGGTTTAAAATTACAACTCTTGGGATCACATTTCTTAGTACAACTTCTGCCCCAGTTTTCTGCTTGGGGATCTTTTGATATTTTCTTTTACTATGACCGAGCCGTGAGGCTGCCTACGTATCCTTAACAGGAATCAGGTCAAACGTAGTTCACACCTGAATTTCCTTGTTGTTATACTTTCTCTTTTCACTTCTTTTCTTTTCTCTTTTCTCATTTTCTTTCTTTTCTTTTCTTTTTGTTATTGATTCCAAAAGAGGGGTATGAAAGAAATAAATAAAGATCAAAAAGGGGGAACAAAGGGTAAAGTGTTTAGATAGAAGAATGAATTGCCTTCGTCATTTCAATCTTCGAAACAATGCCCGGTACAAACAATCAACAATTATAACAAAGAAATCATACATAATATCTCTTGACTGCATCGGAATTGATGGCCATGTCTGTGCATTTTCCTTCGATATCTGTTAAACATAGAGCACCATTGGACAATACTCTGGTTATAATAAATGGCCCTTGCCAATTTGGGGCGAACTTGCCTTTTGCTTCAACCTGATGTGGAAGAATACGTTTCAACACTTGCTGACCCACTTCAAACTTTCGAGAAAGTACCTTTTTGTTGTATGCTCTTGCTATTCTCTTTTGATACAACTGGCCATGACATACTGCTGCCAATCATTTTTCATCAATCAAGTTCAACTGCTCCAAACGGGTTTTGACCCACTCATCATCATCAATCTTAGCCTCAGCGACAATCCGAAGGGAAGGGATTTCAACTTCTGCAGGTATTACTGCTTCAGTGCCATATACCAACAAATAAGGAGTTGCACCTACCGAAGTACAGACAGTAGTGCGATATCCCAACAACGCAAATGGTAATTTTTTGTGCCATTACCTAGAACCTTCTACCATTTTCCGAAGTATCTTCTTTATGTTTTTGTTGGCTGCCTCGACTGCTCCATTCGCCTTGGGACAATATGGGGTAGAATTGCGATGTGTAATCTTAAACTGTTGACATACCTCTTCCATCAAGTTACTATTAAGATTAGCACCATTATCTGTGATGATCAACTTTGGGATTCCGAATCGACAGATGATATTTGAGTGAACAAAATCGACCACTACTTTCTTGGTTACCGATTTGAAAGTTTTGGCCTCAACCCACTTGGTGAAATAATCAATGGCTACCAGAATGAACCTGTGCCCGTTGGATGCTGCTGGCTCAATTGGTCCAATGACATCCATTCCCCAAGCAACGAAGGGCCATGGTGCCGACATTGTGTGCAATTCCGATGGTGGAGAATGAATCAAATCTCCGTGTATCTGGCACTGATGACATTTGCGCACAAAATTGATACAATCTCGCTCCATGGTAAGCCAATAACAGCCTGCTCGGAGAATTTTCTTTGCCAACACATATCCGCTCATATGTGGTCTGCAGACTCCCGAATGTACTTCGGACATGACAGTTGTAGCTTGTCTAGCATCTATGCATCTTAATAATCCAAGGTCTGGTGTTCTCTTATACAAAACTCCTCCACTTAAGAAGAATCCATTTGCCAACCGTCGAATTGTTCTCTTTTTAATCCCCTATGGCTTGCACTGGATATATCCCCATTCTGATGTACTCCTTGATATCGTAGAACCATGGTTCGCCATCAAGTTCTTCTTCAATCATGTTACAGTAAGCATGCTGATCTCGGACTTGAATATGTAGAGGATCAACATAAGCTTTGTCTGGATGGTGCAACATTGATGCCAGGGTAGCCAAAGCATCGACGACCTCATTATGGACCCTTGGAATATGCCTGAACTCCACTGATCGAAACCATTGACAAAGATCATGCAAACATTGTCGGTACGGTATGAGCTTCAAATCTCGCGTTTCCCATTCTCCTTGAATTTGATGTACCAGAAGATCCGAGTCTCCCAAGACCAAGACTTCCTGGATATCCATGTCTGCAGCTAGCCTTAGACCTAAAATATAGGCTTTATACTCAGCTATATTGTTGGTGCAATAAAACCGAAGCTGAGCCATAACAGGATAGTGATGCCCTATTTCAGAAATAAGCACAGCTCCTATTTCGACTCATTTCATGTTGGCAGCCCCATCAAAGAAAAGTGTCCAGCCTAGTTTTTCAATTTGCTCCAGTTCATCGATATGCATCACTTCTTCATCGGGAAAATAAGTTCTCAATGGCTCGTAATCTTCATCGACCGGGTTTTTGGCCAAATGATCGGCCAATGCTTGGGCTTTCATCGCAGTCCGAGTCACATAGATGATGTCAAACTCTGTGAGCAATATCTGCCACTTTGCAAGTCTCCCTATCGGCATAGGCTTTTGAAAGATATACTTCAACGGATCCAAGCGCGAAATGAGGTAAGTAGTGTAGGATGACAAATAATGTTTCAATTTCTGAGCCACCTAAGTTAGGGCGCAACATGTCCTTTCTAGATGAGTGTACTTAACCTCATAAGCCATGAACTTCTTGCTAAGATAGTAGATGGTCTGTTCCTTTCTGCCGATGATGTCATGCTGCCCCAGTACACAGCCAAATGAATTTTCCAAGACTGTCAAGTAAAGAATCAAAGGTCTTCCTGGTTCTGGCGGAACCAGCACGGGTGGGTTTGACAAGTATCCTTTTATCTTATAAAATGCTTCTTGAAACTCATCAGTCCACTTGACCACAACATCCTTCTTCAACAATTTGAAAACAGGCTCACAAGTTGTCGTGAGCTGAGCAATAAACCTGCTGATGTAGTTCAACCTCCCTAACAGACTCATCACTTCAGTCTTGTTCCTCTAAGGTGGAAATTCTTGGATGGCTTTGATCTTTGATGGGTCCAACTCGATGCCTCGCCGGCTGACTATGAATCCCAATAGCTTTCCAGATGGAACACCAAATGTGCACTTGGCAGGGTTAAGCTTGAGGTTGTACCTGCGAAGTCTCAGGAAGAATTTACTCAAATCCCCAACGTGGTCGGCTTGAAGCTTTCACTTTATGATCACATCATCCACGTATACCTCAATCTCCTTATGTATCATATCATGAAACACTGCAGTCATTGCTCTCATGTAAGTTGCCTCGGTGTTCTTCAAACCAAATGGCATTACCCGGTAGCAATAAGTTCCCCATGGCGTGATGAATGTCGTCTTTTCTGCATCTTTTTCATCCATTAGAATCTGATGATACCCGGCATATCAATCCACAAAAGATCCTATCTCATGCTTGGCACAATTATCGATTAAAATATGGATATTGGGTAGTGGGAAGTTGTCCTTCGGACTTGCTTTGTTGAGATTGCGGTAATCGACGCATACTCTGATCTTGTCATCCTTCTTTGGCACAGGTACGACATTAGCCAACCAAATAGGATATCGAGTGACCCGAATGACCTTTGCATCCAACTGCTTGGTGATTTCTTCTTTAATCTTCACACTCATATCAGTTTTGAATTTCCTTAACTTTTGCTTGACGGGAAAAAACACTGGATCGGTGGGCAATTTGTGGACCACTAAATCAGTGCTCAAACTCGGCATGTCGGCATACGACCATGCAAAAACATCTTTGAATTCGATGAGTCCTTTGATTAACTCTTCCCGGATCTTTGGCTCGAGGTGGACATTTATTTTAGTCTCTCGGATATTATCTGTGTCTCCTAAATTGACGGCTTCTATATCATTCAGGTTGGGTTTGGGTTTTTCTTCGAAGTGAATTAACTCCTTACTAATCTTTTCGAAGGCCTCATCCTCATCATATTCTGATTCGTAATCACAATCTAATTCTTGAACTATTATTTTGGAATCAGATTGATTTTTAAGACTAGGTTGAGTATTCCTTATGCATGCCATATCACTAGAGCCAGCGTAAAAAGAACTGTACAGAAAAGACAAGAAAAACAAAAGAAAAACTATCAGGAATGATAAAGAAAGGGGAAACTGCATTTCATTGAATGATGAAAGATAACAAGGTTTGCACACTTCAAACAGACTAAAAGATGAAAATCTGGATTACAACCCTGGAATGATCCAGACAAACTGAAGGAAAATCAAAATAAACTACCAAGACTCCTTTCGAATGGGGAGAGGAGTGGCTTTCCAATTATTAAGCTTTGTTTTTGGCCCAACGAATTGAATTTCTGCATTGCTAGGACCTTCACCACTTTCCACCATGTTCACATCGTCAAAAAAACTTTTCAAATCTTTCAATTAACTCCTCGTCAGGATTAATCATAGAATTAGGAATTGTTGTTACTGGGCGACTTCTGGTACCGGACTTGACAAATGATTTGGAAAGACGTGGGACTGGCTTTGGAAGGACCCATGCCTTCTGTTTTAGCTTTCTGGCCTTTCTTATGTCTGCGACAGTGGGCTTGAATCCCAAACCAAATGTTCCCAAGTTTTCGGGAACGGGAAGAGACACCGGTTGTATGATGCCTTGCAAAGATAAGCCCAAACCTTTACCTAGTACAAAACCATTCTTCAACATCTCATAGACTACCATGACTGATGCGGTGGTTATCTTTGGATTTGGAATGTATTTCCCCTCCGGAACTTTCTCTACCAACATCGAGTCAGAAACCTAGTAGACCTATGGTCCCTGGTCATCTTCCACCTCAATGACTGGTACAATGGCATTACTACAAGCACACAAACTGTCTTCCTCATGCACAACTATTTCTTGTCTATCCCATTCAAATTTGACTACTTGGTGTAGTGTTGATGGGACTGCTTTAGCGGCGTGGATCCATGGTCGACCCAACAGTAAGTTATAGGAAACAGCTATATCCAGCACCTGAAACTCTATTGTGAACTCAACTGGCCCTATCGTCAGCTCCAGCACTATGTCCCCAACTGAATCTTTACCTCCGCCGTCAAATCCCTGCACGCAAATTATGTTCTTATGGATCCTCTTATCTTATATTTTCAACTTGCTTAGAGTGGAGAGAGGACAGATATTTGCGCTTGACCCGTTGTCAACCAATACCCGGGTCACCACAGAGTTTTCACATTTTAATGTGAGGTAAAGAGCTCTGTTGTGCTCAGTACCTTCTATAGGCAATTCATCATCAGAAAACGTGACTATGTTTGCTTCAAAGATTTTGTTGGCTATTTTTTCCAAGTGATTCACGGAGATCTTATCGGGAACATGCGCCTTATTCAAGATCTTCATTAAAGCTTGACGGTGCTCATCCGAATGGATCAATAATGACAATAGGGAAATTTGAGCAGGCATCTTTCTTAATTGTTCCACGATAGAGTAGTCCTGTAACTTCATCTTCCTCAAGAATTCTTCTGCTTCTTCTTCAATTACGGCTTTCTTTACTAGTGCTGGATTATCTTTAGCTCTTCTTAACTCCTCGGGAGTAAAACACCTTCCCGAGTGAGTCAAACCCTGTACTTCACAGATTTCTTCTTTGACTTCCTTCCCTTTGTACAGCACCGTTACCCGTTCGTAATTCCATGGAATAGCCTTGCTGTTGATTATTGGTAACTGGGTTACTGGCTTGATAATAACCCGATCTGCGCAGGCTCCTTCCACGATTATGATGGGTTTGCTAGCAGCTCCCGGTACAATCACCTTCACCCCTTCTTGTTTCGTTGCAACTTTGCTTAAAGACCCCTTCTCAACTGCCACAGATGGCTCAACACTCTTTTTGCTCTGCTTGAGCACCAACTTCTCATCTGCTGATTGTTCATCTGTCTTGACTCCACTAGACCGAATCATGGCGGTCTGTGATGGCTTCTTGAGTTCCCTCTTCGCATGCACTATTTCGA
Source organism: Nicotiana sylvestris (assembly GCF_000393655.2). NCBI lineage: Eukaryota > Viridiplantae > Streptophyta > Magnoliopsida > Solanales > Solanaceae > Nicotiana > Nicotiana sylvestris. The sequence continues at coordinate 184,154,852 of NC_091059.1, forward strand.
TCATATTTGCCTCCTGATGGGCTAGCATCGGATTCCTGTTGATATTGGGTGCTTCGGGAGCTTGAACTCCAATTCTATTGGCATCAATAAGCTCATGTATCGCACTTTTCAAATGCCAACATTTTTCTGTATCATGACCCAGAGTACCAGGACAATACTCACAGCTGACAGTATAGTCAAGATTCTTTGGAGGAGGATTTGGCAGTTTGGACTGTATCGGCCTTAGCATATCTAGCTGTTTTAGCCTGTGGAGCAGACTAGTGTATAATTCTCCCAACGGAGTAAAGGTTTTCTTTTTCTACAACCTTTCACCCTTAAATGCTTGACTAGGCCTGAAACTTGGTCCGGGAGTGTTTTGGTAGGCTCGTGGATGTGGATAAGTATTTGGTAGTACATGAGCACGCCATTGAGTGTGGGCAGGAGGTTGGTTGTATATTTGTGCATGGTGGACTGAAAAATGAGGTTTCGATGGGGGATAGTAGTGTTGGGGTGGATTGTGGTGATAAGTTTGTTGGTGGGGTCGAGGTTGATTGTAGTGGTAAGGTGAACCTCTGGATCTGGACCAAGTTCCTGAATCAACCATTGTTGCTTCCTCTCTCTTCTTCTTCCCAATCTCTCCTATGCCGCCCTGAATAGCCTGAGTAGTCACTTTGATAGCCGAATAGCTCATGATTTTATTCAACTTGAGGCCTTCTTCTACCATGCCCCCATCTTTACTACTTTGTTGAATGACTTTCCCACAGCTGAGACCAAATGGCCATAGTAAGTAGGTTCCAAAGCCTGTAGGAAGTAATCTACCATCTCACTTTCCTTCATTGGGGGATCTACTCTTGCTGTTTGCTCCCTCCATCGGAAACCATATTCTTTGAAGCTTTCACTGTGCTTCTTCTCAAGTTTATTCAAGGACAGTCGATCTGGAATGATCTCAAGATTGTATTGGAAGTGACAAGCAAATGCTTGCTCCAGATCATCCCATGTGTACCATCTCCCATGGTCTTGGCGGGTATACCATTCCAATGCTGATCCACTCAGACTCTGACTGAAGTAAGCCATTAACAATTCATTTTTTCCTCCAGCTCCCCTCATCTTGCTGCAAAAACCCCTCAAGTGGGCTACTGGATCGCCGTGCCCGTTGTATAGATCGAACTTGGGCATCTTGAAACCTGCTGGTAATTGCACATTCGGGAACAGACATAGGTCCTTGTAGGCCACACTGACTTGCCCCCCCAACCCCCGCATGTCTCTGAATGATTTTTCTAAGCTTTTAACTTTCCTGAACATCTCCTTCTGTTTGGTATTTTTGACTGGTTTATCAGCTTCTATCGGGAGGTCAAAGTGAGGGGTATAGGAATGAGTTTCTGGAGCTTTGAAAGTGGGCTCCGAGGGGTAGTATTGGTTGTCCTGGGCCTGAATATAGGCTCGCTAGGAGATTTGTGGAGTGTAGCTGGTGGAGGTGTTACGAAGATAGGGGTTACTGGTGGAGGAGGGTATGGAATTGGTTTAGGAGGTGGAGATTGTGGTGTATGAGAAGTGGTGCCCGATAGTGTTGGTAAATAGGAAAGCTCGGAGATAGATCGGTGGCAGGATGATCTTGAGTTTAAGCCGGTGGTGGAGTGAAGGTAGGGTTAGCCGGGTAGGCGGATGGTAGTTTCCTTTAGCCCAGGCTTGATACATTTCGGCCATTTGTTGTTTTAATTTTTACATCTCTTCTTTTATGGCGTTAACGTCCAACTCTTCTCCTTCAATGGCACTGGTGTCTACATCTGGAATAGACATGATTATTTCTCCTTTGGATCTGGTTTGGTAGGGGTGGGTTGCCAGTATGCTTAAGTGTACTAACTGCTTGAATTCTAGTAACAACAACCAAACTTGTTAGTGATCAGAGTTTTAACAAATAAACAACCACACATAGGGATGCAATGCACCTAGGCAATTAGTCATTTCTACCATGCATTTTCTCGGTTGCTTGTGTCATCCCAGCTTTTCTTGACCTTTCCCTTTTATTGTCACTCATGCCTATCTTTTATTCCCCTCCCCTTTTTTCATTTTATTCTTTTCTTTTGGTTGTGGTCGAATCTTATGAAGATTGCCTACGTATCATAACCCTGCATGAATCAGACCGAGCGTAGTTCTGGCGAAAACAATTATTATTACTTTTATTTATTTGAACAAACGAAACAATACAAAGACAGAAATGACATTACATTTGGACAACACTTTAAGAAAATGGTTTAAAAGACTCAACATGGACTTAAACTAAAACATGACTATTATATGAAAAGTTCCAACAACTATGACTAAGCTTCACTCCACAATCTTTTGCTTTTAATCACTGGAACATCTGCTCATGGTGGGGCTTGACCCGGCTAACCTCCTAGTGTACGGTACATCCTCTCTAACTCCATTGCAAGATGACGGGAAAAAGTAGGTGCATGCTCTAGAAACCTCTCATAATCTATCCCTTGGCAGTTCACATAACTTTGAGAGGTGTAAACAGCCAAATCATGGATTTGTGCTCTGAAGTCCTGGAGATTCTGGTCTTGGATTTGTAACTGTTGTTGGCGAGTGGTGGCTATATCTCTTATGTGGCCCTCGCGATCTAAAGCCGACTCCAATTGATCCCGAAGTCTGGCTTATCGAGTCTTGCCCATGCTCTCTCCCTATCAATATCTGTATGATGATGTTCTCTATTGTACCTTCTCATTTCTTCCAACTGTGTATGGAGTTGATCTTCTGAATGTATCCAATTGTGCTTCTCTCTCTTGAATTGAGCCATTTCTTCTTCGAATCTCATTACTTGGCGTTCCTTACTAGATTTGTCCTCCTCATTTAACTGTATGATTTTTTCCTTAGCTTTGTCTAACGCCTTTTCAGTCTTTGTAAAGATGGAGTCATAATCTTGCATTTTTTCCATCAGATTAGCAATGATTTTCTGATCTTTCCAACTTCTCACTGGCGCTTCAGAGGCTTTCTTCATCTATTGAAACTGAGCGCGGAGAGTTTTATTCTCGCTAATCAGACTCTTCTTTTCACCTTTTGCTTCTTATGCTTGTAAGTCTCTCTCCAAATTGAGGTTCCTCAGGCTTTCTTCTAAGGCATGAATAGTTGCTTTGTACCCCTTTTCCTTTTCACCCCAAGCCAACCGTTCTTGGATTTTGCCATCAAAGGCTTGAACATGCGGTCTTTTTATGGGCCTTCTAAGATCAGGTTTTGGTGCATCATCCACACGGGATCTTTTCTAAAACCACCTAGCATAACCCGGATTTATCTCACCTTTCACCGGATCTAGAACTTGGGTTTCATCTTTCAAGTATCGACAACCATTCCAAATCTGCTGGATTAAAGCCTTAGGGAGAGTGGCTTCGGGGTGTAGCTCAATCACTTGCACACTCAAATCTTCATCATCAGGTACCACTTGGTATCTCCCTAGGTATCTTAGAACTCTCTGTGGCGCATACGTTGGACACTTCTAAACCCAACAACAACAAATAACTCTTTAAGGTTGACATGTGTATCACCTCTCTTACTGGGAGCCATCCCAAAGTCCACTCAATTCGACTTGCCATTAAAGATCTTAAATGGGATATCCAGGCTTCCACCCCTTCTGGAGATTTATAATCTTTTATTCTTTCTTCATAACTCTCAATAAAATTGTCCTTGCTCGGACCATACTGCATGAACTTGGGGTGATGTCGGAGATGTTCAGTCAACCACATTTGCAACAAAATATTGCACCCTTCGAAGAATTTTGCCCCGAACTTACACAAAGTCAACGCCCGATAAATGTCTGAGAGAATGATCGGGGCAAGAGTGTGATGTTCCTTGGTAGTGAGGACTTGTACGACTCCGGCTATGCGAATATCAATCGTCCGCTCTTTGTTTGGGAAGACCATGATTCCCAGAAAAGCCACCATGAAAGCGAAGCGTCGGTGAATCTGCCAGGTGTCCTTGTTTTGTTTGTTAGTAAGGACCTTTTCATGAATTTCAAATCCATCCAGCTTTCCGAACCTTGAATATAGGAAGTTGAAAGAACAACACCCTTTGACAACGTTGCTTTTTCTGATTTGATTACTGATATTCAGAAGACCAAAGAATCGGTGTACTGAGAGAACCTTTGGGAAGATAAGATTTTGGTTTCTCAAATCTCAGTCAAAACCGGAATATCCGGCTATTTCTTCTAATGTGGGAGTAAGCTCGAAATCAAAGAAGCGAAAGACATTGTGAACAAGGTCCCAAAAAGTCACTAGTGTCGTAATCAAATCATCGCGTGGTTTAACTTTCATAATATCTGTGAGAGCTCCCAAATACTTAATGACCCATTTCTGACCGTCTCCTCCTAACTCATGCCACCACATCTGAAGCCGAAATAGAAACTCATCTTCATCTGTGAACGGTGGGTTTTGGATGGTGCTCATTTTGTACCTGTGAGTGATTTTAATTTAAAAAAAAAAACAAAATCAAGACTCATTTTGAAAAAATCATTAATATTTCTAAAACAATTCATAAAAAAACACTTCGATGAAGAAGATTTAAAGGCTGTGTTTGCTAACCGGCAAAATTTATTATTTTTTTTCGAAAAAAAAATGACCAAAGGCGATTGTTCTTGCAAAAACAGCCTTCCGGCGCCCTTTTGGGGACGTTCGGCATATTTTGGACAAGAATGGCATAGCCTTACTTATTACAACACAATGACATTTATGTACCCACATTTTAATTATTTATTATCTATTTATTTTTTATTTTTTTAAATAGTTGGGCCCGATGTGGGTTGCCTACGTATCTCACATCCGGCGAGAATCAAACTTACGTAGTTCGTAATAATAAAACTATTTTAATACATTTCCTTTTCTTTTCAAAATTTCGACAGAATTTCAAAATATTTTGGAAATTTTTTTTTTTGAAAACAGCCAATTTTCTTTCTCGGTTCTCACATTGATTTTCCTTTTCTAACTTTTTCCTAAAAAGCTGGTCAACATGCAAATCCGAAACAAATGAATGCACAAGTAGCAAGTAAGATGCATCAGGATGGTCTTTTCATTTCGGGTACACCTGTCCTAGACAGACCCAACCCCTGTGTTGAGTCTCCGAAGTCAAATGCACATGATGCAAACAAACGTTCCTACTAGGGATCCGGCATGAAGCTGAGTTATTTTAAGTGTAAAACCTGGGGTATACTATTCTAGACCTGGCTTACCCAAGCGGACAGCTTGAGCCGAAGTAGGTGCAACGTACCGGGAGCACGAAAGTCTACCCGTCCTAGTTACTTGGCCCAACTTCGTTCTATTTGGTATGACTTCTAACAGAAAGGTGGGCCTCGCGCACGTGTGCACCATAAATTCAGAAGACTCAGAAAGAAGAAGGGTTTCGTAACAGTTTATATATACAATTCAGATAGTATCAAAGCGGTAAAAGCAACATTTAGCACATTAAGCCCAAACATATGAATAAACCAGATAATAAATAAAGCCAAATATAACAATTATTCTAAGCTCAAATTCTTGAACCATGAACCAGAGATTCTGGGTTCATTCCCCAGCAGAGTCGCCAGAGCTGTCACACCTCCTTTTTACTATACCCCATAAAGGGTATAAATACAAGGGAGTTTTTCCAATTTAAGTGACATTATTCGAAATGGGATTATTTTATTTATTTCATAGTCGCCACTTGGGACATTTTAATGGTGTCCCAAGTCACCGGTTTCAAATCCCGAATCGAGGAAAGATTGACTCTGTTATACAGTCCGCGAACACAGAAATCCGGGTAAGGAATTCTGTTAACCCGGGAGAAGGTGTTAGGCATTCTCGTGTTCCGTGGTTCTAGCACGGTCGCTCAACTGTTATATTTAGCCTATTATCTGATTTTAAAACAATTTTGAACCTATGTGCATTTTTACTTTAAACCGCTTTTAGTTCATTTTAGGAAGATTTCAACGTTACACAAAACACGTCTTTGGATCACGCCACATGAAATGCACCCGCGATCCACGACATATTTATTTAACGTTGTTAGGATTTGGATTTGGTTCACATGAAATGCACACTCGAGTTTAGAAGAGTAATATTATTAAAATAATGCGCCTAAAGAACCTATGCGTTTTCAACTTTGCGAGGGCCATGGAAATTTGTTAAATGGCACGCCTCGATTCCTAAAGATTAAAATATTAATTAAGCGAGGGCCACACATTTTAAGGTTTTATTTGGCACGGCATGCCTCAATTCCAATTTTAAAAGGAAATTTAAATTGAACTTTGGAGGGCCATAAGCTATTTGTGTTATCTAATATGGCTCACCTCCACTAATTAAAAGCCTAATTAATTGATTAAGAAAATCTTCTAGGAAATCTAGTTGATTTCAAGCTAAAGCTCAAGCTAATCTAGTGATCATTAAAATTGACAAGAAATGAAAAAAGTCAGTATTTAGTTGTGAAAGGAACCCAGATGGGCTGTAGGCCCAATAACCAATTGCCGCACTCAAGCACGAGCCTGGAGCTCAGATGGGCTTATTCATGAGGCCCATGTCGTGAATTTGCCATCCCAAGGGTAGTTTAACACAATGGACTAGTACTGGTAGCCCCAAATCGAAATCCCACGCCAATACTTAAAGCAAATTATATTCTTGGGGGCATCTTCAAATATGAATCAATGCTTGTGTGAGATCCATACCAATCAACCAAAATTATATGAGAATATGAAATGAAGCTAGCATTTAATTCTGATTTTTATTACCAACTTGGTTTTCAATTTTATAGGACATGCACTTTAGTCAGGCCACGATGTGAAAAACCCAGCAGCAATGAACAACTTATTGGGCTCACTGGACAAGCCCAAGTAACCATGGCGTACTACCCTCTTTACCAAAAACCTCAAAGCCCAGACTCAAGAGCCCAGATCTGACCAAGGTCAGAACTAAGGGTCAAGACTCCATTTCGAGTCCTTACAGCAGCAAAAATACTAGTTGCATTTAACACTATCATGATAAGCTTCCTCACTTCACAAAATTGGACTATACAAAAATAAAATCCTGCTCAACTTCACTATACTGATTTTGTAATTAACGAAATATTTATGTAATCTGAACTTACAAACATAACCTGAAACCTAAAATCAATTTACTCTTCCAACAATAATAAAGCCGATGTAATTAAAACAAATGGAAATCAACAAATACTGAATAACATTCCGATTATAGTTTCAACGTAGGTCTCAATGTTCACAGCACAACCTTTCTTTAAAAATGCTAAGACAAGGAAATTGAATCCACAGGTTGAATGAGAAAGAAGATAAGAAAGGAAACATCTGATAAAAACAGAAATCTTCATTTTTCTTCAAAACATCATATGAGTCAGTTTTACATGTTTATGATCAAGAGTATGTACCTGGTAACAAACAGCAACACAAAAGGAGAAAAACTGAGTTGAGATCAGAACATAAACAGCAGAAATCGACAGCAGCAACAACACAGCCCAAATTCAGCAAATGAAACCAGAAAATTTGATTTACCATCCAATGGAACAGTAACCAGGCAACAGAACTCAACCCAGAACTTTCAAAAATCCAGATTTAAACCATTTCTTCGATACCAAAGAGAAAATCAGAAACTGTTTCGAAATGCCAAAAACCTCCAGATTCAAAGGAAGATCAATGGAACAGTAGTTCCTTTGTAGTATACTGTATTTTCTGGGAATTTTTAACTCTCTCAAAATCTCTTCAGTATTTCTTTTAGTATTTTTTCGAAAATGTTCTTCTTCATTTCCAGTATTTTCAGAATCGCTCTTGTCCTCTTTGTATCCTTTTTTTTGTTGTTGTCTCTCAGAATGTTCTCCCTTCTATTTCTTAAGCTCTATGTCTCTTAGAATGTTTTTTTTCCAGTATTTCAGAATCTCTCCTATCTGTTTTTTCTTTTTAGTTTCTCTATATCCCTCAGCCTTTTATAGGCATTCAATTAATGCAATCCTCATTACTAGTGTCCCCTCCCTTACCTTAGTTTATCTAAATTAATCAGTTAGTGCAGCTTCCATTACCAATCTCCTTTTCCATTTTTTAATCCCCACTTCACTTAGTGCTTTTAATTTAATTCAGTAGTGCCATTGCTAACCCTTATCACTTATTAGCAGCCACCTAATTCAATTATTGAGGTTCCCTTAGGTTAGACTACCCAAATTACCCACATGACCCTGTTATTATTTCAGAAAATCACAATGGTCAAGTTGACCCAAGTAGGTGAACAAATTCTTTGGGCCTTCGTTGAAACTGGGTTAGAATTGAATCCCCAAATTAAGTTAACCAATCGATCCATGATAAAACAGAACAGAAAACCAACTTGAATGGTTTCAAATCAAAACCTAATTAAATTACTGACTTTAACGCTAAACTAATGAACTAGAATTAACTAAAATATCAAGTCGAGACAAGACTAATTAACAATGAGATAAAAAAATCAGAAAATTCAAAAATCATGAATGACAATTAAGCAAGGTAAACAAATAATATAACAAAATCAGAGATTAACATTCTAAAAACTAGAAGACGAAACTGAAAGGCCAAAGAAACGATTACAAATCCAGAACTAATCGTAAAAAAACCTAGGTTCAGAAATTAAAACCAATCAACAATACTAAAAAAATATAAGAAAAGGGGTAAACGGATGGTAAAAACAAACACGGATAGCAAAAGAGAAACGAATACTTACCAATATTAGCTTGAAACCAAACGCCGGATGTCCTGATTTCATGAAACTAATGATGACCGTTTGTTCTTTGTCAAGAACAAACGAAAACCATCAATTTCGCGTGAATCAGCTTTCTAAATCATAAAAATGGAAATCTCGATCATGCATGCCATGGATTCAATGGAAATTAACTTTGGGGTTTAGGGATTTGAACTTTAGATCTAAAATTCAAGAGGTTTGGGCAAGATTCGAGGGAAACGAGTCATTGATTTGGAAAGAGGGGCTCGGGGTGGTTCTGGAGTGTAAATTTGGGAGTGATTGAGCCACCAGAACCGCCGTGAGGCGATTTCCGGTGGGCGGAGGGCGGTGGTGTGAGGCGGTGGAAGACAGGGGTGTCTCTAGGGTTAGTGAGACAAATGAGAGGGCGGGGCTTCTAAGGGGGTAGGGGTCTGATGGGCTTGATATATTAAAATTATTGATTCAATCAGGGCCGTTGGATGATTGGAATCTAACGGTTCTGATTGAATCAATAATTAAAACGGGGTCGTTTTAATCGAGTGGGATTGGAATCTTTTCTTCCTTTTTCTTTCAAAAAGTAAAACTTAAAAAATCCTAAATTAAATTATAAAAGACCTAAATTAGCTTAAAAATATTAATTACCTTTAAATAATACCTATCACAAATAATTAAACACTAAATTAAAAGAAAATCACATAATTTAACCAAAATACAAAATATGTTATTTTTGTGAATTTTAATTTTTGTAAAACACCTAATTATTAATTAATTCCAAAAATATAAAAATCAAATCTTAAATGCAAATGCTATATTTTTTTATATTTTTAATGCATTAATAAAATTAAACATGCACACAAACATATCCAAACAATCAGGAAAATCGCACAGTAATTCCTAAAAATCACACATAATTAAAGAAAAGACATAATTTTGGGAATTCTTTTGGAGTAATTCGTATGAGGCAAAAATCACGTGCTCACAGCTGCCCCTCTTTGTTCGGAAACACGAAGAGTTGTCGTGCAAAGATAAAGTGAGCGGATACGAGCGATTTTTGCCTATTTGAATACTCCGTGGGAAGCATTTTTTGAAAGATTTGACCGAACCTCTGCTTCAAAGGTTTCCTACATATCCTTGGCTATAAAGGAATCAGGTCAATGTAGTTCGGAAAGTTTTGGTAGCTGGGACTACCATGAAGCTACGGTTTTACTGTTACTGCTGTTGTTGCTGCTGATACTGCCTACTGACCTCCTTATTACACCATGCCAAAAATGAAGAAGCTAGACTTAGCTATAATTTATTCTTTACAAAGATTTATTTTCAAACTTGATCTTGTGACTGATGTTGCCTCATTGACTTGTATTTTCCTTAGAAGTTCCTTTATGGCTGACTTGAATGGTATTTTTTGAAATGTTTTTCCTTGTTCTCCAGGTGGATGCCTAATTGTTGATACTTCAACTGTTGTTCCTTGTTCTCCAGGTGGACGCCTGATTGCTGATACTTCAACTGTTCTTCCTTGTTCTCCAGGTGGACGCCTGATTGCTAGTACTTGGTCATGCTCTTATCTTTAACACCCGTGTTGTTCTCCCTATTCTTCAAATGGGCACCTGACTTCAACAAAAATAGACAAAACAAAAGAAAATTTTCTGCCCCAGTTTGGTAGCTGGGAGCATCTGTGAGTGTTAAACTGAATCATATTACCAAACATTACTAAGAATTTGAAAGCTAGGTCCCATTATCCAGGGGGGTCCTGACAACTTTTAACTAAACGACAATTTTAAATCTAAGCTATATCTTTTAAAGGTATGACTTCTGCTAAATCTTGTTATCTAAGAAGGTCTTAAACTACTCCCCATTATCCGGGAGGGTCCTGACAATTCTTAATTAACGACAATTTTAAATCTAAATTATATCTACTGAAGGTATGTCTTATGCTAAATCTTGTTATCCAAACCAGTTTTAAACTACGTCCCATTATTCAGGAGGGTCCTGACAACTCTTATGCGAACTTTGAAGCCAACTTATATTCCTTTTGGTGCACATTTGTCCTATATTTACTACTTATGATTGTTTTAGGGTTTAACCTAGGTCCCATTTTCCAGGAGGGTCCTGAAAACTTCAAATTAAATCCTATCCTAGCAATAAAAACTTTAAAGCCAACTTATATTCTTTTGGGGTACATTTATACTAGATCTTGCTACTCATGATTGTTTTGAATGTTAAACTAGGTCCCATTTTCCAGGAGGGTCCTGAGAATTCTGTGATCAAACCTGCATGGTACTTGTTTTCCTTACAGGATGCTTCCTGAAGCCAATGCCATCTTTGCCCCTGTTTCAAATCAAAGAAAATCTTGTCAGTTTAAAATGTGGTGGTTAGTTGTGGCATTTTTGCTGGGGAGGGTTTTCTCTTTGCCATGCTTTGCTTCAATAGACTGCCTTGAACTGGTCGAAAGGACTGTTTTGACCTCATGACTGATCCTTAACTGCAGGATCCCCAACTGTTGTTTTTCACTTCTGACCCTTTTATTCGTAACCATACATCTCTTATGAGATTACTGAACCATTCCACCGATTTAACATTTCCTTACACCCTAGGTCCCATTTTTCATCATACTATCTCCAACATGTCCTAGCCGTATTTTGCTTTGTGCAATTTTGAATTTGGTAGTACACTTTGACATTCCTTCTTATTTGTTGGAACAAGGCTAACCTTGGAAGAGCTTTAGAGGAGTAAAAATTAACAGCAATGAAATGCGACGATTTTGAGAATTAAGAATAAAGAAGAAAATCCAAATTTGGATGACTGTTGGAGATAGGAAAAAGGAACTTATCTGAGTGGAGTCACTGGCACCAATGATCATGGTATGCATTTTGGATTAATCAGCCCAGTCTATTTAACCAATCTCCTTTCCAATTGTTTTACTTTGTTCTCCAAGATTTCCACAACCCAAATTTACTTTCCGCCAACTTACGGACCTTGTTCGACTTGCAGTGCCCTGAAGGGTTTTTACCGAAAAACATATCTCATTCGTTTGTTCCTTAATTCCTTGTCTCCTTATAGTTCCCGCGAAGGCTTTTACCGATAAGACTCTCATTTTTACTTTTCCTCAGCTTTCGTCACCTCATGGTGCCCGTGAAGGTTTTCATCGATAAGACTCTTTCATTTTTACTTTCTCTCAGCTTTCGTCGCCTCATGGTGCCCATGAGGGTTTTCACTAATAAGATTTTCTCATTTTTATTACTTTTCCTACTTGGACCAGAGTGTTATCCTGATATGAATCACTTCTATTTGCTCAACTTGGCATCTCTCGAAGATTTATCATAAGGTCTTTCTTTGGACCGTAATGTGGGATTTTGGATGGGATTAGAAAGAAAGGGTATCAAAGGCTCAAAACAATTTGACATGGGTTTAAAATTACAACTCTTGGGATCATATTTCTTAGTACAACTTCTGCCCCAGTTTCTTGCTTGGGGATCTTTTGATATTTTCTTTTACTATGACCGAGTCGTGAGGCTGGCTACGTATCCTTAACAGGAATCAGGTCAAACGTAGTTCACACCTGAATTTCCTTGTTGTTATACTTTCTTTTTTCTCTTTTTTTTTTTTTTTTATTAATTCCAAAAGAGGGGTATGAAAGAAATAAACAAAGATCAAAAGGGGGGAACAAAGGGTAAAGTATTTAGATAGCAGAACGAATTGCCTTCGTCATTTCAATCTTCGAAACAATGCCCGGTACAAATAATCAACAATTATAATAAAGAAATCATACATAATATCTCTTGACTGCATCAGAATTGATGGTCATGTCTGTGCATTTTTCTTCGATATCTGTTAAACATAGAGCACCATTGGACAATACTCTTGTTACAATAAATGACCCTTGCCAATTCGGGGCGAACTTGCCTTTTGCTTCATCCTGATATGGAAGGATACGTTTCAACACTTGCTGACCCACTTCAAACTTTCGAGGACACACCTTTTTGTTGTATGCTCTTGCCATTCTCTTTTGATATAACTGGCCATGACATACTGCTGCCAATCTTTTTTCATCAATCAAGTTCAACTGCTCCAAATGGGTTTTGACCCACTCATCATCATCAATCTTAGCCTCAGCGACAATCCGAAGGGAAGGGATTTCAACTTCTGCAGGTATTACTGCTTCAGTGCTATATACCAACAAATAAGGAGTTGCACCTACCGTAGTACGGACAATAGTGCGATATCCCAACAACGCAAATGGTAATTTTTCGTGCCATTGCCTCGAACCTTCTACCATTTTTTGAAGTATCTTCTTTATGTTTTTGTTGGCTGCCTCGACTGCTCCATTCGCCTTGGGACAATATGGGGTAGAATTGTGATGTGTAATCTTAAACTGTTGACATACCTCTTCCATCAAGTTACTGTTAAGATTAGCACCATTATCTGTGATGATCACCTTTGGGATTCCGAATCAACAGATGATATTTGAGTGAACAAAATCGACTGTTGCTTTCTTGGTCACCGATTTGAAAGTTTTGGCCTCAACCCACTTGGTGAAATAATCAATGGCTACCAAAATGAACCTGTGCCCGTTGGATATTGCTGGCTCAATTGGTCCAATGACATCCATGCCCCAAGCAACGAAGGGCCATGGTGCCGACATTGTGTGCAATTCCGATGGTGGAGAATGAATCAAATCTCCGTGTATCTGGCACTGATGACATTTGCGCACAAAATTGATACAATCTCGCTCCATGGTAAGACAATATTAGCCTGCTCGGAGAATTTTCTTTGCCAATAATATCCGCTCATATGTGGTCCGCAGACTCCCGAATGTACTTCGGACATGACAGTTGTAGCTTGTCTAGCATTTATGCATCTTAATAATCCAAGGTCTGGTGTTTTCTTATACAAAACTCCTCCACGTAAGAAGAATCCATTTGCCAACCGTCGAATTGTTCTCTTTTGATCCCTCATGGCTTGCACTGGATATATCCCCATTCTGATGTACTCCTTGATATCGTGGAACCTGGTTAGCCATCAAGTTCTTCTTCAATCATGTTATAGTAAGCATGCTGATCTCGGACTTGAATATGTAGAGGATCGACATAAGTTTTGTCTGGATGGTGCAACATTGATGCCAGGGTAGCAAAAGCATAGATGACCTCATTATGGACCCTTGGAATATGCCTGAACTCCACTGATCGAAACCGTTGACAAAGATCATGCAAACATTGTCGGTACGGTATGAGCTTTAATTCTCGCGTTTCCCATTCTCCTTGAATTTGATGTACCAGAAGATCCGAGTCTCCCAAGACCAAGACTTCCTGGATATCCATGTCTGCAGCTAGCCTTAGACCCAAAATACAGGCTTCATACTCAGCCATATTGTTGGTGCAATAAAACCGAAGCTGAGCCGTAACAGGATAGTGATGCCCTGTTTCAGAAATAAGCACAGCTCCTATTCCAACTCCTTTCATGTTGACAGCCCCATCAAAGAAAAGTTTCCAGCCTGGTTTTTCAATTTGCTCCAGTTCATCGATATGCATCACTTCTTCATCGGGAAAATAAGTTCTCAATGGCTCGTAATCTTCATCGACCGGGTTTTCGGCCAAATGATCGGCCAATGCTTGGGCTTTCATCGCAGTCCGAGTCACATAGATGATGTCAAACTCTATGAGCAATATCTGCCACTTCGCAAGTCTCCCTATCGGCATAGGCTTTTGAAAGATATACTTCAACGGATCCAAGCGCGAAATGAGGTAAGTAGTGTAGGATGACAAATAATGTTTCAATTTCTGAGCCACCCAAGTTAGGGCGCAACATGTCCTTTCCAGATGAGTGTACTTAACGTCATATGCCGTGAACTTCTTGCTAAGATAGTAGATGGCCTGTTCCTTTCTACCGGTGATATCTTGCTGCCCCAGTACACAGCCAAATGAATTTTCCAAGACTGTCAAGTAAAGAATCAAAGTCTTTCTGGTTCTGGCGGAACCAGCACGGGTGGGTTTGACAAGTATCCTTTTATCTTATCAAATGCTTCTTGACACTCATCAGTCCACTTGACCGCATCAACCTTCTTTAGCAATTTGAAAATAGGCTTACAAGTTGTCGTGAGCTGAGCAATAAACCTGCTGATGTAGTTCAACCTCACTAACAGACTCATCACTTCAGTCTTGTTCCTTGAAGGTGGCAATTCTTGGATGGCTTTGATCTTTTATGGGTCCAACTCGATGCCTCGCCGGCTGACTATGAATCCCAATAGCTTTCCGGATGGAACACCAAATGCGCACTTGGCAGGGTTAAGCTTGAGGTTGTACCTGCGAAGTCTCAGGAAGAATTTCCTTAAATCCCCAATGTGGTCGGCTTGACGCTTTGACTTTATGATCACATCATCCATGTATACCTCAATCTCCATATGTATCATATCATGAAACACCGTAGTCATTGCTCTCATGTAAGTTGCCTCGTCGTTCTTCAAACCAAATGGCATTACCCGGTAGCAATAAGTTCCCCATGGCGTGATGAATGCCGTCTTTTTTGCATCTTCTTCATCCATTAGAATCTGATGATACCCGGCATAGCAATCCACAAAAGATCCTATCTCATGGTTGGCACAATTATCGATTAAAATATGGATATTGGGTAGTGGGAAGTTGTCCTTCGGACTTGCTTTGTTGAGATTGCGGTAATCTATGCATACTCTGATCTTGACGTCCTTCTTTGGCACAGGTATGACATTATCCAACCAAATAGGATATCGAGTGACCCGAATGACCTTTGCATCCAACTGCTTGGTGATTTCTTCTTTAATCTTCACACTCATATCAGTTTTGAATTTCCTCAACTTTTGCTTGACGGGAGAAAACACTGGATCGGTGGGCAATTTGTGGACCACTAAATCAGTGCTCAAAGCCGGCATGTCAGCATACGACCATGCAAAAACATCTTTGAATTCGATGAGTGCTTTGATTAACTCTTCCCGGATCTTTGGCTCGAGGTGGACACTTATTTTAGTCTCTCGGATATTATCTGTGTCTCCTAAATTGACGGCTTCTGTATCATTCAGGTTGGGTTTGGGTTTTTCTTCGAAGTGAATTAACTCCTTACTAATCTTTTCAAAGGCCTCATCCTCATCGTATTCTGATTCGTAATCACAATCTAATTCTTGAACTATTATTTCGGAATCAGATTGATTTTTAAGACTGGGCTGAGGATTCCTTATGCATGCCATATCACTAGAGCCAGCGTAAAAAGAACTGTACAGAAAAGACAAGAAAAACTATCAGGAACGATAAAGAAAGGGGAAACTGCATTTCATTGAATGATGAAAGATAACAAGGTTTGCACACTTCAAACAGACTGAAAGATGAAAATCTGGATTACAACCCTGGAATGATCCAGACAAACTGAAGGAAACTCAAAATAAACTACCAAAACTCCTTTTGAATGGGGAGAGGAGTGGCTTTCCAATTATTAAGCTTTGTTTTTAGCCCAAAGAATTGAATTTTTGCGTTGCTAGGACCTTCACCACTTTCCACCATGTTCACATCATCAAACAACTTTTCAAATCTTTCAATTAACTCCTCGTCATGATTAATCGGAATTGTTGTTACTAGGCGACTTCTGGTACCGGACTTGACAAATAATTTGGAAAGACGTGGGACTGGCTTTGGAAGGACCCATGCCTTCTGTTTTAGCTTTTTGGCCTTTCTTATGTCTGTGGCAGTGGGCTTGAATCCCAAACCAAATGTTCCCAAGTTTTCGGGAAGAGACACCGGTTGTATGATGCCTTGTAAAGATGAGCCCAAACCTTTACCTAGTACAAAACCATTCTTCAACATCTCATAGGCTACCATGAGTGATGCGGCAGTTATCTTTGGATTTGGAATGTATTTCCCCTCCGAAACTTTCTCTACCAACATCGACTCAGAAACCTGGTAGACCCATGGTCCCTGGTTATCTTCCACCTCAATGACTGGTACAATGGCATTGCTGCGAGCACACAAACTGTCTTCCCTATGCACAACTATTTCTTGTCTATCCCATTCAAATTTGACTACCAGGTGTAGTGTTGATGGGACTGCTTTAGCAGCGTGGATCCATGGTCGACCCAACAGTAAGTTATAGGAAACAGCTATATCCAGCACCTGAAACTCTATTATGAACTCAACTGGCCCTATCATCAGCTCCAGCACTATGTCCCCAACCGAATCTTTACCTCCGCCGTCAAATCCCTACACGCAAATACTGTTCTTATGGATCCTCTCATCTTCTATTTTCAACTTGCTTAGAGTGGAGAGAGGGAAAATATTTGCGCTTGACCCGTTGTCAACCAATACTCGAGTCACCACAGAGTTTTCACATTTTAATGTGAGGTAAAGAGCTTTGTTGTGCTCAGTACCTTCTATAGGCAATTCATCATCAGAAAACGTGACTCTGTTTGCTTCGAAGATTTTGTTGGCTATTTTTTCCAAGTGATTCACGGAGATCTTATCGGGAACGTGTGCCTCATTCAAGATCTTCATTAAATCTTGACGGTGCTCATCCGAATGGATCAATAATGACAATAGGGAAATTTGAGCAGGCGTCTTTCTTAATTGTTCCAAGATAGAGTAGTCCTGTAACTTCATCTTCCTCAAGAATTCTTCTGCTTCTTCTTCAGTTACAGCTTTCTTTACTAGCGCTAGATTATCTTTAGCTCTTCTTAACTCCTCGGGAGTAAAACACCTTCCCGAGCGAGTCAAACCCTGTACTTCACAGATTTCTTCTTTGACTTCCTTCCCTTTGTACATCACCATTACCCGTTCGTAATTCCATGGAATAGCCTTGCTGTTGATTATTGGTAACTGGGTTACTGGCTTGATAATAACCCGATCTACGCGGGCTCCTTCCACGATTATGATGGGTTTGCTGGACGCTCCCGGTACAATCACCTTCACCCCTTCCTGTTTCATTGCAACTTTGCTTAAAGACCCCTTCTCAACTGCCACAGATGGCTCAACACTCTTTTTGCTCTGCTTGAGCACCAACTTCTCATCTGCTGATTGTTCATCTGTCTTGACTCCACTAGACCGAATCATGGCGGTCTGTGATGGCTTCTTAGGTTCTCCCTCCGCATGCACTATTTCAATTATATTTGCCTCCTGATGGGCTGGCATCGGATTCCTATTGATATTGGGTGCTTCGGGAGCTTGAACTTCAATTCTATTGGTATCAATAAGCTCCTGTATCGCACTTTTCAAATGCCAGCATTTTTCTGTATCATGACCCGGAGTACTAGAACAATACTCACAGCTGACAGTATAGTCAAGATTCTTTGGAGGAGGATTTGGCAGTTTGGACTGTATCGGCCTTAGCATATCTAGCTATTTTAGCCTGTGGAACAGACTAGTGTATGATTCTCCCAACGGAGTAAAGGTTTTCTTTTTCTGCAACCTTTCACCCTTGAATGCTTGACTAGGCCTGAAACTTGGTCCGGGAGTGTTTTGGTAGGCTCATGGATGTGGATAAGTATTTGGTAGGACATGAGCACGCCATTGAGTGTGGGCAGGAGATTGGTTGTATATTCGTGCATGGTGGATGGAAAAATAAGGTTCCTATGGGGGATAGTAGTGTTGGGATGGATTGTGGTGATAAGTTTGTTGGTGGGGTCGAGGTTGATTGTAGTGGTAAGGTGAACCTCTGGATCCGGACCAAGTTCTTGAATCAACCATTGTTGCTTCCTCTCTTTTCTTCTTCCCAATCCCTCCTATGCTGCCCTGAATAGCCTGAGTAGTCATTTTGATAGCCGAATAGCTCATGATTTTATTCGACTTGAGGCCTTCTTCTACCATGCCCCCCATCTTTACTACTTCGTTGAATAACTTTCCTGCAGCTGAGACCAAATGACCATAGTAAGTAGGTTCCAAAGCCTATAGGAAGTAATCTACCATCTCACTTTCCTTCATTGGGGGATCTACTCTTGCTGCTTGCTCCCTCCATCAAAACCATATTCTTTGAAGCTTTCACTGTGCTTCTTCTCAAGTTTAGTCAAGGACAGTCGATCTAGAATGATCTCAAGATTGTATTGGAAGTGACAAGCAAATACTTGCGCCAGATCATCCCATGTGTACCATCTCCCATGGTCTTGGCGGGTATACCATTCCAATGCTAATCCACTCAAACTCTGACTGAAGTAAGCCATTAACAATTCATCTTTTCCTCCAGCTCCCCTCATCTTGCTGCAAAAACCCCTCAAGTGGGCTACTGGATCGTCGTGCCCGTTGTATAGATCGAACTTGTGCATCTTGAAACCTGCTGGTAATTGCACATTCAGGAACAGACATAGGTCCTTGTAGGCCACACTGACTTGCCCTCCCAACCCCCGCATGTCTCTGAATGATTGTTCTAAGCTTTTAACATTCCTGAACATCTCCTCTTGTTCGGTATTTTTGACTGGTTTATCAGCTTCTATCGGGAGGTCAAAGTGAGGAGTATAGGAATGGGTTTTTGGAGCTTTGAAAATGGGCTCCGAGGGGTAGTATTGGTTGTCCTAGGCCTGGAATATAGGCTCGCTAGGAGATTTGTGGAGTGTAGCTGGTGGAGGTGCTACGAAGATAGGAGTTACTGGTGGAGGAGGGTATGGAATTGGTTTAGGGGGTGGAGATTGTGGTGTATGAGAAGTGGTGCCCGATAGTGTTGGTAAATGGGAAAGCTCGGGGATAGATCGGTGGCAGGATGATCCTGAGTTTGAGCCGGTGGTGGAGTGAAGGTAGGGTTAGCCGGGTAGGCGGATGGCGGTTGTCCTTTAGCCCAGGCCTGATACATTTCGGCCATTTGTTGTTTTAATTTGTACATCTCTTCTTTTATGGCGTTAACGTCCAAGTCTTCTCCTTCAATGGCACTGGTGTCTACATCTGGAATAGACATGATTATTTCTCCTTTGGATCTGGTTTGGTAGGGGTGGGTTGCCAGTATGCTTAGGTGTACTAACTCCTTGAATTTTGGTAACAACAACCAAACTTGTTAGTGATCAGAGTTTTAACAAATAAACAACCATACACAGGGATGCAATGCACCTAGGCAATTAGTCATTTCTACCATGCATTTGCTCGGTTGCTTGTGTCATCCCAGCTTTTCCTGACCTTTCCCTTTTATTGTCACTCACGCCTATCTTTTATTCCCCTCCCCTTTTTTCATTTTATTCTTTCCTTTTGGTTGTGGTCGAATCTTATGAAGATTGCCTACGTATCATGACTCTACATGAATCAGACTGAGCGTAGTTCTGGCGAAAACAATTATTATTACTTTTATTTATTTTAACAAACAAAACAATACAAAGATAGAAATGACATTACATTTGGACAACACTTTAAGAAAATGGTTTAAAAGACTCAACATGGACTTAAACTAAAACATGACTATTATATGAAAAGTTCCAACAACTATGACTACACTTCACTCCACAATCTTTTGCTTTTAATCACTGGAACATCTGCTCACGGTGGGGCTTAACCCGGCTGACCTCCTAGTGTACGGTACATCCTCTCTAACTCCATTGCAATATGACGGGCAAAAGTAGGTGCATGCTCTAGAAACCTCTCATAATCCATCCCTTGGCAGTTCACATAACTTTGAGAGGTGTAAACAGCCAAATCATGGATTTTTGCTCTGAAGTCCTAGAGATTCTGGTCTTGGTTTTGTAACTGCTGTTGGCGAGTGGTGGGTATATCTCTTATGTGGCCCTCGCGATCTAAAGCCGACTCCAATTGAGCCCGAAGTCTGGCCTGATCGAGTCTTGCCCGTGCTCTCTCCCTATCAATATCTGTATGTTGATGTTCTCTATTGTACCTTCTCATTTCTTCCAACTGTGTATGGAGTTGAGTTTCTGAATGTATCCAATAGTCCTTCTCTCTCTTGAATTGAGCCATTTCTTCTTCGAATCTCATTACTTGGCGTTCCTTACTAGATTTGGCCTCCTCATTTAACTGTATGATTTTTTCCTTAGCTTTGTCTAATGCCCTTTTAGTCTTTGTCAAGATGGAGTCATAATCTTGCATTTTTTCCATCAGATTGGCAATGATTTTCTGATCTTTCCAACTTCTCACTGGCGCTTCAGTGGCTTTCTTCATCTGTTGAAACTGAGCGCGGAGAGTTTTATTCTCGCTAATCAGACTCTTCTTTTCACCTTCTGCTTCTTGTGCTTGTAAGTCTCTCTCCAAATTGAGGTTCCTCAGGCTTTCTTCTAAGGCATGAATAGTTGCTTTGTACCCCTTTTCCTTTTCACCCCAAGCCAACCGTTCTTGGATTTTGCCATCGAAGTCTTGAACATGCGGTCTTTTTATGGGCCTTCTAGGATCAGGTTCTGGTGCATCATCCACACGGGATCTTTTCTCAAACCACCTAGCATAACCTGGATTTATCTCACCTTTCGCCAGATCTGGAACTTGGGTATCATCTTTCAAGTATCGACAACCATTCCAAATCTACTAGATTAAAGCCTCAGGGAGAGTGGCTTCGGGGTGTAGCTCAATCACTTGCACACTCAAATCTTCGTCATCAGGCACCACTTGGTATCTCCCTAGTTGTCTTAGAACTCTCTGTGGCGCATACGGCTGGACACTTCTTAAACCCAACAACAGAAAATAACTCTTTAAGGTTGACATGTGTATCACCTCTCTTACCGGGAGCCATCCCAAAGTCCACTCAATTCGACTTGCCATTAAAGATCTTAAATGGGATATCCAGGATTCCACCTCTTCTGGAGATTTATAATCTTTTATTCTTTCTTTATAACTCTCAATAAAATTGTCCTTGCTCGGACCATAGTGCATGAACTTGGGGTGATGTCGGAGATGTTCAGTCAACCACATTTGCAACAAAATATTGCACCACTCGAAGAAGTTTGGCCCGGACTTACACAAAGTCAACGCCCGATAAATGTCTGAGAGAATGATCAGGGCAAGAGTGTGATGTTCCTTGGTAGTGAGGACTTGTACGACTCTGGTTATGCGAATATCAATCGTCCGCTCTTTGTTTGGGAAGACCATGATTCCCAGAAAAGCCACCATGAAAGCGAAGCATCGGTGAATCTGCCAGGTGTCCTTGTTTTGTTTGTTAGTAAGGCCATTTTCATGAATTTCAAATCCATCCGGCTTTCCAAACCTTAAATATAGGAAGTTGAAAGAACAACACCCTTTGACAACGTTGCTTTTTATGATTTGATTACTGATATTCAGAAGACCAAAGAATCGGTGTACTGAGGGAACCTTTGGGAAGATAAGATTCTGGTTTCTCAAATCTCCATCAAAACAGGAATATCCAGCTATTTCTTCTAATGTGGGAGTAAGCTCGAAATCAGAGAAGCGAAAGACATTGTGAACAGGGTCCCAAAAAGTCACTAGTGCCGTAATCAAATCATCGCGTGGTTTAACTTTCATAATATCTGTGAGAGCTACCAAATACTTAATGACTCATTTCTAACCATCTCCTCCTAACTCATGCCACCACATCTGAAGCTAAAATAGAAATTCATCTACATCTGTGAACGGTGGGTTTTGGATGGTGCTCATTTTGTACCTATGAGTGATTTTAATTTTGAAAAAAAACAAAATCAAGACTCATTTTGAAAAAATCATTAATATTTCTAAAAAACTTCATAAAAAAAACACTTCGATAAAGAAGATTTAAAGGCTGTGTTTACTAACCGGCAAATGTTTTTGTTGTTCTTGCAAAAACAGCCTTCCGGTGCCCTTTTAGGGACGTTCGACATATTTTGGACAAGAATGGCATTGCCTTACTTATGACAACACAATGACATTTATGTACCCACATTTTAATTATTTATTATCTATTTATTTTTTATTTTTTTAAATAGTTGGGCCCGATGTGGGTTGCCTACGTATCTCACATCCGGCGAGAATCAAACTTACGTAGTTCGTAATAATAAAACTATTTAAATACATTTCCTTTTCTTTTCAAAATTTCGACAGAATTTCAAAATATTTTGGAAATTATTTTTTTTTCGAAAACAGCCAATTTTCTTTCTCGGTTCTCACATTGATTTTCTTTTTCTAACTTTTCCCTATAAGCTGGTCAACATGCAAATCCGAAACAAATGAATGCACAAGTAGCAAGTAAGATGCATCAGGATGGTCTTTTCATTTCGGGTACACCTGTCCTAGACAGACCCAACCCCTGTGTTGAGTCTCCGAAGTCAAATGCACATGATGCAAACAAACGTTCCTACTAGGGATCCGACATGAAGCTGAGTTATTTTAAGTGTAAAACCTGGGGTATACTGTTCTAGACCTGGCTTACCCAAGCGGACAGCTTGAGCCGAAGTGGGGGCAACGTACCGGGAGCACGAAAGTCTACCCGGCCTAGTTACTTGGCCCAACTTCGTTCTATTTGGTATGACTTCTAACAGAAAGGTGGGCCACGCGCACGTGTGCACCATAAATTCAGAAGACTCAGAAAGAAGAAGGGTTTCGTAACAGTTTATATATACAGTTCAGATAGTATCAAAGCGGTAAAAAGCAACATTTAGCACATTAAGCCCAAACATGTGAATAAACCAGATAATAAATAAAGCCAAATATAACAATTATTCTAAGCTCAAATTCTTGAACCATGAACCAGAGATTTTGGGTTCATTCCCCATCAGAGTCTCCAGAGCTGTCACACCTCCTTTTTACTATACCCCGTAAAGGGTATAAATACAAGGGAGTTTTTCCAATTTAAGTGACATTATTCGAAATGAGATTATTTTATTTATTTCAGAGTCGCCATTTGGGATATTTTAATGGTGTCCCAAGTCACCAGTTTCAAATCCCGAATCGAGGAAAGATTGACTCTATTATACAGTCCGCGAACATAGAAATCCGGGTAAGGAATTCTGTTAACCCGGGAGAAGGTGTTAGGCATTCCCGAGTTCCGTGGTTCTAGAATGGTCGCTCAACTGTTATATTTAGCCCATTATCTGATTTTAAAACAATTTTGAACCTATGTGCATTTTTACTTTAAACCGCTTTTAGTTCATTTTAGGAAGATTTCAACGTTACACAAAACACGTCTTTGGATCACGCCACATGAAATGCACCCGCGATCCACGACATATTTATTTAACGTTGTTAGGATTTGGATTTGGGTCACATGAAATGCACACTCGAGATTAGAAAAGTAATATTATTAAAATAACGCGCCTAAAGCAACTACGCGTTTTTAACTTTGCGAGGGCCATGGAAATTTGTTAAATGGCACGCCTCGATTTCTAAAGATTAAAATATTAATTAAGCGAGGGCCACATATTTTAAGGTTTTATTTGGCACGACATGCCTCAATTCTAATTTTAAAAGGAAATTCAAATTGAACTTTGGAGGGTCATAAGCTATTTGTGTTATCTATTATGGCTCACCTCCAATAATTAAAAGCCTAATTAATTGATTAAGAAAAGCTTCTAGGAATTCTAGTTGATTTCAAGCTAAAGCTCAAGCTAATCTAGTGATCATTAAAATTGACAAGAAATGAAAAGAGTCAGTATTTAGTTGTGAAAGGAACCTAGATGGGTTGTAGGCCCAATAACCAATTGCCGCACTCAAGCACGAGCCTGGAGCTCAGATGGGCTTATTCATGAGGCCCATGTCGTGAATTTTCCATCCCAAGGGTAGTTTGACACAATGGACTAGTACTGGCAGCCCCAAATCGAAATCCCCACGCCAATACTTAAAGCAAATTATATTCTTGGGGGCATCTTCAAATATGAATTAATGCTTGTGTGAGATTAATTCCAATCAACCAAAATTATATGAGAATATGAGATGAAGCTAGCATTTAATTCTGATTTTTATCACCAGCTTGGTTTTCAATTTTATAGGACAAGCACTTTAGTCAGGCCACGATGTGAAAAACCCAGCAGCAATGAACAACTTATTGGGCTCACTGGATAAGCCCAAGTAACCATGGCATACTACCCTCTTTACCAAAAACCTCAAAGCCCAGACTCAAGAGCCCAGATCTGACCAAGGTCAGAACTAAGGGTCAAGACTCCATTTCGAGTCCTTACAGCAGCAAAAATACTAGTTGCATTTAACACTACATGATAAGCTTCCTCACTTCACAGAATTGGACTATACAAAAATAAAATCATGCTCAACTTCACTATACTGATTTTGTAATTAACGAAATATTTATGTAATCTGAACTTACAAACACAACCTGAAACCTAAAATCAATTTACTCTTCCAACAATAATAAAGCCCATGTAATTAAAACAAATGGAAATCAATAAATATTGAATAACAGTCCAATTATAGTTTCAACGTAGGTCTCAATGTTCACAGCACAACCTTTCTTTAAACATGCTAAGACAAGGAAATTTAATCCACAGGTTGAATGAGAAAGAAGATAAGAAAGGAAACGTCTGATAAAAACAGAAATCTTCATTTTTCTTCAAAACATCAGATGAGTCAGTCTTACATGTTTATGATCAAGAGTATGTACCTGGTAACAAACAGCAACACAAAAGGAGAAAAACTGAGTTGAGATCAGAACATAAACAGTAGAAATCGACAGCAGCAACAACACAGCCCAAATTCAGCAAATGAAACCAGCAAAATTGATTTACAATCCAATGAAACAGTAACCAGGCAACAGAACTCAACCCAGAACTTTCAAAAATCTAGATTTAAAGCATTTCTTCGATACCAAAGAGAAAATCAGAAACTGTTTCGAAATGCCAAAAACCTCCAGATTCAAAGGAAGATCAATGGAACAGTAGTTCCTTTGTAGTATACTGTATTTTCTAGGAATTTTTAACTCTCTCAAAATCTCTTCAGTATTTCTTTTAGTATTTTTTCGAAAATGTTCTTCTTCATTTGTAGTATTTTCATAATCTCTCTTGTCCTCTCTGTATCCTTTTTTTTGTTGTCTCTCAGAATGTTCTCCCTTCTATTTCTTAAGCTCTATGTCTCTTAGAATGTTTTTTTCCAATATTTCAAAATCTCTCCTGTCTGTTTTTTCTTTTTAGTTTCTCTATATCCCTCAGCCTTTTATAGGCATTCAATTAATGCAATCCCCATTACTAGTGTCCCCTCCCTTACCTTAGTTTATCTAAATTAATCAGTTAGTGCAGCTTCCATTGCCAATCTCCTTTTTCATTTTTTAATCCCCGCATAACTTAGTGCTTTTAATTTAATTCAGTAGTGCCCTTTCTAACCCTTATCACTTATTAGCAGCCACCTAATTCAATTATTGAGGTTCCCTTAGGTTAGACTACCCAAATTACCCCCATGACCCTGTTATTATTTCAGAAAATCACAATGGTCAAGTTGACCCAAGTAGGTGAACAAATTCTTTGGGCCTTCGTTGAAACTGGGTTAGAATTGAATCCCCAAATTAAGTTAACTAATCGATCCATGATAAAACAGAACAGAAAACCAACTTGAATGGTTTCAAATCAAAACCTAATTAAATTACTGACTTTAAAGCTAAACTAATGAACTAGAATTAACTAAAATATCAAGTCGAGACAAGACTAATTAACAATGAGATAAAAAAATCAGAAAATTCAAAAATCATGAATGACAATTAAGCAAGGTGAACAAATAATATAACAAAATCAGAGATTAACGTTCTAAAAACTAGAAGACGAAACTGAAAGGCCAAAGAAACGATTACAAATGCAGAACTAATCGTAAAAAAAACCTAGGTTCAGAAATTAAAACCAATCAACAATACTAAAAAAATATAAGAAAAGGGGTAAACGGATGGTAAAAACAAACACAGATAGCAAAAGAGAAACGAATACTTACCAATATTAGCTTGAAACCAAACGCTGGATGTCCTGATTTCACGAAACTAATGATGACCGCTTGTTCTTTGTTAAGAACAAACGAAAACCATCAATTTCGCGTGAATCAACTTTCTAAATCATAAAAATGGAAATCTCGATCATGCATGCCATGGATTCAACGGAAATTAACTTTGGGGTTTAGGGATTTGAACTTTAGATCTAAAATTCGAGAGGTTTGGGCAAGAGTCGAGGGAAACGAGTCATTGATTTGGAAAGAGGGGCTCGGGGTGGTTCTGGGGTGTAAATTTGGGAGTGATTGAGCCACCGGAACCGCCGTGAGGCGATTTCCGATGGGCGGAGGGCGGTGGTGTGAGGCGGTGGAAGACAGGGGTGTCTCTAGGGTTAGTGAGACAAATAAGAGGGCGGGGCTTCTGAGGGGGTAGGGGTCTGATGGGCTTGATATATTAAAATTATTGATTCAATCAGGGCCGTTGGATGATTGGAATCTAACGGTTCTAATTGAATCAATAATTAAAAACGGGGTCGTTTTAATCGAGTGGGGTTGGACCGGTTCAGGGATCGGGTCCGGTTCGGGTTGTGGGTGAAGCTCTAGACCGTTCGATCAAATTAATTCAACGGCCCAGATTAAAGCATGCCCAAGCGACATCGTTTGGTTTAGTCTGGTGATGGACCGGGTTGGGACGGGTCTGGGCCGGACTGGGGGGGGGGGATTTCAGGTGTATTTGATTTGGGCCTCTTGAATTAAATTGAATTTGGCCCAACTTTGACTTCCTTCTCTTTCATTAATTCTTTTTATTTTATTTTCTTTTCTTTTCTTCCTTTTTCTTTCAAAAATTAAAACTTAAAAAATCCTAAATTAAATTATAAAAGACCTAAATTAGCTTTAAAATATTAATTACCTTTAAATAATACCTATCACAAATAATTAAACACTAAATTAAAAGAAAATCAAACAATTTAACCAAAATACAAAATATGTTATTTTTGTGAATTTTCATTTTTGTAAAACACCTAATTATTAATTAATTCCAAAAATGTAAAACTCAAATCTTAAATGCAAATGCTATATTTTTTTGTATTTTTAATGCATTAATAAAATTAACACATGCACACAAACATATGCAAACAATCAGAAAAATCGCACAATAATTCCTAAAAATAACACATAAATAAAGAAAAGACCTAATTTTGGGAATTCTTTTGGAGTAATTCGTATGAGGCAAAAATTAGGTGCTCACAATATCTACATTTATATAAGATGTTATGTGATGCACAACATATCAAATGAAAGATCTTCGCGTCTAGTTTTTAACCCTTCAAACCGTTCATTATTTGGACACTCCTACCAGAAGTTATGACCAAATTACCAAACGCTGACAGAATTTTACACTACTGCGCTGCCCCATGCGTCGCCCCATGTGGCGCGATTGTGTAGATTATCAGAGCACCTCCAAATTTCGTTCTTAGACACATATTTCATTACCACGCTGCCCCAAGTGTCGCCCCATGTGCCGCGGCTGTGAAAATCTTCGTTTTTTTCAACCTGACCCCATTTTTATATAAAACCTTCGGGGGTTATTTTTCCCACTTCATTTGGACGAATATTAGGGTTTTCCTCTACTATCTCAAGACATCCAACCCTTCCCATCTTCAAGGTAAGCAATCCCCATTATCTTGATGTGAATTCCATCATTTATACACTAGTATTGATGAAATCTACACATAAAATACTTAGATCTTCAAGGGATTTCTTCGAGAACTCAAAGGAGAGTTTTGCAAGATTTCTTCCAAAAAGGTAATCCTACACCCTTAGACTTACATGTATGGATTTATTAAGAAAATATGAGTATGAATAAGTATTGGAACTCTTGGTATGGTGATTGGAAATCATAAGTTCCCAATTTAATTACACAACTATTATAGAGATTGAAAGATGTTTATTTAATGGAACTTTGTTGGTAGGGTGTGGATGAATGGTCATATATGTGATGTTGTAAGTTATATATTGGTTAATCATGATGGTGGGATAAATTGTTGATTAATGGTGGTAATTAGATGAACTAACTATATGGTGATGAGATGTAGAAATTTATGCCTACAAGGTGTTTGATAATATGCCTACATGGCTTAAGTTATGGAATTTGTTACTAATATTAGTTCTATTGGATGTTCTATTGTAGATTGAAGATTCTTAGTGTTGTGGATCATTGTAGTATCACTAAGAGGTGAAACTGAGGTATGTGAGGCTAACTCTCTATGTTTGGTAACGTTAGTGATTCTCCCTACACTACGTTTCTTTTACAACGTTACTAATTGCCTCAAAAATAGAGTTTAGCCTAGTTCCTTGGATAGTTGTAGAACTTCTATTCTCTAGCTTCATAACTCGTTCATGACTTTCATTTTGAACGTTGTGAGCACAGTGCGTATTCAATATAGACTTGGGTTTGATGCCTCTGAGTCTTAGTATAGATTACTCAGTATGCCATAAATAGTTGAAGTTTCAGTGTTCATAATCAGTTCAAGAATACATGTCTCAGTCTAGTCCTATTCAGTATTCCAGTATTATGTAACTCAGTGTGATCCAGTATTCCAGTATCATGTGACTCAATGTGATTTAGTATTTCACTATCATATATTGCAGTATGATTCTCAGTTCCTGATTTTAAATCCCTGACTGCTGAACACTTGTATTTGGGTATGAGGCTGCAGTTTATGCTTTATGCATCTTTGGGTCTGAGGCCGCAGTTTATGCTTTATGCATTTTGGACCTGAGGTCGCAGTTATGTATATGTATACTTGGGCCCGAGGCCGCAGTTTGTGCATATATATATATATTGGGCCTATATATATATATAATATATATTGGGCCTGAGGCCGCAGTTTAATATTCAGATAAACAGGTTGTTTATCATTCAGAAGAGGGAGTATTCATATCCTTACTTCCTTTCAGTTCAATTATTAGTTACTGTTCAGTTATCAGTTATTATATCAGTTGCCAGTTATTAGTTCAGTTATCAGTTCAATTACCAGTTCAGTTATCAGTTATTATTTCAGTTTCAGTTTCAATAGTTATCATTTCAGTTATCAATTATAAATTCTCAGTTATCAGCTTAGTTTCAATTTCAGCATTTATAATTCTTTCTTTCAGTTGCTTTACATACCAGTACAATTCAAATGTACTAACGTCCTTTTTGCCCGGGGCCTGCATCTCACAATGCAGGTAATGATTTACAGGTTGATGATTCCAAGTCTAGGATTCTCGTACCAGCTATTGGGTGATCCCCAGTTCTTTCGGGGCATTATCATTACCTTACATTCTTTCGGTATTTACAGATAGATAGTGTTTTCAGTACTTCAATAGAGGCTTCATAGACTAGAGTAACAGTTAGACAGAGTCTCAGGCTTTCATGTTAAGCTATGTTCACTACAAATATGTTTCAGAATTGTATTAGTATTTCTGCAGTTTGATTTATATCATCCAGACTTTCAGTATATCAGCATGTGTTAGTTTATCTTCCGTATTCAGTATGTTATAATATCACATGTTGATTCAGCCAGCCAGTTGGTTCGCTCGGTCACATGTAGTCAGGCACCGAGTGTCGTGTTACGTCCAGGCCCAGGTTCGGGGCGTGACAATATCCCAAATGAAATAGCAACTCATAAGTTGAACGTCGACCCATTTTACCCCTGGTAAGGCAAATCAGGCAAAAGTTCAACTTTGCAATAAATGACGCGGTTCGTGAAGAGTTCGAGAAATTGTTAGTAAACGGTTCTATCAGGGAATCGAAGTATCCTCAGTGGGTTGCCAATGTGGCCATGGTGAAAAAAAAGAACGGTAAGTGGCCCAAAAGACTCGTTCTTACTGCCCCACATCGACCAACTCATCGACGCCACAGCCGGGCACGAACTGCTGAGTTTCTTGGATGCCTAATTGGGCTACAACCAAATCCTCATGGAGGAGGAGGATCAGGAATAAACCACCTTCATCACCCATCAAGGGACGTACTACTACAGAGTGGTGTCGTTCGGGTTAAAAAATGCGGGGGCGACGTACCAAAGGCTGGTGACTAAAATGTTCAAAGATCAACTCGGCAAGACCACAGAAGTATATATTGACGACATGTTGGTCAAGTCAAAGAGGAAGGAAGACTATATCGACCACTTGAGGGAAGCCTTCGACATATTCAGAAGGTACGACATGAAATTAAACCTCAAAAAATATGCCTTCGGCATGACATCTGGAAAATTCCTCGGCTTCTTGGTACCACAACGAGGCATCGAGGTCAATCCTGACCAAATCAAGGCCATAGAAGGAATCGCAAAAAATCTAACCAGCAAAAAACAAGTGCAAAAGGTGACCGGCTGTAGTTGCCCTGTCAAGATTCATCTCGCGGTCCTCCAATAGGTGCCACAAATTTTTTGGCGTACTCAAAAAGGATAACAGACTCCAATGGAATTCAGAGTGTGTCAACGCCTTAAAAGAACTAAAGGCCTACTTGTCTTCGCCACCGTTGCTCGCTAAGGCAAAACCCGAAAGCCCCTCCTCGTCTACTTGGCCGTGTCCGATGTCGCAGTGAGTGCTGTCCTAGTACGAGAAAATAAAGGTACACAATCTCTGATCTATTACATTAGCAAATCTTTGGTAGACGCTGAAACGAGGTACCCTCACCTCAACAAGTTAGCTTTGGCCCTGATCGTAGCTTCACAGAAGCTTAGACCTTATTTCCAGTGCCACCCCATCTCAGTTGTCACGACTTTTCCTTTAAGGAGTATCTTGCACAAACCCAAATTGTTGGGCAGATTGTCCAAGTGGGCCATAGAGCTGAGCAATCACGATATGACCTATTATCCGCGAATAACGATAAAGTCGCAAGTTCTTACCGACTTCATCATCGACTTTAGTGCAAAGATAATGTCTGAAGTCGAAAGGGAAACCGCCATTACTTCTACCAAAGTACACGACCAATGGGTTTTGTACATCGATGGTGCTTCTAACATATCAGGATCTAGACTGGGACTCATGCTCGAGGTCCCAATAGGCGAAATGGTTTGCCAATCCATACAATGCCCTGATATGGCTAACAACGAGGTCGAGTATGAGGCCGTGATTGCAGGGTTAAAATTAGAACTCAAGTACGGAGCACGACAAGTCATCTTTCGATGCGACTCACAACTCGTCGTCAATCAGGTCATAGGGACTTTCCAAATTAAGGAGAAACAGTTACATAAATATCAGGCCAAAATTTGCAAACTATTACCCGAGTTTGACGAATGCCAACTCGATCAAATACCTCGAACACATAATATCGAAGCGGACGGCCTCGCCAAATTGGCAGCGGCCACCAAAAGCATAACCAGAGAGGGGTACATGGTCACTCTCCTTCATTCATCACTAGACCAAATCGAGGTACGATCTATAAACCTAACTTGGGATTGGCGCAATCATATTATCTCATACTTGCAGGACGGAGTGCTCCCACCTGACAAAGAAAAAGCCAAGAAGTTTTGAATGCAGTCGGCCAAGTATAACGTCGTCAATAACAACTTGTACAAAAGAACATTCGGCGGTCCCCTAACAAAGTGATTAGGACCAAATCAAACACAGCGTGGCCTTGAAGAAGTACACGAGGGCCACTGCGGATCTCACACTAGCAACCGATCTCTCGGCAGATGCCTCATACAGGTAGGCTACTATTAGCCTATGATGCAGAAGGAAGCCGCCGACTTCATCAAAAGGTGCAAGCAATGCCAAAGACACGCCCCCATGATTCACCAAGTAGGCGAACACCTTCATTTAGTCACCTCGCCCTGGCATTTCATCAAATGAGGAATGGACATCGTCGGACCCCTCCCGGCGAGACGAGGTAATGTATGATTTCTTTTAGTTTTAACTGACTATTTCTCCAAGTAGGCAGAAGCAGGTGAATTCTCCCAAATATGCGAGCAAGAAGTAATCACGTTCATATAGAGAAACATCATATGCCACTTCGACATCCCCAAAGAAATCAGCTGCGACAACGGTCCCTAGTTCATTGGAAAAAAGACCATTGAGTTCTTCGAAAAATGGCACATCAAAAGAATACTCTACACGCCATATCATCCCGTAGGCAACGCTCAGGCGGAATCCTCCAACAAAACATTATTGAATATCATGAAAAAGAAACGCAAAAATGCGAAGGGACTATGGCCGAAAGTGCTGCCAGAAGTGTTATAGGCATATCGCACCTCGCCAAAGACGAGCACAGGGAAAACACCATACTCACTAGTCTATGGGACTGATGCAATGATTCTAGTTAAGGTCGGGGGGCCAAGCCTAAGATACTCCAATCAAAGTGGGCCAAGCAACGACGAGAACAGAAGGCAAGACCTCGATGAAGCCAAAGAGCGAAGAGACATGGCCTACACAAGAATGATAGATCAAAAACAACAGGCAGAGCGGTACTACAACAAAAAAGCCAAAATCAGGCCACTCAAAGTCGGGGACTACGTACTCAAAGCCAAAACACAAGCAAGCAAAAACCCACGAGAAGGCAAACTAGGAACCAATTGGGACGACCCATACAAAATCATGGCGGCAATAAGCAAAGGGTCTTTCCAGCTAGAAACAATGGAAGGAAAATTTCTACCAAACAATTGGAACGTCGCCCATCTCAAATACTTCAACTTCTAAGGATAGACACCTCCCGAGTCGTACTCTTTTTTCCCTTACCCGATTTTTGTCCCAATTGGTTTTCTCGGGGAGGTTTTAACAAGATGACAAATAGAGCATCTCGAAGTTAAGTAGAAGCTCATTGCTCGACCTATCAACTACTTTCCAGGTCGACCAATGAAGGGACTAGATAGACTAGGACTTCAAATAGACTGGGACTTCTCCAATGTATGCATAAAAAGACCAAAAACATGTAAACTTCTCTAATAAATGTATAAACAAAGCGAAATATGCAAACACACGATTTTTTCATCTCCGCCAAGTTCATACATTACGCCAAGTTAAGAGTCAAACATTCAAACTCGCTCTAATCGACTCACATTCGACCTCGCTCGAATTTATTCACATTCGATCTCGTTCGAATCGCTTAAGAGTCAAACATTCGACCTCGCTTGAATCGACTCATATTCGACCTCGTTCGAATCACTTAAGAGTCAAACATTCGACCTCACTCGAATTGACTCACATTCGACCTCGTTCAAATCACTTGAGTCAAACATTCAACCTCGCTCGAATCGACTCACATTCGACCTCATTCGAATCACTTAAGAGTCAAACATTCGAACTCGCTCGAACCGACTCACATTTGACCTTGTTAAAATCACTTAAAGAGTCAAACATTCGACCTTGCTCGAATCGACTCACATTAAACCTTGTCAGAATCACTTAGAGTCAAACATTCGACCTCGCTCGAATCGACTCACATTCGACCTTGTCCGAATCACTTAGAGTCAAACATTCAATCTCGCTCAAATCGACTCACATTCGACCTCGCTCGAATTAATTAACATTCGACCTCATTTGAATCAACTAATTTAGGGACTCTTGCAAAACAAAAACATTTGAAAAAAGCAAAAAAGGCGCAGAATATACAACAAAATGTTAGTCACTTCATTCCAAAAAATAAAATATCTTACAAAGGGCCAGAAGGACGCCCCCACAAAAAAAACTAAGTACAAAAGTATCACACAACGTCATCTCCACCTGCGCCATCACCACCATTATCGCCCGGTCCAGCAGCACCTTCTCCACCATCAGGATACTCATCGTCATACCAAGTATCAGATGCAAGCCCGTCCAAGTCCTCTTCATCATCACCGGCCCCCGATGTATCGAGGTCATAACCACAGGCAAGTTTGGCATCACGTGCTTTGACACGGGCATCTTCGAAGTCTACCTCAGGAACCGTCCTCGCCGCCATCAAGTTCCTATATATGTCCAGCTTTACCTCAGCATGGATCTACATTTGTATAAATCAGGAGGAATATTGGGGGAAGAGGAAGCATGAGAGGAAGAAGGTCGAGCCCACAACCATGCCTTCTTATTTTCAAGGGCGACAACTTGCTCACTTAGGCTCAAAATATCTTTCTCAAGCCGTGCATCCCTTAGCACGGCCATTTCCGCATCAGTTGCACATTCAGACCTAAGGACGCGAATAGAGCTCTCCAATGACATCGCCTTTGCCAAAGCCGTTACCCGAGCTTCCTCGACCCTCACCAACTCGGACATTTTCTTAGTCAACTCACCCCTTAGGCCGACAACTCTAATTGAGCTTTGCTCAAGATCAGCCTGCAGGGTCGCCACTTGCGCTTGAAGGTCGACGCACTCGGCCACGACCCCTTTTCTCCCCTTGAGCTCGTCGTCTTTGGCCCTGAGCAACCCCTCGAGCTCACTGCATGTACCAATAGTTTGCACAAGCTCCTCGTCCTTCTGACCCAATTCGTCTCTAAGGGATTGGAGGTTACTACCTGCTCTAAACCATGCACGCATCTTACGGTACTTGCCACAATAACGGACATACTTTGAAGTTATCTTCTAAAAAATAACCTTCCACCTCTCTTCTCAGCGGGCACTCTCAATCTCCAAAATGAAAGTCTGAAAAAGAGAATAGAGTGAGAAGAAGATCAGTAAAGATAGAAAGAAGAAAAAGATGCAAGTTGCAGAAATGATACGAAAAAACTCACCCTCAAAGCCATCCCAGATATGCGCAGTGACAGGTCGGAATTCCGGAGCGCCTGAAGGGTCCTGTTTTCGGCGACATAGCAAAGAGGAGCAAAAAAGGGGACCATGCTCACCATAGCCTCCAACAAATCGCAGTCCAAACGGATTATAATTGAGTGAGAGGATCTATCCATTCTCACCTCTACCCATGTAAGCCCTTCGTCGAATATCCTCGCCTTCTTGGGGTCGACATAAGAGCCAGATCCGTAATCATCTTCGATCACTCTCTTCGCCCTCCCCTCAGCAAAAAAAGGAACATTGGCCTGTCCTAACGTTGACGGACCACTCTGAGGAGTGATCACAGACGCTTCTGGTCGCCCCTTCTTCCACGGAGGTGATCTCCACATCCGAAAGGAGACACGGTCTCTACATCCAAGGCCATACCGCCCCTCAGCTCGGTCGTGGTCAACTCAGGTTCACTCCCCGCTGGCTCCTCTCCGACCACTCTCTTATCAGCCTCTATCATTCGCCTTTTTAGCGAAACCTCTACGTCTTCGCCCTGGTCCGACTCATTGACCAAGTGAAACACTATAGAAGCTAGAATCTCACCAAGTGTGGAAGCATCCTGGCGACTAGGACCGTGCGAGGCTGGGGTCTGAGGAATAACAACGGTTTGAGCAGGCTCACTTGCAGCCACAATGAGTACGGGCCCGACCGAAATAACCGACTAGCAAAAGTAGGCGTAGGATCCCTCTCCCTCCTTGAAGCCCTCCGACCTACCAAAAAAGAAATATAAATAAAAAATAGGACAGAAAGGACGATATAAAGGTCAAAACTATTAAAGTCAAAGTAAGGTGACTCACCGGCCACAAGCCTACCCATAAACCTCTCATTAAATTGCGACCACTCGTGAATTCCCACCGTGTGAGGCAAAATCTGACTCACCCATTCGCGAATGTCAATGACTGGCGAAGGAGGATCCTCTCGGTTGCAAAAAGAGAAGGAGAACGATCAAATCGCCAAAAAATAAACAATTGATTCATTTGGTAGAAAAACACTTACGAGCAAAGTTTCACTCCTCGGAGAATTCATTGGGGTTAGATACAACGTGCTCCGTCTTTATGTAGAAGAAATTTCCCAAAAACGACGATTAGTTTTATCGTCCATCTTCACCACCAACCCCTTGGTTCCCCGATGACGCATGTGAATCATCGTGCCCCTATGAAAACTTGGGGCGAAGAGGTGAAGCAGATGTCGGAGAGAAATACTAGGTTGGCCAGCTCTGCGTACTTGATAAGCATAAGGAAAAGCTTGTATATGTACGGAGAGAGCTGAGCTGGGCACACACCGTAAAAACGGCAAAAATTCCCGCCAAGGAAAGAAGAGGAAGTGTATAGCCGACAATGAATGGGTACGCATAAAATGCACAGTACCCTGGGCGATGTACTTGCACTATATCACTACCAGCAGGGATAAGTTCGGCGTGGGTCGGGATTCTCCACTTACCCCTAAATGCAGCAGTCGCCGTTGCATCCATCCCAGAAACGATGGGTTCAGGTTCACCCTCAGGTGGGTTCTTAAAGTCTTACCTGGCCTTCCCCGAACGTGGAATTATCTCATCCACGGTGGGGAAATTCTCATCTTCTACCATGGCTGCTCTTTCTTCATGAGGAGGCACGTCCACAGCCAAAGTTACAGGATCAGAGGAAGCACTAGCCATTTTTTCTCTCTGATTATATGCTAAAAGGAAATGCAAAAGTGAGGAAGATGACAATGGCACAAAACGCTAAAGGGAGAAAGCAAAAAAGAACATAGGAAATTTAAAGAAGGAGAAATTGGAGTTTCAAGAGCTCTAGAAATGCAACAGCTCAAATGAGAAACACCCATCCCTATTTATAAGAATATGGGCACCCTGATCGAGAAAGACCAAACACCGCCTCATTAATTTCGAAACGGAAGAGGCGTGGGAAACGACGTAACGTATTGGGAACATGCGCCATAATGACGCATGATAAAATGATGTCATTTCAAACTAACGTAATGGTCAGATGTGGCTCTTGAAGCACCACATCATCACCTCACCATAAAAGGGTCACTCCTCGGCCAACGTGCTCAAATTTTTCAAAATTGCAAATGGCGAAGTCCACCCACCGAGCTCGTCCAGTAACAACCCGACGGGCAGAGTGACTAACTGTATGGGTCAAAATCTGATCAAGGGGACCTCGCCTGAAATAAGAAAATCAAGAATCAATTAGCCGGGGTCGTGCTTAAGAAGAAACACTGGTGAGCTAAACACCCAATGTCGAGGTCGAGCACTTAGATCGGCCGAAATTTCGGCTAGTTTAGCAATAAGATATTTTAAAGGAATATTCAGAGGAATGTTCTATGTATTTGTACTTTTAATAGGTAAGGGGTATGCCCCATATAAGTAGGAATAGAGAGAGAAAGAAGGGGCATGTAATATTTTATCTTGATAAGCTCTTTCTAGAAAAGTTTACTCTCAAGTAACTACAAATACTATCTTTACATAAGATTCGATTTGTTGTTTTGTCCAAGCTTTCCCACATCAATCCAATAAAGTATTTGATATTCCCACGTTTGGTTATCTTACATCATTATCAGAGAGAGAATCATCCACCTCGTTATATATTTGAGTGAATTATTCTCTCTATTTACATTTATTGTCATTTATCATATTTATTGCTTATCCTTGTTCTCCCATTCTTTCATAAGAATATCATTAAATATCCATTTGGCATTTAATAACTTTAAGTGCGGTTTCCAGACTATTACTATCCATCAATCTTGGGTCTAGGATTTATTATGTTTAACTAGAATTTACTCATTATCATTTATTTAATTGTTTAACAAAAAGGCTTAAGACTTTTTGGTCAAACAATATGGAGTCTGTAAGTGGGGAGGGGCAAAAGTGAAACACTTTATTAACGGCAAGGGCATTTTTGTACCCAAATACAAACGGAGGGCATAATTGCTCTATTTTCAATACTTCAGAGGCCTTTTCCATAAATTCTTTCTTAAACTTACTCCCACTTTAATGCTCTCCTTTTCGTAGGTAGAGTCAGACCTTTATATAATAGTATCTCTATATAACAACACTTTACTATAAAAGCGAAGCTTTTCCGGAACCAATTTTCATGTTATGTTATAATATATGTTCTCTATAACAACACTTCGCTATAACATCCAAAAATATTAGGAACAAACGAGGCTATCATAGAGATGTTTGACATTATATCCGTATAAATATTTGTCATAAAAAAATATTTTTCTAAAAAAATGTACCATTGTGAGATTTTTTTAGGAAAGGAAAAAATATTTACCGAGGATTGACCAAATATATTCGAAGAAAAAGATAGTAATGGATGGGAGAAGACATAGCTTGGTAGCTTAGTCCTAGGTAAGGTGGGATGCTTAATCTTAAATGGAAGACAAGTCAATGTTACACCGACCACGCATGATTGATAAGAGCAGTATTATTACCGTGTCTTCACTCTTTACCAAGGCTGAACGGGTCTTTTACCTAATTAACGTCCTGTAGATTTAGGCGAGGTTTCCTTTTGGGAAGTCCAGTAGTCTTGGTCTTCTTGGTCGTTCCTCTCCCCCGATCTATTCAATCTGCATCGGGAGATCGATCTGCACTTTGATTGGTATATTCATAAAAAGTGGGTGGAATGGCGAGGAGTAGATCGTCTTCCACTACTTTCAGGTACATTAATCCGGCTTACTATCTGAAACGGCCAAAGCGTCTGGCTTTGCTCTTCATCGTTTTTGTCTTCGCCACCTTCTTCTTTTGGGATCGACAAACTTTAGTCCGTGATCATCAGGTTCTTCTCTTCATTTTCCATTTGTTTCACCGTCCTTTTTCTCTGATTCTCTTTGTGGAATTCATGTTTAATTTTGGTTTAAAAGTTTGTAAAGTAGCGTTCTTTAATTACAAAACAACTATATTCTTTATGTTTTTTTTTGCAGGAAGAGATCTCTAAGTTGAATCATGAAGTGACGCAATTGCGAAATCTGGTTAGTGGTTATCTGAATTATCTATAGCTGTGGAATTTTTTATTTTAATAATCAGCCTACTGCCTTTAATTCTTTTGTGGCTGCCGTCCCTCTTCTTGCTTTGTCGGGGAACTGTATGCTAGAGCGTCTTTTAATATGTGCCTGTACAAAGTTGTAATTACTCGAGCTACCTCCTGTTCTTCCTTCTTCAAATTAAATGTGGTTGAGAATCTGTTTAACTACTTGTAATGGGGAAAAAACGATAAACTTACTAATTCAAGTTAGATTTAACATCAATGTCTAGAGGGATTTATATGGCCAGCTTGGTTATGAAGCCTGAATTTGGGTCGCTTAGCGAAGAGCTACCATGTACTGCCATTTCACCTACTTAATACCTCAATCTGCTTAAGTAAGGCTAGTACCGCCCAACACTGAATTTGGTTTGCCTAGTGAAGAGTTTCTCTGTCTTTCACTGAGCTTAATACCTCAATCTGCTTCAGTTAGCTCAGGGCTAGTACTGCAGTGTTGAGCCCTATAAACGGGCTTGGAGTTTAAAAAATATTTGTGCCATTAAAGCTTAGGACCATCTTACCTAGTTTAGATATTATAGGAAATGAAAAAGCAAAAAAAGACGAGCTACGACCCGGCAAACAGAAAAGGAACTCAACTAAATTAGTCTTAAGAAGGTGATGCATCTGGCTGAGCTCAAACCAGGATGTAAAGATTAGCGGATGGACTGACCAAACAAGAGATGGTGGATGGAGTAAGAGTCGAGATGTCGCAATATACCTATAGTGCACTATAGTTCAGCACCTTTTGTGTTATTCCTTAGCATTAAAGGGCGAGGTAACAGTTGGTGGCAAAAAGTCCTCACTGCGCATTGGAATGCTTCCTCGTTGGGGTTAAGGAGAACTGGAAGAGTGTTCAAGTAGACTTGAGAGACCAACACCCAATGGCTTAAAATGAGGGGATAGAATACTATATATATACACATATATATATCTATGTGTAATGAAACTTCATGAAAATATCTATGTGCTATGTACTTCTTTTCTTGTCCGTCTTGTTTGTCTAAAAATTTGGTGGTTTGGTTTGTATTTTCTGGAAAAAGAAGTACAAAGAATGGATATAGCTTGTTATGATTTATGCCAGTATTATTTTCATGTGTGCTTGCTTCACAGTTTACCCATCTTCTGTTGTTTGCAGTATAGCATTTAAGCTTTTGATTTTAAATATTCAACTTGTTTGCATTTATTTTGGATACTGTTTTAGCTGGAAGATTTGAAGAATGGTCGAGTCATGCCAGATAAAAAGATGAAATCTAGTGGCAAAGGTGGTCATGCAGCAAAAAATATGGATTCACCAGATAATATCCTTGATGCTCAGCGAAGGGAGAAAGTGAAAGATGCTATGCTTCATGCTTGGAGTTCTTATGAAAAATATGCATGGGGTCATGATGAATTACAGGTTTGGATGTTACTTCGAATAAGTTATTTTTTTGTGTTGTTAATGTTATTATTATTATTATTTTTTGTGTTGTTAATGTTGCCTTTGTTTTATTGTATCTTGTGATTTCGCAATTAGATCATTGGTGGAGGAATTCTCTACTTTTTGATATACTTCCTGGGGGAGTTCTCTCCCTTTTGATTAATACAATTTACCTTATCTAAAAAAAATCATTGGTGGAGGCATATGTAAAGAAATTCCCGGAAAATGAATCCGGGACATTCCAATATTCTTTTTCCTTTTTGTGTGTTAAGGGGAAATGGGGTATAATAGATGATTAGTTAATTACTTAATTAAATGAGTTAGTTGTAAATTTAAAAACTATTTAAAAATTAAATGAGTTAGTTGTCGATTGATGTTCTCCATTACCTTTTCTTTCTTTGTTATTTTATTTTCCTAAGTGCTATACCTTTTGTTGACTAGATAAGCATGTGACACTCTAGTTTTTCAATTACAATATTCTGTAGGTTAGTTTGCAGCAGCAACGACAAAAACTATGCCTCAAAAATATAAATCATCATGATCTAGGTTGCTCTATTTGGGCCCATTTCATGTCAACCTTCAATAGTTTGGGCTTTTCTAACAGTAGAGATTCTCTACAATTCCTAGTAACATACACTTTTTTTTTTAAAAAGTAACACAAATTCAAACTTTTTGTTTATTATGTTTTTACTCATTCCATCCCATTTCATGTTCCGGTGTTTGACTGGGTATAAAATTTAAGAAATAAGGAAGACTTTTTACATGTAATACAAATATATACAACATACCAAAATGACCTTTACTATTAACATCTAATGAAAGGAGGTAACCTACCGTACCTTCGTGATAAAAAAGGGTTACCTTATCCTCCCAAAGAAAAGGTTGTAAGAGTTCCACATATCACTTACTATTTCTATCTCCTAATAAAAAAAAATAGTTTTTATATCAAGTGGGTTCCTAAGAGGTTATGTCAGTAAGCGTAAAACGTTATTGCTAGGAGTAAATTGTTTGCAATTACAAAAATGTCTCACTCTTTTCTGGATAGACTAAAAAGGAAGGAATGCCACATACAATGGGACAGGAGGAGTATATGTTCTTTTCTTCTTATATCCTGACCAAGTATATTGATTTAGCATGTTTTGATGCTCTGGATATTGCAAATGACTATGAAATAGCGATTACATAAGTGGCTAAGACTTGGCCTTTTAATTTATTCTTTTCTAGGGTATGTTTTGATATGATTCTCTAGATATTTCTGAATTATTGTTAGTGTCCTGGTAGTGAGGATAGCAATTTCATCTTGCAAAGTTAATGCGCTTGGGTTTTAAAATACAGACACCTTTATGCTACCTAAACGGAAGAACTTCAATGTTCTGATTTTGCTTAACATTTGGTTGATTTAAAATTAAAACAAAAGTACATTCGCGACAAGTTTCCCGAGAAGCTTTGATGTCATATTAAAATTAGAGGAAGTTTGGGGTTTAGTCTGTGGAGTTGTATTTCTCAAAACTGGTCTGCTTTATGCTGAACAGTCTGTTATCGATAAAAGTTGTCTAGCTCAGAAGTTCATGAAAATATGGACTTGGACTGGATAAACATTTTTTTCTGCCCACCTTTGCTGCTACTTGTGTTAAGAACAATATGTATATGGAAAGACACTTTTCTTACTTTTCCTTGAAGATTAAGATGCAACTGTCTTTGTAATTTACATAATCAGCGCTTTCTTTGGTGATATGATACAACAACAACAACATCTCCAGTAATATCCCACACTATGGAGGCTATTTCCAATAGACCCTCGGCTCAAGAAAGCATAAGCACCACATTAATGGAAATATAAACAAGAAGGGACAGTACCAAAAAGCGATATAAAAGCAAAATAAAAACAACAAGACAGTAAGGTGATCAACAATGAAAGAAAACAACGGTTAGTCATAAAAACCTACTACCAACAGAAAGCGAGATTGCGTGCCAATACTACTGTTATGAGCACTCTAGACTACCTACTCTACTACCCTAATCCTCGACCTCCATATTTTTCTATCAAGGGTCATGTCCTCGGTCAGCTGAAGCTGCGCGATGTCTTGCCTATTCACCTCTCCCACTTCTTTGGCCTACCTCTACCTCTCCGTAGGCCTTCCGATGTCAACCTCTCACACCTCCTCACCGGTGCGTCTGTGCTCCTCCTCCTCACATGACCAAACCACCTAAGCCGCACTTCCCGCATCTTGTCCTCAACAGGGGCCACACCCACCTTGTCCTGAATAACCTCATTTTTGATCCTATCTAACCTGATGTGCCCGCACATCTATCTTAATATCCTCATCTCTGCTACCTTCATCATCTGGACATGAGCGATCTTGACTGGTCAACACTCAGCCCCATACAACATCGTTGGTCTGACCACCACTCTGTAGAACTTACCTAAGTTTCGGTGGCACCTTCTTGTCACATAAAACACCGGAAGCGAGTATCCATTTCATCCATCCCGCCCCAATACGATGTGCGGCATCTTCATCAATCTCCCCATCCACTGAATAATAGACCCAAGGTACTTAAAACTCCCTCTCCTAGGGATGATCTGAGAGTCCAGCCTCACCTCCCCTTCCCCTCCTTGAGTCTTGCCACTGAACTTACACTCCAAGTATTTTGCCTTAGTCCTGCTCAACTTGAAACCTTTAGATTCCAGGGTCTGCCTCCATACCTCTAATTGCGCGTTCACACCGTCTTGCGTCTCATCAATCAATACAATATCATCTGCAAATAGCATGCACCACGACACCTCCCCTTGGATGTGGCGCGTCAGTACGTCCATCCCAGAGCAAACAAAAAGGGGTTTAGTGCTGACCCCTGATGCAACCCCATCACAACCGGAAAATGATTCGAGTCCCCACCCACCGTCCTCACTCGGGTCTTTACTCCATTATACATGTCCTTAATCAACCTAACGTAGGCAACAGGTACATCCCTAGCCTCCAAATATCCTCACCCTTAGCTCTACCACTCTCTCCCAAACTTTCATAGTATGGTTAAGCAACTTGATACCCCGATAGTTATTGCAATTTTGGATATCACGCTTGTTCTTGTAGACAGGAACCATTGTGCTCCACATCCACTCGTCGGGCATCTTCTTCGTTCTAAAAATGACATTAAATAACCTAGTGAGCCACTCCAAGCCTGCCTTGCCCGCACTCTTCCAAAACTTCACCGGGATTTCATCCAGCCCGGTCGCTTTGCCCCTGCTCATCTTACGCATAGCCCCCTCAACTTCATCAACTCTAATCCGCCTACAATAACCAAAGTCACAACGACTCCCGGAGAGTTCCAAATCACCCATTACAATGCTCCTGTCCCCTTCCTTGTTCAAGAAACTATGGAAGTAGGTCTGCCATCTCCGATGGATAAGCCCCTCATCCAACAAAACTTTACCTTCTTCGTCCTATAGAAGAAGGATTTTTTTACCTATAGAAGGATATGTTCTTTTGACAGGTAGCAGGATATAGTATACCAGTATCCCTTTTTCTGTCTTAACACATACTTCTAGAAAATATTGACACAAAAGTTCATACCTTGCAGCTTCAGTAATGTTCCTATCATACCCTTGAGTCTGACTTGAATGATTGTATTTATGGAAAATAAAAGGTATATATAGGATAGGGTAACTAATTCTTGTTGATTTGTGGACATTGGCTTTTGATCATGTACTATAGTTTCTTGACAATCAGAAAGGAAATGACTTCATGAAATCTGTTGGACATATCGTTTTTATTTCGTTTAAAATTGAATATTTTTAGAAGTTGATATACTTGCCTTGATTCTGCAGTTGGTTTCTGCTTTGTGCTCGTCGTATGATTTACATTACTTCTTTAGTGCACTTATGCAAAATTATTTAACAATTATGCTGAAAATGTCCAATCTCAGCCGCAGTCAAAGAATGGTGTTGACAGTTTTGGTGGTCTTGGAGCAACCTTAATAGATTCTCTTGACACACTATATATCATGGGCC
Organism: Nicotiana sylvestris; assembly: GCF_000393655.2. NCBI lineage: Eukaryota > Viridiplantae > Streptophyta > Magnoliopsida > Solanales > Solanaceae > Nicotiana > Nicotiana sylvestris. The sequence continues at coordinate 184,199,467 of NC_091059.1, forward strand.
TGGATGAGCAGTTTCAGAGAGCTAGAGAGTGAGTTTATTCTCTTCCTCTTCTAGAATCATATGTATTACTTATGGTACTTGTTTTGTCCGCAGACAAGAGAAAAATGTTAAACTAAATATAGTGAAAATTATCAAAAGCAAGACACACTGTGTGTTTTCACTAATTTAAAGTTAAAATGCAACTGCAAGATTGCTGTTTCATTCATTTATGGATTTGGTGCCTTGCATCTGACTATTGCCAGATGTTGAAGTGTTAATTTTATCACTTCCAGTTTCCTTCTCGTTATTAAGCATATTTCCTCTAATCTATTGAATAGTTTTTGCGAATGATGCAGTATGTTAGGTTTTTAAACTTTCCACATGTAATTGTTTTCAATGAATTATTCCACGTGGCTAATAGTAGCTAACACTTTACTGATGGCAGATGGGTTGCAAACTCCTTGGATTTCAACAAGAACTATGATGCAAGTGTTTTTGAGACAACCATAAGGTTGCTTTATAAGGTTTAATATGAGTTTTTTATGAGTTTTCATTATCCTTTCTCAGCTTCAATGATATAGCACCATGATTCTTGTATGGTTAACTATGTTTTTCAACATCTCAGGGTTGTAGGTGGGCTTCTTAGTACGTACGATCTATCTGGTGATAAGCTTTTCCTTGATAAGGCTCAAGACATTGCTGACAGATTGTTGCCCGCATGGAATACAGAATCTGGAATCCCTTACAACATTATCAACTTGGCAAATGGGAATCCACATAACCCTGGGTGGACAGGGGTAAGTTTGAACTCTAATAAATTGCAGTTAATACCCCCCCCCCCCCCGGTTGATACTACTCCAATATCTTCTGGCAAAGAGGATGGAGGGATCAGTTATCACAGAAAAGGGAGGGTGGATGTGATTAATACTGTATGTGACAAGTTATTAGATTTGGTTCCTGATTCTTATGTTCCCTGAAGATTGTGGAGGGAACCTGACACAGGAGAAGAGCATATATCTATTGGGAGGTTTCTGAAGAAGAATCCTCTCTTGAAGTTTCCTTATAATATGTTCAAAGAACATTTAGTTTGCTTCTCTTTGTTCTTTTGCTCTCTTCCCTGCATTCGCCTCCCCCCTTTCTTTTCAAAGAACTTGTATTCTTACCCGTTTTGTGAACATATTGACCGGATCTAATAGTGATCTTTCTCCTGGAACTTGTCAATATTGCTTATAGTTTCTATAGATTGTATTTTTCCAGAGGTGGTTTGTGCATTTTTTTGAAATTATTGTGCTCTTTGCTCTCAGGGTGATAGTATCCTGGCAGATTCTGGTACTGAGCAGCTTGAGTTTATTGCTCTTTCGCAGAGGACAGGAGACCCAAAATATCAACAAAAGGTATGCCTGAGAAAATTTCTTAAAATATAAACTACATTCATATTCACATAAAACTACAACTTGAAACTATGATATGAAAATTGGTATTGTGTAGAATTGATTAAGCTACAGACTGTTGGGTCAATCTGTCCTATTTCAGGTGGAGAATGTTATCTTAGAACTTAACAAAACTTTTCCAGATGATGGTTTGCTTCCAATATACATTAATCCACATAAAGGCACAACATCATACTCAACTATAACATTTGGGGCAATGGGCGACAGGTAATGACCTTCGTTTGTCCATTCTAGAATGATGCCTGTGAAAACCTGATTGAGTAGGAGTATTTATCCCCAAAAGAAAAAAAAGAGGGGGAGAGCCTTTATCCTATGCATTTGTGTGAATTGGCATTTAGAGCTTCCATGTTTTCTTTTCATATGAAAAGTTAGTAAAAGATTTTTTTGTTTCAGCTTTTATGAATATTTACTCAAGGTCTGGATACAAGGAAACAGAACTGCTGCTGTGAGTCATTATAGGTAAGCAGCTTAAGTTCACTTATGTCTGTTTCGCTTCAGATATTGTTGTCCTTTTAAAGCTTCAATTCAGTCCATCCGGTGTTTCACTTGATGGTTCCTGTAGGTATAAGTGCATATATTAATACACTTCCTCAGCCTGAAATCAAATCTGATCATGTCTTGCGGGAATGCATAGAAATATTCATTGATAGTGTTTACAGATTTGGAGCATTTAGAATTTCAAGTAAGAAATCTTAGAACAAGGGGAAAAAATTTTGCACTAAGGATAAAAAGCTGACGTAAATGAGATATGGAGTCACTGTGAATACATAATATCAGAGCTATATGCTTACAACAGCAGCAAATACTTCTCAATCGAAGCTAGTTGAGAAATTTTGATGATATTTCACAGTCAGGCCTGAATAAACTTAATTATGTTTTAACTCGCTCCTCACGTGCGGGCTTGATTTCCTTTAATGAGCCAAACACGTGGAAATTCTTTTTGGTCCTTTTAGTGGTGAGCCAAACAGTTAGGAGGTGTGAGAGGTTGGCCATGGTGGGTATGATGAGAGGTAGAGACATGCCAAAAAAGTATTGGAGAGAGGTGATTAGGTAGGACACGGCACAACTTAAGCTTACCGAGGACGTGACCCTTGATAGGAGGGTGTGGAGGTTGAGAATTAGGGTAGAAGGTTAGTAGGTAGTCGAGCATTTTCCTTTTTCTTTCCCATACCGGTAGTATTAGTGTTAGTATGGTATTTTTTTATTCTTAGATTGCTATTACCACCTATTGTTTGATTGCTATCTTTCACCTTGGTTTTCTTAATATCTTGTTGTTGCTACTGCTTATTGTCACCGCTTCTTTTCATCGTTTCTTTAGTCAAGGGTCTCTCGAAAAGAGCCTCTCAGCCCTCTCAGGGTAGAAGTAAGGTCTTTATACACATTACCCTCCCCAGACCCCACTTGTGGGAATTCATTGGGTTTGTTGTTGTTGCATTTATTTTATCACTTTACGAGGTTCTGTGGAAGCACATTGGATAATGCTCAGAAAATTCTATGTTGTGGCTTTACATTTTCTTTAAGGATGGTGTTGTCCAGGCCAGCTTGCATGGTTGCTGCTTTACATTTTATTTTTTGATAAATCTTTCTATGGCATATTTATACTATTCTCACATATTTTTTACTGGTTCTAATCTTCAAAAACATTTTATTAATTTTCTCGCCAGACACATTAGGAGTAGTCAAAGTGGGGTAGCTGGAGTATTAAACTCATTTATGCTCCTAAGACTCTTTCTCTAATTGGAAGCTTTAACTAAATTTTACAGTGGTATTTGACGAGAGTTTGAACTTGAAATTTCAGATCTAAAAACTGTGAGTACTAGTGGAATTTGTTACAAGTGGTTGATCTTTCCCTTGAATCCTTTTCCTTCTGGTGCTAGAATGCAGGAAGATGAAATTGGTTATAGTGGAAAGGTTGTGCTATAAGTGCTCAGCTAGAACAAAAATGGATCTGTGATGTGGAAAAGAAAAAATTATGTTTGATGCATAAAGCCTTTCTGAGACTTGAAAAGATTTGAAAAATGTAGTGATTTTGTTTAACCTTTTTATGTTTCTTTTACAAAATTTTGCATTCCTCTGTGTTTCTCAATATAATTCTTCTGCTAATTTTGCAAGCAGGAAAATGTGGGAGACATCAATGAAAGGTCTTTTAAGCTTGGTCCGGAGAACAACTCCTTCGTCTTTTGCATATATTTGCGAGAAGATGGGAAGTTCTTTAAATGACAAGGTGATGTATAGGCTTTTACACATATTTGGGGAGTCTGAGATGTGTTAATTCTTGACTTTGTTTTATTTACCCTTTTGGATTTTGTGCAGATGGATGAACTTGCATGCTTTGCTCCTGGGATGTTAGCTTTAGGATCATCTGGTTATAGCCCTAATGAGGCTCAGAAGTTCTTATCACTGGCTGAGGAGGTATTTTTAACTTACGGAGCATCATTACGGAATGTGATTTTAGGTTCCTATTTGCGAAATGATCTCCATATGCCCTAATTCGTATGTGTGCCACTATGTTGATTGAAAGTGATAATAAGAAAGAGTTATATCTACAGTCATATGGAGGAAAATTGCGTCAAAAGACCTATACTTCTCGGAGTTAATGTGGATGTAGCTAAAAACAATACACAAGAAAGGATCCATATAAGCAATACCAACTAATTGGGATTAAAGATCCATAGAGTTCTCGTGTTTGCTGTTACTCCTTTTTATTTTGGTTGAAGTTTTGTGTAATTGTTTAACTATAAGTGTGAGATTTAGAGAACATCTAGTTTTAGTGAACCCCTGATAGTATTAATGAACCCTTATTTATTATTGGAATGAAATGGGTTTAAGTAGAGTATAATGGATATAGAGAATTCATATAATCAACTCTTTTACTAGTTTAGGTTTGAGGTTTAGTTAATTGATTTGAGAAGTGGTCTCTGTCGAAAAAGGTTTTAGGTTTTAGTTCAACTTTTGAGCATTAGCGATGGTGGGCTGTGGGCAATGCTCTCCTACCACCAGATGTTCCCTTTCGTTGGCTGTTATAGTTAGCTGGGGGTGCTGAAAGGTGAAGTGTGGGATAAGAACCAAGTGTTAGTGACTCTTAAATGTGTTAGGGGGCTGGGTGTTGGTCTTAGATTGTGCTTGCCTCTATGATTTGACTTGCCTTTCATCTATAGGTTTCCCTTTCACATGATGGGAAGGCCCAGAGGATCAGTGGTTCATTCTATAGGAGCTTTTAGTGACTGCAGTGCTGTTTCTTGTTGCCAGAAAGTTCTAGTATTGCTTTTTTGCTGAATATCTTAACCTTCTCTTGCAGCTTGCTTGGACTTGCTATAATTTTTATCAGTCAACACCTACAAAACTGGCAGGAGAGAACTATTTTTTTAATGCCGGCCAAGTCAGTTTTTTCATTTTAGTTCATGGTGATGTTTGTTTTTGTTGTTTGCTTATGGTAATAGCTTATTTAAATTCTTCATCCTGTTTAATGCTCTTCAGGATATGAGTGTGGGCACATCATGGAATATATTAAGGCCAGAGACAGTTGAGTCGCTGTTTTACCTCTGGCGTTTAACAGGAAACAAGACATACCAAGAGTGGGGTTGGAACATATTTCAAGCATTTGAAAAGAACTCAAGGATAGAATCTGGATATGTTGGACTTAAAGATGTAAGGACAAACTCAATTCTTTCAACTTTGGATAGTACCTACACCTCCATTATCTTCTTTCTTTAAATGCCTTCAAATGCTGCATCTATAATTCTGTTTCTGGAGGTAAAAAATCTGCTGTTATTTCCTGTGTTATTTGTTAAAAATTTGCGCCTCCTCATGAAGTACACTCTTTTTTTGGGTTTAGATATCGATAATTGGGATGTACATACATGAATGTTATTTTTGTGCTATTGTTTGATGGAAAACTTGGTGCTCCTACTTGGTGTTGTCTCTCTCCTCACCTTAAACACCAGCTCGCTTCTAAACTTCAGTGTTCTTTTTTGGGTTTTGCAGTACTCTTATTACAGGCAGGTTTCTCAAATTTGATTTATTGAGCAACCTTTAATATTTAGTGAAGTATGAAAGTATGTAACGTTTGAAACGGTGTACCTCTGTCAGCCCATCCATTACATAATTGTGCGCAAAGAGCAATATTGAGCTAGTGAGCCCCTCTTTTTTTTAATTGCTGAGCCTGATCTTTATTTTCTCCTACTAGAAGCTCAACTTCAGAGCTACCCTTTTTTGTTCTATGGATGCTCTCAGTATTTTTATTGCATCTTCTCCTATTTGAAGCTAAATTTGTCCTGGGATAGCAAAAACTTGACTCCATTCCTTGTAGCCCAATGTTTCTTTCCAGTTATAAAGCAAGTTGTGAAGATAAAAATGAAGTGGAGGGATTTTGAAATACAAGGTGTCTAGTTTCAGATAATGTATAATTAAATTGTTGCGACTAACTTTAGCATGCATTATTGCTAACTTTTATCACGTCGACTGGTCTTCATGGGCAGCTGTCAAAAGTTTGTCTGGAACCTCTATAATTCAGGGTTTTGTGCTTGTAATTTGTCGGTATGACTGCTTTTTCGTGTTATTCAATGGAGGCATATATCATAAATTTGGTTGTGAAGGGAAGGTTTTAATTTCATATACAGTATCGTTGTTGACTTCTGTTTTAACACTTTTTTTCGGTTTTCCCAGGTCAACACTGGTGTCAAAGACAATATGATGCAAAGCTTCTTTCTTGCGGAGACTCTTAAATATCTCTATCTTCTTTTTTCACCCTCATCAGTAATCTCTCTAGATGAGTGGGTTTTTAACACAGAAGCCCACCCCATAAAAATTGTTACCCGGAATGATCGTGCTATGAATTCTGGAGGGTCAGGTGGACGGCAAGAATCAGATAGGCAATCACGAACCAGGAAAGAAGGTCGATTTCGTATTAATCATTAATCAAGCTGTTGATAAATTATAATGGGATTGAATGACCAAGTGGAGTGCCTCATGAAACTTGCATCTGAGGTAAAAGAAGGATCTGCACTCTGCAACTCCAGATTGGCTGGATGTATTGCTATATTCTGTAGCTTATTAAATGCCACCACATGGAGCAGTAGTTTTATGTAGCTTAGCTTAGCTACTTTAGATTCGCTTCTTAAACTGGCGTGTATTATAGGAGATTGCAATTTTTGCCGGCAGCTCCATTTTTGGGCTTGATGAGCAAATTGCTAGTCGCACCTAATTTTTCCCTTAGAAAGCAAAAACTCATTTCAATGGGCACAAAATATGACATTTGTGTTACCCGAGTTTTTTTCTTTGACGTTGGGGCTGGGTTTGAGTTGTACTACCCCTGAGAATTGACGTGTGTAAAGGTATATGTATCTGAATTTGTGAATTTACGATCTCTGTGACGCTATATGTGTTTCAGATATATCTGATACAGAGTTTAAGAAAGGACTTTAAAAACTTGTAAGAGTAAAATGAGAAGTTTACAATTATTGTCTTGAAATATATAAATGTACTATTCTTTTGGTATGGACTAAAACGGAAAGGGTGCCGTAGAAAATGGAATAGAGGGAGTACGTCTTTTAGTTACATACAAGTACTGGAGATTTCACTGGTTAGGTTCAGCAAGTCGTTTGGAAAAAAATTATATACATACTTTATTTGGTTAATTTGTTTAAGTTTAATGATTAGACCTTTTCGAACAATTTCATTTCTCTTGGTTTGACTTTGGTATCGGTTTATTATTGGTATTAACAAGAAAACATACGATTTTCAATGATCTTAGTATGTTTAAAGCATTAAAATCAGTAAGGTATTGCGTCAAATATCATTTTTATTTTATATTTCTGCTTTTATATAGTATCGTTTAATTTACTATTAAGTGAATGATATGAACATAAGATTGGTGGCACAAGTGGCAAGAAAGTCTCTGTTATTATATGTTTCACGAGTACAGGCCTCCAATTGCCTGCAACTACTCAAATGTTCGTTTGATATTAGTAGTTCATCTGTTATGATACTATCAGTGACAGTGTTTTGAGGAGCTACGGAGTTTCAAACATTTTGCAAATGTTGTTATGATAAAAATAAAATGTGAATTGTGATGTATCACTACTAGAAATCCGGTAAAAAGCGACCAAAGTTGGTCGCTTATATGATAAAAGCGACCAAAAAGCGACCAAACATGCCTGGTCGCAATATTGCTGGTCCCTTTATTTTAGGGACCAAAGTTGCTAATTAGCGACCAACTTTGGTCTCTAAGGTAAAAGGACCAAATATTCCGGGTAAAGACTATAGCGACCAACTTTGGTCGCTTTATTATTTTAATAATATAATTTTGGCGACCAAAGTTGGTCTCTAAATGTAAAATACGTTATTTATTTATTTATTATTAATCATAAAAAACCGACCAACTTTGGTCTCTAATCCAAATATTATATTTTAAAATCTAGAAAATAGAGACCAAGATTGGTCAGTTTTTTTTTTTTTTTTTTAAATAAGCGACCATAGTTGGTTGCTAACTTCAAGAAATAATTTTTTTTAATTATAAGCGACCAACTTTGGTCGCTATATTTTCAGAAATTATTTTTTTTAAATAGAATAGCGACCAAAGTTGGTCGCTTTTGAGAAATCTGGGTTAAATAGCGACCAAGGTTGGTCGCTATTGCCCAGAAAATTATTTTTTTTAAGGGAAAAACGACCAATTAGCGACCAACTTTTCTTGGTATATTTTTGCCAGAAAATGCCTGTTTTGGCAGCTACACCACCTGCCAGCTTACCAAAAATTCTAAACATGCATTTTATGCCAACAACAACAACAACAATAAACAACAACAACAACAACAACAACAACAACAACAATAAAAAGCAACAAAGTATAAAGTTCAATAGAACTAACACATTAAGCTAACAAAACTAAGTTAACGCTTATTACAAGCCCATTTGAAAACTGGTTCTATTGTCTAGTTCAAAGTATATAAAGTACTCAAGGAGTGTTCTTTCAGCATCCTCATCCGAAAGTTGGATTGCCTCGCCCGACTCATTAGGTGGCTGACTGCGTATGAATTCCCCCACATCAGCTGTGAAGCGAACTTATAAGAAAAATTATATTGAATTAGTATTTCAAAATTAATATAAAAGTAAATCAAAATACTTAATAAAAAGTAAAAAACTTACATGTATAGTCGAGGCTCGACCCTCGACCCACCTTTCTGGATCAGTCTCTTTCTTCTTCTTTACAATACGAGTCTCATTGAATAACTCATCTTACTTCATTGGCATCATAAAGTTGTCTGGTGGCTTTGGTGATTATCCCCGTGGTACTATTACTCGAGATGAACTTAGATACAGAGAGTAACTTGGATACAGTACCCGACAGGGTGTGTCTTTGATCAATTGTTGTTCTCATTAGCGACAATGATGATGAGAAGGCAATGACATGTGTTTCAAACAGTGATGGTGTAGGTAAGAATTTAACATTTCCTAAGCAGATAAAAGAAGAGGTTATAGAGGAATTCTCTACTTCCTCTTGGAAAATGAAGCAGAGAATTCCTCTATAACCTTTTCTTTTATGCCTAATAAAGTCATCAACCCCTTCTACAAAATTCAGGTACTGTGTCTAAGTTATTCTTGGTGGAAGTTGCATTGCATGTCTAATAAAGTCATCAACACCTTCTACAAAATCCTCCCGCAATCCTAAATTTCAATTCATATCCATAAAAGTTCAATTCATATCCTAAAGGCACAATTCATATCCTAAAGGCTCAATTCATATCCTAAAAGTTCAATTCATACACAAAAATTTCAATTCATACACAAAAATTTCAATTCATATCCTAAAGGTTCAACTCATATCCACAAAAGTTCAAGTCATATCCTAAAATTTCAATTTATAAACTAAAATTCCAATACATAAACCAAAAATTTCAATTCATATCCTAAAGGTTCAATTCATATCCTAAAGGTTCAACGCATATCCACAAAAGTTCAAGTCATATCCTAAAATTTCAATTTATAAACTAAAATTCCAATACATAAACTAATATCCTAAAGGTTCAATTCATATCCTAAAGGTTCAACTCATATCCACAAAAGTTCAAGTCATATCCTAAAATTTCAATTTATAAACTAAAATTCCAATACATAAACTAATATCCTAAAGGTTCAATTCATATCCTAAAGGTTCAACTCATATCCACAAAAGTTCAAGTCATATCCTAAAATTTTAATTTATAAACTAAAATTCCAATACATAAACAAATATCCTAAAGGTTCAACTCATATCCACAAAAGTTCAAGTCATATCCTAAAATTCCAATATATAAACTAAAAGTCCAATTCATATCCTAAAGGTTCAATTCATATCCTAAAGGTTCAACTCATATCCACAAAAGTTCAAGTCATATCCTAAAATTTCAATTTATAAACTAAAATTCCAATACATAAACTAAAAGTCCAATTCATATCCTAAAGGTTCAATTCATATCCTAAAGGTTCAACTCATATCCATAAAAGTTCAAGTCATATCCTAAAATTTCAATTTATAAACTAAAATTCCAATACATAAACTAAAAGTCCAATTCATATCCTAAATGTTCAATTCATATCCTAAAGGTTCAACTCATATCCACAAAAGTTCAAGTCATATCCTAAAATTTTAATTTATAAACTAAAATTCCAATACATAAACTAATATCCTAAAGGTTCAATTCATATCCTAAAGGTTCAACTCATATCCACAAAAGTTCAAGTCATATCCTAAAATTTTAATT